>NC_138036.1:57531152-58269902 GCF_964106645.2 Podarcis pityusensis
CAAAGCGGGAGGAGAATAATAATAATAATAATAATAATAATAATAATAATAATATCAAAAGAGAAGGCACAACCAAGCAATCCTCAACTCTCTCCAAAGACTACCATGTAAGCAGAGCTCTTAACAGTGCCTAAACGTATTCAGTGCTGAAGCTCTGAAAGCCACTTTAGGGCTTCAGTCCCAGAACTCCTACTCCTTTTAGAGCAGTCATGGCCAAACGTGGCCCTCCAGCTGTTTTGGGACTACAACTCCCCCCATCCCTAGCTAACAGGACCAGTGGTCAGGGATGATGGGAATTGTAGTCCCAAAATAACTGGAGGGCTGAGTTTGCCTATGCCTGTTTTAGAGAGATCAGCAAAGTCGAAAGCAAAGCACCAGGTGCTGAGAGAAGATCCCAGGCAGAAAGGACTCAATGAGTGGAAGTTGGGCAGAGTTGCTGTGATGGGAAGATGTCTGGGGTGTCAGATGGAGCTAGCCTCTTCTTCAATGTCTATTGCTGTTGACTAAAAATCACACAGGTATTTCCAGCATCTGATATCTGGCCCCATCAAAGCATATACAGTTACTGGAGTTGCATGAGTCAGGCAAGCACACATGGCACCCTATCGCAGCTGTCAGTATCTCTTTAGAAAAGATCTCTGGCTAAGGTCCCATTCACATATACTGCCGGCAGTAAATTGCTTCCCACTCACACCTTAGATAAGGTAAGAAAGATGGAGAATTCTGATGCTACACTACTGCTGGTTGCTGATGGAGAACGTTGCCCACTCAGCGCCAGTATCTCACATCCCCATAAGGAGGTGGACTATCATGGATGCTAAGTCGGGATTCAATTGATAAGTCATGGTGTTTGGAGAAGCACGATTCTGCTAATTCATCTACGGAAAAGCAGTGTTGGTGGTAGAATGCACTTCATGGTGGTTATTAATACTTCATCAACTATGTCACTATGCAAGGAATTAGGAATTGCCGGTTCACTGCAGAGCTGAAACAGCTGAGAATGCATATATGCCCTTATCAGATACAGAAAAGTTTGAAATCTCAAGATGAAAGCCAAATGAAACTGTTGCTGCACAAAGTACCAGTGTGACTACAGAAAATGTTTTAGACAATGAGAAGATGTAATGATAGTAGGAGAATTTACATCTATGTCAGCAACCATTCTGAGATAATTTATAAGTTCCGTTTCACATGTGCCATTTAAATGATTGATGAATCTGTGGTGTAAGACAGAAATGCAATTTTCAATGACTCTGCACAATATTTTAATTTATGGTATTGCTGGTAGAAAAATGCATGTACGCTTCCACTTCAATCTTCCTACTGCAGTTTTACCTTTGAAGAGATGCATTCTGCCTGAAATGCTTTATTAGTTTTCTGCTTCTTTCTCCATATAGAACTGTATACATTTGGGGAAAGCTGTGGCTCTGTAAATTTGACACGTCACTGGAAAGCATCAGTTATATGCTTTAAATACATCAGCTATTTCCTTCACTCTCCCGTGCTCTGGTCTCCTGAAACCGACGTGGTTGAAAAAAATTATTATCATTTGCAGCAGTGTGTCTTTGCCCTTGAAATGGACATGTGGGCCTATATATTCACACTGGTATACATATTTCTATCCTTTTGGGGGGAAAACGCTGATGGGCTTTCTTTGGAGTTTGTCAGTTTCACCCACAGGCCAGAGAAGAACATGAATGAAATTGACAATTGTCTCCACCCCAGAGACTAGAGTGGAAGGACAGTGAGGGAAATGGCAAGGAGGAGAGTGGGCAGGTAGTATAGAAAAGGTGATACACACTGAACCAGTTTGCACATAACACTAAACCAAGCCATGATTTAGCATGAATGTGTAGGCTTCCAGGGAGAAGAGTGTGGTCACGTTGCAATGTGTTTGGTGCTGTGCTTTAAGACATGGTTTGGCATAGTGCACTCACGGAACCCTGGCTTGTGCTTTATCTCAATCCAGACAAAC
Source organism: Podarcis pityusensis (assembly GCF_964106645.2). Taxonomy (NCBI): domain Eukaryota; kingdom Metazoa; phylum Chordata; class Lepidosauria; order Squamata; family Lacertidae; genus Podarcis; species Podarcis pityusensis. The sequence goes on from NC_138036.1 coordinate 57,533,128, forward strand.
CATGAGCTGTAACCAAAGTTTCATGATTTGTTCTGGTCACAGGGCAATACGGAAGACAAGTGTGCTTTCTCTTCTTACAGCCGAAGAAAGTGTAGAAACAGTTGAAAAGCATAGCTTTTGTACACTGGGAAAACGTTCTCAAGTGACCATTAAGTACTTGAAAATGAATGCGTAATTTTGACTTAGGAGCTGGAACATCTCGCATAAAGTTTATTTGTTTCACTATCTATTCTCCTTTTTTGCCATCTAAATAGCTGTGTTTGTATAAGTGGCATTCTGAGCCTAACAAAACAGAAAATAATTATTCCCCCCTGCATTGTGCTGTGCATACTCAGATAACTGATTTGGAAGAACAATAATTCATCATGTTTATGTGGGGGCACATTTGTAACCTTAATCTCATGTTAATCATTCAGGAATGGAAACTGATGATAGGATCTAGGAATTCTGCCAAATTTGTGCACAACATAGTTGGTCATGGAGTTGCTTCACTTCAGTTCCATCTGAAAAAATCCTGTTCTCCGCAGTTGGAATCTAAATACTTCTTTTGCAGAAGCTGAGATTGGAACAGTGTTTCTGCAGTTCATGACTAGTGAATGAATGCAGATAATACAAGCTGAGATTTTTAATTGCTTTGGGTGCTTATTAGTGCTTATCTGAGTTTAACGTTTCTCTTACATAATTAATTCAAATGGAGTAGTGTTGTGAAGTTTGATACCAAAAACAGAGCTTTCAGTGAATTTTGATTTCTTGAACTTTGCCTTTGAGCTCTCTCCTTCTTTTCTATTGTCTAACCTAATTTGCAAAATGTAATGATGGGGGTGGGAAGGTATATGGGATGAGTACCGTTTTCGTGTTACTAATGAAAATAGCTAAGACATGATGCAGACACAATGTTGAAGGGGGGAATGTAAAAGCCAAGGTGAAAAATAACCAGAATGTGTTGATATCAAATAGTTCTATAAAGATTTATTTAAATAAACAATTACTGAAATATTTACAAAATTATAAACAAATAATTTGCCATAAAACTCTTGCAGCAGAGGTGTATTGCTGCATTTTAAACATATTGCTAGCAGGCTTACAGATCACACTGAAATGTAAGCATTGTGGATTAAAACTCAGATTGGCAGACACATTTCAACTTCTTGGTCTTCTTCGGTGGCCAAATACAGAAAACAGTGTTTGCTCCTTCAAAGTTCAGAGTTCAGGTTCGCATTCATTCATACATGTGTTTTTTAGGAAAAATATTTGTCATATTTTGATTCATCTTTTTTTCCATGTTTAAGATACTCCCCTAACAATAGTCTCTACACAGAGATGTATAATCTTATAAGAGGGGGAAAGTTTTTTAATAGCCTTTTTATCAGATCCCTTACTCATAGAACTCTTTTCAGTCAGGTTTGAAGTTAAAAGACAGAAGTATGACCTCAATGTTTTATTGCACACAACACTGTATTATGCAGTATCTTGTCACATGGAACAGTGATTTATTATTCTATCCTGAGAAACAGTATCATAAAGTTGGGAGAATATTGTAACCAACAGATGCTAAACTAATTCTGTATATTATTACACATTTTCCAGCAGATACATGTTGAATGTATCTGACAATACAAAGAACCGCTTGATTTCAAAACTATGGTTGCTGCCAACTGTGCAGTAACTTAACATTACCTTCAAAGTTTGCAAAATGTAGATTTGCATTTTTATTTTTTTAATATTCTTATATATCCATATCACAATAGATTGAGTTGAAAAGTTAAGAAGTTTCATTCATGTACGTTTGAATTTTGAGTTCAGTAATTTTTCATTTTATGAACACTTGTTTCTGGAACCTTTCCTGTACTATTTTGTTAACATCTCTTTGAAATGTTTCACTGAGAGCTTAAATAGTCTATTTTAAATCTATTTTGTAGGTATCCAGCTGCCCAAAGAAGATGATGTATCAATACCTATGATATCTAACTCTCCTGCTAAGGAGGCAGATGATAGTTCAGATCTCTCTATCGAGGAGGATGAGAAAATCAAAGAAGAGCCTTTAACAATATCAGAATTGATGTACAATCCAAGCAGCAGCTTGCTCCCCACTCCTGTTAATGATGAGGAGATTGATCTGCTTTTTCAAACCTCCCCAAGAGCAGATCATGAAAAAGAAGATACAGATTCATTTGAGGAACTGGAGGCAGATGAGAATGCCTTTTTGGTTGCAGAAGAGGAGGAGCTGAAAGAAGCCAGGAAAGCACTTAGGTGGAGCTATAACTTTTTGATGGGCAACATGAAGATAAATGCTGTCCTGAAGAGTTTTTCCAGACTTCTTCTTGTTGGGCTTGGAATAATGCTGGTTGTTTTCCCTCTTCTACTTGTGCTCTTGGAATCAGATCTCGATATCTCCTTCCTCCATGAAATCCGCCAGACTCCAGAGTTTCGGCAGTTTCACATTGAATATTACTGTCCTCTTAGGCAGTGGGTGGCCTGCAAAGTAGACTTTGTTAGCCATTTGCTTGGCAGCTCCTAAAAATTAAGAATATGCGACATGACTAAGGGCTATATTCAAAACTAGTGAATTTCAGTCAGTGCTAGGTGCTCATAAACATATTTAAGGCCATCAGCAAGTAGTTCTTCATTTTTAATCCATAATGGACCTATGAAGTTCTTAAGTTTCCTTTTCATAATTGAATTATTGATTTAGCTACATGGTGGCCTTTCAGTAACCAAAAAGCAGTTATTTTTTCTTGCTTGCTTGTTTTTATCAATGACTGAATAGAACAGAAATTTATCATCTCTACCATTACAAGCCATGATGTACTAAATTTAATTAGCGACAAAAAGAGGGTGATGCGTTTGAATATACTCCTTAGTGAAACAATCTCCACTAACCAATGCCTATACAAGCAATGTTGATTGCTGAGGTTTTCTTTCTTGGTTTGAATTTTCATTAAAAAAATAATATTTTTATGTGTTTACAAAATTTTGGTAAATTTTTAGCAAAGTCAACTTCTGAAGATATTTAAGTGTACAGATTACTAAAATAAATGCACAAAGGCATGTCTTGGTTTTTTAAAATGTTTTAGCAAAGTTTTTTTTTAAAGATTGAAGAATGGGGTTCTCAGACATCTGCACAAGATGGTGAGTAGATGAGGGGGAAAGTAGGCAGGGTCTGCTAGATAGAGTTGAAACGACAACACCATGTTTCTAAGGTCCAAACTACACATTGCAAAGCAAACATGGGATTCCCTTATAATGGTGATGTAGGGGTTTTTTGCAGGGTTGAATTAACTGGCAGAAAGAAGTGCTTAAGACAGTTCTTGTGCCCAACTGTTCTCTCTTTTACCATGGTCATTTTCCTATGGTCTCCCACCTTGGTAGGCTCCAAGACTTGGAGATGCCCAGCTGTATGGGAAAACAGCCTAGAGGGAAAATATGCAGGAAAGAATCTTTAATTAAGCTCTTCTTTCTGTTCATTGATCCTGCCCAGCAAATCTCTATCACCCCTGCAATCACGTCAACTGCCAGATATATTGGCTTTCCAGATGCATGACATATAATGTGTAGTTCTGTCCTGGCAGTTCTAAAGCTGAAGAGAGGTGAGTACTTTTCACAAGATGACAGTTCAGCTATTCCTGTGGTTCACCACTTGACTCAATGGTAATGAAAGGTCTTTGCAGGGCAGTGGAAGTACAGTTCTGTAAGAGGTTTTGGGATTAACTGTAGATTGTTGTACATAACATAGAAACATAAAGATATAAAAAACAAAAAGTCTAGGTAGGCCTACTTAAATATATAGAACTTAAAAATACACTGGTCTCTGAAAACAGAGACAGACTTTATGAAATGCATCCTACCCCCTGAATCCCAAGCATCTAAATATGATTTTCTTAGTTCTTGATTCCTTTTATTACTGTTTCATCATGATGTATCCCAGAGTTTCTTAGTTCTTGATTCCACTCATTACTGTTTCATCATGATAAATCCTGAGTCACCGTTTTATGTTATTATTTCTTGTGCATGCTAACTCTCTTACCTGATATAAGTGACAATGGATGCACATAGTTCGCTCATAAATGTGTCCCTATGACAGTGGTTTGTGGTGATCTTTGTTGTCTTGATGTGCTGGAGGTTTTGTGCCTGTGTAGCTCCAAGTACTTCTAAGAGGCTATAAATGCATAAAACCTCACGTGTGTAGAAAAGATCAGTAAGTCCCAGTGCCCGCCCAACTTTGGAAAAAAACAAAACAAAAATATTTTGTATTCCCCAGTTTGGATCTCCTGACACAGGATTATTCTCCCCTGTATCTAACTGTATCAACTGCAGGACTCTTAAAGCCAATAGACTGATTTTCTGCCAGTATGAAAAACACAACATTAGTTCCATTATTGCTGTAAGAATTGCTGCTATTTATGAGTTATATGGAATTTATCAGTGTATAAAGTACTCATTTTTTAAAAAAAAAACCATTTCCCCTCACAACAACCTATTGTGGTAAGGTTATAATGTTGTTGTGTATCATTTAACCAGTTGAGCCTTCATAATGTTTCATCCATGAGGAGTGTGAATCATGTTTAACATGTGAAAGCAGCACAATCTAAGTCACAACTGGACGTGATTAAGCCCTTCTTATTCATCTGCAACCCATAGGTGCTTAACTGCACATCAGATTGTGTCTGTAATTTGCCCAATGAAGGCTTAACAATTCTTTCCTGGGGAAACATCAGGCACTCTGGTGAAGCTTCATGTATATTCTCTAGCTCTAAAGAATGTAAGTAGCTGTTGGATCAGGAGGTAAAACTGCAATTTGTTTCCTCTTTTTGAGCAGTTGGCTACTTTAGAATGGGGGGGGCAATTTACATTCGCTTGCCCCCTATCCCTTTAAAAGGTACCAGATATCTTTTTAGAATAACCTTTTCTCAACAGTAACTATCTGGTGTTCTCTGCCTCTCTTAAACCTTGCAAACAGTTGCTGATCAATAGTTTTTATTGCATATTTAATTCTTTAACAACTCCTAGCTGAATCCTTTCTATTGAAACATAAATCCATTTAGGACACATCTGCTTTTGGTTCCCAAAACAAAGATAACAGACACCTGCATTTTAGGCACCATGATGATAGAATTAGGCAATACAGACTTTGCATATAGTGTACTAAAATAAAACCAAGTTCTATTCTGAGTCCTACAGATATATAAATTTACTGAGCCCCTTAATTATAATCACTTAGGTTCCTGGCTTCTAAAATGTAGTCTTGTTGATGTCATAGAGCTCCAGGAACATTAGAAACATTTGTTTGTATGATTTGATTAGGGAAGGGTTGGGTTGCATGAGGAACAGATTACCTCAGAGAATGGACTGTGCAATAAGGGTACATGTAGGGTTAGATGCAAATGCATGTACATGAATGTCTAGATGTATATACACATCCTTGATCCTGTAGAGCTTTCCCAAGGTGAATTCTATGGAATTATGGACACACCTTTTCTACATAACAGAGAGAACCGAGAAGCTAGGAGAGAGTGTGTATATCATCAACAGCATGTACTGCATAGACTGAAGCAAAGTCTTGTCTCCAGTACTGGAAATGTCTGGCATATGAAGAGTCCATAGGTACAGTATTGTGTATTTCTGTCTGTGCTTGGAATATATTGTAAAATGTTATGTACTTGAAATCTATTTTGTGATTTGTCTAATATTTATAAACACAACTCTGGGAAGAATTAAATAGGGTTTATTTCGTTAAATGCAAACACACACAAAAATCTAGGGGGAAATGTACCTGTAAACTTGGGCCTTATCTTTGTAAAGTTCACATTTCTATGTCAACATCTTGATTGTTTTATATGTTACTATAATGACAGGACTCCCTAATAAAAGTATGTTGAAAAAGCCATTCTTCAATGTTATGCTCCTTATTGTGCAATAAAGTTCTTTGCAGAAGGAGAGTCGCTGCGTTATTATGGCTTGCATCATAATCATCACATTTAGAGGGGAAAACACATTAATGGCACAGTCCTCAGACTTGATATGCTAGCTTGGGGCATAGGATTAGTTGTTCTGACAGTTGTAACAGCCCATGTAATGATGTCACTACTGGAAGATACAACAGCAGTATTTAGAGTGAGACTGTAATAAATCTATACCTAAATGAAATTAAACTCACACCATATTATTCATGGCAATTATGTTTACTATATTTCAGAAACGGCCACCCAACTTCTTCGAATCATTCCATCTGCGCTTTCCAGGTAGAATGATTCCCCCTCTCCTTCCCCTGTGTTTCTTTGGGGGTTCCTCTGACACACACCCCTAGCCAATTTGGGGGGCTGTGAGGGGCTCATGGGGGGAGCAGAGGAAGGAAAACTCAATTGCGCAAATGGAAATCTTTGCACAGAGCTTCTGATGATGGGGCTGGCCCTATGTATAGCGTGCAAGAGGAACTCGCTTTGGTACCTTCTTTATTTATAACTAATAGACAGTGGCCAGCATTGCTTGGGAATTCTAACAAGAAAGAAAATCAGTGCAATTTTGAAACCAGTGGTTAAAATCTGTGCAGCTCTGAAAGGTTCAGTCCATCATCTTGATTCAAAATGGCATCCAAACAATGACAAAAACCTGCTCCTTGATCTCAGGAACTATCATGCAAAACTTGCTTGATAGCTTAAGAGGTGTGAAAATCCACCAGGAACAGGCAAAGAAACAACACTTTCCAAAATATATAGTAGATACCTATTTATATTTATTACATCCAGACTTTCTTCTAAATAGCATGCATAGGTCCCCATCCGTTCTATCCTCCCGTCGATCTTTGGTGCCTTAGGAGAAAATATGCTAAAAGTAATATGTATCAGTATTTGAGAGTTAGGTATACTTGGCAATGGCATCCTGACAGTGAACCACTCATGGTTTTACTTATCATACTTAAAATGTTTAGAGAAGAATCAAGAGAATATGTCTTTGTAAAATGGGGATGGTTCCACTTCAGGAATTTTGTTTCATGAAAGCATCACACAGATGGTAAGTGAAACCAAACAATGATGAGTCAGTGCCATCTTCTGACCTTTTAGCATAATCGTTGTCTAATGGATGCTGATTACATTTATTACCCAGCCTTCACCAGCAGGTTCCAGAGCAGTCACAGGACCAACATAACATCCATTATGAATACAGTACCAAGAACCATCCTGGATTAATATATAAGGCAATTAGAAACCCTTAATAAAAACAATGGCTAATTTGAAAATTAGGATTTGGATGATTTTTGATGGAGATGTCAGGGATTGAACCCGGGACCTTCTGCATGCAAACAGATGCTCCACCACTAAGCTGTGACCCTTCTCTCAACTTCTCCTAGGTGATAGGGATAAGGCAAGGGATGGAACAGAGGCAGTCCAGATCACCGAGTACTAGGCAACCATAATAAGCTAACTGCAATCCTATTCATGTCTATTCTAAAGGAAAGTCCCATTGAGATCAATTATTCCCAAGTGGGTATAGTTTTGTAGCCTTAATGTCTCTGAACTGGCGTTTGGTCTCCCTCTGTTTAGTCATTTGGTACACATACAATTTTGACATTTTGGAGTTAAATCGTTCAACACATTTTTCTCTGCAGGATCGGCTCTAAGCATGCATAGATATGTGCTGATATCTGTGCTTTTTCGGGGGGGGGACACAGGGGTACGCATACCCCTAAACATTTTGTGAATCTAAGTTTGACCTCATTGAGGGGCAGTACTTCAATATGAGTAGGAAAATGAGAGCACTGGCTGATATGAACAAGTGTAATGCATGAACTGGGCGACTGCAGTTGGTCAGCAGCAATTGGCATTGTCACAAAAGCTGCAGCACATATGGAATTTGCTACTGACCATCAGTGCTTTTTTAAAAGAGTTATAGTAAAGTTATAGTAAGCGCCACACTTTTAACACACTTAAAACATTGTCCAGTGATAGTACGGAACATGAAACTCCAGTCTTGCCTCCTGTGGCTCAAGGAGGCTGTCACAGGGACCCAAGCAGAAATCTCTCCAGGCCTGCAGCCTGTGATCCTTTTAACTGGAAATGCAGGGGTTGACTGGGAAACCTATATGCAAAGCATGGGCTGAACCCCTGAGTGATGGGTCCTCCCCACTTAGGAAAGTAAGAGAAACACAAAGCTACCCGCCCCAACATTATTTTGAAACAAGCTTTTAAAAATGTAGAAAGCAAACACACAGAGAGACCACTCCAGGATTGTAAAAGAAATACACTAATGTCTTTGGTAAATCACTGAAATGCCTGTGGAACAAGTAAAATAAAATAGCTTGATGCTGGGACTACTAGCAACAATGGCTTAAATTGCAAAGGATAATCTTACTGTGGAAATATTGGATACACAGATTACTTAGTCTATAGTAGACTATATAAAGTCAGAGAAAAATACTTGTTTTGGAATTTGAGCTGAAGCTTGAACTCCCACATAAGAAATAAACAGAAACTGGGGAGGGGTGTGCAACTAAGGCTTGTTCAGAAAAGACCCCGTGAAATTAACAGATTTAACTTAGTTCTGTTCATTAATTTAAGTATTTGTGCACTACTGCAGCCAGTCTTTATGCAGGACTCCAGGGCCCTTGGGTTCAAAATGAGGAAGCACAGCCATCTATGGAGGCATTTCTGACAGTAATGGCAATCAAAGGTAAAAAAAAACCTGAGCCACTCTGAGCACCTCTCCCATTCATGCTTCCTAATAATTTGGAGATATTAGACGAAGTCTTGCAGGGGTAAGACCGAAAAGGAAATCTGTCCATCTCATACTGCCAATATGCAAGTCAATGGTGCAACAAAACCATGTCCAGCTCTGGTTGCTGCGCCCAGAGAGCAGGAAAAGGTTCTAAACAGGGTAAGCAAAATACTCAAGGGGTTGGAGGAAGGGTTGAGGCATGGGGGGCTTTTTAGTTGGGGTGTGTGTGTGCGTGTTACAGATGAGGACAAGTTATGCAAGGCGTAAAAGATGAGAGCACAGCAGAGGTTATATTTTCTGAGAATCCTCCGGAAAAACAATCTCTCAAAGGACCTGTTGATGGCATTTTACCATTGTACTGTGCAGAGTGTATTAACTTATGGTCTGTGTGTGTGGTTTGGGAGCTGCACAGCCAGGGGAAAAAACAATGCTGTCCAGGGTTGTAAAGACTGCCGAGAGAATAATTGGGTGCACTCTTCCCACCTTGGATCAAATCTATGCTTCCAGGTGCCATAAGAAAGCTGCAGAGATAGCGCAGGATAGTGCGCACCCCGGAAATGATCTCTTTCAGCTTCTGCCTTCTGGAAGAAGGTACAGGGTTATTAAGACTAGGACTAGCCGCCTGAGAAACAGTTTCTATCCAAATGCGATTTTGGTTTTAAACACAGTGTAAGGTAGTCTTGAGACACGGGTGGTGCTGTGGGTTAAACCACAGAGCCTAGGACTTGCCTATCAGAAGGTTGGCGGTTCGAATCCCCGCGATGGGGTGAGCTCCCGTTGCTCGGTCCCTGCTCCTGCCAACCTAGCAGTTCAAAAGCACATCAAAGTGCAAATAGATAAATAGGTACTGCTCCGGCAGGAAGGTAAACGGCGTTTCTGTGTGCTGCTCTGGTTCGCCAGAAGCGGCTTAGTCATGCTGGCCACATAGAATCATAGAGTTGGAAGAGACCACAAGGGCCATCGAGTCCAACCCCCTGCCAAGCAGGAAACACCATCAGAGCACTCCTGACATATGGTTGTCAAGCCTCTGCTTAAAGACCTCCAAAGAAGGAGACTCCACCACACTCCTTGGCAGCAAATTCCACTGTCAAACAGCTCTTACTGTCAGGAAGTTCTTCCTAATGTTTAGGTGGAATCTTCTTTCTTGTAGTTTGGATCCATTGCTCCGTGTCCGCTTCTCTGGAGCAGCAGAAAACAACCTTTCTCCCTCCTCTATGTGACATCCTTTTATATATTTGAACATGGCTATCATATCACCCCTTAACCTCCTCTTCTCCAGGCTAAACATGCCCAGCTCCCTTAGCCGTTCCTCATAAGGCATCGTTTCCAGGCCTTTGACCATTTTGGTTGCCCTCCTCTGGACACGTTCCAGTTTGTCAGTGTCCTTCTTGAACTGTGGTGCCCAGAACTGGACACAGTACTCCAGGTGAGGTCTGACCAGAGCAGAATACAGTGGCACTATTACTTCCCTTGATCTAGATGCTATACTCCTATTGATGCAGCCCAGAATTGCATTGGCTTTTTTAGCTGCCGCGTCACACTGTTGGCTCATGTCAAGTTTGTGGTCAACCAAGACTCCTAGATCCTTTTCACATGTACTGCTCTCAAGCCAGGTGTCACCCATCTTGTATTTGTGCCTCTCATTTTTTTTGCCCAAGTGCAATACTTTACATTTCTCCCTGTTAAAATTCATCTTGTTTGTTTTGGCCCAGTTCTCTAATCTGTCAAGGTCGTTTTGAAGTGTGATCCTGTCCTCTGGGGTGTTAGCCACCCCTCCCAGTTTGGTGTCATCTGCAAATTTGATCAGGATGCCCTTGAGTCCATCATCCATGCTGGCTCCCTCGGCCAGTAAAGTGAGATGAGCGCTGCAACCCCAGAGTCGGCCACGACTGGACCTAATGGTCAGGGGTCCCTTTACCTAAGGTAGTCTTTATGTGAGTATATTGTATTCAATTATGGGGTATCAGAGTTTTTAGGGGCTGACCAGGCTGGGATAGCAGGCTTGTGGGTTTTTGAATGTCTGATGTAGATTTTTTTTCAATTTCGTTGTTCTGTATGGGACAATGACAATAAAGATTACCGTATCGTAACTCTCTCACCCAACTGCTATGACCGATAACAAAGTGGAAGAAGAAAGCTCATTTTCTTCGTCAGGGTCATGGCGCCTCCTAGTGGAGCCAGCAGGCCTGTGCCGGTTTTTATTCCCTTTCCTCGAAGGCCCTCCAGCCTCCATCTCCTCAGCGCGTCGAACTCGCAAGCAAGTCCAATGTGTTCCCAGGGAATTTGGCGGCGGCTCCCCTGCGCCATATGCCAAGGCAGCTGGACCCCCTTCCCGGAGCGGGCTCGAGCTGGCGACCGCGCGAAACCAGCGCGGGAGTAACGAGGAGAGCCGCTTGGCGCCCCTGAAACGAGAAGCGCTGAGGGGAAAACCGACGTCCCTCTTTGGAGGCGAAGCCGCCTCCCCGCCCGCTTTGCCGACTCCACCCCCAGCGGCCGGTTTCCACGGGGACAAGAGCCCCGCGCCGGAGGGAGAAGGAGGCGGCTGAGGCGCCACCCGCAGCCTCCCTGCCTGCCTGCCTGGCTGCTCCTGCGGGTCGCGGGCTGGAGAGGCGCCGCGCGGGACGGGGCTCCCTCGCGAACCGGGGCGCCCTTCTCCCCGCGCCGACGAGGAGCATCCCGCTCTTCCCCGGCCTCTGCCGCTTGGTGAGGAGGTGCGTTTCCACTCGTAGCCCCCCGTCGGGGACGCGGCTGGCTCGAGGTTTTCTCCTCAGAGGAGAAGCCCCGGGTGTAGCCCTGGCACCGTCCCGCTTCGTCCCGCCTTCGGGCCCTTAGTTCGCCCCCCTCTCGGGCACTTGCTGAGGCGAGCGGGCCTTTCCTTCCGCTGCCCTCTACCCTTTCGTGTAAAGAGAGAAATAAACCTCACGTAAGCCCCGTGCTTTTTCTGGGCGTGAATCTCTCAGGCCTCACCAGAAATTCGCGGATTTTGTGAAGGGGCGAACTTGGCGAGGGACGCGCGCGCGCGGGGCCAGATCGGATCTTCTGGGCCTGCCGAGTTGGAGGGAAGGGGAGCGCTTTGAGACCTCGAAACGCTGCCTTTCAACAACCAACAGGGTTCCAGAAAGCCCATTACGGCTTCTGGGCAGTATCCAGCACCTGAGTGCAGTGCTGGATTTAAGTATAAAATTTAACGGGGGGGGGGGGGGCTGGATGTACGTTTCCAAAATATAAGATAAAAAACAACTTCTTAATTTTTATTTCAGTTCAACGATTACTTTGATAAAATACATATTTTGTTATGTGCAAATGGCTTTAGGTCCATAAATTATCATATGCCGTGGTGTCCAAACTTTTTTCAAAGAGGGCCAGATCTGATGAAGTGAAGGGCCGTGAAGTTTTTGCCCTTTTTTATGATTTCACCCCAAAGTTGTTGAGCTTTTCTTAGGATTGAAGTTGTTGAGGGTTTTTTTTTAGGATTTTACCCCAGGAAATAAACTGCCACAGGGGCCGGATTAAAACGACCAGCGGGCCGGATTAGGCCCCCAAAACGAATTTAGGACATGCCTGCCATATAACATATATTCAACACACAAAGCAGTGACAATTTGTTGTTGACGAAGGACAGCTGGACATATAAAGGGCCCCATTACCTTCAGTAGTTTAGGGCCTCATCAAACCAAAATCCGGCCCTGCCTGAGTGCATTCACTGAACTTTGATATATCTGTGCAGCACAGTGCTCTTTTTCTAGAAAAAGAGGTGCCGGATTTGGCCATTAACTTCTCCCTTGTTCTCTTTGAATGGCGGAGCTGAGCTCCAGTGAGCTCCGGCTCTAAAAAAAATCCCTGTTTATATGTTATGGAGTTGCAGCATATTGTATTTATATATAACCTCACACAGCAGCATGTTGGCATATGGAAAGGGTTTACACAGCACACAATGGCCTCATTGCCAGGGAATTTCGATGCTGTGAGACATGTTTTCCTCTCTGTCTTAAGATCCAAGTAACAGTGGACTCATTGCCTTCGGTTGTTAATTAGCGTAAGGCAATCCCGACAACATGAGTTCATCTAACCCTCTTTTTGAAAAGTCACTGGTGCCTTCTGGGAAATGAAAAAACAAGCTGTATGCATTATTATTTTTTTGCCTTTCTTCTCCAAATCAGCCCTTGATGCCTTTGTTTCCTCATCTTTGTCTCTTCCTCCTAGACTTAACATTTATTTCCCATATGGGCTGCCCTTCTCAATATTGAAGCAATATTGAAAGTGAACTGAATTAATATCCTGTCTACAATATTATATTAAAACAAGAGTACAATCAAGTTACACCTTTAGGTGGCAGTTTGAGACTATATTTTATTTTGAAAATGAATACACAGTTTTGTTCATCTGTAATTACTACGGTATATTTGACATGAGAGACATGTATCCAGTTTTGATTTGTTACAGCCCACCTTTTCTTTATTCAAGAAAAGGAGACCTGTGCTTTAGGTCAAAGCAACCAGCCTTACTTAGTCAGTTAAACTGGGAGATAATGACCTGCCCAAGATGACCCAGTTGGCTTTGTGGCCAAGTGCATAACTGAACTTAGCTTCCACATAGCTCAAATTGCCACTGCACCATACTGATGTCTTTCTCTTCTTGATTATGTGGTTGAAGTAGCTTAGTTTTCTTTTAAAATAATGTCTGGCCCTCAGTCCTGAAAAAGGTGTGTTCATATATGAAGCTTTCATGTTGCAGCCAGCCTATACCGTGTTTTTATCATTACCTTTCTAGTAGTGAGCTCAGGTGCTGATTGCTGACAAGATTGTAACAGAATTGGGACTACTAGGAATCAAGAGGGAGGTACAGAGTTGTTTGGGAATTCCTGATTCTTGGAAAAGGACAGAAATATTTTTGGGGAAACCCCTGAAGGCCCCCCAAAAGCCTCCCTTAGACAAAAACCAAACCCACCACTGAGAACTGGTCATGCTCACTCGCCCCAGAATGTGACTGTCAGCTAGAAAAGAAAATGTGGGGAGGGGAGAGACAATAGTGGAATGTCCTAGTTCCTCTTAGTTTATACTATTCAATAGGTGACTCAGTGAAACATTTTGTTTCATGCCTACTTGCTCCTTCTAATAACAATCTTTGGTGGCTGAGTGCCTATACATTTAGCAGTGAAACTCAGTAGCAGAGAATTCTGCATATCTAAGGAGTCTCCCAACAAATACACACACACACACACACACACACACAGCCACACACAGCGCAGTCCAATAAAGACCCATGGGGTTCCAGCAATATAGATAGCAGTTGAGGCTATAGAGGTAAGAATTAGAACTAGATCTGCTTAGCTTCAGCAAAACCGCAACATTTGTACAAATAATTTATTAGGCCCTTTCCCACCATATTGTTTGTTTTTTCATGCATGGTATTGATAAGCCATCTTATAACTATGTTTTTAAGACATCTCACTACAAGATATTAAAACCATTTGAAATGCATAAACAACGAATTTTTGTTCTTCTATTAACCTGATTTTGCTTGACACTTCAGTGGGCTGGTTTTTGCTACAATCTTGTTGGTGACCCCTACCTGTTAGACAAATGCAAAGGTTAAGAAGGTGGCCCTGAATGTAAAATTTATGACAGAATAGACATTTTACTCATGTGGACTATCCTGTTTGCACTGCCAATAAATAATTAGAATAGCTTTCATGTATAACTGTGTTTGTTTCAACAGATTGAGCATCAGTCTCCTAAGGTAGAATCACTCTGCTGGAAGTGAAATTGATACGGCATGTACACAGAATCTGACATTCTCATGACTTAAGCGGCTAACTTTCTATGGAAGGACAATGTCTGGCACTGTTGGTGATGCTAATAGCCCAAATTCAGTCAAGGCCAAAGGTATCCCATTACATTCTGTAGCTGGTGCTAGCATGGGCTTTCAGCAGCCCAACAAGTCGCTAAGCAGAGGAAATCATTCAATTCAGAGACTCTCTAGCGTGCGCTATCCAAGAACGGAACAAGAAACAAGTAACACAAATGAACCACCACACAGAAAATGTTTAAGCAGTACCTACATATCAAAATTGGATAATCAACTACTTGAGGATGCAAGCATTCCTGAGACACAGAAACTGAGAATGGTTGCAAGCTGGGCAGAATTGTTTCATGATACATCTGTTGTTTGGGACAACCTGCAGGAAGCTGGAAAATCTACCTTGGATTATGATACAGTGGTTCAAAACAGCAGTGGTGAAGATGCCATAAATAAAAATGCTGACAATTTGGAAATGAAGTTATTACATGCACATGTTTTAAATCCTTTCATAGCCTCTGAAAATAGCTCGGCGCATGCTGAAAGATGTACTCCTCCTGTTTTTTTATGTTGTAATACATCACCTCATCCTTGCAAGAGTTCTGCTCAAGCAACTAAGCCTGAGAAAGAAGGAAGGGATATTATGCTTTCCACCAACATTTCAGAAGAATGTGAAGTTGAGGATGACATGCATAGTAGCACAAGAGAAGCCAGTTCTTTAAATGCTCATAATGTGTGCAAGCTAGATGATTCATGTACAATTGCAGTGGACCAGCACAAAAATGAAACTTTTTTTTGGCCTCCTCTCAGTGATAGTTCAGATGAGGAATTTGCAGATGTGAAGATTGATTGTCTAAAACTACCAGAGAGCAAGGAACACACAAGCCCTCTTAACAGTGATGTTGAGGCAGAAAATATTAAACTCATCAATTTATCTGTGCTGGAAGGCAGACGCTCCTTCACAAAAAGTTCTGACATCTGTGAAAAATGGAATCCAGGAACAGAAAAGCTCTTGGAGATCAAAGAATACAAATGCAAAGATTTCATGTGGACTCTCAAACCTAAAGCTTCCAGTGGGACCAATGATGTTGGAGAGACTACAGACAGAAACATCCCTTTTCATCTCAAAGTAAAAAAAGATGCATTAAGGGATGGGAGTTCAGACTTTCAGCCTCTAAAGAAAGGCATCGATCAGAGAAGTGCATTTAAATCTGACCATATGCTAGGGATGGTTAAAACTCTAGAAAGGAAGAATATCACAGAAGAACAAGCAAATAGTACATCTAATGGAAACCACTGTAACAGAGAAGAAAGGGAAACAGAATTTAAATTCCTGATGAAAGATCCAGCCATGCAAATTAAGAGTTTCTGTGGGAACACATTACTGAACCCTTCAGAAAACAGTACTTCAGTCTGTTTGAATCACAGTTATAAAAGCACTTGCTTGGGCAGTAGTAGTGACTGCATTTTGTTAGACATGCTTCTCCAGTTTACTGATAGTGTAGAACCTAAGTCCAATACAGTTCCAATATATGTGCACGGTGATATACATGAAAATGTTTCTGAGGGTGTTGCAAAATCAGTAGTAGGTTCTAAAAAGAATACAGAAGAATTTCTTGTCCCAAGAATAAAAGCTGATGGTGATGAGAAGCTATTTTGGATTGACAAATCCCAGTTTGATTTCAACCACAGTGATAGTGTTTTGGCAAAATATTACTTCTATTTGAGTTATCTCAGTAAGTCCAAAAGGCTTCAGCAAGAGGTTGGTGGCAATCTTCTCTCTTGTCAACAACATTTTGGAATTTCTAAAGAAGCAAAAATATCCGCACTCGACTACCATAAGGGTGGTAATATGTATGAGCATAAGGCTACTGAATATACGAACAATGACGTAAGCTACTGTGAGGATAAAAGTTCTGAGGTTATAAAACAGCAAAGCCTTCCTGAAAAACAGGAATCAAAGTCTTCTTTTTCATGTAACAGTCCTGAACATTTATCTAATCTATTATTGACGGAAAAGAAACAATTGGAGAATGGACACATTTTGAAAGGTAAAAATAGACGGATGTTGTCTAGCAGGATTGTGATGTATATATATGATTTCCCCCCCTTTTGCATAAAATAATGTGTCAAAATAGCTACATTGTTGTGAACATGGAATATAAGTATATATCTGCCAAATTTCATGGAAATGGCTTTATTTCTATACAGGGTCTCAGTTTTCTGTGTTACGAACATAGCCTTCAACCCGTTAGTAAACCCATAAACACACAAAATATGATTTATTGTTTTAAAACTCATAGCCTACGCCAATGCGACGACTTGTATTAAACAACCTAGGCTGCACTTACTTAACTGAGTGCACGCACCACTGAAGACAGTGACACTTCTGAGAAGATGTATATAGGATTGCACTTTCCATATGTTGCACGTCAAACTTTTAAGTGCCTTCAGTTAAGCTTCTGTAGCACCCAGAGGCTACTATGTGTGTGCAAAATGAGTTTGAAAATTGCTCTAATGATGACATGCCTCCTTTCTCAGGGACTTTGTATGGGGGAAGAGATGCCTGCCTGTTAATGTACTCACCAGACCCCAGTCTTTCTAGCCACTAGGAGTGGTTTGGACCTTCACAAAAAGATGGAGAACATTTAAAAAAAGGCAGCCCTTTGACCACCTCATAATAATGGAAGAATATTTAAAAATCAACATTTTTATGTGGATTTTCAGAAACAACCAATAATATGGGACAGAACATACCTGGAACTGGCCACATGCAGAACTGAGACACACTGTAAATAGACTGATCCATCCATTCCTAGCAAAGGTTGGCATTTCTCAAAATAGGCTAGGAAATGCTGGGAATTATGAATGAATATCTTTCCCAATATATTATTTATTTGTTATGATTCTACTTAATAACACAAGAATTCTGAGTGACCTGGTCCCATGCTACTCTAGTAATGTTTGTAGCATTGAACCAATATTGGGTGGAGTGAACCAGATGGCACTGCCAGCTCTGGGTTCATTTGAAGTTGTGTCACATCATGGATATGGCTCCTATGCTTCTGCAATAATGCATGGGCAGAAAAAAAGGCAAAGAACAAGCAGGAGTACATGGCCAAAACAACATGGCCATTGCTCAACATAAAGCTTAGGAAGGCTGGTTTCAAGCCAGATGGGTTATTGCTTGGTCTAATTGCTATGACACCACTCTTGATTACAGAGTAGGGGTGGAAGTCCTCTTCTGGTCACTCATGTAAGGAGAAGCTGAGCATGTGATACTACTCTACATTTTCTGGACCAAAACAAGTGTGATGTAGGAACTCTATGGTCTGTTCTCCCAACACTTCGTCATCATCGAAAAGCAACTGGATCAGAGCTCTAATTTCGATTGGAACAGAAGGTGAGCTCTAAGGGAGTACAGTTTACCCTTTCCCTTTCTGTGGTGATTTTGTGACTGAATCTCCCTTCAACTCCCTTTATCATGCCTATTTTCAGCTCCCAAGCAGAGCTAATAGCAGTTTGGAGAGGGGGGATTGATTGTGGAAGTAGGGGAGAAGAGTTAAACATTATCTCCCTAGCACCACCTCTGCTGTCAAAATCAGAGCATCCCCAGCTGTTTTTGAGCTTTACTTTCTAATTTGTTTTATGAAATATTGGGAGAACTGACTATGGATCTCACAGACCATACCTGTTTTGGCCATTTTAAGTTGCCTTTTGTACCATCCATGCCTTACGCTTGGCAGTGAATTAAAAGAGAAGATGGTCTGAATGTATATTTGGGAATGAATTCATATGTAAATATTGGCGCTGTGCTCTAAACCACTGCATCTCTTGGGCTTGCTGATCAGAAAGTTGGCAGTTTGAGTCCATGCAACGTGCTGAGGTCCTGTTGCTCTGTCCCAGATGAATAGGTACTGCTGCAGTGGGAAGGTAAATGGTCTTTCTATTGCACCAGAAGTGGTTTAGTCATGCTGGCCATGACTCGGAAAGCTGTCTGGACAAACACCAGCTCCTTCAGCCTGAAGCGAGATGGGCGCCGCACCCCATAGTCACCTTTGACTGGGCATAACCATCCAGGGGTCCTTTACCTTTACCTTATATGGAAATACGCATCCATGTTTGTAGATGATTATGTCATAACCCTTGAGTCTGCTTTTATTGTTATGACTATGGAACTGCCTGTGACTGCATCGTCTTTTGTAGGCAAGAAGCTTTTGGGGGCCATGAAAATCAGTACAGATGTGGTTGGTCTTAAGAGGTGTTCCGAGAGATCCACCACTGTATGTGCATCTTTCACACAGAGAGAGCTGAAGCCAAGGTTTGCCCTTTTATGTTTTAATATTTACCACCCAGTGATCTGTTATTGAATGTATTTTGTTGGCTTTTGAAAGAAGGATGGGTTTACCCTCATTCCCTGCAGATAGCCTAAGTGAAATGTCTGTGTTAATTTCCCATGATGTCAAGATTAAAGTTTTACAAAAAAAACTAATAGACCATCCCTTTAAAAACAATGGTTTATGTCTTAAAGAGAACTTTGATTTATTGTGGTTTTCCCTGCAGGCCTCTTCTCATTTAATTTAAAAGGCTAGTTGGGAAAGTGTTTCATTAGAGCTGATACAAGAAACTCTAACAATAGTTGTAATCACTTTCTACACCTATGTGTACATTTTTTCAGCATCATAATTATGTGTTATCAAAATGTATGGGTTTCATCAGTGATGAATATATTCATCATGTTTTGTGCTTACATAGGCAGAAATTAGCTGATCATTTTTTTTCTTCTGGAAGATCTTTTGTGTGAATTAATTTAAGCAATTAAAATACATTATTTGCCTTTTAACTGATTAATTATAATTTAAATAAGTTTGTGTTTTACCAAAACAGCAATATTGGGTGTCTTTTGCAGTCATTAAGGATGTGTAAAGTATCTACGTACAATCTACAGTAATCCCTGTTACTATGCAAAGCTATGTTTAATATTTTGTTCTTTTCTTATAAAATTTAATAACCCCTCAAAGATAAACATGTATGTTCTTAATCTGTAGTTTGCCCAACTGAAAGTCCTTCTCCACAAAAATATTGTGAGAAAGGTCACTATTATTCTTTCCTTTTAGATAGTTTAGAGGGGACAGTGGGTTAGTTTAGGTATGATAATTTTGAGCTGATTAAACCTTGATTTATTGGCCATGTGCTTGTGTGTTCCATCCTTTCCTGCATATTTATTTATTTATTCATTGTTGCCTTATTTGAATGTGTCCGGGTGACCTACACACACAATTAAAAAACAACCACCATTTTAACAATGAAACAGTACTTTGCTTTGGCATGTCTATCTCTTGATTACAGTTTCCTGTGACTTCTGAACCTGGTTTTATCTTCTGGTTTGTAAGTCCCAATAAAACCATGGTTTCTTGATTTGGATGTGAGAAGCAATAATAGACTGATATAGGAAGGAACAAGGAAGGGGAATGTGATGATATATCTCATTCTTTGACTGATAGCAAATGATAAGCCATGGTTTATGTCTGAACTGTGTCACTGTCTTAACCAAGAATGAGAAAGGAATTGAAGCCATATATCCAACATAGATGTCATCTTTCCCCAACCTGGTGCCCTCCATATTCATTTTGTACTACATCTCCCATCATCCTGACTACTGGCTATGCTGGCTGTGGTTTGTGAGAGTTGAAGTGGAAAATATTTAGAGGGCCCCAGGCAGGGGGATACTTTTCTAAGTCAAACACTCCATCCATCCATATTGACTCTTGTGGAGTATTTTTCCCCCCCTTTAATTTTGTTTGTTTTTCTTTCAATAGATCACAACATACTCAAAGACCAGCAAAGACCAGTGAAAGAACAAGGAAAGGAAGTTATAAGTCTCAGAGCCATCCATCTTCAGGTGTGTGAAATCTGGAGTGACCTACTTGGTGTCAAAGCCTGTGTTCTTATATTTGTTTCCATGCATTGCATGTGAAAGGGGTGCAGGATTGTGGCAGTTGGCACTGTCCTTGCAGGAAATAAGAGCTGTCCCCACCCTGTTTCCTCATGCTTTGCATTGTGGGAGGCTTCAGAATGAGTGGCAGGAAGACATGTGTCTGCTGTAATTTCTGCAGATGATGTCAGACATCCTGGATGATTTGGCTCAGAATATTTTTCTTGATCTTGTACCTAAATGTTTGTAGAATAGGCTATATTGCGCCAATAAGCTTTTCCCCCCCAGTTACACTTTTCTGCTTTAATATAGGCTGCAACCCTTGTAAACAGACCAGTATGCATTCTGTCTCTGAAACAACTGTACCATGTAAAGTTCAGAAGAAAACATCTAATAATCAGAACACAAGGAAAAGTTTTCTTAAAAATGCAAATGCATGTAAGTTAATGCCTGTATATATGTTGTGAACTGAGATACAGCTGTCAATCATTCTGTGGGTTTCTTGGGGGGGGCATATCTCTTATTTTTTTCATAGAAGTGAAACCAATTGTATACAGGGGGAAAACCCAAACCCCAATTGGGTATGCATAATCTTCTGGGCCTCACCTAAAGCAACTCAGTAGATTTTGGTCCTAATGCATTTAGCATGTGATATCCATCATTGGGCAATCTCCACTGTCCACTTTAGTGAAGAGGAAGATGTATATGTGTGAATCAGTTGGACAAGTAAAGTGCCTTTTGATCTGTTGGAAATATGATGAGTGTGTATTTTCTAATTTCTCTGGAAGAGTAACTGCGTTCAGAAAATCTACAATCCAAACAAAAAACACGTCCCTGCCCTCACAGGTCTCTTGCTTGTGCAAGCTCCTCCATTTATTTCATGGGGAATTTTACTTATTTCCAATGAATTAGGTAGGAAAACTTGGTATGCACATCTCAGCTTCTGCGCCCATAAGAAATACCTGAATTGTGGCATCGCAATTTCCTTTTTTGTGTATTGAGGTAGATGTTGGAAAATGAGAGTACCCCTAAAAAATTCTTTTAGGAAAAAAGCACTGGGCATACATGTACAAAGGTTTCAGGGTGAGGCTGAGAAGCTGCACTCTGGTGACAGGAACATAAGAAGCCATCTTATAGCAAGATGAAGGGTCTATCTAGCTCAGTATGGTCTGTTGACAGTCAGCAGCTGCCCAGGAATTTGAACACGAATCTTCCTTTCTCCATCTTACCTGGAGATGCCATGGTTTGAACCTGGGGTATGCAAAATACAGTAAGTGCTCTACCACTGAGCATACTTGCAGAATATTATTCTGTGATCCTCAATTCTGCATGGAGAATTAAATGGAGACAAATGTGGAGCACAAGGGTGTTTTTGCATCCAGCACTTCCATTGATTAATTGATTATTTATTTATTAATTTGGAGCTTGTCAGTTCCTCCTCCTCCTCCTCCTCCTCCTCCTCCTTCTCCATGCTTTCCAGAGCCGAGTTGATCTGCCAATGAGCTCCTGAAGCAAACAGAAGGTGTCATGTGAAAAACAACAACACCCAAACCTCTCTTTAGATAAAAGACTTACATTTTTTAAACAATTTTTCACAGGGTAATTCAATAGATGAACTATATATAGTCATGATGCAAAAATTGACATGATCCCATTTGAATACTGGGCTTTTCTAAGAGAGCTTCACTGTTTGCAGTTATAGCGGAACCCATTGCTGTGCAGTAATTCTTATAGGCTTATGTCTGTTATAGGCCGGTATTAAAAAATACTCAGGCTACAGATTTTTTGAGACACAATGCAATTCAGAAAAGGTCAAGTTATGCAATATGCAAGGATTCTGAAAGGTTTGCTGAATTAGTGCAACTTTAGGGGATCCCACATCAAATCTTTTTGCTTCCACAGGGACAGAACTCAGACAGGAACATGAAACTGCTGTTAGAGAATATGATGAAATAAATACAGTAAGTATATTTTATGGTAAGTATATTTTGTATATTTTGTGTGCTGAATAACATAGAAGTTAGAAGCTTTGGAAACAATTTTTTAAGATGGGAGACTGACGTGTTTCTGTCCCATCAAGAATAGGCTCCTCACAGTTACTAGTAAGACAAAGAAAATACAGTTTTGAAATTGGATCAACTGAGTTTTATTTCCTTCCTGTCTTGCTCAGGTGTGTGCCATTGCTTTGTAGTTGACTGGCTGCATTCCGCCCCCTGCCCCACCCCCATTATTTGGCACAACACATAGGAATCTTTTTGATTTTTAGGAATGGCATAGTGACAGCAAGCTCTTACCATGGCTCCTTCTTCCTGATGAATTGTGGCTTTGCATCTTCTCGCTGCTGACTCATAAAGATATTACTCGGGTTTCCCAAGTTTGTCAACGTTTTTATCGGCTTGCAGGAGATGAGTCCTTCTGTAAGTACCTTTGGGAATGGATAAACAGTAAGGTAACCAGCCTGGCAAATTCAGGCACCCTGGTGCCTGCAAAGGCTTTCACTGGTGCCCTGGGCAGGTGACCCAGGTTCTGAGGTTTCATGGGGAGCGGGGAGTCCCTAGTCCTCCTAAAAAGAAAGTTATTGAGCAAAATGTGAAAGCACCTTCTAAGCAATTTCTATGAAATGAGATCATGTATGGGCATCTTGTACTGGTTCTGCGGAATGTTCATTGCTGCTATTAGACACAAACAGTGTATGTTTGTGTAAATCAGGACCAGTCAATGATCAGGACCAGTAGGACATAGCTGACTTAGTACGGTAAGCATAAGTTTGTCAGGGAGCCTGTCTTGTCTTATTTTGTCTTACACCACACACTCCCTGGCAGCCATTTTGTTATGTCACATCCCCACATAGCAGCTATTTTTTCACTGACGCCTCCACACCCTCAAAATTTGATATATGCCTGTTGGTCCAGAACCAACCCCCCCCCCCCCAATTCTACACACAGAAACTGACTGTATGGGCATATGAAAATTACTTCAGTGGTGGTGATGAGACATCTGAAGGTAGAAGGCTCGCTTTCAGGGTGCCAGGCAGCCTACATGGTGCACATAGCTCTGCGTCCTCCCCCACCCCATTGCCCCCCACGCACTGCTCTTCCTGGTGCTTGCTCTCTGCCAATTTGGAACACATACTGTAATGGTGTGAGCGGGCATAGCATTAGTACAGCAATGCTTGTGATACCTGCTGGAACCTGTTGCATTGCATCCATTGTCAGTCATACTCAGAGTAGGCCCACTGAAATTAATCGACATGATTAGCTTAGGTCTATTAATTTCATTGGGTTTACTCTGAAAAGGATTAGCACTGTGATACAGCCAGTTATACATATTGTGTATGTTTTCCTGCCTCACAAAATAGTAAATCCACGTCTATCTATCGTCTGCCTATCATCAAAGAATCCAGCAGAATCCCTTGATGGATCCAAGTCACTTCTATGAACAGAAGGAGGCCTTCTGCTTACAGAAGGTCTGGATCCAACCTGCCACGTGGGGCAGAGCTGCTATACTACCTTCTGGACAGGTGGGTTGCTACTGCATCCAAGGAGGCAGGGGGTGAGGTTGGAGTGTTGCAAATGCACTGATGAAGCCAATCCAGCACTCCTGCTAGTGTGTTTGCACTGTGCCAGTCTTCCTGCCACTTTACCCCTTGCTCCTACTGGTAGGCAAGAGCAACTTTCCTTCTGAGAAGCTAGGAAAGAGCAGCTCTGTCCCACTGTATGAGCCATTTCTAGCTACAGAGCCATGGCTGCTTATCTTTGGATAATGAAGGGGCCTTGTAATTTTTCTACAGAGAAATTAAGCTTCTCATTTTACTACTTCCTTCCTTAAAAAGAAAAAACAGAAACAAAACGATGTTTGTTTAAAGTGCCAGATCCCGTTGTATGAAAGTGGGCCAGCTCGTGCTGGCGAATTTCTGAGAAAAGGAGCGTGCTAAGGGCTGTGGCTAGGGAGGAAAACAAACTGAAGGTCAACTGCTGTAGCAGGTACACCTGCGCTTGTGTCACATTCCCACACTGAATTCCAAAGCAAATACTGAACACCTTGGGCAAACAAAGGTGGGCAATTAGACAAAGCCAAGTGCTGCAATTCACTAATGCTGCATAAATGTTGTAGAAGTGAATGCCTCTTTGAGTTTTGTGCTTTGTTTTTAATAACCAAGGTTAGCGTTATGCCTGATCTTTGAATCTTTACAGAAAACTTCTGATTTGTTTCATGGTTGAAGCAGCTTGCAAACAAGAGAGAAAAGAGCAAATTTATGGCAAAAGTTTCAGTAAGGGGAGGGAATGGGTGAACTTATGTATGAACTTCAGTAAATAAGCCAAACAGTAAAATAAGTTTGATTTCCTGGAGGGCAGGTAATGCAGAGTTCTTTGTGGTGACCTTTGTGGTGAACTTTCCGGTGACTTGGATGCAGCCAGGATTGCCCGACATATCTTTTATTTCTTTTGATTTTCTGAAGTGAATGCTTTCTGCATGGTTGGTGTTGCAAACAAGGTTTAAACTTTATGGGAAGAAAATTGAAGGAAATAATGATTGAGCAGGAGGAAACAAGGAAATAACTTTCAAGCAATATGATTACCAGGATCCAAAGAGGCTGACGTGAAGCTGGGAATACACGCTGAGCCTTACCTTCTGAACACTCACCACTTTTGGTGGGGTATTCAGATTGAGGCCAAAGCGGCACCATGCATTTAAAACGCTATTATACTACTCCAATAATTACAGCTTTCCGTGAAGAATCCTGAGAACTGTAGTTTGTTGAGGATGCTGAGAGTTGATAGGGGACCTGCCAGTGTGGTGTAGTGGTTAAGAGCGGTAGTCTCATAATCTGGGGAACCGGGTTTGAGTCTCCGCTCCTCCACATGCAGCTGCTGGGTGACCTTGGGCCAGTCACACTTCTTTGAAGTCTCTCAGCCCCACTCACCTCACAGAGTGTTTGTTGTGGGGGAGGAAGGGAAAGGAGAATGTTAGCCGCTTTGAGACTCCTTAAAGGGAGTGAAAGGCGGGATATCAAATCCAAACTCTTCTTCTTCTTCTAGTACTCTCACAGAGCTACAATTCCCAGAGTTCCATGGGAAGAGGGATCAGTTTTTAAACCAGTCTGGAAATGGTAGCTCTGTGAGGGGAATAGGGAAGCCATGATTGTTAAAGTAGTGTAATACTGTTTTATATGTGTGGTGCAGATAATAATGTGGCCTAAAGGTAAAGGTAAAGGGATCCCTGACCATTAGGTCCAGTCGTGACCGACTCTGGGGTTGTGGCGCTCATCTCGCTTTATTGGCCAAGGGAGCTGGCGTACAGCTTCCGGGTCATGTGGCCAGCATGACTAAGCCGCTTCTGGTGAACCAGAGCAGTGCACGGAAACGCTGTTTACCTTCCCACCAGAGTGGTACCTATTTATCTACTTGCACTTTCACGTGCTTTCGAACTGCTAGGTTGGCAGGAGCTGGGACCAAGCAATGGGAGCTCACCCCGTCGCGGGGATTCAAACCGCTAACATTCTGATCAGCAGGTACTAGGCTCTGTGGTTTAACCCACAGCGCCACCTGTGTCCCTTGCACATGTGGCCTAAATTGTACCTAAAACAGCACTCTTCTTTCTAACAACTGAATCTTGCTTAACAGATTCTGAATGTTTTCACAGAACATAAAATGTTAGCAGTAACAGCCAAGGCAATGGACAGGCTACAGAGGGTTGCTTGTGCTTTCATGGGCTAGGAGTGGGGCCAAAGAGAAGCTTTGGGGAGCACTCTACCATGGAAAAAAGCAGTGCTGGAAACAGCCATAAATGGGACAGAAAAAGGAGGAGGCTACTATGAGTTGAAGACCATATAAAAAAACCGAAGGACCCCCAAACTGTCATACATGGGTGTTCAGAGGGTGCTAGTGTACAAAAAATGTCCCCTGATTCCACCTTCCACACTACGACTGGACTGAATACATTCCCTCCTTCATCTTTTCTTGTTTTGGAAAAGTTAAACTAATAAATCGGTAACAGTTTGTTTGCACAGCTTATAACAGATGACTCTGCTTTGAAAGAGCACTTGATCTGTGAGCTGTTTGTGCCAAGCAAAACTTCACCCCTAAATAAAACACTCTTGAACACAGGAAGATGCATGATTTGCAGCCCTAAAAATGGTACTGATTCTCATAGAATAATGTTCATTCATGCAGTGAGTATTTGAAATTTCTCTGTGTTCATTGGCAGTGGTGGTGGTATTATCTTTATTTAGACTGCTGTATCTATCTTTGCTTCCTGTAAAGGAGAGGTGACTAACCTGTGGCCCTCCATATGTTGCTGGACTTCCCGCTCCTAGCCAATATGGCCAATGGCCGGGGATGATGGGAGTTGTTGCCCAACAACAGCTGCAAGCTGCAGGTTAGACGCCTCTGTTGTCGAGAAACATCAGCATTTCACTATTGTTCTAAATTGCCCCTCACTCCTCTAGGGACTCTGTGGCACATGTGGAGAGCCAATTTATAAATATCACACAATAAAGAAAAAAAGAGAGAGGAAATGCAACATCAGAATGAGGACATAAATTTTTACAAATGTTGTATATGCTAATGCACTTGTCAAACTGTTAATTATTTATGGACAACTTCAAGGCCCCTGCGCTTCCTTCTTATAGTTATTTATCTTTAGACTAGACTTAGACCAGATAGCCATTGAAATAGAGTACTGAGGACGCATGATCATCCTAGAGGTCAGGCTGAACCAGGCTTTATGAGCCGGTGTGATGGAGTAGTTGAAGTGTTGAACTGGGAAGAGGAAGACCTGCATTCAAATCCTCACTCTGCTATCTATGAAACTCACTGGGTAAACTTGAGATGGTCACTCCAGCCTCACCCACCTCACAGGATTGTTAAGAGGATAAAATAAGGACAGTGAAAGACTATGAATGCTGTCTCTGAGCTTGGATGAAGGGTGATATTAAAACATCCTAACTTCAGTGGAGGGTCCACATTCCTTTGTAGAGCCACAGCTGCTCCTGGGGGAGTTTATATGGTGGTGTGATCAACCACACACCAGGAAGGGCGAAGATGGATAAATTAAGAGCTGTTGAGGCTTTGAGGGTGAGCCAATCAGACACATGATTGGTATATGGGAGACCATTGCCAAAATAACATAGTTGTGTCCCAGCTCTTGAAAAGAGCCAGGTTCAAGGCTCCAAACTGGGCTCCTGACCATCAAAATGTACAGAAAATGGTTTAATCTCAAACTGCATATTTCCAAACCCTTTTATCTGTGCCAATCTATACCATTAACCCTGGGATTCACATTCAGTTTATTTATGCATATATAGAACATCTATCTTTTTCCCCTTTTTGAAATAGACAGGATCAAATACTGTGTTGGGTGATTAGTCACTGTTGGGAAGCATGGGTGTAGCCAGGACTTTTGTTGGGGGGGTGGACAGAACTGACGTGATTGGTCAGTTAGTTAAGTATTTCTATTGTTTTTCTTGCTCTAGGCAAGGCAGCTCCCCCCCCCGGTCCCCCCCTTAGCTACATCCATGTTGGAAACCGATCTATGAGTTTTTAAATGTCTAGGGCACGTAGCGATTTTCATCAAACTTTTCCTACCTCCTTGCACTGTTTCTTGGCCAAGTCTCTTCAACAGTTTACCCAACAGCTGAATGCTAATTCCGTTGCTATGTACACTAGTGAGTGACGATAACAGGACACACAGGAGGAGAGTCAAACCCTTCAAAGAGCCCTTTCCTTGCAAATACGTCTGGATGACTTACTCAGTTCTTGAGAACCTCTTCCCACAGTACTGCTGACAACAGGAATCAAATGGCTCTCCCCCCCCCCCCATTAAAGCAGTTTCATTAAAACAAAGTGTTTAGCTCTTTCCGCTTCATGCTAGGGATGCTAAGGCCTGAGACTTTTATCTCTCTTTCCTTGGCCACAGCACATGCGGGGGCTGCTAGTCAGTCACCTGTAGCTTAACATATCCTGACGGAAGGAGCTGGGTTCTTAAACACAAGAAAGAGACCAGGGAAATAACAAAGGAGGTATCAGCTGGGAGTGAACCACAGGGAACAAAATCGTTTTCATCAGTTGAGGATTAAAAGCTGTTTCCCCTGAGAAGGGTGGTGGGCAGGGGAAGGCTTGGGGACAAACACTTTTGGATAGGATTGTATTTGGCAGGAACGCTGGGCTTTTAACAAGCCTGCGGCTACGTGAATATAATTTCAGGTGGTTATTCTTTTTTTTGTTGGGATGTTAATGGGTTTTTTAATGCTAGGGCTAATAAGCTGGGTCTTGCGCACAGAGTCAAGCAGTGCAGAACTAATTAGCTGACATCATCAGCGCTGTTCTGCTGGAGGAAGTTGATACAAGGGAGCTGAACGGCACAATCTGATTCTGGGAATGAAACCGGGCATGACCGACGGCTCAGCTATTCTTCATGCAAAGCTGGACCTAGTTGTGAGCAGCGGTCCTCAAGTTCCTCAAATCTGATTAGTTTGTTAGGCTGGAAACAAAGGTAGCTATTGTACTTATTGGACACGTCTGCTTTTTTTATTTATCTACTTCATTGACAAATTTATATACCAGCCTTCATCAAACAGATTCCAGACTACTTTACAATAAAACAATGTAAGCCACAGCATGCAAAAACAGAAGAATTTTAAAAGCAGCAGTAAAATGTAATAAAGAAAATGTTTCACTGCTCTTAAGATGTATTGGTCCTCATGTGAAAACAGTGGTGGCATAGGTGAAAGACCACCAGTATGTACAAAGTAAGCATTCCTCAGTTTTTTTATAAGCATTCCTTATTTTTCCAGTGTTAACTTCATATTGCTACATTTCCATATCAACTTTTTTAAAAAGCCTTCACAAAACTTCACTAGCATTTTAGTGCACAATTGTTGAAATAAACTTTTTTTTTGCACTTTTTCTTAATAAGCACATTTCTTCAAATAATTCCCCAATGTAATATACTTTGTGTGCTTGTTATTGCTATGGACATTTCCCCCTAGTATATGAATTTCTGTACACATTTTGTCTGAGAACTGCATCACAAAATTCAGATAAATGTGAATTTTTTAAAAAAATGATATTTATTAAGGTTTCCAAAAAAGAGAAAAGTTACATATATAAAAAAAAGAAAAATAGAAAAAAGAAAAAATACAAAATACAGAAAAAATAAAAAAGATTTTAAAAAACAAATCATTCTTTCCATGCCTTACATTTCATTTACTTGTTTCTCTGACCTCCTCACGCCTCCCTTTTTTGAATTCCAGTTCAGTTAATTAATTCAGCAATTCCTTTCCCTCTTTGTTTTTATCTTAATCCTTTAACTTAATATATTATAAGTTTAGATTCTCACCTGTTAACAATCCATTTTTACATACACCTTTATAACATTGCTGCTAAAACCACTTAACTTCATTCTGACATCATTCTAACATTCATTAATTTTACAATATTTCTGTAAATAGTCTTTAAATTTCTTCCAATCTTCTTCCACCGACTCTTCTCCCTGGTCTCGGATTCTGCAGATAAATGTGAATTTTGAAGGATAGCTGCATCTCAGGTAGCAGATTGTTATGGGAAGTAAGAATTAGGTAAGAATTTCTCCCCCTTCCCTAATAATATGAGGTGCTAAGGTTGGGAATTCATTTCCTAATTCCTGGGTTTGAGACCAGGTAGGCTCTGTATGTTTGCTAGTTATATTTCATATTATCCTATATCCTGGAGTCATTGGTCCTCATATGCTACTTTGTTTCGTTTATGGCATTTTATCTGGAGTAGAGAATCTCTTTATATTATGACAAAATGTATATTGTTGCATTCTTACACTGCTGCCTATTATATTTAAAATGCATTCACTAGAATTTCCTCCTCGCCCAAGACTTTTGTTTCCCCCACGTGCTTTCTGTTAAGTTTCTATGATAGGTATGGGTTGTCTGCTCTCTCTGCTAGATGTTGTGCTTTTCAAAAACTATTTTCATTGGTTTATCCATTTTTATATACAAAAAGTGTCTCAAACATCTTATGAATAAATAAATGAATGATGGATCACATAGGTCTCCTTTCATGCCTTCTGTCCCTTTTTTATTCTCCCCTCCCCACCTTGTTGCTATAGTGTATCCCATGCAAAGGGGCAGGTTATCCGTAGGGATGATTCCCTATGCTTCTCCACAATTCCAGGAGTGCTTTCCACAGTTCTGTATCCTCTGCTCATCTGCACTACCACCACAAACAAAGGCCTTTGGCATCAGCTTTAGCATTGTGAGAACCTCTGTTTTGATTTAAATCAGCAAACTAGCTTGAATCTATGTGCTGGAGCAAAGTAGAGTTAAAAATCAAGCTGTTGTGGCTATGCTTCTGAACATATGATGTGATTGCGTATTTGCCATTGATGTCAATAAATCCTTAGGAGTAATAAGATTTGGCATTGGAGGCTACTTGACTAAATAGTAAGTACTGTACTATTGATAGCATATTCCAGGAACACATTATTCTTCTAGACATACTTAACTCTTGACTTGTCTTTAATTTTCACTTTTGGGGCAAAGCCTTTGTTTGCCTCAATATTATTTCTGTTGTTTATTTAAAAAGTAATAATAATAATAAAATGCTATAAGTATCAGTCTGCAGATTAAAAAACCTGGCTTCTCTATCCCCAGGGAAGGAGATCCACCTGACGAACTGCCACTGCTTGAATGATGAGCGGTTGATCAGTTTGGGGAGTCGCCACCCCCGATGTTTCACTCTTGATCATTGCCACGATGAAGCCCAGAGAATTACTGAAGTGGGGTTAAAGCTGTTCTTCCAGCACTGTGGAGAATCTCTTAAGGTAGCACTGTGCTTTTGGAGAAACGTCATTTTGTCTCTGCAATTGCCATAAAACGTTAATAATGAATAACATTTTATTATTATTAGCATTTTACTAAGAGCTTGGACTGTGGACTTCTATGTGAACTTAATTTTAAAAACCCTTAGAAATACAGTGGTGCCCCGCAAGACGAATGCCTCGCAAGACGAAAAACTCGCTAGACGAAATGGTTTTGCGTTTTTTGAGTCATTCCGCAAGACGAATTTCCCTATGGGCTTGCTTCGCAAGACGAAATGTCTTGCGAGTTCTTGCGAGTTTGTTTCCTTTTTCTTAAAGCTGCTAAGCCGCTAAGCCGTTAATAGCCGCTAAGCCGTTAATAGCCGCTAATAGCCGCTAAGCCGCTAATAGCCATGCTTCGCAAGACGAAAAAACCGCAAGACGAAGAGACTCGCGGACCGGATTAATTTCGTCTTGCGAGGCACCACTGTAATAACTTATACTATGTACATCAAAAGTGGGGTACCAGAGGCCCCCCAGATGTTGCTGCACTGCAGCTGCCACCATCCCTGATGATTAGTCAGGCTGGCGGGGCTAATGGAAGCCCCACCACCTTTTAAAGGCATGTTTTCCTGGAGGGGCAAGAGGACTTCCACACAGTGGCTTGCTGAAATGCTGTATGCAAGGTCTCTCCACCCTCCATTAAACAGCTTGTCTGGTCCTGCCTGCTGTCCCTCATGCTGTAACTGGCGTGGCTGCAGGTTGGTGGTGACACTAACTGCAGAGTGTGACGGCATCTTACATAGTAAGGGAATACATAATATTCCCTGTTGAATATACACAGTTGCATCCTTACATTCAAGCGGCATCCTTACATTCAATAAGCAGTTACAGTTTACAAATATTTGGCAGTAGGACAAAGGATATCACTCCAGGCACTTTGCATATTCCAGCATATTTGGGAGTTATGTCAGAGAGGACAAAATATTCCACAGCTCTGAAGTTTAGTTCCTGTAAAATATTTACTGGTTCAGTTTAGAAAAACAAAGCCGCATTCTGCATCCTCACTTGACAAGGCAAATAATCAGAGAAAACATACTTTATGCTAGATTAGATAAAGGTAAAGGGACCCCTGACCATTAGGTCCAGTCGTGGCCGACTCTGGGGTTGCGGCGTTCATCTCGCTTTGCTGGCTGAGGGAGCCGGCGTACAGCTTCCGGGTCATGTGGCCATCATGACTAAGCCACTTCTGGCGAACCAGAGCAGCACACGGAAACGCCATTTACCTTCCCGTTGGCGCGGTACCCATTTATCTACTTGCACGTTGATGTGCTTTTGAACTGCTAGGTTGGCAGGAGCTGGGACTGAGCAACGGGAGCTCACTCCATCGCGGGGATTCGAACCGCCTACCTTCCGATCAGCAAGCCCTAGGCTCTGTGGTTTAACCCACAGCACCACCCGTGTCCCGTATTCATACAGTAGTGAATAAAATAAAGGTTTAGTTGAGCAAATCTTGATACAAGCTGAATCCAAGACCCTGTGATATCTGTGGAAATGAGCACAGAAGCAGGTGCACTGGACAGGCAATTAAAGCAGACTCAAAATTGGGAGGTGGGATTAGACAAAAGACGAACTGCAGGAACAGGCCATCTCCTACTGAGCCTAGAAGTGGCATCCCAGAGGGAGAATAGGTGGTGTAGATTTTATGCAAATGCATTATAATGAGATGTGTGGGCTGCTTATATCTACAGATTAATGAACAAGTAATATATTGTTCAGTTTTTTAAAAATCAAAATGATTACGGTAATTCTGTTTTTTACTGAATGAATTTAATTCTCATTTGAATTCTTTAAGAGAGAAATTGAGAAAGAGAATGAAAAGGGCCCACAAGAGGGAGCTCATAATGCCATATGATAGATACCGGTAATACTGTACATAAACTCTTCATATTAAGTTAGCAAAATATGTACACTCTACATACAGCTAATTCATAGAGTTGAGTAATGTCCATTTTACTTACAACTTTGTGCTGTGTGGGGGTCTAGTTGTTGATGATGTTCTAAGTAAATAATGTGGGGGTTTTTTAAATGTATTTTTAAACCCTAAGCTATGACTTTTACAGCTTAGAACGTAGCCTACTGTACAAATGTAAGAATCACATGCTTAGCCTACTTTGTTGTGCCTTTGAACCTGGCCTCATTTTGTCTCTGACCCCCCACCCCTGATTGTAAATGAAGAAATCACTGAAAATGTAGATTCCAGAAACAGATCTTCACTCCCTGCAATATATACCACTTAAAATCATTGTTAGATGTTGCCCTGTTGTTCTGAAACCATAGATAAGAATATTAGTAATTGGGCACCTCACTTGCTTTAAAAGTGTAGCAGAGTAACAAAAGGAGTTTAATTAATTTATTAAATCTGCATGTATTTACATCTGCATTACAACAATAGTTGGAAATAGAAACAAATTTTGGCAAAAACACCTTGATGTGTGAAAGTTTTAGCATGATCACAAGTTCCCTTCACTTACATAAGGGAGTTCAGTAACTTGTAAGGCTGCTGGCATGTCAAAACCGACATAGGGACACCTGAAGGATTATAAAAAATGAACGACAACATTTCATAACACACTGTTTGTTTTTTATGAATGCAAAGCTCAATGTGGATATTTTCTATCATATATTTTTAAAGTTGTAGATTTTATACTGGTCGTGCCATAGATGTTTACTCGTAAATTTTAAAAGTTTTAAAGTTGACCCATTTGTAGCCACACAGATTTCCACCATTAGCACTCTGAAGTTTTATGAATATTGGTTATCTATTAAAAGTTAGAGCCTAATAGCCTTCATTAAGGAAACATTACTATTAGCTAACACTAGGGGAGAAATTTTGTTAAGTTTTCATTTAAAGGCAAATTTACTTAATTTCCAGAACAATAAACCAAAACATATCCTTCAAAATTTGCAGTTATCTGAATTTGGCAGTATAGTTCTGCAGCCAAGAAAATGTGTAGAAAATGCATAAGCTATTTATATTATTTATTAGATTTGTATCCTCCCTTTCCTTACAAAAGAACCCAGGGTGGCATGTGACTAAGGTAAAGTGTGCAGACAACTGCATTTATTTGTGAAAATCACATACAAAAATTCATTTTAGAAATATTAGAAAAAATATGCTTTGCAAAAATGTGTATATTGGGATAAATTTGTGCTGATTAATTTCCATAATTATTATTTAAAAAATAATAATTGCAAACTGATAAAGAAATGTGGAGAACTGAGACTGAGAATGGGAAAATGAGAAAAACCAAAGTGGACAGATTCATCCATCCCTACTGACAGTGAAGTCACTGGATCTACAGCTGCCTGCTAAGAAATAAGTGAAGCTCCAGCTAGCATAAAAGCAAACCAAAGGAAACGATGTTTTACTTCTTGATTGGAAGGATCCCAGTTTTGTATTTTCTTATCCTTTTTACAATATAGTATTTTCCTGATCCGTGACATAAGAATTATTTATTGTTAACTCAAATGAGGGCAAGGAGTGTGTTTGCGTGCGGATGCAGTGGAAACATCTAAATGAAGCATGACCGAAGCAGAGCAGGAGATAACAATTTGATATGCAAGCCAACAAGATTACTTTGTTTTCTGTGAAATCTGAAGAGCCATGAAAGTGCTGAATATTTGCTGCAACTCACAATTGAGGCTGAAATTAGTGCAGTAGGAATCTCAATAATATTCATTGACCTTGCAGACACCTCATTTATGATAAGGCCACAGTCTGAAGACACATGATCCAGCTGCCTTTCAGGAACTAAGCAGGTGTAGAGCTGGTCAGTGGCGACAAACTAGGAACCCTATGTATTCTACCTTGGTAGCATTATATAAATAAATAAAGCCTGATTTCATAAAAGCTTTGCCTAAGGTCTAGTTAAAAGGAAAATGTGCTGTATAAAATATGTTGGGTTGCATCCAGTACGTCCCCATACTGATGGAAGGCACTTTGCTCCAATGAAGGCTTCCATCAGTTGGACCTGGAGGCCAGTGTTGGGTTGGGGATTTGTGTGTATGCGTGTGCCAATTTCCCCTTCACTCCTGTAGCCCAACCACATCTCTCACAAATCCGCTTCAGAGAATTGAGACCCTTTGGAACGATGTGGGAGGTACAGTGGAGAGAAGGGGATGAATTAAAACGGCTTGCCTCCCTGTTCTGCTGATAGAAGCCTCTGTCAGTAAGAGGACACTGAATACCACCCCCTCTTTTATTTATTTAATTCTGGCATTCCTAACCCCTAAATGAGGTTGCTTGAAAATGTTATGACAATATTTAAAAGCATATTATTATTATTATTATTATTATTATTATTAATATCAAAGAAGAAAAGTCATTTTAATGAACCCACACTTGGAATTTTCTTTGCACATAGGAACTGAATATAAAAAGCTGCAGTGGTCCTGGATTTAGAGGGGACAAAGTTCTGCTTTGTGCAAGCACCTTTTGCCATAACCTGACAACTGTAGATATTAGCTGGACAGGAGCTACTGATTCAGGACTCATTGCCTTAGTAGCATCATCTGTAAGGTACAATTGAAAACCCAAACATTTGTTGTTCTTCATACTGTTGCGCACAACTAGGTACCATTTTGTAGAATGGATCTGTAGAAACAAGGAGATTAAGGGGTCCTCCAGACTAGGGGTTTTTTGGAGGGTGTATATTGCAACATATTTTGCATTTAACAGGTGAGGATGGAACATGGAGGCTGAGAAATACATGACCAGCCATAGCAAATAATTAGTTAACTAAATGCCAGCCATAGTAAATGTTTTGTTGTTGTTGTTACTTGCTGTTGTTAAACTGTTGGGAGTCAGAAACCCTGTCTATCTATTTCAGGTCTTTGAGAAATCTACTAGTCTAGCATTTGCCCCTGATCTATACTACCTTTCATGCTTTCAGGTGTCTTCCTATGTAGGTAGAATATCTGTGTAGAGAAATCATAACATAAGCTCAAATCTGGGTTGCATATTGCTTAATTGCTCAAATAAAAGAAGAGAATTGCTGTTGCTCTCTGTTTTTAGATTGCAGTGCCTTTCTACTAATGGATGCCGGATTACAGATGATGCAGTAACTGCCTTGATTGAAAAGCATGGGAAAAGGTAATTCATATACCAGCAGTAACTGCACCACAATATGAGTATTTAGTGCTTGTCTCATCACCATAGCTATATATGGTTCACAAGGCTGTGCGTTTTCTCTCTGAAAACACTGCATTTTATTTATTTGCTGTTGTTGGCATAGATAAGAACATAAATGGATCAGACCAAGGCCTATCTAGTCCAGCATATTGTTCCTGCAGTAGCCAACCAGATGTCGATGGCTCAAAGTAGAATATGAGTGCAATGTTGTTGTTGTTTAGTCATTTAGTCGTGACCCCATGGACCAGAGCACGCCAGGCACTCCTGTCTTCCACAGCCTCCCACAGTTTGGTCAAACTCATGTTCATAGCTTCGAGAACACTGTCCAACCATCTTGTCCTCTGTCATCCCCTTCTCCTTGTGCCCTCAATCTTTCCCAACACCAGGGTCTTTTCCAGGGAGTCTTTTCTTCTCATGAGGTGGCCAAAGTATTGGAGCCTTCATGGATCACTGCCTTGCCGTGGCGAAGGGGCTTCAATAACTCAGAGAAGCTATGAGCTATGCCATGCAGGGCCACCCAAGACGGACAGGTCATAGTGGAGAGTTTTGACCAAACGTGATCTACCTGGAGTAGGAACCGGCAAGCCACTCCAGTATCCCTGCCAAGAAAACTCCATGGACAAAGACAACAGGCATGAGTGCAAAAGCATGCCATAATTCACAAATCGTCATCAAAGAAGCAGCTGATATTGTAGAGACATGCTTTGTTGCAGCTGGGGCAGGTGAAGGTGTCTGGTTGTGCTGATGCGGATACACTATGGTGTTTCTTCTTTCTGCACTCCTTCCAGCACTCCTTCCTCCTCTGGTCACTGCTATGGATACATGACCGGGCTGTCTGTCTTCAGGCATAGAGGTCATCTGCAAGGGATTACAACATGACAATGTTCATGTTGCCAGCTTTCACGTCATGTCATCTTTGTGATGCAGACTTGGTCTGCCAATTAGCCTAGTGCCTGAAGCCAGCTCCTCATAGAACACATCCTTGAGGATTCTGCCATCTTCCATTCTTTGGACATAACCAAGCCAGCAGTGGGCTTGGGAGAACACATCTTTGTTTGAAACTCTGTGCTGCCATGTGATGCCCAATTTTTTTCTGACACAGCACAACTGAGGCATCACCCCTGACAGTTGTAAGTTGCCCATGACTCACTTCCATAAAACAGTGTGCTCAACGCGCAAAGCCTGGTAGAGCTTCATCTTAGTGTTGGGTGTTAGCATCACATTCCCTCATACCCTTTTGCTAATTGCCCTCAGAACAATGTTGCATTATTGAGAGCTGGTGCCTTAAATTAGCACAAACTTTCAGTTGCAAAAGTAACCGCTTTTTACATTTTGCTTTGAGCTATTCCTTGGAAATAGTCATTTGGCCAATTCAATGCCAAATTATTAAAGCTGAAAGTATGTACAAGGTCTTGGGGTTCTGAACCTATATTTAGTTATAAAAATGAAAAGGACAGGATTTCTTTTTTTTAGAATTCACGCTAACTTCTCAGGTACAGTTTTCATTTGGTTGTACGTTTGCCTAGAAAGTTTTAGTCAATAAATACTGTCTGTCTTAAGAGCGGTAGTCTCGTAATCTGGGGAACCGGGTTCGCGTCTCCGCTCCTCCACATGCAGCTGCTGGGTGACCTTGGGCTAGTCACACTTCTCTCCTACTAGCTAGTCACACTTGGGCTAGCCCCACTCACCTCACAGAGTGTTTGTTGTGGGGGAGGAAGGGAAAGGAGAATGTTAGCTGCTTTGAGACTCCTTAAAGGGAGTGAAAGGCGGGATATCAAATCCAAACTCCTCCTCCTCCTCCTCCTCCTCCTCTTCTTCTTCTTCTTCTTCTTCTTCTTCTTCTTCTTCTTCTTCTTCATATACAGCAGGTGCCTGCCCAGGGCAACAAAAAGTTTAGTGGTTAATGTTTTAAAATTAATTTTACCCCTACGATGCATTTTATCAAAGGTGTGCTAACAAGACAAATGAAGACAATAAACTTATTAAAAGGCATGTAATATCATGGGAAATGAATACAATGCAAAACCATTGTTAGCAGATGGTAGCCACCGTCTGTCAAAGCTTTGCTTATTTCTTTCTCTCTTCAACCTCTGTTCATTTTGCCAGTTTTAAGCCAGTCAGGATCTATATTCTGTAATTACAATTTTCTTACAATCCCTTTTACTTTATGCCTCACCCAGTGCTGCCTTGGAACTTTAAAGAGAATGTGCAATAAATATTTCCCTTCAAATCATACCTACGCCTATGTTTGTCATCATATGAGCCCTATTCAGGTGTTCTTCAAAATCATGTTGGCAAAGTCACGGTGGGAGAATTCTGTTTCCAGTTACTTGGCAGTCCTGCATGTGTAATTGGGTCCATGAATTACAGAATTTATGTTATCATCTATGGCATCCAAAAATAGAAACATTTAGTATTTACATGAAGGTGCAACTCCCAGCAGGTTCAGTAACAAATCAATAAGAACGAAACCCATCCTATACCGTGAAATCTGGAAGGTAAGACATGCCAAGGCTGAACTATTAGGCTATTTTATAAAAGGTAAAGGTAAAGGGACCCCTGACCATTAGGTCCAGTTGTGACCGACTCTGGGGTTGCGACGCTCATCTCACTTTATTGGCTGAGGGAGCCGGCGTACAGCTTCCGGGTCATGTGGCCAGCATGACTAAGCTGCTTCTGGCGAACCAGAGTAGCGCACGGAAATGCCATTTACTTCCTGCCGGAGCGGTACCTATTTATCTACTTGCACTTTGATGTGCTTTTGAACTGCTAGGTTGGCAGGAGCTGGGACCGAGCAATGGGAGCTCACCCCGTCGCAGGGATTCAAACCGCTAACCTTCTGATCGGCAAATCCTAGGCTCTGTGGTTTAACCCACAGCGCCACCCGTGTGCCAGGCTATTGTATATATGTGCATGAATAAAGAAATATGAGTTGTGGGCCCGTCCCTCCTCCTCCACATAATTCTAGCTTGTTTGTATTTCATTATATCTTAGGTACATAGTAGTTTTTTTCATAGTGGTTAGAAACAAAACCATCATTATACACAGTCTGTAAAGATCTGGCTGCTCCAATTATTTGTTGTATGAGATCATGCCCACATATACTTCTGCATTATAAAAAACCAAAACCCCATTTCTTTCCATTAAGAGGCATCTTAATTTAGATGGGTCATTCTACTTAGGTGGCTCATTCTGCTTAATATGTATGAAGTATCTGAATTCAAGAGGTTCTTTTGTTGTTGAAGCCTTTGGACTTGATGTTCCGGGCTGTTTATTTGAGACTCTGTACAGGACTGTCTGGGAATTGCTTTTTGTACCGCTCTGTCTAATCTGTATTGATTTGCTCTAATTCCTTCAATATTTTCAGAATGCTGGCTCTTTTTTCCATTTTGGATAATTTATGCTTAAAGAATTGTATTTTATTAATTCCTGTGAGTAACAGTTCCTATTTTTAAAAGCCTACTCATTGCAAAGACAACAACAAAACAAAATACGGGAGGTTTATCTTTTTAAATTAAAGAAGAAGGTATTTCAAAACTGAGGAATGGGAGCTTTCATCCCAATGCAAATAGCAGCTCTAGAAGAGTGATTTTCATCAGGACCACAGCAGGGGAGGGAAAGATTAAATGCTCCATCAATGCCTGCTACAATCTTGATAATTATAAACCCCCCAGCAGCTACTATATTCATTTTTAAAATGCACATTAAATGTAAAGATGTTTTGAATATGTTATGTCTAGTTCAAGCTGTAGCGACGGGGGACGGGACTAGCCAGGCTTTTTGCCCCAGGTAAAGCCTCCAGGGGGGTGCCATTAAGGCTCCTACCCTGTGTATGTGCGCACACAGATGTGCAAGGGAGGTCTTTGACCTATGTGAAATAAAGCCTAGTTTCGCCTCTGTTCAATCATTACTTTGCATAGGGCTTTCTCCCCCAGCAGGAACTCACTGGAACTTAGTTCTGGCACCTCTCAGGTGGGCGCCATTTCCATTATAAGAGAACGAGGTAGGCGTTCATGGTGAGTTCCGGCACCTCTTTTTCTAGAAAAACAGCACTGACTTTGCCATTTAAGCCATTGTGCCAGTAGTCATAGGGTCAGGCAACAGAACCCCAGGGCCCAATGTTAGGGAAGACACTGTTCCCTTCTAATACTGTAGCTCCTGACTTCAGACCTAACATGGCACCAGCAGCTATGTGAAGTGACATAGAGCCAAAACGAGTTTCCCTTTTTTTTTTTTTGGTATAATATTTATTAATTTTCCAACAATTTAAACACAACAGTACAAAAGAAAAAGCATAAAAAAGAAGACAATGCAATACAATACAAAAACACTACAAAACACTAACACATAAAACTAATAAAACAAAAACAAAACCCATTTAAAACACATCAAACCATTTCATTATCTTATCTTTCGTTCACTTGTTTCCACGACCTCCTCACACCTCCCTTTTTGTATTCCACTTCTGTTAATTGTTTCAGCAATTCCTTTCCATCTTCCTCTGTTTTCTATCCTATAATTATCTTAACACATTCTAACCTTATTTTCCCTTTAATATTCTATTAATCTATTTATACTTAATTCCTTATAACATTTCTACTAAAGCCATATAACTTCATTCCAACATTTTTCTAACATTCATTAATTTTACAGTATTTCTGTAAATAATCTTTAAACTTTTTCCAGTCTTCTTCCACCGATTCTTCTCCCTCCAAAACGAGTTTTCCTTGATATCTCCAGCGTCAGATTTACATGAATATAATCTGCTGAGAAGTTACGTTTTGATTGTCATGGCTGTAAAATTAGAACAGAACAAACAAGACACAAAATACCTTATTTTAAGTGGCTTAATCAGTATTGGCTCCTTGCCTTGATTGTTAAAAAGATGCTCTCATACGATGACTGATTTCAACAAGGGCTTCTTTCCCCGTCATAATTTGACTGTTCTTTTTATTGCAAAATTTCAGAGCATAGCATAGTGCGATGATTCTTCTTGCTGATGTGTTTACACATGGCAGATGCACTTTAATGATATGGAATACTCCAGCTGAGTGCAATAAAAGCATACGATGAATTTGTGTTTCAGCACAGAGTGCAAGTATGACTGCGAAGACATCTGCGATAATGCAGGAAAATATAACAGAGCCGCTTAAGACATGGCAGGAGCAACACAGCCAGGAGCTACTGATAAATAAATCAGAATATCGCCTGCCTGGTTTGCTGTCACACATTTGTTTTTCTTATTGTTTTCCCAGAGTTTCCTTAGGCTTTCACTTTATGAAAAATATTTTTAACTTCCTTTGTGGGTACAGCCTACATGGATTTCTCTCTGGTGAACAGCTGGTTCATACTTTGGGCCCTTCCAGGAAGTTGCAGGATCTCCCACAGATATATATATATATATTTAAGTAGCCAACCAGTGTTGTTGGCGTCAAAATGTCAGGCTGTATTCTCCCCCCACCCATTTAATCTGGATTTAACTTCTCTGAGGTAAATCTAATAAAAATATTTTTAAAAACCCTGTTGACAACCAATCACTTGCAATATTTCAGTTTGCAAATTAAGCCCCATCTGGAAGCGTTATTTCAGCATATCTGAATTGCTTAACTGCACATGTTCTCACATTAATCTACCACTTTTAACAGAACCCACAGTCTGTCACCTGAGGGCCAAGCTAGACAATATGTAAAATGTGTGAATGCATTTTATGTATCTGGTTTTTAAAGTAAATAAACAGCAACTACTCAGAATTAGAACTATGATGTGTTGGGAGGGGTGGGTTAGTCCTGTGCATGTTGATTTTGGTAAAAATGGCCCCCTCCCAAAGTTGTTATTCAACCAGAGAGAGAAGCTGCCATTGGCACTTTGTAGGATGTTGAATAGGATGCAGTTTTCCTCATGTGCTCCATGATTTAATATATCTGTTCTGAAGTTCATGGCGCTGCACACGTAACAAATATGTCACACAAGCTATTTACTGTTAGGGAACTTAACTGTCTCAGTTCTGCCCAGCTTATACCAAATGAGGAGATTTTCAGGGTTTTCTATATAATGGTGTTTGGCAAGTCAATGAATTCTGGTGAAAATCTTCCTTGTGAAAAATTATTGTCTCTTTGTTGGTCCAGTTATTGTGATGCCTCAGCTTTGGGGAAAAGGTGTCACAGTTGTAATATTCATTAAGGTGTAAACCTTATTGAAAATGGTGAGGCTTCTAAGTAAATATGAAGCTGATTGCTCTGTTAATCAGTATTCTTGTTGATAAAGGTCCAAGTTACCAAAGCATATTATAATTGGAATTTCATGAAGATAGGCAAACAGTGTTAGTTATCTACCATGTTATATGTCTTCACCCACATCAAGATAATTTTTATCAGAGGAAATTCTGAACTGTGGGTCGGAAGAACAAAACTTGAAATTTGGACTGCCTTGACCAGTTTTCTACTGCAAATGCACATATTCACTGAAGTGCAAAAGTCTGGAGGGAAAAGGCCCAGCTGACCTTTCACTGATCAGATATGTTTACTGATATGGGGACAGGCCACAAGCACAGGAAGTTGTGAGATTTGAAGTTTTGAAGCTACAGTTTGCAGCTTAGATTTTCATTTATTGCTGCCTCCTAATTTTAGTCCTAAAGTGATGCTCCCTCTGCAAGTAATGAACTATGAACTGTTGTGCCTTTTTACAAACGAACAAAGCGAGAGTTCATTCAGAGTCCCTTGGTTAAAAGGTATAATATTTCTGTTCGCCTCCCTGCTCTTTCTTTGACCAAAATGTTTACGTTGTAACATCAGAACTTGGATACTAAGCCACATGACTATAATGTACAGTCATTTCCCATGCTTGGTTCAATAAATCCAGTGGCTCCCAGACTTTCTCCCTCATGGACCACTTGACATCTGCTGAGGTCCTTGGCAGACCACTTGATGACTTGTCCACCCGCTGTAGCAATTGCGCTTAGATGCTGTATGATTTCAATTGTGTTTTTATTGCGTCTTTTATTTGTTTTTCTTTATTCCCTTCCTCTTGCTCTGTTTTTCGTGCTCCTAATCCCCTCTGCTCCTTTCCA
This sequence comes from Podarcis pityusensis, assembly GCF_964106645.2. Taxonomy (NCBI): domain Eukaryota; kingdom Metazoa; phylum Chordata; class Lepidosauria; order Squamata; family Lacertidae; genus Podarcis; species Podarcis pityusensis. Next base: position 57,576,619 of record NC_138036.1, read on the forward strand.
GTTGATTCCCCCCTCCTCCTTTCACTTCTACGCCATCCTGCTCACCTTGTGGGTGGGCTGCCAAGTTCCTTGAGCAATGAAGCGGCCACCACACCCATGATTCGCAGTGGCAACTCCTGCCGTTCTTCACAGACATGCTGTGGGCCACCTGAGTGAAGCTTGTGAATCACAGTTTGGGAACCATTGGCATAGTTAAAGGGGAAAGGTTGCTTTCCCACTAACCATGTCCTTGATCAGGGCTGGCGTTGGGTATACAGCATCTTTGGGCACCTGCCTGGGTCTCAGGAACCTCCTGATCCTGTTGTGCCATCTCATAACTCTTGCTGCCTACGCGCCTAAGCCAGTTGTCCGCACCCCGAGTTAGCATAAATAGAGGGAAAGAGGTGAGGGCTAACTATTTACCTGCCAACCTGCTGTTTTTAGTTGGAAGCAAATATATTTTTTTCCTGGTTAAACCAAACACACCCTTTACATCAGTGCACATCATTCCATCCCACCCTAGTGTTCTGAAATTTCTCCCCCTTGAAGTTTAATCTTTGCAGAGTATTTTTGCGGTATTGAAATACTGCAGTCAATCTGTACCCCAATACTTGGGTCTGCCACCAGTTAACATTCTAAGCTGCTTCAAATCCTGATCACGTTAATCAAATGGGCAGCCATTTATTGACTTTAGCAAGGATTTGGGGTTAATGAAAATATATTGTGGTTTTACCCTGTTTTGAAGTCAGGTTTGGTGAGGTTGGTTAAGATTTATTCTGTTATTAAAAGGGTTATGACACAGATTCTCTCACTCCTTTTTCATTTTGGTTAATTCCTTTTGAAATAGAATTCAGTATTGTATTTAATTTCACAGACATTTTGTAATTGCAATTCTGCAGATATTCTGTTTAAATTTGTTCTTTCCCCCCATATTCTGGAAGTGTAATTATGACCATTGTTTTTATTAATAATAAATGGAGGAAAAATATACTAAACATATAACATAAGCCTTCTATATTGTATATTTAATAGCATAAGATGCCTCATACTTTTATGGCATCAAAAAAGTAATAGCTGGTGTTGCTGATCTTGGTGTGAACATAGGGTTATTCTTTTTATAGCATTTCCAATTTGTGAAATTACACAAATGAACCTATTTAGAGCATATGAGATACAATTTCATTAACTCAGTAGTTTTATCAACTACTTCCTTAAGCTGTTTCATGTTGGAGTTGTGGAATCAATACAGTTATGATACAGTTAAAATATATTGACACCAAACCCTACATACATTAAGCATAATAGAAACATCGCCACCCAACCCCACCCCTACGCATCTTCCCTCCCTCCACCCCCTTTTTTCTCTCTCCCTAATGTCTCAACAAATGAAACGGATTTGTAAAAATGTTACATGGAAAAATACGAGAGACATTACACTTACTTCTGTAAAACAAGAATATATATATATATATATATATATATATATATATATATATATACACACACACACACACATATTCTGGACAAGTTTATTAAACAGTGGTGATTTAATGATCATTAGAAAACCATGTTACTTTTCTCTATCTTGTCTTTTCTAGCCTTAAGAAGCTGGAAATATTTGGATGCCATGCTCTTACTGACGAATGCTTGAGATCCGTGGCTGTGAAGTGTCCAGATCTAAACGTACTGAACATTGGCAGAATTCACAAGATTACCGAGGAGTGTTTGGAGAAAGTCATAAGCTCTATGAAAAAGCTAACTAGTGTTAACCTTACAGGGCTCAATATGGTAAGCAGGTAGTCCCCCTCCCCCCTGTTCCCCTGTCTTCATTTGTGTGGAATAAATTGTGCTGAGTTTGGGCAAAAGAAAGACATGAATCACGGGTATTCATGAATTCAAGGCTCACGTGTACAGGTTACAAGTTCTTACTGGAAATCTGAAATCCCACTTAGCACTTTCAAAAAAGTTCTAGTTTTCAGTGTTGTGATGTTAGCTTAGAAAATGGTGATAGCAAGGTGGGCGGAGACTTCTAAACCAGAGGGTGAGTTTTTTTAAAAAACGGGCCACAAATGGGATATAGCAGTTTTCATTGGAATTATGCTTGTGACTATATTCAGCAGTGACTAAAATTTGCTTGTGGCAAACTGTGAATGGTTTAAATCAAAGTTTTCCACCACAAGTTGAGTTAATTCCAGCACAACGCTGATTTATTATTAAATACAGCATATTGTCCAACTGTGATATAGCATCAACCATGTTCATGCGCATGGAGTGCAAATTAGGCTAATTGCATTTAACTTGCCTGCTGACGGATGAAGTATTTCAGCATGAGGGCTCCGTCTGTTGAAGAAACTACAGAGGGAAGATAGATGTGGTGGTTTATTATAATTATTACTATAATGCAAAAGTCATGTTGATATATATATTTCATGTTGTCTGTGATTGTGTCAGAACTGTGGAGGAGAAAAACAGCAGTGAGCTATATAAAAGTTTATTGCCATATGACTGTGCATTCTCAGTATTTGTTTTCTTAACAGCTTCTATTTTGCCATCTTATGCGAGTACGTTTTTTGAGTAGGTGGTTTTTATTTCACAGCAGAACAAATCTTGCAGCGACTCAGGAAAAGTGCCTCTTGTTTTGCGTAGGACTGCTGTGGTTGATAAGACTGTCACAACTAGCGTAGCCAACTGGCCAGTCTGCTGGCCTGTGACTATTACATATATATTGATGCATTCCTTCCTTTTCAATTGGTTGAAACTGCAATAGAGAAGCCTGCATGATAGTGGCAATAAGATTGTAGAGCTGCACTAGATGAAGAGTGCTACCCAAATTGTTGTGTTTCCTTTTTCTCTCTCTTGTTGGGCTGTAGGTGAGGGATTGTGTTGTACATTTAATTGTGAAGAAATGTCCTAAACTGGAAAGTTTGGTTCTCAATTCATGCTCCCAAGTAACAGATATAAGCCTTTTAGAAATCAGCATTGGCTTACCAACAATCAGGTATGTTTGAAGACTAGCTATTGTAAATGCATTTGTTATTCAATGGTGCAAGCAATCTTTCAACTCTAGACTTAAAGGTCTTACAGGCCACCAGCACACCAGACTTAATCGTCTAATGAAGAACCCTTTTATAATACTTTGGGGCTCCAGACCTCTCCTGCAAAGTCCTGCCCTGGCCGCATCATTATTGTTCTCAGGTGTTTTAAATCTCACTGTCATTTTTTAACCCTTTGGGTGATGTGGTGTTCCTGCTTACAGGAGCATGGCATGATTCAGTGTTTGTGGTGGATGCCATGTACGCGCAAAACACAATCGTAAAATAAAAATATTCATTTTACAGAGAAGCATGCAATTCTGTAGTAGCCAAACAAAACACTGCACATTTGGTACCTCATTACATGACACTTGGAAATGCATGGCAATATACAATTATTAAAAAGATTTTAAAAAGTAGTTCAGGGCATCTTAGATTCTAAATGTTAGCTTTTGAAAAGGAAATCTCATTATAGTGTTCAAGTTGGAGTGCTACTTGAGAGTGAAATCTGCACTGCAGTTAGGGTTCCCAGCATTATTTAATGTCCCATGATACAACTTTAAACATATAGTGTAGCAGGGGCCTAACAAGGGAAATTTGTGTGAGAGATTGGGATGGAGCATATGATAATAAAACCCATTCTCAGTGGGGGCATTACACCATTCCTCAACTGACTTTGGTGAAAGGTGATTCCCCAATAATGGCAGTCTTTGGAAAGCCCAGAGACAGTGATTGGTGTGTGTAGAATGACTTTTAAAGGAACCATTTATCTTGCTTCTAAAACAGAGTTAGTCAGTTATTTGAGTAGCATGGAATTTTGTCAGCATTATTACCACTTAATCCTTGAAAGATTGGCTTTTTCCTGGCTGACGACCAGTTGTATTCTTAGATTGCCTTGAATTTCATGAGTTCATGGTGATAAGTTTGAAGGGTGGATAAAACTGGCTTGTACTCATAGTTCATTGTTTTATTTTATGCAGTGCTCTTATTTGATAACTCATTCAATATATTTATTTGGACTGAAGACACACCATCATAAGTATTTTATGCATCATCTCCTAATTGGTTAATTAGTTGTCCAACATACCATGTGGCAAGATAAAGTAGAAAGCTTTTCTAAAATCATTATGGATTATTTACAAGATGCTTTACAGCAGAGTGTTTTATTACAGCTTTATAATTTTACCTTGCAGTATGAAATTGTTTAAATTAATACTGCAGACAAGAGAATCAAAAGCCAAGTTTGGAGATTTGCTTGTTCAGTGACCACAAATGAAACAAATGTACTTTAATGTAACTTTTTTATAATAATAATAATAATAATAATTTATTATTTATACCCCGCCCATCTGGCTGGGCCTCCCCAGCCACTCTGGGCGGCTTCCAAAAGAATATTAAAATACTATAATACATCAAACATTAAAAGCTTCCCAAAACAGGGCTGCCTTCAGATGTCTTCTAAAAGCCTGGTAGTTGTTGTTCTCTTTGACATCTGGTGGGAGGGTGTTCCACAGGGAAGGCGCCACTACCGAGAAGGCCCTCTGCCTGGTTCCCTGTAACTTGGCTTCTCGCAGTGAGGGAACCGCCAGAAGGCCCTCGGTGCTGGACCTCAGTGTCCGGGTAGAACGATGGGGGTGGAGACGCTCCTTCAGATATACTGGACCAAGGCCGTTTAGGGCTTTAAAGGTCAGCACCAACACTTTGAATTGTGCTCGGAAACGTACTTTTTCTTTTTTCCCATTTCCTTTTTGCAAGAAATGAGAGTTTCGTACTATAAAAATAATTTTCAGTGTTACAAGTGGTGACACAGGAAACATGAACTTGTGGATCTCCTCTTTGGTGAAATGTGTGAGCTCTGTGCACATCTGTGCAAATTCCTGCTTCCCATCTTACCTGGGAAGTCTTAAAAGGGGAAGCTCAAGTTATTCCTCTGTAACCACTTATAAATATTGTCATGTAATGAGGTACCACACAATCGGTAAGGTGCACCCATCCCTATATGCGTACTTGCTAGTTTAGTCTGCTACGGGGTTGGATCATAAAAACCAACCATGTACTACATGGAGCTGCCGTAACTACTTTAAACACTTACCTCTGATCTACATAATCAGCTGATTGCTATATATGGATGCTGGTTTTTTCTTTCTTTTTTTAAAAATTGCTGCAGGTACCTGGATGTTAGTGGCTGTAAAGAGGTCACTGACATTGGAGTTCAAGCTTTGGCGGGGAGCTGTCGGAAGCTTTCTTTCCTTGATTTAAGTTCCACTGCAACCAGCAAGAGAGGGTAGGGTGTTTGAGGACATTTTGCAAGTGACGTGTTCAAGGAAATATGCAATAAAAATGTAATCTGACCTTCAAACAGTAGCAGCCAGTAATGGTACGGTGGAGCTGCCCTCCTGATACCCATGTTTCTGCAGCCTGCCTGGAGAATGAGGCAGGGCGGAACAGTTCAGCTCCAAATTTGTGGTTTGAACTGATTTATTTTCAGGCAAAATTTGGAGTTTCACTATCTCCCTTTCAGGCTACATACTTTGTGCTACTGACACAGGCTATCATATGGCTGTTGTAGAGCATAAAGACTATTTCTGATTAGTTTGTTATCTACATTTAAAAAGGAGAGCGGTTTTTGTGGTTGCTAAAGTAACCTGGTGTGCATCAGCGGCTACTAAGCTCCAGTTGTTACCATTAGGTGCAATTTGTAATCTCCCTTTTCATCATGACTGGATTTTCACCCCCAGAAGCTGAGGATCTGCTAATTAAGATCCAGAGTGGAGAGTAGACAAAATAACCTAAGAGCTTTTCCCCGAACCCTTCAATTTCCCATTCTGATTTGCAGAGCATTAAGACTGTTTCCTAGGTAGCTATGGCAACAGCTATATAATTGTAAGTGCATTATGTTCTTTAGATGCATTCTAGCACTGCTGGACAATCCGGGCTTCATCTGATTGGTCTGCTCTGTTTAACTTTTTGATTCCATTATTATCAGAAATGTTTCCAGCTGCTTCTCATGTAGCTATTTTTCTTCTATGAACTAAGTGGATTTAAATGTCACAGCACATGTCCTCCTTGCAGTTACTCAGACTGCAGCACATTCAGCTAAATTGCTGTAATAATATTGATGGACTTTCTTGATTGCATTGCCCTCCACTCCCACTGGCTGCAAGCAGATCAGTATCTTGTAGCAACAGGCTCTGAAATACTTGACTAATATTATTTTTATTAATTTATTAAATCTCATCTGTAAATCTCAGGATACAAAACCACACAAAATGCATAATAAAAAACAAAACAAAAATAAACCAACAACCCCCTCTCCCCACCCAAGCTGCATCCTTGTTAAGTATATTGAAGCTGATGGTTAATGAATGTTTTGGACATTTCATCCAGAGATTGCCATGACACCTATGAAGGCCTTCATTGGGGCCTCTAGGCTAAGGCTCTCAGACTCTAAACTAGCCCTCCTGGAAAGAAAGCTATGAGGTGAAATGTGCAGGTGCCCTTCTAAACAATTTCTAAGCAATTTAGGTAAAATGAGCTGGTCTGGCTGTTCCCGTCTGTCAGTGTTTTTAAGCAAATGAGTGGAGTCAGAGCTAAGTGAGTTGTTTGGATACCAAACAGTAGAAATCCCTGGGGTCATAAGAGCTTCTATTTTCTTGTCCCCATTAGTATGCTTTCCCTGCTTCCATCTTATTTTTTTAGCAGACCTTGGAATCTCCATGATTTCCCTTCCCTTTTTCCTGGCAACCAGGATGTACTTTTCCTGTGGTGGTTTTGACTGAGATCAGGTACTCCTTGGAAGTTTTTGCAAATACTAGTACACAGTCAGTAAGTATGGGTGGATGTTAAAAGAGGACTTTCCCCAAGTGGCAAGTGCAAAATGTGAAAACTTTGCAACAAGACTCAGGGATATCTCCTACTGTACATGAAATGATGTCCCTGCACTCCTTAAGAAGTCACTGTAAGTTACAGTACAATGGTATGCATTGTTTACTTCAGAAATAAATCTCCTTAGGTTTAATGGGGAATAGTCCCTTGGAAACTGGGCACAAGAGGGCAGCTGAGCTTTTGGTTTAGGATTGGCATTAGGGAAAGCAGAGCACTTGTGACTTTAACAGCTGTATGTCTACAATCAGCACCAGCAGGCTATAACTGACTTCCCATGATAAGCATGAGGTTCTTGAGGTGGTAGAAGCAGCAATGACTATGCTCTCTAATTCTGTGTTATACCATGCCCCCCATGGAAACTATTTTGTGACTGGCACCCACAGCACTCTCCCAGAATTCAAAATGTACCAACTGGTCCGTAAAGGTTGGTAACCCTGGTGTAGAAGCTAACCTCTTGTATGTAACCTTCAGAAATGAACGACAAAATAAATACTTTATGGAGAAGCATGAAACAAAGTTAAGAAAATGTGAAATGTGGCTTCTCCTACAGCAAAGCCTTTCATTGCTGATTTAAGGAGTGCAAACGCATCACATCCTGTAGAATACATATACCCCAAAAATGTCTGAATCATCTTGCAAATAAGTAGCTGGTCTTGAAAGCATGAAATAGCTTTTCACCTAGTGCTGTGTCCATCAGGAATAGGTGACCTTTGATGATTTAGAATGTGCTGTGTGCTTAATCCGAGAAGTGACTTCCTAGAGCAAAATTCCTTTTCAAATCTTACTTCAAAAGCAGAACTTAACTTGTAGCTTGTGTCTTGTTTATGGGCTTCAGGGTTTGCCTGTTGGCTAGCTTCTGCTTCAGGACTTTGGAATGTGTGAAGCTGAGTTTCTGCAAGAATATCTCCCTGGATGCAGTTGTGAAATTATGCAAAAATTGCAAAAGGTGAGTGTGACTTCCTCTAATACAATCCAGGTATTGATGATTTCATTGACTTAATAGTAAAGGGATTAACAATAGGACCCTGCTGGAACTAAATTACGAGGAAAGGTTTCAGTATTTGGAGAGTAGGATGGAGTATCCTGGAGGAGGGCATGGCTTGAATGGAGCAGAAAACCATTGCACTGTTTTATTATAGGTTCCATTTGTTTGCCATAATGGCTAAATGGAGCCTCCATGTGCAGAGGCAAAATGAATACCAGTTGATGTGGGGCAGCAGTAGTGCTATCAGATTCATGCCCCACTGGTCGCCAGAAATTGCTGTCAGAAACAGAATGCTAGATTTGATGATCTTTTGATCCATCTTTAGCTGTCATTTTCAATGACAGTATGAGCAGGTGGTGGAGATGTAATCCACCCCTAGGGCTTTGTGCCCCTTGATGTTCATGTAAGCAGGAACTCCATGCAACTGGACTTCCCAGGCTGTGTATGGCTATATGCATGTAGGGGCCCATTTCTTGCATTCAAAGGAATGTGAAGTTGCTGAGGGAGAGGCAAGGATCCAAAACAATGTTCAGTTTATTCAAACCTGCATTAGGAAGAATTCATGTGTGTGTGAAGATTTTAATGCCCTGTAGTTAAGATTAAAGGCAGTGAGTGTGGTGTCATATTGCATTCCAGAGCAATTTGCATTCCAGACCTTTATTGTTTGTTTTATTTTGTAGTGTGAGTAACCTTAGTCTCCTTTGAGGTAAATGAATGGTGAAACCTCCATTAAACATTTCCTCATTTAACAAATTCTTTAGAGATACCGTAATGCTATCCTGCCTTTTTATTTTTCACTTGTTGCTGTTGTTTGGCTATTTGATGGCTGGCTGGGGATCAGGACAATGTAGGTGGTTTTGATATTATTCAGTCGTAGAAATACCTCTTACTTTTTGCAGTGCTTCAAGTAAGTTTTTATTACCAGCGGAAGAAGAGCTGTTAGTACAGAAGGAGACCTGGCAACAAGAATCAAGAATGACAATCAAATTTTAGTTTTCTTGTGGATAGAGTTTGACATCTCTCAAGGTGATAGCTTGAGAATTCCAAAAAGTGCTGGCAGCCTTCAAGCAGGAATAGTTCAGGCTCCTCGCACTGGATTTGCAAGGAGTTAGCACATTTGTTTCTCCAGAGATAGTGGGCTCGCTCTGTGAAGTAGGAAGCACCTTTTAAACATTTATGTTGTTAGGGAAGAAAGAGACCTTGCCTCCCCCCCCCCCCCCGCTTCCCTTTAGTTTTCTCTTTCCAAATTAATAACTGCCAACCTGGCTTCAAACTGTCTCTCCCAGCTCTTGTCAGTTATTACCCAGTGAAGGCAGAATCCTAGTCCATCAGAAAAATATGCCTAGCTGTTAAGAACTTAGAATGCTGCCTTATTGGCCATGTTATTGGTTGATGCAGAAAAAGCTTTTGATAGAGTATAACGGAATTTCCTATTGGAAACTTTCAAAGGTCTGGACATAGGGGAGAAAATAATTAATGGAATTAGGGCGATATATGATAACCAAAAAGCAAAATTGCTAATAAATAACGAGATCACCGAAGAGTTCAGTATCGAAAGGGGGACAAGACAGGGGTGCCCTCTCTCCCCACTTCTTTTTATTGCCACCTTGGAACCACTTTTAATAGCAATAAGAAAGGATAAAAATATAAGAGGAATTAACCTAGGCACTTGATACTACAAAATTAAAGCCTTTGCCGATGATGTAATTGTAACCACTGAAAATCCAGTGGAAAGTATCCAAAAAACGCTTGCACAATTGGAAGAATTTGGGAAGGTCTCGGGGTTCAAACTCAATAAAGGAAAATCCAAATTATTAACGAAAAATTTACGTAAGTTGTAACAAGAGGAACTGGAAAATACAACAGGTTTAAAGGTAGCCAATAAGGTAAATTATTTGGGGGTTTGGATCATCAATAAGAATATAAACCTATATAAGGACAATTATGAGAAGAAGTGGAAGGAAATAAAAAAAAGAATTAGAGACTTGGGGAAAATTGAATTTGTCCCTGTGGGGGAGAATATCCACAGTTAAAATGATGGTATTGCCAAAGATGATTTTTATGTTCCAAACAATACCTATAATTAGAGGCGTAAAGTGTTTTAAGGATTGGCAGAAAGACCTTGCCAAGTTTATTTGGCAAGGGGAAAAACCACGCATAAAATTTAAGCTACTAACAGAGTTGAAGGAAAAAGGAGGCTTCGCGGTCCCTGACCTTAAATTGTACTTTGAGGCAGCGTGCTGGACATGGATTAAGGACTGGATATTAATTAAAAACACGGAAGCCCTAGATCTGGAGGGATGGGATATTGTGTACGGGTGGCATGGCTACATAGGCTATGACAAGGTTAAATCCCACAAAGGATTTTTAAATCATATTGTGAGAAGGGGATTATATGAAGTATGGGAGAGGAGTAAAAAATCAGTAGTAACCAAAACACCATGGTGGCTGTCACCAATGGAATCTATGTCGGTTCACAGGATGAATATGAACAGCGATTGGCTAACATATAAGAATTTAGTAGAGGAAACAAGTAGTGATCCGAAAATAAAGGACCTAAGTGAATTGAAACAGAAGGGAATAACCTGGCTGGAGTATTATCAATTAAAAGCCGCCCTTGAAAAGGATAAAAGAACCAAAGGATTTGACAAAAAAATATCCTATCTGGAGAAGGATATTTTATATAATAATCAAAAGACACTTTCTAAAATGTACAAACTACTTTTGAATTGGCAAAGAAAGGAGGAAGACATAAAAGAAATTACAGTAAAATGGGAGAGGGACCTGGGACATACGATCAAACCCAATATTTGGAACGAATTATGGACTAAAAATATAAAATTCACGGCTTGTTTCCTTATAAGGGAAAATCTTATGAAAATGTACTATAGGTGGTACCTGACCCCTGTAAAACTTGCAAAAATAAATAAATCAAACAATAACAAGTGCTGGCGATGTAAGGAACAGATAGGAACATACTACCATATGTGGTGTTCCTGTCTAGAGATACAAAGATTTTGGAATATGATTTATGAAGGGATAAAGAGATTGATAAAAACTACATTTAGCAAGAAACCGGAAGAATTTTTACTAGGAATGGTTTCAGATAATATTCCCAAAAACAAAACTAGGCTATTTATGTATGCAACGTCAGCAGCAAGGGTTATAGTGGCAAAACACTGGAAAGATAAAAATATACCCACTAAAGAGGAATGGGTAGTCAAATTGTGCGAGTACTTGGAGCTCGCAAAGCTGACAGATGCAATAAGAGATAAACCTAAAAAGTTGGTGAAAGAAGAATGGGAATGTTTAAATAATTATTTAGGGGACAAGGGCTCAGCAAGAAAGATCTGGCTATGTTTAGAATGATACTGCATAGAGAAATGCTCCCTGATACCAAGATGAGGGATTCCTTTGGAATGCAGATAGAGTTAATTGATAAAAATAATGATCTGTTGTGAGCTTGAAGGAAGTGTACAGTTGATGAGCTTTCCTGCTTTGGCTCATCTTCCCTCCCCCCCCCCTTTTTTCCTTTCCTTTCTTTCCCTTTTCTTTTATATTTCCCGTAGTTGCTTATGTTCTGTGTCATGTACTTCGATATTTTTTGTAGTTTTTGTAGTTTTCCCCCATTACTATTAAGGAATTTTCCTTTGTAATTTTTGGTTGTTTATATTTATATGTACCTGTTTAAGCAAAAGAAAAGCTATTAAAAAAAAAAGAAAAAAGAATGCTGCCTTATATCAAATCAGATCGTGCTCTCTAGATGTTTTGGGTACAAGCTCCATCAGCTCCAGCCAGTGTAGCCAGTGATCAGGGATGATGGGAGTTATAGTACAAAACATCTAGAGGGCATCAGATTGGAGAAAGGACATGTACACTGACCGGCCACAGCTTTTCATGGGTCTTTTTCAGCTGTACCTAGAGATGCTGAGGATTGAACCTGGACCTTTGGCATGAAAAGCCTGTGGTCTACTCATTCTGTCACCACCCCAACTAAAATAACCCCATTAACAGATGATAAAACTCTATAAACTCCCAGAAAGTCAACAGCTACTTGGTAGAGGCTTCGGTGGCGCACGTAATGCACGTTCATCCTCCTATCTGCAGAGCATCTTACAGGAAAGGCCCTCTGGCGTTTTTTAAAAGGAAGCAACATATTTTCAGGGACTTATTCTGTGGCTGCCAGATGACTAGTAAAATAAATTAATGAACTATCTACAAATGTTGCTTTTCCCCCCCCAGACTGAAGATACTTCATTTATATGGTTGCCACTTTGTGCCTGATCTGGACTCCATTAAAAGAATCAATAAAAACGTTGAAGTGCTACATGACCTGGCAGGCACTAAAATGTCATCTGAATGAGGAACTTCACAAAAAACAATTTTGATTCAGCAAAGACATGTTACATTAGTTTTTCCTGCTCAGAGTTTTATTAAGAAGACTTGTACAAATTTATACTTGGGCAAGGTATAGAACCTACCTCTAGTTTAGCTTTAATCCAGATACAATCTCTGCTGCTACTGTATCTTTAATATCCGTGAAATAAGAGAGGAGAAACGTGTTGCAAGAGATACAGTTTAACATAATTTGAAAAAGTACAATAAACATAAATTGTGATTAAAGTCTTTGACTTAATTCATATTTTATTCTTTATTTAAAAGTATGTGCAGAAGAAATATGAGGAATGGAAAAGCTATCTAGACACATATGAGCCTGCCACATACTACAGAGGTCCTACTTTCTTCCAAACTGACATTTGGCTTCAACAAAGGAAAAGGCTTTCTCTGTTGATGCACTCAGATTTATATATTATTATATTATATTATATTATATTATATTATATTATATTATATTATATTATATTATTATATTATAATTATAATATTTACACACACACCCTCTGACTTACCCTGGTTAATTTTTCAAAAAATAAATAAATAATGATTTTCACGTTAGCTGCATTTCTTTCTGTGCAAAGAAAAGTGTGATAGAACTATTTTAAGTTGTTGTTGTTGTTTAGTCGTTTAGTCGTGTCCGACTCTTCGTGACCCCATGGACCAGAGCACGCCAGGCACTTCTGTCTTCCACTGCCTCCCGCAGTTTGGTCAGACTCATGCTGGTAGCTTCGAGAACACTGTCCCACCATCTCGTCCTCTGTCGTCTCCTTCTGCTTGTGCCCTCCATCTTTCCCAGCATCAGGGTCTTTTCCAGGGAGTCTTCTCTTCTCATGAGGTGGCCAAAGTATGGGAGCCTCAGCTTCACGATCTGTCCTTCCAGTGAGCACTCAGGGCTGATTTCCTTAAGAATGGATAGGGTTGATCTTCTTGCGGTACATGGGACTCTCAAGAGTCTCCTCCAGCACCAGAATTCAAAAGCATCAATTCTTCGGCGATCAGCCTTCTTTATGGTCCAGCTCTCACTTCCATACATCACTACTGGGAAAACCATGGCTTTAACTATGGCTTTAACTATACGGACCTTTGTTGGCAATTTTAAATACATACATAAATAAATACATAAACAGGACAATCCAGTTACGTAGGTAAAACTCAGCTAAGGAGCTGAAGTGGATCTACTTTTTTGTATGTGCTTAAGATGTGTGCAGGAAAACATGGTGAATATAGCCAGAAACACATATTTTTGAATTGTGAATCACAAGTAGTGGACTACATTTAAGTCCTGATGATTGCAATGAGTGAGGCAAGAGAGGATAAAATAAGAACTTTAATATATATGTTAAGAGTTATTTATTTATTTGTCGACTTTTTCTGGATTGGGCTTACTGATCATAATTCCCAACCTCACAAAACTGGTGCTAGAATCATCCAGTACTTGGAAATTCTAATGTTGAGCATTGGGGTGCCTAAATATAGTAAATATGGAGTAAAAACGGCAATGAGTCCACAGGAAGTTCGCTAATGGTTACATGTCTTATTTGACATCACAAAATTGGTGCCATGATTGCCTGCATGAAAAATTTTGAGAGATTTCTGAAAGCTTCATTATAGTTTTAGGCAGTGCTTTTTTCCTTTAAAAAATGTTTAGGGGTACTCTCATTTTGACTCACGGAAATCACCATTTTATAGTTCAAATTGGGAAAAATAAATACAGTAAATGGACAAAAGTACAAAGATTCACAAAATGTTTAGGGGTATGTGTCCCCCCAGAAAAAAGCACTGCTTTTAGGTTCTAAAGCTAGTTGAGTTTTGAAACTGGAATTTTATTTTACAGTGAAATAGGATAGAAAAACGTCTTACCTCAATGAATGGTTGCTTTGATATCTATGCTATAAGTAATTAAGCTGCTCCTTTCCCCTTATGGGGTACCCAAGAGCCCATATAGAGTCCTTTTGTAGGTTCTCTGTCGGTAGGAGAAAATAACAGAGACCAACCAGAGAATATTGAGAAGCAAAGCAGCTAGTAAGTCTGATCTTTATTAACTGTTGCAGCAGGGTGCTCCCCCACACACAGGAGAGAGGAGGAGGAGGACCCAGAACAAAGGTGTGCCTGCCCTTATATAGACATTTTAAATTGCCCGCCCTGGAATCCAAGACCACCCCCAGAAACACTATACATACATCACAGAAGGGGTGTAGCCCAAGACCACCCCCCAGATACAACAGACCTACATCACAGAAAAGGCGGTCTACAACAGAAATCTGAGTGCATTGTTTTTACCCTGTCTGCCAGATTACCTGTTAATGGTCACTTGACTGGATTACCTGGAGAGTCTGGCCATTATTTTTAATGATAATACTTAATTCCTGAGCCAGGTCACAGGCTCACCCTATTTACACCTTAAATGTGCCCTTAAGGCAGGATTTGTGAGGACAGAGACAATGGGGAGGTTTCTGCATTTCCTTCGACCTTGTAGAGAAATATTTGAGGTGACTGAAAGAGTCAAAATGGCTTTAGGACTTTTCCTATGGGTTTCAGAAGGGACGTGGGTGGCGTGGTCCCTGCTCCTGCCAACCCAGCAGTTTGAAAGCACGTCAAAGTGCAAGTAGTTAAATAAGTACCACTCCAGCAGGAAGGTAAACGGCGTTTCCGTGTGCTGCTCTGGTTTGCCAGAAATGGCCTAGTCATGCTGGCCACATGACCCAGAAGCTGTACACCGGCTCCCTCAGCCAATAAAGCGAGATGAGCGCCGCAACCCCAGAGTCGGCCACGACTGGACCTAATGGTCAGGGGTCCTTTTACCTTATGGGTTTCAGACATGTGGTTTATATATGTGTTTGCTTGGTACATTTATGAACATTCATTATATATTTATAAGACCTAAAAATTCTTATAACATCTACCTACCAGAATTACTCAGTCATTGAATTCAAAGAGGGCACTATGTAGACTAGAGACCAAATCTGACACATTTTTAACATTTAAATTAAACTGGGGTTGCATTCAAACTGCTATCTCTTGTCCTCCCCCCCCCCCCCCAATGTATAAGACATATCGGAACAAAGCTTTGTTTTCTCTTTTTATGCTGAGAGCTGCGTCTCCCAACGCCCACTCTTACTGCTCATAAAAATAAATCATCTTTTGTTGGGTGGTTTTTCTGCCAGTTGCTTGAATAGGCTGGGTGGTGCCAAGCCTTCATAGGTGGAAATTGGCAGCCTGAATAAATACAACCAGTGCCATCCATTTTATAGGTTACATCTCTGTGACAGTGCTCAATGATGTCATATTTGATCTTAAGAAGAGAGCCAAGGGAAAGGGCCTGAATGGTTGGGACAGAATGTATTCAACCTGTTTGTAACTCTCTTTCAGCCCATTCCTGAAACTTGGTTGGAGTGTGCCAAAAGATGTGTCACCAGGGGCGTCTTACCCATAGAGGCTAGTGGCACGGGGCGCCAGGCCGCCAAGTTCTGGAGAGTGCCAGGGAAGAGGCAGAGGCTGGACGCGGCACCTGCCGGCATCAGCTTGCCGCCCTTGCCCGCCTCCGCCATGCCGCGCTGAAGCAGCGCCACGCCCAGAGCCTCTCTGCCGTGGCCACCGTGGCACAAATGGCCAGCTGAGCCGGGAGGCGCCACGTCCAGCCTCCGCCTCTTCCCTGCCAGAGGAGCTGCCCTTCAGCTGCTGCCCACCTCTTCCAGCCCCGCCAGCAGTGCCGTCCTCCCTAAAAAATTCTGGAAAATGGGGGGGGGGGGGGGCGGGCGCCGGAGGGAGCTTTGCACAAGGGCGCCAGATATGCTTAAGACTGCCCTGTATGTCACCACACCACCTCACATTTTGCACATGCAGTATGTTGGTCTGGGTGGTTGGGGGACTGTTCATCTAGCTATTGAACACACCTCCCCATGTCTCTCAAGTTCCATTTTTGAATCCAAGACTCACTCTTAGAGGGCATGCACAGCTGCCCTCACCAGCCCATCTAGTGTTGATGTAAGTCTGCGGGTTTAAGACCTTTATTTTGCCTGTTCCTTGAAGCAAAAAAAATCACAATTGTTCTATAGGTGAATAGAAACCAAAATCACAGGGAGCAGCAGCATTATGTGAAGATAATAGTCAATTATGAATCTATTTTGATTAAGGACTCATATTCCAGAAAATACATTGGCACACTTTCTGTTTCAACAGACAGCTAGTCTGTTTCTGTCCTTGTAATATATGCAGGCAATACAATCTAAGTGATATCTGTTAACTGTAGTTAGAGCAAAGAAACCTGTTCAGCAAGTGAGCCCTTTCTTAGCGAATCCCAACCTCGCAAAACCAGTGTTGCAACTCTATGCCACTTCCTTTCTCTGGTTCTCAGGTAATCTATTTTGAGCACACTGTTCTGCAAGCAGAAAGGTCAGTGTGTTTAATGTTTAGAAGCCACACACTTGTAAAGTCTAGACTTGTTAGTCTTCGAAAGGACCCCTTATATTAAAGAAAAGAGATTGGGTTACTTTCAGTTTTTCCTTTATATTCAGCAATAATCCATACAAGATCAGAGTTTAGTGGCACAACACATGGAAAGGTCTACTAGGTCCTTTGACCAAGTTTTTGACCAATGCAACTAAAAGATTTCAAGACTACAGGAGCACAGGGAAATACCGTATAATTTGCACCATAACACTCACTTTTTTCGTCCTAGAAAGTAAGGGGAAATGTCTGTGCGTGTTATGGAGCGAGTGCCTGCGGGTGGTGGTGGGATCTGCTGCAGTCGTGAGCAGAGGATCCATGGTTCCCCTTCCTTCCCTCCTCCGTGGTTACAAAGCATGGATCCACATGGATCCTCAGGATTTTTGTATTGGACTACTCCAAACTCACTGTCAGATCACATGTCTGTGGCCACAGCATGAACCACAAAAATCATATATCCACTATTTCGTTTAGAATAATTTTTTTTCTTGTTTTCCTCCTCTAAAAACTATGTGCGTGTTATGGCCTGGTGCGTGTTATAGAGCGAAAAATACGGTATATATGAGAACTTACAAACTGTGGCTAGTTAGACCAATGGTCAGCCACAGAATTAAAAGGCAGCTCCTTGAGCATTTTGCTTGTAGCCTTCCATGCGTTTTTGGCCCCCAGGATGCACACACTCCATTTTAAAACACATGACTTCCCCCAAAGACCCCTGGGAACTGTAGTTTGTTAAGGGTGCTGGGAACTGTAGCTCTGGAGGGGGTAAACTACAGTGTCCTGGATTCTTTGGGGAAGTCATGTGCTTTAAATGTATGGTGTACGCAGAAACTCCCAGCAGTGGCACTCAGTCAGGAATTATGGGAGTTGTAGTCCAGCAGCAGCAGCACGACCACAGGTCCTTTTTTTTTATAAGAAGGTAATTCTATTTCACATAAACCTATTTAGATAGACTCTCCACATACATATCTATAAGGAAACTGTCTCTTAACAAATACAAAATGCTGAAATGCAAGTGAGATAAGGGAGGAAAAAGAATGTCTCCATGGAAAAGATGCCTCATGGTGAAAATTCCATGTAATTTTAACACACTCCCAGTATGTTTAATGGGACTTAGTTCTGAGTAAGTGATTTTAAGTAGAAGAAGCCTGAGCAGGCTGCAGTCCTATGTATTTGGGTATGAGCAAGCCACACTTGCAATATAATCCTAAATGTGTTTACTCAGAAGTAAGTTCAACTTGCTTAGGATTGCTGCAAACAAAAACATGTCTGCTGCCTTAGTTAAGCAACTGAAATAACTTACAGCACATCCCTATGGGAGTTTATTTGGAAGCGAGTCTCATATGCAGTTGGACTTACTCCTGGGTAAGTGAGCACAGAACGGCAGCCTCAGGGATGCAAGAGGAATAACGCCCATTGTGTATTTGCGCCATTGAAGGGGTTTTCCACGGGTGGCTTTATAGGAAGCAGTGAACAGGTAAGTGATTTTTGTCCAAGATAAAGAGATTCTCAAAGCAACCATCTCTATATAGGCAGAAAAACCTCCCTGGGCAAGAAAAGTTTCGGATAGAATCCTTATAAATTAAGCTGGAGTGATAAAGCTCAAGGTCCCACGTTTAACTCCTGGTACTTTCAGCTAAGAACATGCAGGGGTAGGCAACCTAAGGCCTGGGGGCCGGATCCGGCCCAATTACCTTCTAAATCTGGCCTGCAGACGGTCCGGGAATCAGCGTGTTTTTGCATGAGTAGAATGTGTGTTTTTATTTAAAAAGCATCTCTGGGTTATTTGTGGGGCATAGGAATTCGTTCATTTCCCCCCTCCAAAATATAGTCCGGCCCCCTACAAGGTCTTAGGGGCAGTGGACCGGCCCCCTGCAGAAAAAGTTTCCTGACCCCTGGCTAAGAGGAACGAGGTAGCGGTGCTTTAAGAGACCAACCGTGGTTGTGCTATTAGGTGGGCTACTTCTTATATTCCCTACGGACTACATCTATGGCCACTGGCTGGGGGCCGCAGGCTGCCTAGTCCGGATTAAGCGGTTTCAGCAAACCCTGAAATCCACGCCTTGGCGTCTAGTCCCCGCCGTGTGCTCTGCACCCTTGACTAGTCCTAAAATCGAGAGGAAAGGAAAGAGAGAGAGTCGGAGGCGTGCGCTCCGACGGAAGAGCCTCGGGCGCGCCGCTCCCTCCTCCTGGCCCCGCGCTGCTCTTGGGAGGCGTCGACGGCGCGGCCGCCTCTCCACGGCCAAACGCAGCGCTCCAGGTGGCCGCGGGGCGGGACGGGGCGGGCGCGCCGACTGGCGCTGGGCTCTCGGAAGAAACTTTCTCGGCCGAGGGGGTGGAGCGCCGAAGGGAACGGGCCCCCGCGGCGCCTGGGCGCGGGCAGGGTGGCTGGGCTGGGTGGCGGGTGCTGCTCGTCCCGCTTGCGATCGCCCTTCCGAGCCGGATCCAGCCTCCGGGTGCCCGATGGGCTCCCCCGGGGGAGAGCAGGGGCCCCTGGACGACGTGTCCTGGCTCCGCTCGCTCTTCGTGGCCTGCGACGTGAACGGCTCGGGCCGGATCGAGCGCGACGACTTCGGCGCGCTGTGCGCCGAGCTGCGGGTCCGGCCGGCCGAGGCCGAGGCCATCTTCCAGCGCCTCGACACCGACCGCGACGGCGCCATCACCTTCGCCGAGTTTGCCCGCGGTTTCCGCGGCTTCCGCGGCGCCACGCAGCGCTGGAGGCGGCAGCATCAGCGGCGGCGGGACAGCGCGCAGGAGGCATCCGAGGACGGGGCGGACGAGCCGGGGCTGGCAGATGCCCGCGACGTCTTGAGCCAGGCGGCGGCGGCGATGGAGCCGAGCCAGGCTTGGCGGGAGTTCGAGCAGCGGCTCGGGGACGAGGCCGGCTTCATCCCCAGGTAACCCCCGCCGTCGTCCCCTGCCGGACTGGGGGGCGAGTAAACCGCGGGGAGGAAGGCAGGCAGGCGCCACCTGGCCTCGGCGCCCGAAATGCCAGAACATCTGGGGTGTGCAGGGTCTTATTAGTGGTAAAAGGGCTTCTGAGCATGTGCCGAGTAGCGTTGCTGGCCTTTTCCTCTCCGCCAGCGACTCATTACCAAGTAGACAACGGTAGGAATTCCTATGCACCTTTCCGCCTGGAAAACTTGTCCGCCTTTCAGGAATGATGGAGTGATGGGGAGCCTGTGGTCCTCCAGAAACTGTTGGACTCCCGACGCCTCTCAGCCTCTGTCAGCAGGGCTAGTGCTCAGGGATACAGAGGGCTGTAGCCCAACAACATCTGGAGGGCTGTAGATTCCCCCATCCTAAAGTGTGCACAGGGACATCCTGCTTGGAACAAGGCAACCTCCCTAAAGGCAGTTTACCTTTTCTCATGGATCAGCTTGTGAGGTACCATATTTTTCCATGTACAACACGCCCCCCCCCCCTGTATAAGACATCTCCTGTTTTGGGGGACTCAAAATTAAGAAAATGGGGGGATTGCCCCCGTGTATAAGACTACCCCCCTTTTTAAACATTATTTTTAGTAAAAAAACCCTAGTCTTATACACAGAAAAGTATGGTATTACTTAGTTCTTTATTTGTGTGTCCTCCCCCACTTCACTTCCTCTGAGGAGCTCAAGGTAACAGTCAGGGTCTCCCTCTCTGCCCCTCCTTTATCCTCATCAACTCAGTGGGGAGAAAGAGTGTGACTGACCCAAGTTAGTTATTCTAGTGGACCTTTCAACCTGGGATTCCTCATTTGGCACTAGCCACTGAACAACACTGTCTCTAAGATAGAGGGATAAAGAGACAAAGCTTGTAAGTCAAAGCATTTAGTTTCTAGGCATCCTCTTGCAATTTTAGAAATTAACTGGTGGCAACGGCACACTCCAGATGCATTTTCTGTCCACATAAACATTTTTATGTGTGTGTTTTTTAAAAGAAAAGAAAACACACACACACACACACACACACACACAGCCTTTTCTCTGCCCCCCATTGTTTGAGATAAAACATTAGGCAGTGGCAATCCAGTCAGGCTGCAATAGGACTTTGGGATGGGAGAGGGGGGACCAATAATGAAAGAGGCCCTTAAGAGAATATTTTATGATGCAATCCATATCTTTGAAATATCCTGTGCTACAAGTCTGCAAGGTGCCACGTCGCTTCTGGACTCCTTTTTGTCCATTACTGCAGGCAGACGGTGCTACTCTCTTTGTGGGTTTCAGGTATTTTCTCTTACTGCTTTAGAAACCCCAAAGCAAGCAGCAATGCTTATCTGAAGGCATCCCAGTTCTGTAAAAGTTTGCAGAACACATTGCGAAGGAGAAGAAAGTGTACCCTGCCACTCCCTCCCTATTTTTGGAGTGGACAGTTGCTGCCCAGCTTACAAGGAAAATATTGAACAGAAACAAATGAACAAATAAATCGTTATCTTTTATTACATCTGTTCCTGTTTAGTGTTGGGGCTCTATTTACAGCTGGAATAGCAAGGGTAGTTGTGTGGCTATTTAAGGCGGGGCAGGAAGTTCACCCTTGTGCCGCTTTGGCTCTTGTGAAAATACTGCCCCTTCCCCATCTGTAGATGATCCATCTGCTATAGCAGCCCTGTCCAAATGGCAGCCCTCTACACTGGGGTAGGAGCAGTTTTGGAACAGACTCTTCTCACGCCACACTCCGCGTCTTTTTTTGAGACTGGACATGCCACTTCCTACGACTTCAAAGCAGAGGCTGAAAAGCAGTCAGAAAGAAAGGGTCAGATTTGGTATAAAGAAGTGTTTGAAACTCCTATTGTTCTAGGTACATTTTGTGACAGAGAGTTTCATTAGCGTGAGAAGTTTATGAACTCTGTGCGCAGTACTGCACTGTCCCTCAGACCTTGTGGGGGGGACTATATTTTTTTGGGGGGAGTGAACGAATTCCTACGCCCCACAAACCACCCAGAGATGCATTTTAAATAAAAGGGCACATTCTACTCGTGTAAAAACACGCTGATTCCTGGACCTCTGCGGGCTGGATTTAGAAGGCGATTGGGCTGGATCTGGGCTCCCAGGCTTTGGTTTGCCTACCTATGGCCTAAGATTTCACATCAAAACGGCAGAGTGGAAGGAAAGGAGGTCCTTTTTCTGCCTCTCCACTTCCAGCTACTCTCTGAAGTCTGGAGAAGAGACCCTCTTAAGAATATTAGGGGGTGGGCAGGGGAAGGACTGGACCATGTGAAAAATGAACATAATATTTTAGCTGTAGTTCATTCATTTTCAGCTTTGTTTTCTTGCTATATAAAAAAGTGTGCCTAGACATTCCATTGTTGCGCACATAAGCTCGGTTTAAGGTGCCATTTAGCTCCTAGCTTTCATATCTATCTCAAGTTTCTAACACTGGTATAAAGGCAAATTCATTCACTCTGCAGAGCAGTGAAATCAGATTTTTGTAACTGTTTTAATGTACAGGTTATCGGCCAGAAATAACTTCCGTATGTGAAATGATCAAAGCACCCAAAGGTTCCTCCCTATCTCATGGATGGTTTAAATTGGAGGCAGTCAGGCTACTGAATACCAGTTTCTAGAAGCCACTGGAGGGAAATGTGCTTTTGTTCTTGGGTCCTACATCCGGTTTCCCGGAGACTTTTAGTTGGCTACTGTGAGAACAGGATGCAATCTACATGGGCCATTGGCGATCCAGCTGGCTCTTCTTAGGTTTGTGTTCTCTCCCTCTCCCCGTATGTATGACAATAACACAGGTTTCCATTCAACTTGAATTGCAATTCAGTTTGGGGAAAGGGCATAGCTTCGTGGTAGAGCACCTGCTTTTCCTGTAGAAGGTTGCAAGTTCAATCCCCGGCAGCTGCAGGTAGGGCTGGGAGACACGCTGCTACTCCATGTAAACAGTACAATGATACCTTGGGTTACAGACGCTTCAGGTTACAGACTCCACTAACCCAGAAATAGTACCTCAGGTTAAGAACTTTGCTTCAGGATGAGAACAGAAATCATGCTCCAGTTGCATGGCGGCAGCGAGAGGCTCCATTAGCTAAAGTGGTACCTCAGGTTAAGAACAGTTTCAGGTTAAAACCGGACCTCCAGAATGAATTAAGTTCTTAACCCGAGGTACCACTGTACTGAGATAGATGGAGCAATGGTCTGACTCACTATGAGGCAACTTCTTATGCTTCTGTGGAATCCTGTGTATCCTATGTACCTGGGACTATTAATGCAATCCTGTTCATGTCAACTCAAGTGAGTCCTGCAGAGTTCAGCAGCGCTTACTTCCAGGTAACTATGTACAGGATTGCATCCTCAGGCCCATTGAACTTGGTGGGCTCTCCTTCTGAGTAACAAACATGCATAGGAAGTGGACTATCTGGGCCCCCAAGAGATATTGTCGAGAATGAGGATTTAGGCTTAGCATTCGTAATCCTGTGAGGTGATAAATTATCTTGTGACAAGCATATCACATTCCGTGTTTGCCTTTATGGATGGGCCCTGTGTTTGCGCAGTAAGAAGGCTCTGTTTGTGATAGCTGATCTATGATAGCCATTTCACCCAACCATGCTGTGACGTGAAAGGTGCAGTGACCAAATAGTAACGGTGACACCCTGGGATGCCAGAGGAGGGAGTGGTCATGCTAAAGAAATGCCACCCTGTGCATTTCTGCATCGCAAGCTTCTTTCATCCGCAATAATTGGTTACCATCATTTTGCTTACGATGTTAACAGTTGGGCTTGCTGTTCTGAGTAGATTATTTGCTGTGAGTGGCGTAAGGTCTCTTCTGTCAGATTTCAAAGGCCATTTTGCTTCTGCTGTACTATTGAACTTTGTATGACAGAGAACAGCAAAGATGGGCTTTCTTTCCAACTGTGTATAATAATTTATACTGCACTTCCTTCGCTATCTCCCAAAAGCTTTCCCCCTTTTTGGCAGCAGGTAAAGCTGTTTGCCTGGGCTTATGTAGTATAATATAGCTAGTATGGAGCTTCAGTTAAGGAGTCAGTGAGTGGCTCTAAGTGGTTTTATGGACCGTGATTTTAAGGATTGTTTTACCTGCTCTTTTAATAATATTGGAATTATTTATGTATTGATCATTGTACTGTACCCTGGGATCTTAGGCTAAAGGACAGACTTAGAAGTGTTCTTAATAGATAAATAAAACACAATTTAAAAAATTTAATTAGCCACATAGGAGGAGATGTTTAGATTTCAATTAAGGCTCCATCTAGGCCAGCAGTTCTCAACCTGTGGGTCCCCAGATGTTGTTGGACTACAACTCCCATCATCCCTGAGCTCTGGCCTTGCTAGCTAGAGGTGATGGGAGTTGTAGTTCAACAACATCTGGGGACCCACAGGTTGAGAAAGGCTGATCTAGGCCATGGGCAGGTAACCTGTCATATTGGATTCCACTTCCCATCATGGCCGCTGGTTGGGGAGTCCAGTAAGATCAAAAGGGCCAAAGAGTTAGCCAGTCCTGATGTGGCCCAACATCCTGCCTTGGGTAGTTGTTAGTCAGATGCCTCCTTTATTTAAGAGCCATAGCTCAGTGACAGAGCATCTTATCTGCATGCAGAGGGTCCTGAGTTCAATCCCTGGCATCTCCAGGCATCAAAGGTCAGATTTATGTGCTTTTCCAGACAGCAGCAAGAAAAAGCAGGCAGTACTTAGCTTAAAACTTAGCTTAAAAAACGGTAAGAGTTTCTAAATTATTTGTATAGAAACACAAAGATGGTTTGCTAAAGCCATGTTGTCTAAGCTTGGAAAATCCAGTTTAGACAGCCTTACTACTTGGATTCACATGGTGGAAGAGGTGAGAGGGTATGACCTAGCTAAACCTGGCAGGACAGCTGACTCTATGGTTTTAACCCCTTCATGCATTAATTTCACTTAAGCATGTTGGTTATATAAGGCTCCTGAGGGTGCAGTTGATTATGAAAAGGAACTGAGATGTCAGATTTTCAAGCAAAGGTAAAAATTATCATTGATTTTCTGGAACATACGAAAAGGTGATCATTGCATTGCTGTTGTTCACTTTGACACTTGAGGCCTGTAACTTGATCCATGTATCGATTTCCATGGTGTTCTGAGTGGGCTTAATAAGGCCCTGGCTCTTTCATACAGAATCGCATTAGAACACCGTTTCCCCTAGTTCAAGATGCTCCTTTGGCATGAAGTGTGAGAGTGCAAATTATCCACCCGGAGGCTGTTGAAGGGGATGCAAAGAAAGTTATGCTTCCATCTAAAGAACACTAACCTTTAGTGGCGAACGTACAGCAAGCAATGCTCAGTGCTAGAAATGCAGTGAAGGGGACTCAAGAGTACACTGGGAATGAATCCACACGATACAACAAGAATCTAATTAGGCTTAGTATGCATTTGCCATATAAATATTTAAAACAAGTTGCTTACACTTGTCTGTCATTTCAGTAGCTTTGCGACCATTGGTTAGGACACTGGAAGACTGGTTCAGATTTCATTCTTACTGACCAATCAGCTAGAACACTGTAGCTTGTCTTTTCCTTTATATTTCTGAATAAAAAGGCTAGAGGGTTCAAGGCACTGAAGTGTTGCCATGGTCTCCTTGTAGCCTGTAATGATTCTAATATGAACTTGCAAGAGCTGCGTAATTTATATTTCTGTTTTATTGAATCAGAAACTCCTGTATTGAAAATATTAACTGAATATAGATTGCAGCTGCCCATTTGAGATATTGGGCTGATGTAGAATAATGCAGATGATCAAGAACTTTATCTATTCAGTATCTTACTAAATTGTTATAACATTATTTTTTTCAAAAAGATTGGAAATCCCTAAAGTCTTCACTTAAATATATATGTATGGGTTTTTTTTAAATAAATATATAGATTGTGTGGGTGTGTTATCTTTAAAACAACATAACCAGAAAGGTTTGCAGAATAGGTGCTTTTTAAACTTGGAAGGGAGTCCTTGGTTTGTCCTGCTTTCTGAAAGGAAAAGTTATTCTTATTTTTGTAAGATGGTGGTTGCTAAACAAAGGCTGCTCAGGTATAGCAGACTGCTGAGTTGGTGGTGGAATGAGGCATGTGCAAAGAGAGTTTGTGTAAGCATCTGCCTCCCTTTCAGCAGCTAGTCCTTATCGCAATGCCATGGATACAATGTTTGCCATAGCACTTTGAATGCAGTCCAGCTGCTTAATAGGGTGGTAGAGTGAATTGCCATAGCTTTGTTCGGCGTGAGTGTGCTGAGTGTGTTTTGATTCTAAAGGTAAAGGGATCCCTGACCATTAGGTCCAGTCGTGACCGGCTCTGGGGTTGCGGCGCTCATCTCGCTTTACTGGCCGAGGGAGCCAGCATGTGGCCAGCATGACTAAGCCGCTTCTGGCGAACCAGAGCAGCACACAGAAACGCCGTTTACCTTCCCGCTGGAGCGGTTCCTATTTATCTACTTGCACTTCGTGCTTTCGAACTGCTAGGTTGGCAGGAGCAGGGACCAAGCAACGGGAGCTCATCCCGTGGTGAGGATTCGAACCGCCGACCTTCTGATTGGCAAGCCCTAGGCTTGCACCACAGCGCCACCCATTTGATTCTACTGAATGGAAATTCTCATGCATCACTTCAGACAGAAAGATGGTCAAAATGGGATAGCTGAGGTGAATCGAGACACATGACAAAGTTAGGTACTTGGTGGTGCAAAGCAGTCTAATCAGGACTCAGGTTCACTATCCCATGTGAGGGGAAAGGATTGCTTGTTGTCTCCAGCCAAACATCATGCTCACCTCCTACTTCCTTGGGTGTGGGCTGTGCGCAGAGCAGTAATAATGGGGGCAGATGCACTGATGCTTAGTCATAGTTTTGAGTCATTTTTCTGTATTAAAGTGCAGCAGGACTAATAATAATAATAATAATAATAATAATAATTTTTATTTATACCCCGCCCTCCCCAGCCAAGGCTGGGCTCAGGGCGGCTAACAAGCAATAATAAAAACAAGTTGAATGATTACAACTTAAAAACAAAATTAAAATACAACAAGTCCAAGACGCTTGTAGCCTGAGGTGAAGAACAAGATGATAAGCTCCCATACCATGTCCAGAAGCTGACTGAGCTGGTAGCTGGATCTTGTTTTAACTCTGGCAACGAAACTTGGTTTTCTCCTGCACTTGAGGGCAACAGACTAGCTTAGGGGCTCAGAAGTGGTCACGTGGTACACAGCTCTGTCGTTCACCATCTCAGTGCCACTCCTCACTCCACCATGATGGCTGGGAACTTTGCTTGGGGCAGCTTTGCTCCAGCCACAAGTGGAACTCCAAATCTTAATGCGCTTCTTCAAGCTTGGGTGACTCAAGCTTCAGGTTTGACTGCTGAATGTAGATTTCTCATTATCATTTCATTACCTGGAAATGTATTTGAGTGTATGTGGATCAGAAATTCCTTAAAATGATTCTGGTATTTGGATTTTGTTTCTGACTCGTCTCTGATGCAGAAGCAAAGGACAAAGTTAATGGGAATTTTGAAAACAATATTTTGCTCCTTAATAATTCATTTTCAACAAATGGTCACAATATTTGGTGGCAGCATTGATGAACCAACTTGCACATATTGGAATATTGGACTTGGAATATTGCAGTCTTTAAGTTACCAGGGTGCCATTTCAATCAGTTGAGCTGCAGTAAGAGGTAATGATAATCAGGGGTAGAGGTTGCTCTGAAACAATAATCTCAAGTGATCTGAAACATGGGGTTATATCCTGTCTTGGTCATACTAGCAGTAGACCCACTGAAGTTAATAGACATGATTAACTTAAGTCCCTTAATTTCCGTGGTTTTACTCCGAGAAGAACTTACTTGGATACAAACTGCAGGAGGGAAGAATGATTTCCACATGCCCCTTCCTCTAAATGCCCCATGCAATTTCATGGACTAGCTAGCAGAGCAGTAGTCTTCAGCATTTTTGAGCACCTGCCTTTAATCCAGGCATAGGCAAACTCAGCCCTCCAGATGTTTTGGGACTACAACTCCCATCATCCCTAGCTAACAGGACCAGTGGTCAGGGATGATGGGAGTTGTAGTTTAAGGATGTCTTTGCCTTCCCAGCTGACTGTAGTTAAAAAACTTCTCTGTTTCCAAAATGGCTCTGGGGCTGGTGGTAGCAGTTGCCAACGTGTGCTTTTGATTTAAAATCTCATTCAGCCTTTTTGTATAATAAGCATTCGGGTGAGTGCTCACTGTCACCTCTAATTTAAAAAGACCCCATCGCCTCCTTGTGACTGCGCTTCCGGAGAGGGTTGCGCTGTTGCGCTTGCCTGTGGTGTGTTTTCTCGCTCCTTGCACCTGACCGGCACAGCATAAATATAGGCCGCCGGAGTCTGCTGAATCAAGCTCTTTTGACAGTTGTAATTGGGCCAGCGAGGAACAATGAAACCATATTGTGGTTTTTGAGATCAAATAAGCTGAGCAAACTCCCGCAATTGCCGCCATATGTTTGTGACAGCAGCGGCTCTTCCTAGCCGAGCTCAGCAGGCGCAGACTGAACAGCATGGCGGGGGGGGGGGGAGGTTGAGCCTTAAGCTTTCAACCTCCCTTCTTTCAGGCTTCTTGTTTGTTTAATCTTTGAAGCTGAAAAATCTCCAAGAACAGCAGCTGTGACGCTCTTGAGAACCAGAACAAAAGGTAGCACTGTCAGAATAGGGCCACGAAGCCTGCTTCTCAGCTCCCGAAGATAGGTTTACAAGGGCTCTATGGAAAGGGAGGGGGCAGGGCGGTGGGGAGATGTGTATTGTGAAGTTGAGATGGTGGGGTGTAGAATAAATAAATAAAATAACATGCTCTGATGCATGCATGCCATGGGCCATTATGCAGAAACAAAACCTGTTGCTTCCCCCTGAGTAAAATCTTTAAAAGCATTTGACCCACAAAACGGCTTAAACATGCCTGACAGCAGGTGGTAAACAAACAAACAAACAAACAAACAAAACTTTTATATGCCATCATCATTAAATTGGCCTGGTGCCTTCCAGGTGTTTTGGGCTACAGCGCACTATTGCAATTCAAAACATCTTCCGGGAACTAGGTTGGTGAAGGCTGAACATTTCAGAGCTATGAAGTGGAAGCCTCTTTTTCGAATCTCAGCTTGGCGCTGAACCCCCTAAATGACCTTATTCAGACCCTTATCCCTCCTGAGTCTTACATACCTAATAACTTTGACTGAATCAAGGCTGTGGTGATTTTTATGCAAGTAGGTTGTTAAAAACAAAAGGAAAGCGTGGAATTAATTTTTTTAAAGTGAACCTACCTTCCTGCTTGGGACGCGGGTGGCGCTGTGGGTTAAACCACAGAGCCTAGGACTTGCCAATCAGAAGGTTGGCGGTTTGAATCCCCGCGATGGGGTGAGCTCCCATTGCTCAGTCCCTGCTCCCGCCAACCTAGCAGTTCGAAAACACGTCAAAGTGCAAGTAGATAAATAGGTACCGCTCCGGCGGGAAGGTAAACAGCGTTTCCGTGCGCTGCTCTGGTTCGCCAGAAGCGGCTTAGTCATGCTGGCCACATGACCCGGAAGCTGTACGCCGGCTCCTCCCCATAAAGTGAGATGAGCGCCACAACCCCAGAGTCGGCCACGGCTGGACCTAATGGTCAGGGGTCCCTTTACCTTTACCTTTACCTTCCTGCTCTGCTTGTTGAAAATGATATGTCAGGATATTTGATGCCCCTTACAAGGCCAGTCCGGAAGATAGTGTCCCCAGAAAGATGCTGTGCCCAGGAGATTGCCTGTCCACCAGTGTGTGAGGGAAGCTGCCCAGACACTTCAGACGCTTTCTCTGATTATTCAGAAAGATATCAGCAGGCCCAATAACCAAGCCAAACGCCTTGGCCAGAGGCTGCTGCATCCAGCCCAGGTGCCAGTTCTTTTCACATATCTCCTCAGGCCGCACTGCTGTTCTCCTTCATAATATCAGCCATGCCATCCAGGGTCATTCCCCAACGCAGTGTGTCCTTGTCAGCATTGCTCTTCTGTGGTCAACGCAGGACAAGCAAGTCAGTCTCTGCACAAAGGAGCAAATGGGAAACTGATCTGACATAAAGAAATGGCAACATTCAAGCAACAAGTGGGCGAACATTTCAGTCTCCCAGGACACTTTGCTCACTGAGCTGGCAGTTGTCAGTCTAAAACAAAGGAACTTCAAAGGGAGACCACAGTGTGAAGCTGTTGGACTAGAATTTATCGGGGAATTTGATTTTATTTATTTAGCCTTGAATAGAGACAATGGCATCCCCTCTCACTACAGGGGTGAGTTAACGTACTGCCATAGTGAATTGCCACTTTGCTTATCTTATATACATTTGAACGTTGCATACAATTGTCTCAGACTGGGCCTCTCGCTGTTGTTTTGCGCCACTGTTTATATCCCCCCCCCCTCTGTTCCCATTGTGCATACTTGCCAACTGAGGAGAACAGTTCGTGCACCTGACAAGGTTGGCCCTAGTCCACCGAATTTTATGCCATGATAAATCTGTTAGTTTTTAAGATGACGTAAGACTGTTTTTGTTTTGTTTTTGCGGCAGCCAACTAAGACAGCTACATGTCTGGACAATTTTACGGAAGGTGCACTGAAAATTTGCTTACCTTTCTGTAAAAATAAAATTGGGCACCCGCCCTGTGGAACGCCCTCCCACCAGATGTCAAAGAGAAAAACAACTACCAGACTTTTAGAAGACATCTGAAGGCAGCCCTGTTTAGGGAAGCTTTTAATGTTTAACAGACTCTTGTATTTTAATATTTTGTTGGAAGCCACCCAGAGTGGCTGGGGAAACCCAGCCAGATGGGTGGGGCATAAATAAATTATTATTATTATTATTATTATTATTATTATTATTATTATGTTTTGCCATGAAAGTTGGCCTCCAGAACCACGTCAGTTTGCCCTGATTCATCCACCACCAATTCCAATGAGTATTTTGGTTGCAGTTCCTAGATCATATATATTGACTATCTTTAATTATCCCAACAGGAACGCCAGTGGCATCCAATGGTAGGTTATCGGTTGAGTTAAGTTAATATTTGTTACAGCATCCTAGAAAAGCTTTTATTGTGCTGCCTTTCTTACTAACCGTGCATGGGCGTGTGCTTGCTGGTTTCTATCCACTTCTCTAAAGTTTATCCTGCATCTAAAAACTTGCACTATATATATTCTTCACACAATTATTGTGGAGCAGAGCTGGCTCCTTTGGCCCTGGCCCTCCCGAGGCGCCCATGCATTGGGGCACACATCTGAACTGCAAAGCCTGTGCTGAAGCAGCTGCTGGGTGTGTGGTCTTCCACACAAGGAGGCCACCCATGTGATCAGGAGAGCCACTTGCATGGAAGCCTATGAGCAAGCAGCTGCTCACCCAAAGGCTTCATAAAGGCAGGTATCTGGTCCCACACATGGATGCCTAGGAGGTTGGGCCAGCAACAGAGAATTGGAGAATTCTACAGTTTGAAGGGTCCACGAGTTTCATCTACTCCAGCCCCCTGCAGTGCAGGAACCTCAGGCCTCGGGAGCCAGATGTGGCCCTCCAGGCCCTTCTGTTTGGCCCTCCAAACTCTCCCCAGGCCACACCACTCACTGGCCCTGCTTTGCACCCCAAAGAGTGTTTGTCTGGCTGCAATTTGCCTTTGAACTCCCATTATACTTCTTGCTTGGATGGGAGATAGAGATGCGCCTGAGTAGAAACTAGCCTACCGTACAAAGGCAAAGAATTACATTTGTTGCTCCACCTACTTTTGCTTCTGACCTCACCCTCCCACTGGCATGTGACCCTCAGAAAGTTGTGCAGAAGTTGCCTCCGTCCCCACAGTAAAAGCATTAATTATTGTGCAATTACACTGTTTCCAAAACATTTTGTAATATTGTTTTGAAGATATCCAAATCTCTTCTGAGTTGATGCCATTAACCAAAGAAATGCTAACAATTTTGTAAGGGTTAAATATAATTGGTTCGTGGTACGAAAGCCTAACCCGCGAAAACTGAATAGGAGTGCTTTTTCCTTCGCCATTTCAACAGCCATCTCTGCATGAGATATAAACCGATTATTTGTGAGAAAATCTGCATATGCTTTAATTAGTAATTTTTTTCCTCTTCCAGGCAAGAACAGGTCAGTGTTCTGTATCAGAACATCAATATCGTGGAACCACGATTAATTCAACCTTATGAGCATGTTATTAAGAACTTTATTCGAGAGATCAAGCTTCAGAGTGCAGAGATGGAAAACTTAGCCATAGCTGTAAAAAGGTAAGAGTCAAATGTTTTGTACTTCACAGTGAAACAATTACTATTTTTGTCTGCAGTACATGGTGTTGTTTAAAGTCACATGATAATGTTAATGGCAGCGTTCAACTGCCAAAATTTCACTGTGAGTTGGATGAGGCTGGTGGGTGTGAGAAGTCAAAATTAGCATTGGTTGTCCTGGAGTCTCTGAGAAGCTGAATGAAGTGCTTAAGATCCAAAGGCAGACTATTAGCCTAATATTATTCTTTTTCATGCTATGTTTTTTCCTTGCAATCATGGGGTTATATCCTCAGAGTAGACCCACTGGAATTAATGGACACAACCAACTTAAGTTCATTCATTTCAGTGAGTATAACATGGCTGGACACAACCAAAATTCCTTCCTTATGGAATTGGGATTGTAACTTTAAAAAAAATGTCCTCTCAGAAGTCTGTTTTACTTTAAAGTTATACCTTTGAACACACATATGTAAAAAGGAAATAGTTATCAATTATATACTGTTCAAGCAGTATGACATCCAGGCCGATATGACTGGTGAAATTTTGTTGCTGATGGTGTATATCCATGAGAAGCAACAGTTTTACATCCCAGCTGATCTACCTTTTTGTGGTAACACATCATAGGAAGTTGGCAGCAGAAAGGGAAGCGGAAAATGAAGTTGCCTTCTTTGTGCTGCCGTGAGAAGATGTTCAGAATCGTGTGTGGAAAACCAGTTCACATACAGTTCTGCACATCATTTGCAGCCACAGCTTTGGTAATTGGATGCCCTAAGCAGTTACAATGCTTGGGATATCTGTGTAGCATGTACCATCCTAAGAGAATTGGGTTGCTTTTAATGACAGTAATGAGAATCAGGTGACTTTAATTTGGAGTTGCCGATCTGCACTATACATTTAAAGCAGTATCATACCACTTTAAACAGCCACGGCTTCCTGCCTGAGAACTGCAATTCGTAAGAGGGGCTGGGAGTTGTTAGGAAACCTTCTGTTCCTCCCAAAGTGCTGCGATTCCCAGAATTTCCTGGGAAGAGGGACTGTTTGATGAACTACTCTGTAGATCAGGCATGTCCAAAGTCCATTTCGGCGGCCTAATCAGGTCCACCAGTCAGTTTATTTCCTGGGGTAAAATCCAAAAAAACCCTCAACAACTTCAACCCTAAAAAAGCTCAACAACTTTGGTTATCCCTTTGGTCAGCCCTCATGGCCCTTCACTTCATCAAATCTGGCCCTCTTTGAAAAAAGTTTGAACTCCACTGTTGTAGATTGTAGCTCTATTACTGGCATAGGGACCTCAAACTTCAAGCACTCTTTACGAACTACAGTCCCCAGAATGCATTGGGGGGAGCCGTTATTGTTTAAAGTGGAATGATGCTGCTTTGCAGATGAGACCAAGGTCTTTGTTCACCTTTCCCCAGATGCCTGACTTGCAACATCTTGAGCCACCGATTCAGGTTAGGGATGGAACAAACCATGTATTCTCAATTTTATTTGAAGTTTCTCAAGATGGCCTTGTGTGAATGCTTACATTTTAGAGCACAAGATAAAGCAGCAATGCAGCTTGGTGAACTGGAAGAGGAGATGGACCAGAGAATACAGGCTGCAGAGCATAAAATCAAGAAGGAGGTGAATAGTTGATGTTTATAGCCCTAATATTTCTTTTAGAACTGGCTTCTCTGCTTAAGAAAACTAGTGAAGAGATTCTGGCTTCTCTGCCTGAGGCTTCATACATGAAACCTTTCTCTGCATTCTTTCTCCTCCCAATTTGCCATGGATGTGAAAGGTATGAAGGTCAGAGCTTTCTCCACCTCAGTTTTTGGGTGGGGAGCATTAATACGGAAAGGGTGGCTGGGGTTGGTGCTGTTTTTGGTGCCTGTGAGAAACTTTTTTTAGGCCAGATAGAGGCTGATGTGCCTTTTAATTGGAACTTTTCTTTTCTTAAATGTACATTTTAAACTACTGGTTGTATCTATACCAGGGGTTTTCTTTTAGCTCAGCTTTTGTGTGTGTGACTTTTTTGAGAAATTGCCTGATCCACATGATGGGCAAGCAACTTGCCTGCTGTATAGCAGCAGTCAGCATACAGTTCCCTTGAATGTGGTGGCTCTAAAACTGGCCCTAATAGAAGAATTAGAACTAGTTGTTTTCTGACTAGTAGTAATATAGAAGTTTTAAGCTGCTGCATTTCTGTGTTTCATTCCTAAGTACCATATTTTTCGCTCTATAAGATGCACCAGACCATAAGACACATCTAGTTTTTGGAGGAGGAAAAACAAGGAAAAAAAATACTCTGAATCCCAGAAGCCAGAACAGCAAGAGGGATCGCTGCGCAGCGAAAGCACAGCCTGCATTCGCTCCATAAGACGCACACACAGTTCCCCTTACTTTTTAGGAGGGAAAAAGTGCATCTTATAGAGCGAAAAATACGGTACCTCCAGCCTGCACATTCAACAGAGCACAGGTTCTTTAAACTGCATGCAAGCGACTCTTCCTCCCACCCCTTTCGATTGCTTAGTTACTCATTGAAGGAGCCTCTGAGTTGTCAAAGGTTGTGTCCACAAGTGAGAGGGCTTTCTCAGTTGCGCCTAAGGCGCAGGTGATGAACATTGGGCTCTTCAGTTAATGCTGGACTCCAGTTCCCATCTGCATGACCAGTAGTCAGGGATGAGGGGTGCTGAAGTCCAGCAACATATGGTGGGCCACAGGTTCCCTACCCCAAGCCTAAGGCAAGCTGGCCCAAGTTGTGACTTGCTTAGGCAATTGACCCCACCAGCCATGCATACCGAGGTGTTGATAAACCTCCTCCTTTTGCTGTCTTCCAGGAACTTCACATGGGGGGCTTGTTAAGCATCTAGTTAGGGCCCACTACCTGAGTAGTAGACTACCTTTCTCTTGTGATGTGTGTACTGTAGAAGACATCGCAAGTTGTGCAGGCCTGCCCTAAGAGCTTGTGTGTGAGCAGTGATGGAATGACAGGGCTGCGCACCTGACCACATGTGACTTCTAAAATGTCCCTGAGGCTCTGAAGCATTTGAATTAGTAGGGGGGCAGTGGGGTGGAGGCTGTTCTTTGTGAAGTCCAAACCACAGCTGGTAATTCACAGCTGATCCCACAGATCTCTGAGCACTGGCCTTACCATGGACTTTGAACCCACCTTATAAATGTATCAGTATTTCCCTAAGCACACACACACACAATGGAATGTCTGAGTTGATAAGCATCTTGCCAAGTATCAGTCAATTTACCACCTAGATAGAAATAGCAGGGCTGGCCTGGTGATGACTTATTTCACTTATCATTCTTTACTCTGTCCTTCATTCAGTGCTGCTCGCAATTTTGAGAAGTATGACACCCCAAATGTAAATGCACTCCTTCGGTGATATTTACTTTGTGGGTTAGTACCGAACTATAAATTTTAATGGTAACCATGTACACAGTTATTACTGATGCAGGGCTGACTTATGACACAGTCACCTTGTATTTTGTGTGCTTGCTTGTCAGTGCCATGGGATTCCCCTGCACTTCTTTTCATATTGTGGGTTGCACAACATGTATCCATAAGCATATGCCCAACTCTCACACATGCATAGCCACGTGTAGAAACATTAAGGGTAGCCCAAAATATTTTTGTTGCACTGTAATGGGAAGAGATGCCTCCCAGACATGTGATGGTGTAAAAGTGCATTGCTTAAGCCTGCCATTTGTAATTTAACAAATATATCATGCCTGTAGGAGAAGCGGAAAACAGAAGAGGCTCTGAATGACCTCAAGCGCCAATACGAGGCTGAAGTGGATGAGCTCCAAGTGACGATAAAAAAACTTAAAATGGTAAGTTGTGCTGACTTTTGCGGTGGTCTGGCGTTTGTGACAAATTTATTGGGAGTCAATCCTCTGATACGTTTGCTGCTATCTTTGAAGTAATTAAGGGCATATCACACTTCAGAGGATGAGCCTGGAACTTCATCTTGCTGGAAGGTTGTTTGTAAGATTGAAGTCTATGAGTTGAAGGAGAAGAAGTGCTGCAAAGCCATTCTTTCTGAGAAAGGAAGGAAGCAGTTGCTTTCAGAGTGTTTCATAAACGATGATGTCAGGTCTCAGTAAGGGTTTCACTTCACTCAAGGCTGCATCTGTGGCACTGTGTGTGTAGAACTGTTTGAGAATTACTGTTTTATATTATCCAAATAAATACATAAAATTATTAATGTTCACAGTTACAAAAGCAGACTTTAAATAGCCACCCACCTATTGCTTGTGATGGGTGTGAATCCTCTTTAGCTAATCAGATGGGGAGACGTTCCTTTCATAAATGGAAAAGCAGTCAGTTCCTTGTCTTTGTAGGTTATTGGCACACCACTGTAGCTCAGAGGCAGAGTATCAGTTTCGCATGCAGAAGATTCCAGGTTCATTCCCCAGTATCTCCAGGTAGTTCTGGGAATGTCCCCTGTCCTGAAACTTTGGGGAACAGCTGCCAGTCTGTGTAGACACTAAAGAGGTAGGTAGGCCAGTGGTTTGACTCAGTAGAAGGCAGCTTCCTATGTTCCACAATTGGGCCAAAGTTGCTAAGAGCAGGCAAGCTGGCAAGGAACTGTTTTTGTGATAGTTGTTTTTGTCTTATTTTCAAGGCTGTACTGAAATGCTTTGTAGTTTGTCTGTTTTTGTTTTTTTAAAACTCCCCACTGTACTGCTTGATCCCTTTCTACTGCTCTTCATGCATTCTAATGTGTCCATCAAAGTTATTTTGTTACATCAATCACACTGTCTTTACTGTTTCAGCTTGAAGAGCAATCTAAAAACATTCATCACAAAGAAGATTTGGTGGCATTAAAGAACAGGATACATGATCTGACCTTGGTATGAGCTGCATTATAATTTTCCTACTCGGGGTGATCATTGCGCCTGTCGCGCTTCGATATGATCCGTATCTTTACCACCCATCATATTTAAGTAGCTTGTTGGGCGATGGCATTTTCTTGAAAATTGTTGAGGTTGTAAAGGAGGATGACTGGCATTTCAGAGGGAGAAGAAATTATACTGTTTAAGCTGCGTATATCATGCTTGGGTGTCATTTTCACACATTAGCAATGGAGAATGTATAGGTATTACAGGACTCTGGCTTTTCAAAGTAAGAATAACTTTCTCATTTCTTTCTCACGGAAAATAGTTTTGGCCAGTTCTCTTCTGTGGACCCAGTTTCTTAACAAATGTTGCCTCAAGCTCTTTAAGTGAGGTTGGGTTAATATTAACTGATCTGGGGCCGGCTAGAATAACTTCTGTGTAGTCACCTCTTCATATTGGAAACCTAATTGGAAAGTACATGTTGTGTTTACTTTTCATTTCATGAAATG
The DNA here is from genome assembly GCF_964106645.2 of Podarcis pityusensis. Lineage (NCBI taxonomy): Eukaryota > Metazoa > Chordata > Lepidosauria > Squamata > Lacertidae > Podarcis > Podarcis pityusensis. The sequence goes on from NC_138036.1 coordinate 57,613,893, forward strand.
TCCATGCTGCCATCACCATTAGCAGACATGGGAACTTACAGCTGTGACTGAAGACATTTTCATGTCTTAGTGGCATTATATGGTATTGTCTTCTCTACAGATGTTTGTGGAGGAGTCTCCATGTAGGACTGTAACATGTAGACTGGCCTTGAGGCATTTATGCACTTTAAATGGGCTATGAGTTTGCACATCAAGCATTTTCATATTATCATTTCGTAGTTAGTAGCAGTGAATATTTTATTCTTAGGTATTTTTGAACATGCATTACATATGTAACAAGTGATTTTTAATCAGTAATATTGTTTTTCCCTGGTTTATTTTCAGGAAAACCAGAAACTTAAGAAAGATCTTATGGAAGCACAGACAAATATCGCTTTCCTTCAGAGCGAGTTAGATACTTTGAAAAGTGATCTTGCAGATCAGAGCTTGAGTTCAGAAAGGTAAGAGTCTTCAGTAGTCATATTTGTAGAAAATTGGTTATTTAGTTCCCTGTGTATACTCTGGTCAGTAAAGAAAACTAATTGTGCAAATTTTTGTTTTGTAGAGAACTAGAAATGATCAGAGAATACACGGAAGACAGAGATAGTCTGGAGAGGCAGATAGACATTCTACAGTAAGCTGCCAATAAATCACTTTTTATTTATGGACTTTTATACTTGAGCACCCATAATAAAATGAGAGAAAAGCAGATGTACTTGGCTGTAATGAAAAGTTTTGCTGGTTCCCTAACCTGCATTTCTGCCCTCCCATTTGATATATTAAATATTATGGCCAGACGGTTAAGCCTTTGGACTGCATTCCTTGAAGGCTGTTTGTTCACATATCAAGAAATCATTGATTTAGTTAGTTATTTAGTGGTTTTGTGGGGTTTTTTTTTTACATTTATGGGGTCTCTCAGACCTGCAGTATCTTAATTATGCCTTTTTGCTTTCAACTTGAAATCAGCTTTGGCTTTGAATTTAGCGAATTGCTGACAGGTTAATGCCTTTATACCAGCTGCTGCATCACCTGCCAAAGGAACTTGCAAAGTTAAAAAGAACAAGCTAGACCCAGAAAAATAACAGAACAGTCAACCCCCCCCCCCCATTGTAGGACCATTCAGGGAGCATCACGTGATAGATGAGAATCTCCTCCCCTGCTTTGGGGTTACTGTAAGAGTCTAAATGGCATTAATGTGATTCCTTATGCTGTCTTTGATGCAATGATTTATACTGATCCATTGTGCCACTATCACAAAAGTCAAGGTCACCTTATTAAACGCCTTCTATCTGTTGGCTTTCAAAATGCCAGATGATTGAAACTCTACAATCTAATTCTGATACCTTCTGAATGTGAATAAATTTGTTTGTCCTGGCTTGTTTTTTAGGTCAGCCAACAGGAAACTTCACGACAGCAACGATGGTTTAAGAAGCGCATTAGAGAATAGCTGGAGCATGTACAACAGATCACTGGTAGGCAGCAACCTTGCATAAGCAATATGTTTAAATAATTGTGCAGTAATATAAATATTTGCTCTTGGTTATACCAATATAAGCCGTAAGATAGTGATGGAAATAATGTAGTCATTCTGGTTTGATGCCAAAGTAACTCACAGCGTGATCTTGTGGACTTTTACTCAAAAGCAAGCCCCGTCAAGTTAAATGAAGCTTACTCCCTGGTAAATTAGGAATCATAGTTGCCACCAGAGAGTATATGTTGTTCTCTTCTGCAAAGCTAATGTACTGGAACTTTTCTCTATATAGGTTAAATTATGTTTCAGTCACATAAGGAAAAACAGGTGGGCAACAAACAAACAAAAAACCCTCACATGGAAATCCTTCATTTACACTATTTTGCCCCTGATTGGACCACAGAAAAGGGGCTGAATGCTGTTTAGCTAGTGTAGCTCTTGCTTTGCGTTTTATCTAGTGCTGTCTGTGTCAAAGTCGACCAGACTTCTGCTTGCAAAGCAAGACGTTACCTTCTCCTCACCCCACAGCCCTCTGTGCAGCCTCAAAATCAGTTTCGGGGTGGGGGAGATTGTTGCCCTACCTGCCCAATGTTGAATACTACCCTTTGGCTTTGAACATTCCAAAATAACAAAAAAATAAATGTCCAGAATCAAGACTACCATTTGTTAGCTAAAGAGTACAGTGGTACCTTGGTTTGCGAACTTAATCCGTTCCAGAAGTCTGTTCTTAAACCAAAGCCTTCTTAAACCAAGGCGTGCTTTCCCACAGCAGCGGGGGACTCAATTTACAAATGGAACACACTCAACAGGAAGCAAAACATGTTCTTATTCCAAGGCAAAGTTTACAAACCAAAACACCTACTTCCGGGTTTGCTGCGTTAATCCAAGTTGTTCATAAACTAAGCTGTTCTTAAACCAAGGTACCACTGTATGTTACAAGCCAGGTGTTCTGAAAAGCTTTCTTTACCTATGTTTTTCAGCGTCTGACAAACACTTCTCCAGGGAATACTCTCGCCAGAAGCAGTCCCAAATGCAGCAGCGGCCAGTCTCCCCAAAATCCACGATATGACAGGTAGAACTGATACAGGTGTTACTTTATTTTTTCCAGATCTTAGCAATTTAAAGGAGACCTTTCAGGCAGTGATCCTTTAAACACAAGCACTTTCTGAAAATACTTTTCGCTGAAATTGATGAGACTTGGTTCTAAGCTACTGTGTTTCGAGGCCTGCAATGCCAGCAAAGCATCACAGTTGGAAAAAAGTTAGAGCTAAGTGTCTTCCCTCTGTATCAATTCTGTGTTTGTGTGTGATGGGGGAAGCCACTGTTCACTGGAACTTGCCCTATTTAAATCTAGGAGGACTGGGAATGCTTAATGCCTTTCTGAGACATGTAAAGAGCACAGACTCACATCCCTAATCTTCTGTTTTAAGTGATTAAAGTTGCTGGTAGATCCAGACGCATTGATTGGCTGCCTTGCCCCATGCTGCTCTCTAGTGGAGTTAATGATCAGCGAGCAACAAGGGACATGCTTCTGCCAGCTGACTATTAGGAACAACTCGTTTGGATTTCATCCAAAGTAAAGTTAGCACTTCTCATACACTAACTGTTCTCGGCATTTCTACCCGGATGAATAATTTTGCAAACTTGGGGTTGGCACTGCAAGCGTTTCTAGAATATCAAGGACAGTAAATGTTCATTGAACTTCAGAGCAAGGTCCTTGCAACCTTCTTTTCTTGAATGTGCATTGTTCCCTGTTCAGTGAAGAACTGGAATAACTCTTTCATATCTGCAGAAAGCCAAAACATTAATCAGTCCTCCAGTGGTTTACCATTATGCTTTCTTTAATGTTTCCTTAGCAAAGTGTATCTCAGGGAATTTGGAAACGATCTTCCAACTCTACAATTCTGTGATTCAAAATTAGGAGACGATTAACCATGTGCATTAGATTTGAACTAAGAGGTGATGAGGAAAGGAAAATGAGGGTGGTGGAAGGAGAGACTCCAAGGTAGCAGACTGAGAACTTGAAACAGTGCCCAGCTTCAGTGATCGTGTGTGTGTCGGATTAGTGGGGGAAATGGAAGCAGGACTTGCAGTTGGGCTGTTCTGGAAAGGCAGAAAAATGGCATGCAGTGTGTGTCTTGTGGCTCTTGGGCACACCAGTATTATTTGGCTGTAGATAAGGAACTTTGTCAGCCAATGTTATGGAATGTTGTTTCTCCATTCAGGTCATACCATTCGTCCTATATGGATGAAGACTACGATTCTCTGGCCCTTTGTGACCCTATGCAGAGGAGAAACTGTGAGGTTGACAGCCTGCCCGAAAGCTGCTTTGACAGTGGCTTGTCTACCTTGAGAGATTCAAATGATTATGATTCAGAAGTGGACTCTAAACACCAAAGGATTTCTCAGAGGCCACAGGGTCTGCGTGAAAGCTTTACGGGTGACGCTTCTGATACAGATGTAAGCTCCAGACTTAGCTGCATTTTAAAAAGAGACAAAATTACTACTTGCTATCTATTGAGCGAACCCAACAGTTTCATATAAGTAAGAAATAAAGTAGTGGGTCTGAGTTATTACTGTGTATGCACAGACCAAAAGGGGGAGGAATCAATATGTATAAGGTGGCTGTGAGGTTTATTTTGTGGAATGTTTGCTCACACACGTCTGATTTGTGAGCACACAGAATGGTTTTTGTAGAGACCTGATTAAAATAAAATGAAATTCATGAATGAAATGTATGCTAATCCACAAAGGACAGCATGTTTGATATGGCAGTGATCTACTCAAGGCCCGCATATCAGAGAGAATGATAACCATCTATGGTCATTCGCAAGCCTCCAAAAATCAAGATTGTGGAAGCCACTTCTTAGGTATTATGCAAGCCTTCTTCATATGTTTGAAGGATACACCATATGGAAAGGGAAGGGGGCTGTACTGTACCCCATCCCATAGATCATGTAGCTCCTTGGCTCTGTGTCTCTTGCCCTCCCCTCATCTCCATTCATTGAATATGGTTGTTTGACCAGTACTTTTCAGTACTGGCCCAGACTTGGTGGAACGCTCCAACGCAAGAGACTAGGGCCCTGCGGGACTTGACATCTTTCCGCAGGGCCTGTAAGACAGAGCTGTTCTGCCTGGCCTTTGGTTTGGAATCAGTCTGACCCTTATGTTTCCCTCCCCTTATGGTTTTGATTTATGGGTTTCTATTAAAATGAGGCTGCATTTTAAATTGTATTTTAACAAGTATTTTAACAAACTGGTTTTTGTTTGTTTGTTCTCCCCCTATTTTGTTTTATTGTAATTTTATTGGTGTTAGCTGCCCTGAGCCCGGCTTATTATTATTATTATTATTATTATTATATTATATTGAGCAGAAAAGGCCATGCATAAGTTGCAAGCCCTGGACATCAGAGGGCAGGGAGAAAATAGCCTTCCCTGCTCTGCTAATATTTTACCTCTGTGTCTCAGTCTTTTTTTTACCCTTGCCCCCTTTTAGCCAACAAAAATTCCATGACCCCTTAGAACCTGGCTCCCCTAATTGTTTCATTTGGATTTTCAAAATGATTGAAACAGTGTGACTTTTAATTATTGCTACTTCCATTGTACATATTTTGGGGGAAACCCTCTCTCACACACCACCCCCTGCCTGAAATTTTGCTATGCTTCCCCTGGTGCGGCTTGCTCCACTGGTTTCAAAATGCTGCAGTGTTTATATCCTGTCTTTGTTGAAAATGCAGTGTGACGTTATTTCCAAAAAAGAGACACTGCTGTATGCTTTGATCCACTTCTGTCCTTCCTAAGGCTAATTTGAGGTCATTGTGGAAGCTGGTAACACTTGCTGGTCTCTGCAGGTCCCAGATATCCGAGATGAAGAGGTATATAGTCCTGATGACGTCGGCACCGTCTTGGACTGGAAGCCCACCCACCCAGTCAGTCGAAGCAGCTCTGGAGCTTCAATAAGGAAATGTCTCCCTGTCATGTCTCCACAGGTATGTCTCCACAGGTTTCACCTGAAAGCCGTATTGACTGGGATCCAACAGATACTTTCCACCTGGGGTGGAGAAATTTTTAGCCTGAGGACCCCCCTTTCAGCTTTAGACATATCTAAGGGCTTGATCAGTGTAATATTTGACTAGTATTCCTTTAAATGGCAGGTTTCCTTCCTGTCACGCTGCTACCTCATGAAATTTAAAAACTCATGCTCGGTTTTTAAAGACATTTGCCAGGTGACATGAAGGGCAGTTGTTTAAGAAAGACAAGTCCGACACTCCATTGGATGGTTTGGAATAGACATGTGCTTCTGTCTATTGAGGATGCAAGCTGCCGTAGGAATGAGATTGTTGACTGTAGACGAGAGGCGGTTTGTACACTTCATGAATGTCAATCTTACGTGTGTTTGTTTGCCCTTAGTCGGACTCTCCAGACTGCAGCTCCAGATACCCAAGCTCAGAGAAAGCTTACAAGATAGTTCTTGCTGGGGATGCAGCTGTTGGAAAATCTAGCTTCCTTATGAGGCTTTGCAAAAACGAATTTCGAGGGAACACCAGCGCAACTCTAGGTATGTTCGTCAGACTTTCCCCTTCTGGGGTGTCAGCAGCCTGGTCACAACAGATTGGAGTGATATTGTATCACTTTTGAAGGAGGCTTGAGCCAAAACCCTAGGTTTAAAATATAAGCAGCAGTGGGTGTGTTCTGCTCCCAATGGACACAGTAGATATGTGTGTAATATGTAGCAGGCAGCTCCCTATCTTAGAATGGCAACCTCCATTCTAATCACTGGCAGGGGGTTCGACTCAGTAAATAATTTCTCTTCCTGACATGCTGCCTTTATAGTGAAAATTGGGCTCCCTGTCCCTGCAGTTAGTTAAGAAAAAACAAGGTACAACGTAACTGCCTGCTACATATGTTAGGGAATAAGAATCAGGCTCTCCTGCACCAGTTAACGAAGAACAATGTACACCAGGCATAGGCATACTCGGCCCTCCAGATGTTTTGGGACTACAACTCCCATCATCCCTGACCACTGGTCCTGTTAGCTAGGGATGATGGGAGTTGTAGTCCCAAAACATCTGGAGGGCCGAGTTTGCCTATTTCTGATGTACACAGCTGCCTGCTATGTATATCTGAAGAACTGTGCATGCACACGAAAGCTTATACCAGAACAAACTTAGTTGGTCTATAAGGTGCTACTGGACATTTTTTTTTATCTTTATTTCACCTGCTATACAGTGAGGGTGTCTAATTTGACCTGGCTGCCATTATTGTGAAAGGAAGAGGCACGGTTTGGACACTTTGTCCTATAGCAGAGATAGAGGAGGAAAATGGCAGCCATCCAGGAGGCAACAAAAACTTGAAGAAACCATGGTTAGAATGGGGATGGGGAATGAAGCCTCCCAGGAACTTGCCATTAGCCAAGTATTGTGAGACTTCTGCATGAATAAAGGCTTCCGCACTCTCAGCCCTGTGGGCTAATTGTATTGTGAAGGCAAAAGGAACCATTTATATACAGTGGTACCTCGGCTAACAGACGCTTCAGGTTACAGACACTTGGTTAGAGACTCCGCTAACCCAGAATTAGTACCTCGGGTTAAGAACTTTGCTTCAGGATGAGAACAGAAATCGGGCGGTGGCGGTGTGGCAGCAGGAGTCCCCATTAGCTAAAGTGGTACCTCAGGTTAAAAACAGTTTCAGGTTAAGAACAGACCTCCAGAACGAATTAAGTTCTTAACCAGAGGTACCACTGTACTCCAGTCCTTCTTTAACTGCTGCAAGTGGTGTGCATTTTTACTCTGTTATCTGTATTCTGTGCATGTGGATTTTGTAAAGATGATAAAATGTGCAATGATCAAATGCACTTACGGTCTGTTAATGGAGAATCTCTTTTGAGTCACTGTTGGAAGACAGCATTCCTGTCAACCAGTAAGTGTCTGGGCGGGGCACGTAACATTGACTTTGCTAAAACCACCTTACTATTATTCACTTGTAATTGCATCAGTGATGCAGTTTTTAATCTATGCTAGGCATGTCCAACTGGTCGATCGCAGCCTACTGGTCGATCGTGAGGTGCCCCTGGTCAATCTTTGGAGCAAAACAAACAAACAAACAAATAAATAATGGGTAGATCACTGCAGTCTTTTTATACTGTGAGTAGATCGCAGTCTCTTGGGAGTTGGACATGCCTGATCTATGCAATCTAAAAATGCCAGTGGCTTTTTGTATGTTTCTTTCTCTTAAAAGTTCTATTAAATATAAGTACCATCAATATATGGAAATGGTGTCATACCTGTGCCAAGTCCAGCAATATTTGGAGGTTGGGGAAAGCTGCACTAAGTTATTCCTCTGCCTTCGTTTACTTCTACTCTGTTAAAGGATATAATAGATACTTCATTTTTTTTAAGGTGTTGACTTTCAAATGAAGAGGCTCATTGTTGATGGGGAACCTACAGTGCTGCAGCTGTGGGACACGGCAGGACAAGAGAGGTTAGTATGACCTGGGCTTGTACCTTGGGGTTAGATCTCATACCAAATTTCAAAGGGAGAAGCAATAATTAAGCTCAAATCTGTGAAAATGCAAGCCTCAGTCTTGACCTGTACTTGTGTAAAAGTGGATTGAGTTTGCTGCTGTGCAGTGAATCTGGTTGAAGATATCCATGCGATATGAAAAATGCATTAGTAGGTAAGCTGTAATGAATTGGGATTGTTATTAATTTAGCAGTATGGTCAGGGAGATTGCAACTTTTCTATAAACATTTTCCCACTTGTGTATTACTATGAGGATCTGGGGGTGGGAAACCAATAAGATCAGTATAATTCATTATATTTTTTGCAAATTTCCTTTTTCCTTTTTTTGCCATTCCTACCATATTTCTCGAAGGTTATGTACAGTAAGGCTTCCTAGTTCATCATAGTACATTTATATTGAAATCCTTCAGCCTTGGATGCTGAATGCCTTGAGGCAACATACTGTGGTTTTCATCAATTTTCCTTTTCCATTATATTAAAACTATTTTGTACAACGCAGGATATTCATTCAATGCAATACATTTATACATAAAACATGAGTGGTGGCATGTTTCAGGGAGGGAAAGAGACCCCCAAATTAATCACACATACGACTCTGTGGAGGTGTATTAATAACTAAGTCATCTTTAGACAGGCTGGCATCTCTGCACCAACTCAGAGAAGCTTTCAGTATAGCCTTAACTATAGAACAATATAAATGGGCACATATATTTCCCATTCAGGTTTTTTATCTGTACGATTTAAGGATAATTCTGGCATGTTAGCCTTTGAAGTCCAGTCTGGTCCTGGGCTCCCCATCAACAATGTTTGAATCGTGCCATTACCTTCAATGCCTAATGACTGCAGTTTATACAATCTGCATTTTTTTAAAAAATGAGGTGCCACCTTCCTTAAGTTTAAAAGTTAGCACAAAAGTTTGTACATCTTGCACTAGGTCAGTAATGGTGATGCTAATAGTATCCAAACTGAATTCTTGCCACCCATCAGCATTCAGGGGTCCAGACACTGGGATGCTTTGCTTTCTGTTTCCTTGGAGGCAGGTTCTTATCTTAGAAGACTGCCTGCACGACAAATGGATTCAGGTCTCTGGGTCTGGTCTACTGAGTTCATTGAACTTGTGTACAGATCAGACTGGAAAAAATAACAACAGAAGAGTTGTTATTAGTGTGGTAAAACCTAGTGTGGTTTTAAATGTAACTTTCTCTTAAAAGGTTCCGAAGTATTGCTAAATCGTACTTCAGAAGAGCAGATGGGGTACTTCTTCTATATGACGTTACCTGTGAGAAGAGTTTCCTGAATGTACGAGAATGGGTGGATATGATTGCGGTAAGGATTTTGGCCATGTGAAACCTATGGAGTATGCTTCCAACTCAGTGTACATAAGATTCCCACTTAAATCCAGTGAGCTTATTCTGGAGTGCTGTATTTATTTGTGAGACTGGCCAAATTCAAAGGAGGTCACTGTAACAGCCAATAAGCTGATTGGCAATTTCAGGGAGCCCCTTTGAAGTCTGGAAGAAGTAGCTATGATTCCAACTACTTTCTCCAGATGCAACATTTTCTCCTCCGCAGATGTCTGCAGAGGGGGGAAAAGCTCCATTGTTGAGCAAGCGATTGGGATTCAAACTGCTTCTCCCAAATGGAGAAAGCAAACATGCTCAACTGACCCCAGTGGGGATCCCTGTCAGTGCCATCAGTTCCTTCACAGCTGTGGCTGCACCTGCTCCCACCTCAAATCACACCTGACATCAGAAGTGGAACAAGTGGGCATGGTTCCTCACCACTGGTTTAGGTTGTAAGAGGGATTTGGTACACAGATAACTGCAAGCATTGCTCTGAGCCATTGTGAGTCACAGGAAATGTCTTTTGCTTCCGTGGATAAACAGCCAATTCATGTATTGACTTGACCAATGCAGGGCAAGCACTTGCTTTCATTAATAAAGGCTAAATAAAACATTGACCTGGAGGGTTCAAGGTGGGATGTTCTTTTCTGTTTTTTAAAATGGAAACTCCCTTTGTTTTTAAATGTTATAATCAGATAATTCCGTTTCAGTGTGGTTACCGTATTCAGTATAGCTTGATAAATGTGCCTGTATAATCTAACTGACGTCCATTGAAATTTGACCTTGTACTTTTTGACAGCAGAAGTTTAAATGTTTAATTGGAGCTTAGTGTCTCAAGCTCCAGCAATCCCTAAAACCGAAAACAAACTGTGTTCTTGCAGGATGCAACTCATGAAAACATTCCAATCATGATGGTAGGAAACAAAGCCGATCTTCGCCAGGTGCTTGCTGAGCAAGGACAGAAATGTGTGCCGATAAACTATGGAGAGAAGCTGGCCATGGTAAGAACTACAGAACTCATCGCTCACAATCAAGAAAGACTTGGCAGTAGGAAGTGGAGGATTGGATGAATGTATTAAAATGATGGTGTCAGATCTTGGATTTATGAGAGTCAAGTCATAAAGAACTGAGATTGTAATTCACTTAAAAACATTGGTATTGGATGACATTTAATAAGTGCTTAGTTTGAAACTTGCTGAAAATTTATGGTTTGTCGCTGGCTGATGTTTTGGCAACCTTTATTCAGATAGGTACCTCAAAGCACGCAGAAACAACTGTGGCTAGTGAACTGTACCTCCTGTAGGTTAGCTTCTTCCCCGGTGTTCTCATCTCTTTTAATTAATTTATTGGAAGGAAAACTTCCATGCATATGTGCATAAGCCTCTTCTGCTTTTGTTTTTCCACCTAGACCTACAGTGCATTGTTCTGTGAAACAAGTGCTAAAGATGGCTCTAATATTGTGGAGGCAGTACTTCATCTTGCTCGGTAGGTTGAAAGATATGAATTACTTTTTCTTAACCCCATTTACACTGTTTCTCTTTTTTGGCGAGGGGAGTCAGATCTGCCAAATGGTATTTCACGTCTTAAAAACATAAAAATCTGCACAGATGTTCTTTCTGTGTAAAATGAACATGAACCTTGCATTACATGCGATGGCGTCTCCCAGAGAGCTGCTTCCCAGGAGGACGTCAAGTGCGAAATACCTGTGTGCTCTTGTTTCCTTTGCTGAGTGATACACTGTTTTCTCATGCATTCCTGTGTGGAATTGCTTTCTGTGCAGGAACTTTGTAACTTAGGAAGCAGCCTCAAAGGGCTTTTGAAACCTTAAGCAAAGGAACACACTGTACCCTAAGCCTCTTAATAATTGTCTTCCAAATGGAAACAAATGCTGTTTGTTTCAGTACCCAAACATAAATTATTTGTCCCTATGCTGCTTGAAATATATGGCCTTTCATATGAAAAAATTAGGGGATTTCTGGAATCATTTTTCTACATTTTATGGCAAGCTGTTTTGTTTTCAAAAGCCCTTCTTGAATAAATAAAAATAAGTATGGGATTCCTGGAAAGAGGCAAAGCTGCTTGTTAATTCGGAGCACAGAGAAAAACCCTTATCTTCCCATGGCAACAGGTGCAGCAGAGGTGTAACAATCCACTTATCTGGAAGTATCAATTCAAAGTTAATTGTTGCCTTGTGGTATGATTCATTTCCAGGAATTTTCAGGCGCTACCCTTTAAATAGCGCAGTGCATTAGAGATTTCCAGGGAGCAAGTACAGAGCAATTATATAACCCAAACAGTTGATGGAAAACAGACCTCTTAGTTCTAATTTTCAGACTACTAAATGAATTATTCGAGACCTGAAATGTTCTCCTCTTTATGACAAAATGGAGATTTTAACCATTTTGTTCATCCTAGAGTGGGAAACCTGTTTTCTGGGGGTTATATTTGAGAGAAGTTGCGGACCATGAACAAACATACTCCAAAACTCTAGAGGTGCTTTAGTGGTGATCTTTCCTGACTGCTTCCAGACTGAAGAAAATCATTTGCTTGCTCCAATAATGTTTCCAGGGGAAGCCGAGGAGGACTCCTCTAGGTATTGTTGGACCAACTCCCATCGGCTCCCGTCAGCATGGCCAATGTCAGCCATGATTAGAATTGGAATACCAGCAAGATCTGTGAGGCACAATATTGGTTACCTCTGCCACAGCCTCTTGAGCATGTAGATTATAACACTGCATTTTAATTTCTCTACTTTTACATGGTGAAGGACCATAGATCTGTGGCAAGGGCCATTGTGCATGTAATGTCCCAGATTCAATCTTTTGAGTTCTCTTGCTGAAAGTATCTCAGGTAGCAGGTATTGAGAGAGGCTCATTTCTCTCTGAGACCATGAGAGCTGAACAGGGAATGAATGGGGCATTTGTGGTTCCTCCAGATGTTGCTGGACATGGCCAGTGGTCAGGGGTAAAGGGTTTCCCTATCCCTGGAGCAAACATTGCCAGGCTAGATGGATAAATAGTCTGACCTGGTGTAAGCCTGCTTCCTATATTACCAAGAGCAAGTAGACCCAATATAGCAAGCCATTCACAGGACTGCAGAAAATAAAGGTAACCCAACTACATGTTAGAGCAGTACCTTGTATTAGGCCAACCAGAATGTCACAAAATAGTGTGCAAGTGTTGGAGAACTTTTTATGAGGCTAGATAGTAAACAACAAGGGGAGAGAGAAGAAGAGAAAATCCTGGCTGATGTGAAAGGCATGTGAAAGGCAGCTAGCAGACTCAAACTTGGCTCGGTTGAATATGCAGGTTTTGGGTTGTAGTCAGGTCTGCTAGTAATCATACCAAACTATTATTTTTCAGAGAAGTGCGAAAAAGGAGTGACAAAGAGGAGGACAAGTCTGTGACAAACCTGACTGGGACATCATTAAAGAAGCCGTCTCTCACCAAAAACTGCTGTGGTGTTTAGAGACAATCCAGCCCTCTTTTTGCTCCAAAGAAACAGATTCCTGTGGCTGGGGCAGAAAAGGAGTAATGAAGGATTTAGGCATAGAGTGTTCTGTAGAGAAGAACCTGAGAACCATTACTCTTGAGTTGCCACATCCATTCAGCAGCTTCAGGTGCTTTGGAACCCTGTTGAGCAAAACCAGGCCAGGGAGTCTGGGACCTTCAGTCCAGAAGCAGAGCCAGACACTCCTGAGACATTGGTTCCTGTGTGCAAGAACCAGCTGCAAACCGCCTGTGCCTTTTAAAGACAACCTGCCCAAGAAATGTTGAAGCAAGGCATCAGGCATCCTCCTTACTCAAAATATACATGTAAATAGTAAGCCCATTCTCTGACCTGCTGGGAGACATTTGCTGCTGTTCGTGCAATTTCATCCCCGACCTGAAACTTGCCCCATGTCTATTTTGAGTGGAGTTCTGCAGTTCTTAACTTCCCCCTGCATTCTGTGCTGCATCGGGTTCCCAAGGAAACATGGCGGCAGTCAACCTCTAGGCAAATGAACCTGCATTGGAAAGGAAATCGTGGCTGTGTCAAAAGCTAAACTAATCATGCATCCCTGACGTCATGTAGGAACTTTGGGGAAGAATTAACCATTCAAGCTTGCTTCTCCTTTTAGAAGCCATACATGTCAGTTGACCAGGATAAATGAAATGTGTCTTAGCTGTCACTGTGGTGATAAACCCGTGTCTGGGCTGTACAGCTTTGGAGTGCTCCCAGTTGCAGGGGATGTGTGTGTAAAATGTAAATTAAGCAGGCTTTGAAGAAGGCTAAGCTAAAACCTCTTTTCCCCCTCAGGCATCTTGTTTTCTGGGTGGAGAAAATCCAACTAAGTTCTACTCAGAGTGGAGCCACTGAAATTCATGGGTGGAAGTTAGTCATGCCTGTCAGTTTCAATGACTACTGTGAGGACTAACAATGGATATAGTCCAATTTTTGTTATTGAAGAGAGTCAATTTGTGTGCATCCCACATCTCAAGAGGCATAGCCCAAGCACAGGCTCATGACCCTGGTGAGAACTGTCTGTCATGTGCCCTTTGTTGAAAGACCTGCTCCCCACATGCCAGTATTCTCATAATGCAGTGGAGTTAAATATGGGTGTTTTCTTCCCACCTTCAAAATAATGAGCTCTAATGCTAACTGGTTTAGATCAGCAGCTTTCACAGGTTGCACCCTAAGTAGTCTGTACTTAGCTTGGGCAAACAGCTGATCCAAGCCTCTGCATCTCTTCTGGAAATGGTTAAGTTTGCAGTGGGCCTGAGTTCAAACAATCTAAAGGGAAAGAAAGGGAAAGGCCCCCAACAGATAAAACAATGTAGAACAAAAGCTCTTACATACAAAATTAGAAGGTTGATTCTGACCTCTGTTACTGATAACTACTACCTGGAGAGAGGGCTTTTTTCTGACCTGTGGAATGGGAAGTTGGTGGAGATTTGTACATGCAAATGTTTGTTGACTGAGCTAAGAAACTTGGGCTCTTTTATATACATGTTAAATATTTTACTGCATTTATAGGTTCATATCTTTTTCCTTATAACTAATTTATAAAAACTAGTCTATTTTTATAGATGTATAGATTTTATTTTGCTTTCCCATGCTTTATCATAGTGAGGAAAGTGTTTGCAATTGAAGCATTTGTTAGCTGTTCATGTCTGTGAAACTTACAGCAACCTAGAAAACTAGTCTAAATTCTGCAAGTCTCAATAGAACTGTCTGGGTTGTGAGGGGTGAGTGGGTGCATTGCTTTACTTGTAGCTCAGGAGTAGCTAATCTGTGGCCCTTGGGATGCTGTTGGACTTCTGTTCCCTTCAGCCACAGCCAGCACAGTCAGTAGCCAAAGATAGCAACCTTTGGAGGGCTACAGGTGCTCCATCCTGGTGTAAGCAATGTATCCAAGGAAAAACTGCAAACAGAGAATTGGGGACACTTAAATACCACCAAAACTCTTATATTTCAAAGCATACGTATCAGTGGAAATGTTTAAAATTGGGGTGAAATGAAAATACAAATGTTTGTAATTCAGCCAACTTGGATGCAAATCGGTGCTGAGTAGGGCACCGTAAGTGATTTGCATGTTCTCCTTTTATACATACATTTATACTCAAATCCTAGCAATCTAGCCCAGAATTTCCAGTTTTCGCAGGTTGATTTATTTTAAAGATTTCTAGGTGTTATTTTAAAGCACCAGTAGCAGTAATCGTGAAGCATTCACAGTTATGGGTTACAAACCTGGTATGCAAACAAAAATTGAAGTGTTAAAATAAGTATAAACTACTCAGCATCAGGGCTTATACAAGTCTTTGAAATGCCTTTGCAGTAGCAGGGGCCGCCAAACCGAAGTACTGGTTTTGTTACTTCGACAACAGCCAGCAGTTTAAACCAGCATGATTGCACTTTTGGAACTTTAGTTTCTATTTCTGAAGTTGCCAACTTCCTAGCAAATCATCCTTTATAGATTGGAGCGGTGCAAATACGAATCCTGCCATGTGCCAAGAAGTCCCTGTCTATTTCAATGGAAAGAGCGGTTCCATTCATGCCATGAAATGTAGTACAGGATTGGGGAACCTGTGTCCCTCCAGATGTTGTTGGACTACCACTCTTTCCATCCCTGACTGTTGCCCTTGCTGGCTGGGGCCGATGGGAGTTGGAGTCCAATAACACCGGAGGACCGCGGGTTCCCCATCCCTGCTGGAGTGCAAGGAGATCTTTTCCTTTCTCCTCCACTCACAGCAACTCATTGCACAATGTGGGACATTGGACTGGGACATGCCAGTCCTGAATATGTTTGTGCCCATATGTTTGGTTAGCAGAACTCAGCCACTTTGTACAACTAATTTTCTTGTTGATTTGTTGAGTACTTGTAGTCTTAACTGCAAAAGTAGTCTTTATTTATTTAGTGACCATGTTACCATATACATGTATATTTATTTTCGATGGAAAATCTTTATATGATTTTGTTTCTCATAAATTATGTACATAAGATTTATTTTTATGCATTTAGCACTTAAATACCATTGTCTGTCACTTACTGTCTTTAGCTTCTGAAATGTTAACACATACCATGCTGCTTTTAAAGCCAATGATCTTTGTGTTTTGGCCTCCTTAGATAATTGATCTGCTAGCAAAGTGCTTTGGTAGCTGGCCTTTAAACACATGCCAATAGTTTTTATGAGCCAAAATATGCCGCACCAAAATGTCTTAGAATTAAAATGTTCTATAAAACATGAATGAGCACTCTCTTTATTGAAAATGTCATTTTTGAAGTCTTTCTAATACGGTTCTGTTAGGTAGTTGCAAATATTGCAATCCTATGTTTTTCCCACTCAGAAGTTAAGTACTCTTAAGCGTTCAGTGGGACTTGCTCCAGTCTAGGATTGCCATCTTAGTAAGCATGCCTAATTAAACCATGTGAAACTCTGTTCTGTAAGTCAGAGGTGAGCAGAATCTCAACTAGGATTTCCTGGTGGGCCTCTAGGTGATTTGAAGTATATTGGCATTGGTTTCTGGCTCCTACTTGTTTAAACATGATGACAACATATGACCTCCCCACCACAGAAGAAGAAGAAGAAGAAGCTGGAGGATATTAATCAGGAGTGGATTGACTGATTGATTGATTGATTGATTGATTGATTTGGTATAGGACTGTAAGTTCAGTCTACTGGTGCTCAGAACAAATTCCTGAGCTAAAAATTCTTTCATTCTAAGTGTATGTCTTTGCACTTATTCATTCATTCATTTAAATAATGAATTAGGATTCATTTCACTTTTACAGGACCGTATATTTCCCCCCCCTCTCCCAACAAAGTTGTATCTGTGTATGGATATTCAGTGACTTCTGAGAGGGGTGGGCAAGAGAATTAGGAGGGTGTTTGTTTCTTTAAGTATAAGATGGCGGAGGGTTTCCCTCTTTTACACATCTGAAGAAGCTTTACCGGCACCTGGCAGGTGGGTTGGTTTCTCTCAGCAGTCTCGCTTGAGTGCAACAGCGCCCCACCCCTCTGTGCCATACCATGAATATGCCACAGCCCTGCTTCCCCAACACTCAGCTGTTTCCTCACTGCTCAGCTGTGTAGATGGATTGGAGGTAGAGGAGTCCCTGTGAATCGGTTCACTCTCCACAAACCATATTTCCACATGTCCTGCTCATCCGTTCACAATGTGCACACAGATGGGTGGATGGAGAGGTGTGTGAGAGACAGAGGGCGATTATCTTTCCTCTATCTCATCCCATGTATAATGTACGCACACACACATACAAACACACTATGGGTGGGTTGGGGTGTGCACCCGAATGTGTGAGTGAGGATTGGCATCTTGATCTACAGTGAATGCAGATTTAACTTTCCTGTGGTCCTGTCCCTCTCCCCTCTTGCATATATTCTTTAAAAAACTTATTAGATGGTAGATAGCAATCACTACAAAAGACCAGTTGGCAATCTTACCCGAGTGAACAAAGAAACTAAAGGCAGGGCTGTTAATTTTTCTCTCCTTGCAATTTTTTTTGTCCCTACTAAAATTATCAATACAGGCATAATTCTGAATCTAAATGGCTTCATGTTTCAGAGCAGAAAGAAGTTTTTTAAATGGCAGTTTTTCTTTCTTAAACTGCATTTTGTCCTCTCCAGTACTATGCAGTGCACTTTTTTTGGGGGGGGGGAGGGATAAATGGACAGGTTTTTTCCTTCCTCTTTCCTTACCCAAATACACACACTACACAAAGAGGTGCCACTCCTTTCAAAATACAGATGCATCAATGATAAATTCAGATGTGAAATAAGTTGCAGCCCAACAACTTGCATGTTCACAAAAAGTCCAGGTACTGCAGTAGCTGTTTTTACCCTGATGCCCAACCTGCAATCCTTTGCTCTTTTTCATCTTTCAATGCCAATCCAATATGGACTCTTCGTTCATTGCCAGGGCCTGCTCAAGACATTTTGGCAGCTGAGGCGAACCACAAAATGGCGCCCCCACCCAGCCAGCAAAGAAGGGAAAAGTGGGTGAAGACCTACACTGGGAACAAGGGGGCCAGATCAAATCAACGGTTTGTGGGAAAGTCTCTCCTCTTCCCAGAGGGGAGGTGTTGTGAGCGGGAATCGCTTCCCGTGTCTGCAGGGTGGTGGTGGTGGTGGCCGGGCCCCCTGCTCATTGGAGTCCTGGGCCTGCGTCACACACTCCAGCCAGCCAATCCGGCAGGCTCGTGGGCATGGTTTAGCCATTTAAAATGGCCGCAGACCCTACAAGCTCCTCCTTGTTCCCAGCTTCCTCAGATCACCTGCCCACCCGCCCTTTAGGCTTTGCTTCAGCACCTGACCTTGCTATGGACCTTGGTTGGTTGCCCAAGGGGCTTGGTAGGAATTTTTTCCACTTGGCAGATTGGCTCCAGCCACTTGGTTTTTTGCCTCAAGGTAAAGGTAAAGGGGCGCCTGACCACTAGGTCCAGTCGCGACAGACTCTGGGGTTGCGGCGCTCATCTCGCTTTACTGGCCGAGGGAGCCGGCGTACAGCTTCCGGGTCATGTGGCCAACATGACTAAGCCGCTTCTGGCGAACCAGAGCAGCGCACGGAAACGCCGTTTACTTTCCCGGCAAAGTGGTACCTATTTATCTACTTGCACTTTGACGTGCTTTCGAACTGCTAGGTTGGCAGGAGCTGGGACTGAGCAACGGGAGTTCACCCTGTTGCGGGGACTTGAACCACCGACCTTCTGATTGGCAAGTCCTAGGCTCTGTGGTTTAACCCACAGTGCCACCTGCGTCCCGGTTTTTTGCCTACCTCGTAACAAATCACCACAACTTTGTAAGGTTTGACAGTTAGACATTGGAAAATGTGTTGTGAGTTGGAGGGGAGGTGGCCATCACCTACCCCTCCCCTTGAAGGGTATTCCTTTAAAGGAATCCGGTGGTCGTGGTTCCTGTCCGATGCCCAGGTGGTGGCTAGGGCCCTGGCACAACCCTCCGGTGACTCTAGGGGAAAGCTTCCAGTTGATTTGCACCAACAAGCTCCCTCTACAGGTTGTTAACCCTTGTGTGACCTCCTGCAGAGCGGGCAGGAGTCAAGTATAGTCTGTTTGGATCCAGTGCCTAAGCCAATACCACTCACATTCTGTAACCAATAAAGCTGTGGCCTTTTTTAGCCCATTAACCTAAAATACTTGTGTCCGTGTATCTTATTTCATCACAAAGTGCGGAGTGGGGCCTCGGCTCACAATCAAAGGCTGCTGTCAGAACCACAGTGGGTGGGTGCAAAGTCCAGGAGACCCCAGAGGGCTGCCCCAACCCTCTCTAGAGATGGGAGGAAAACAGCAGTGCCTCCTATTTACCGAGAAGCCCCTGGCGAAGCAGAATTGGGGGTGGGGACTGCAGAGAAGGTGGAAGGTCTGGCCTCCATAGAGTGTCGCTGTCACTCCAGCTGCTGCAGCTGTGAATCCTGCTGCCCAAGGTGACCGCCTCATCTTGCCTCATGGGTGGGCCGGTCCAGGCCACTGATATTTGCAGATTCTCCCACTTCCCCGTTTGTCTTTCCAATCCTCCATGCTTTCTTAAATAATTTCTTTTCGACCCAGATGCTTTGCGAATCTCTAGCTATCTTCAGCCACACAATTTCTTCTGTGCAGGGCGGTGTGTTGCTCGCCCCACCCTGCGACAAACTCTTTTCTCCTTTTACAATCAAATATAAGACCACATGGAGTAATTCAGCCTTTCAGAGCAATCAATTCAGAATGATTTTCTGTCATTGCGATGCAGGCAGCACATCAAACCTTTCAAATCTCACCTTGCAGGGCTTGTAATGAAAATAGCCATGCAGAGAGAGAGAGAGAGAGAGAGAGAGAGAGAGAGAGAGAGAGAGATGCTTTTGGCTCCTACAAGGAGCTCCTAGCATCATTCTGTGTCATACAGACCAACTTGCAGCGCTGCTAACTTACTCTGGTTTCACATTGCTGCCATGGTTTTAGTCAGATTTGCAGATTTTGCTTCCTTTAAAACTCATACAAGCTAAAACTCCCTTCAAATTTTAGACATAGAGAAGTTGTCCTGTGGTCCAAAAGAACTGAATTCTGCAAATGACAACCAAGGAATTTCAATGGAATAAAAGCTTATGCATTTTTAAATATAGTATATAAAAATGCTACCACATGAGGGCAGCATTGCCCAACTGAACCCCTTCTTTTCCAACAAAGATAATACCTCAGGACAGATAGGCATAAAGGAAAATAATCATTAAAAATATATGTTTTTTATTAAAAAAAACAACTAGGTTATTGCAGAGGAATGTTTCAAGCTAAAAATCTTGTCAGGCACTCCCTCTCCTTCTGGAGGATATTTTTGTTTAACCATTTGACAATAAAAATAAAAATTATATTTTGCTCTAGGCAAAGCCTGGCACATAATATATTAACCTTAGAGTAGTTATTGTAGCCCTGTTTGATCAGGTTGGGTGGGTGATTAGAGATATCGAATGTGCATTTTCATGTTTTGCTTTAAAAACACTGTAGACTTACTGCTGTTGTAAATACAGGTTGTTGTTCAGCCATTTGAATATTGGGGTGAGAAGAGGAATCGCTAATGAAGCTGGGGGCACTTCCAGACTTTCATTGTTTCGGGGTGGTATTCAATCACGTCCCCAAAAATTCAGGTTGCAAAGTGAAAGCAACAAATCCACTTTTTGCTTTAGATAAAGTGGCAAGAAGGTGCACTGGAAAATGCGGGATAATGCCCTTGTTTTGACACGTCGTCTAACCTCCCTGCAGACAAATCAGAATGAATGCTCATTAAACAACCAACCTTGCCTAGCCTCTCAAGGACGAATGTGCAATGAATCTGGAGGTACCCTGGAGGAAAAATGCTACTGTGATCCAACTTGTGGTTGACTGTGCCTCCACATTGCAAGCACATTGCCCAGTAACAGTAGCTTGTTGGTAATATGTGGTAATGGCTTCTTAGTTAAATCATTCCTGTTAATAATAATAATAATAAAATCCTTATTGTGGCAGTGTTGATAGGTTGCTTTAATTAAATCTGGTCACTTGTAGCGCAACTGACCAATCTCTGCTGCTCGGCTGCTTTTCATTTTAATTGCATGTAGAGCACTGAGAACTGAAATGATCAACCTTTAGGGTATTTTCATGAATTACTGGAAAGTCATCTGCACAAATTCTCTGCATCTGTTTTGATGATTGCACTGCCAAAGCATTTTGCTGCTCAAAGCAGAGCCCAAGTCCTTGCCACCAGGGGTCACTATTCCCACTTGTTTTCTGTTAAAAGCAGGGCTTTTTTTCAGCAGGAACTCAAGTGGGTGCCATTGCCATTATTAAGAGAACAAGGGAGGCGTTCATCGTGAGTTTCGGCACCTCTTTTTCTAGAAAAATAGCACTGATTACAAGTATCATTTTTGCATTGTGTATAGCAGTGTGTGAGGGGTGTGTGTGTGTGTGTGTGTGTGTGTTTGTATATCTTTTATAATAATCAGACAATAGTTGTATGATGAGCTCATCTTTTGGCCAACCTTGTTATAGCAGTTGTGCTTTGTTTTGTGGTGTCTTTAAGTAAAAGATGACTAAGGTTTTCATTCATAGGCACCTCTCAAGCATTAACTGCAAACGTACATTGTTTGCATTAATTGCAAATATTAAGCTTTGTTGACTGATAAAAAGTACAGACCAGTTATTATTATTTTTAATATATATGACCCAAAATGGACTGCAACTTGAAAATAAGATCAATAGGTTGAAAAGCAACAGCTGAATCAACAAATGGAACAGCCAAACAGCAAGCAGCAATTATGAATGAATGAATCAGCCAATAATTCATTTAAGAGTGGTTGGGAAGGCCTCTACTAAAATACCTAATGGAAGTAGCTGGTGGATCCCTGCCAGTGACACACTTAATACTGGTGGTGACACCAAGAAGACCCTGCCTCAAACACTGAGCTATACTCAGCAGGGCCTAAAGCATCAGGAAGACCCCTGTGGGATTAGGCACTTCCTGCCAAGCCCTCAATAGAATTTAACATCTCCTACATTGTGGTTGAGAGGCTATAGACCGTTCTATTGTTTGCGAAAATGCCTGAATGTTCTGGCAAGCGGAAACGTCAGCTGAAATTAATGATTCATTTTTCAGCTTCATTTGCACGCCCTCGGGTTTTGCGCTTGCTTTTCGGCACATAGTCTGGGCTTGGTTTATTACCGTATGCCATGAACGATTGGTCTGGACCAAAGAAAAATCCCTGTGCATCTTTTGTTTCTAATTGTCGCTCTTCTTCTTGATTATTATTTTTTAATTTTTAAAGAAGGAAAATGGCTTTTTCCTCTTTAGCAGTGGGGGCAGCCAGAGGCCTCTGGGTAGTGAATGGCTTTTTCCTGTTTCTCTATTTTTAAAAAATGAGTTGCATGGGAGACCTCAAAAAGCCATGTTCTGTGATTGTTTTTGCATTGCTTCAGTAACTCTGGAGCATTTATCCATGTAATAGCATGGTCTTCTGCTTCACTGCCTGCGCAGGCCTCATGCTTCAGTAACTTTGCTTGATAGGATTCAGATGGAACACTGCTTAGTATATTTTATGTATCTGGATGAATATTACAGCAAACAAGACATAATCGGCTTGACTTGGAGGCTAATTAGGCTTTCACTTTAATATATAAAATTATATGAGTCTGAACCATCTTGTTTACGTGGAAACGTTGTCATGGGTTTGAAACGCGAATTATTGGCAAACAAATATGGAGAAAAATTCAATAATGATGCCTTTTTGCTTTGAAAGCGTTCACAAAAAGAGTGTTAATTTCAGTGGCAAGATTTGGCCTCTGGATTGCTAATTCTATGCATAACTTTGCTGGCACCTTAGAAAGATTTCACAGGGCTGGATCAAACAGGCAAAGGGTAACCGTTCACATTTGGATGGCAGAAGTTGTCGGAGGGCAAAAGGTAAGGCTCTGGCGTAGGGTTGCGGGAACCTGTGGCCCTTGAGATGTTGCTAGCCTCCAACGCCCATCATTCCTGACCACTGGCCGTAGTAGCTGGAGCTGATGGGAGCTGGGAGTCCTGTAATATTGCGATGGCCTCAGGTTTCCCACCCCTGCTCAACACAAGCTGATTTCCTAATGCTAGACATGGTGACTGAGGACTGGAGCTTCCACAGTAAGTAGAGTGGTGCTCCAGATTCAGCTGAGCCCTGAGCCAAATTGGACCTTATTTATTTATTTATAAAAAATATTATTTCAAAACCAAAAAAATAAATAAATTCACAAACATCAAATTCAAAATCCATATTCATTTTCTGACATAAGCCTATTACATAGATTACCTAAATTAAAATATATCTAGTTTATCCAGGCTTCCCTTTGCTGTATGTAAATACAACGCAATTAACAAATTATATTATAAATGATATTATAGGTTGCGTGCTGAGGTCCCACAAAACCCCTACCCCAATAACTCAGACATCACACGTAATTTTGTTTAAGGTTTTTGGCATAATTTTGGCCACAACTTTATTTTCATACAAATTGAGAGTGGTTGCTTAGGCATTGGTTATGACTACCTGTCCCCCCCTCCCGCCTTGGGGGGGGGACAGCACTGACTCCCTAGTCAGTCCCGGAGGAAACATGGTCAGAGTCAGCTGGAGCTGCGTCACAGGCCCTCATCTACTCCGCGCATGTTCCTTGAAGCTTACGCGGCCCGCACCCTGCCGTCAGGGTTTGGACGAACGGGATGGTAAGCTTCAGAATTCCTTTAACGGAATACCCGTCAGCAGCAGCATTGGAGGGGCAGGCACAGCCAATCCATACCCCTCCACCAACCAATTTTAACCAATGCCTAACCGCCAACCTTACAAGTTGTGACGATTTGCTAAGCAGTAGGCAAAACCCAAAAGGCACGCACTAATCAGCCAATTGGACAAATTCCTACTGGGCCCCCGCACCAATGCGAACGACCCCATGACAGGCAGAGCAAGGTCAAGGCGCAAGCCCCTTCAAGGGAGGGCGGGCGGGAGATCCGATGTCCACAGCGAAAGAGAAAGAGAAAGCTGTGGACCCTGCTTATATAAGGCCATTAATCCCACCCCTAAATTGGCAACATCAAATTTACCCCAGTAACAACATCATCAAATCTGCTCCAGCCCATTGCCCTCAATGGCCTGGTCACTAACTGAGGGCTTTGTTCGGCCCCATCCGCAACACGTGCTCTCTCTTTTATGAGAACACGCTTTGCGTGCTGAGGTCCCACAAAACCCCTACCCCAATAACTCAGACATCACACGTAATTTTGTTTAAGGTTTTTGGCATAATTTTGGCCACAACTTTATTTTCATACAAATTGAGAGTGGTTGCTTAGGCATTGGTTATGACTACCTGTCCCCCCCTCCCGCCTTGGGGGGGGGACAGCACTGACTCCCTAGTCAGTCCCGGAGGAAACATGGTCAGAGTCAGCTGGAGCTGCGTCACAGGCCCTCATCTACTCCGCGCATGTTCCTTGAAGCTTACGCGGCCCGCACCCTGCCGTCAGGGTTTGGACGAACGGGATGGTAAGCTTCAGAATTCCTTTAACGGAATACCCGTCAGCAGCAGCATTGGAGGGGCAGGCACAGCCAATCCATACCCCTCCACCAACCAATTTTAACCAATGCCTAACCGCCATTCGAGCCCTTACGCTCGCCGCCAACCACTCACAAATTAAGCCACACCCTCAGCCTGGACACCACAGCATCCAACCACACATCATTCCCAACTGGCGAGAGATGAACCCCGTCATCCCTATAAAATTCGATCGCCTTGAATGAAATAAGAGGGTGAGGGATCACAGACCCGCCCAGATTCACCACCAGCTTGCTTGCCGCAGAATTAATCCGCTTCCTTACACGTTCGGTGGCAGCTGGGCAAGGACTACCTCGCCAAATGCGGCGTTGCAGTAGCTGTGACCAAAATAACTTAGTTGTCGGCACCAGTGCCGCCAGCTCTCCAAGGTCCTGTACTATGGCAGCACGCAGCCCGTAGCAGGAAGAGGAAACCATATCGTTCTCCCCGAGCTGCACCACGATCGCTGAAGGAGGGCCACACTGGAGGACACGCCTTCGCATGAGAGGTAAGAATTCCCTCCACAGCATCCCCCTTCTGGAGATCCAGGACACATGTACGTGCTGCGGGAATCCCAGGCCATCACCCAGTCCGGACTGGCGAGCTCTGTCCGCAGCCCAGTGCACAATACTGTGCCCTACTATCCAGATACGGATAGCAGCCCGACCTAGGGTTAAAACACACACATGTAAGTACAACAACACATTATTTCCGCACGTAGGCTTTGAATGCATCCGATCTCCACCGACCTAGGTCCTTTATCCTCCTTACTGACAAACCCCAATGGGCGGCAGTTGTAGCAGCTCCAATCCTAAATGAGTGAGGGGCAAACTCAGAAGCCGGAAGGCCGCAAGCCGCCACAGCTTTACGCAGCACGCTAGTAAACTGGTGTCTTACCAGCGGGCGGCCATTTTCATGAATGAACAGGGGCCCTTCACCGCCAGGCCGCAAAGCTAGATACCTCGTAAGGTCTTTCACCGGGCAAGGGCCACCCTCACCAGTCGCAGGGAGCGTAAGAACAGCGCCCCTGCCTAGCTGGTCCGTCTTTGAATTCCTGACATTAACCTGCAGGTCCATTGAAGACACACTAACATCCTGCATTAGCAAACCCCTTGAACCTCCGTCCCGTTTGGGCTCAAGGACCACCTCTCCGACTCTCAGGGCCCCAAAGAAAGCTAACGAAAAGGCTGCTGAGAATAGCCGAGCCTCAAATTTAGACCAACAGATGCACCGCAGCTTAGACCGCATCTGCCCCAGCAATTCAAATGTAATGGGCCGTCTGGAAATGTGCCTGGAAGGAGTGAGTCGCCCCCATCCCTCCAGGGCCCTACGCACTACAAACTTCCCACACGGATCTTTGTTAAAATATGCCTTATTAAAGAAGGAAATTGCTGCAGAGTGCAGACGCAGGGTCCTAGCTGCCCGACGCATCTGGAATAGATGTGCTAGATACCGGAGCACCTGAGAAGTGGAATGGGAGGTGGTAACTTCCCCTGCAGACTGCCCGCTAAATAATAAAAAGTCCGACCAGGCCTTTTTATAGGACCTCAAGGTAGAAGGTGCAACAGATGCAGCTACTCCCTGAAAGACTAAGTTCTGCCAAGGTTCCAGAGATGATCCGGGAAAATTTCCGGACGGTCTCGAGCCACTGGCACCAGGGACCTGAAACGCTCCATCTGAAAACGGGACAGAGCATCAGCAATTTCGTTAGAAATTCCCGGGACAAAACGGGCAGAAAACACAATGTTAAATCGCAAGCAATGCAAAACGAAGGCCCGAAGAAGGGCAGATACCCTAGGAGATCGTGAAGACTGCTTGGCCAGTACATTCACCACCGCCTGGTTATCGGTCCAGAAACAAACTCGGTGATCCCTGAATTGCTCGACCCATAGGTGCACTGCCACTACAATAGGGAAAAACTCAAGAAAGGTTAGGTCTCGAGTTATAGCCTGCCCCCGCCAAGCAGGAGGCCAGCGCTCAGCACACCACCTGCCGTCCCAGTACAAGCCAAACCCCAAGGACCCCGCAGCATCAGAATGCACCTGGAAGTCGTTGTGGAGGTTCAAAGTGTCCTGCCACAAGGACACCCCATTGAATTCCTCCAAGAATTCCAACCAAATAGCAAGGTCAGCCCTTACCTGAGAAGGAAGGCGGACCCTGTGATGCGGGGCCTGTAAGCCCGAGGTAAGTCTGGCCAAGCGGGAGCAAAATGGTCGCCCTGGGGAGACCACCCTGCAAGCGAAATTCAAATGGCCCAGCAACGACTGAAGCTGCCGCAGGGAAACTTTTCTTAAGGGAATCATATCCTTAATGACCTTTCTCAAATTGATTATTTTTTCAGGCGGCAAGCTGGAGGTTTGAGCCACGGTATCCAACAAGATACCCAGATAAGTCAGCTGCGTAGACGGACCCTCGGTCTTTCCGGCCGCTAAAGGGACACCCAGATCTTCCGTTAAGGAAGCAAAGGCCTGCAATAACGCTACGCAGTCCCCAGACTTGCCCGCCGAGGCGACCAAAAAATCATCGAGATAATGCGTGACACCGCTCAGGCCGGTCTTTTCACGCAAGGCCCATTCCAAAAAGGAACTAAAACACTCGAAAGCCGCACAGGCAACTGAGCAGCCCATGGGCATAGCCTTATCGAAGTAGAAACTTCCTTCGAACTGAAATCCCAGCAACCAAAAATCGTCGGGATGAATTGGAAGCAGCCGAAATGCTGATTCAATGTCGCACTTTGCCAGTAAGGCGCCCGGCCCGAATTTCCGAATCATCTTGATCGCGTGATCAAGAGAAGCGTACTTCACCGAACAAAGCTCCGGGGGAATCACATCATTTACTGACGTGCCTCTAGGATGTGAGAGATTATGAATCAGGCGAAATTCCCCCGGGGCTTTTTTGGGAACTATACCCAAAGGTGAAATGTGCAAATTGGGGAAAGGGGGGACGGCAAAAGGACCGGCCATGCGACGTAAAGCTAGTTCTTTGCCTATTTTCCTACGGGCCACCTCTGGCATATCCCTAATCGATTTCTGGTTCGCAGGGTTCCTGGCAACCGGGGTAGAGACCACCGGGATTCTAAAACCCAAAGAAAAACCGTCACGCAAGTAGGACGCCGATTTGGCATCAGGGTATAACTTCAACAAAGATAGTAGCGGTTGCAGCCTTACCGGAGTATAAGCTAAAGAGGAAAGCATACTACTTTCCCGTTCCCGCGGCAGGGGCTTGGGCAGCGGCTTTTGGGGGCTGCTGGGAGCCCCCTCCTTTCCGAAAGGGGCGGCGACCTCCCAGGCACGCAGACCCGGAATGGTTCCCTGAACACTTATCGCACACATGTGCGTATTTACAGGATTGCCGTGTACAAGCGCCCTTATTGAAATCCCAGCAAAACGGCTTACGGCCTAACCTTGCCGGGGCAACCTTGAATTTCTGGGTATCAGGAACCTTCTTATCAATACGAGGGGCCACATAAGTGGTCCAGACATCCAAGTCCTTCCGATCCCAGCGGGCCGTGGGGATCTTTGCCGCCCTACGCCTAAAATTCTGGTCGTAAGCTAGCGCAGCAGTTTCCCCGGCCATTGTGAAGGCGGAACGGACTATGGATAGATACACCCAAAGATGCAAAGATCTCCTGGGATAAGCCGCAGCCACGACTCCAGCAAAAACCTGGTAACTATCTAACCATCGCTCAAAAGTCCTATCTGCCTTTGCTATGACCGTCCGCTTCTTTGGAACAGGCAGGCCCTTATCTAGGGGCTCCTGACCTTCTAACGGGGGGGCTAGGCTGAATATATCAACATAGCGGCCGTCCAATATCCTGGAACGCAATTTGGCGGACAAGTGAGCCCCCGGAATGATGTCCCTGGCCGAGTTGGTGGAGACCTTTACGTCCGGTACCAGGACCCCTTCAAGGCAGTCTTGCACTGCTCCATACCTAGCCCTATGGGAATTCGCCCTCCGCTCCCAGACCCATTTCGGGAGCCCCGAGGTTTCCCCGAAACCCCAGTATAACTTAAGGGGCGCTTCCTCGTCACTACTAGAACTCTGGGATGACGCAGCTGATGAAGAGGACGAGGTGTCTCTACGCCTCCTCTTGGCACGCCTCCTGGAACTTCTCTTATGGCGGCGATGACCACCTGAAGATGTCTTCGGAGGAAGAGGGAGGCTGTCCTCGACCGATGACTCTGATGCATCGCCCTGCTGCGGAGTAGCTGGAAGTGACTGGAAAGACACAACCTGTGAATGACCAGGGATCGAGCTGCCCACAACTGTGGGCTGCGCAGGTAAACCCCGCACAACAAGACCCCGTGCAGGTGCCCTCTTTCTAGCCCCAACCCGGGAAGAAACCCGACCCCGTGGCACTACAACCTGCGACACAGGTGGAACCGAAGACCGAGCCTGTGGCGCGTCAGGTAAGTAGCCACTGGCTGGCAGTGGCTCTCCCTCATCTCCACTGGATGATGACGGTGGAAACGAAGCGTCCACAGGGGAAGCCAGCGTGGCAGAAGAAGTTGACGGGGTCGAGCGGCGATGCATCAAACCATCCAGCTCCGACTCGATCCTTGCCAGAGCTACCGGGTCGCCAGCCAAACTAGAGACCATGGATTGAAGGCGTTTCACCGACTGGCCAGGTTCAGGGGAACGTAAGGCCTGAGACGGGCCTTTTATAGGCCGCTTTGCAGCGCCGGCCGGACCAGACTTCTTTGTCGCCTTCTTTGGGGCCATCCCTACTACTGATATAAAGAAATAAATTTAAGTTAAAATAAAATGAATAGAGAATCGACCAATTAGGACCAAATAAAAGATTATTGTTGAATTAACGGTAAAGGACACGAAAAGAATAAAGAAAGAAAATTAAATAAACAAATAAACAATTAAATTAGGTAGTTAGTAGTAGCGAACAACCCGACCGGCACCAATTCACAAGGCGTGGCGGCACTTAAGACAGCCAGGCGAATATCCAAAGGCACCAGGTATCAGGCAATAGGCCCATGCAATATAACAGAATCCACTAGAGGCCGCCACCTAGAAAAGAAAAATTCCCTGCAATACCTCTTGCGGCCACCAGAGGCCGCCACTCAATTTTTTGTCAGACCCTGCAGTTACAGGGACTGACCGCCAGATGGCGCCAATACTGGAAAGGGGAGGCAAAATGGCGCTCCCGCCGTACTTGCCCGCAGAAGCAGGCAGCCTGGGGAACCCACCCGGACCAGGTGAGTCACCTCAGGCCCAGGCTGCCACCCCTGGCGCCCCAGAGGCCCCAAAGGTGGAGGATGGCCCACCAGCCGGGCCCACCCGGGCGCAGCAGTCCCGGGCCGCTGGCTCGCACCCTCACCGGCCGCGGAGGCCTAACGGCACCCCGCGTCCACCACTCGGGGCCTCACGAGGGCCCGGGAAGGTGCCACAAGGCCCGGGGGGGGCAGGCGGGCAAAGTACAGGCCGCGGCCAAGCCACGACGAGCCGCGGCGCCCGCCGGCCCACGCGCCACAGGCCGCGACGCCCGGCGCAGCGCGGCCCGCCGATCGAGGCGGCCGCGCGCCGCGCGCAGGAGCCCGAGCTCAACGATGGCCTCAAAGGCCAAAAGGGCTCCGCGGGGGCAGCAGGCGGAGCGGACAGGCCGCAGCCGGGCCGACCAGGCCGCGCCGCGCCGCGGCGCCCGCAGGCGCACACCCCACAGGCTGCAAGGCCGGCGCACCGCGGCCCGCCACTCGCGGCGGCCGCGCACCAAAGCCCCAGGCCCCGCGAGGGCCTCCGAGGCCCGACTAGTCCCACGGGGGCAGGAGGCAGGGAAGCGGACCTCCTCGGGGCGACCAGGCCGCGGCGACACGCCGCGCCCGCAGGGCCACGCGCGACGGGCAGGGAGTGGGTCGCCTGCTGCCCGGCGCGAACAGCCCTCCGCGCCCGAGGATCAGGCCCACCGGGCCCAAAGATCCAATGGGGGGGGGGAAGGTCAGAGGGAGCAGGCTCCAGCAAGGCCACCAGGCCTCGGCGAGGCCGTGAGGCTGAGACAGGGCCAAATTTCGGAGGCCCCCCAAGCTGCAGGGAGGCAGAGGGAGGAAGGGAGGCTGTTCCCCACCTGGCCCGGGCCTTCTGGCTCGGCCGAGAACCGGGCCGTCAGCCACCCAGGGCCAGAGGCCTCGTCCCCCCCCCCCTCCTCAGGAGCAATACAGCTGGGACTCACTCCTGCCCAAAAAGGAAGAGGGTTACGAACAGGAGAAAATCAGAAGGAAGGGGAAATTAGGGGGAGAAAAGAGAAGAAAGGGCAAAGGGAAAAGGACAATCACGGGAGTATACAACCAGACTCTCGCTGAAGGCACTCGGTGCAGAAAGATCCGATGTCCACAGCGAAAGAGAAAGAGAAAGCTGTGGACCCTGCTTATATAAGGCCATTAATCCCACCCCTAAATTGGCAACATCAAATTTACCCCAGTAACAACATCATCAAATCTGCTCCAGCCCATTGCCCTCAATGGCCTGGTCACTAACTGAGGGCTTTGTTCGGCCCCATCCGCAACACGTGCTCTCTCTTTTATGAGAACACGCTTTCCCATATACCCCCAACTCCCCTTCACCCATGTGTGATCTCAATATTTTACTTCTTCCAAATTGCTATAATTTAATAATTATTCAATTGATTCTATCATTATTTTCTTGCTTACCCCTGCACGTTTTACACATTCTCTATTAATATTTCAATTCCAGAACCATGTTTTTTCATGTATTCCTTCACTCCATCCCACTCTTTACTTATTCTCTGATTTGAGTGGCCTCTAATAATTGTCGTCAAGTTTGTTTTGCCATTCCAATAATTCTAATAAATTGGACCTTTTTGGAGGGACTTGGGAATTAGAGTCAGGGACGGACAGCCACGAACCATCCAAAGCTGGGCTGGATGGCCAAGAGCAATCCATGGCTGTCAGGGTGGGAGAAGAGCCAATCATCATCATCATCATCGTTTTATACCCTACCCATCTGGCCAGGTCTCCCCAGCCACTCTGGGCAGCCCCAACAGAAAACTAACTAAACATTAAAAGCTTCCCTAAACAGGGCTGCCTTCAGATGTCTTCTAAAAGTCAGGCAGTTGTTTATCTCTTTGACATCTGGTGGGAGGGCGTTCCACAGGGCGGGTGCCACTACCGAGAAGGCCCTCTGCCTGGTTCCCTGTAACTTGGCTTCTCGCAGTGAGGGAACCGCCAGAAGGCCCTTGACACTGGACCTCAGTGTCCAGGCAGAACGATGGAGGTGGAGAGGCTCCTTCAGGTATTCTGGACCGAGGCTGTTTAGGGCTTTAAAGGTCAGCACCAACACTTTGAATTGTGCTCGGAAACATACTGGGAGCCAGTGTAGGTCTTTCAAGACCGGTGTTATGTGGTCTCGGCGGCCGCTCCCAGTCACCAGTCTAGCAGCCGTATTCTGGATTAGTCATAGTTTCCGGATCACCTTCAAAGGTAGCCCCACATAGAGCTCATTGCAGTAGTCCAAGCGGGAGACAACTAGAGCATGCACCACTCTAGCGAGACAAACATCTAGCAGGAGGAGCCTGTCAAAAGGCCAAGATCTTCATGTGAGGAGCTGGCTATTGGCTCTCTCTTCCTGCTCCAGGCCTATCCTTGAAGCATCACCAGGCAGGATCAATGGCCGTCTCAGTGGAGGCATTGCTGCAGGGCTGGTAAAGGACTCTCCTTTGCAAGCAAGGGTGCAGTAGGTGGTCCCTGGGCTACCCTAGGTTGGGTCAGCCTGACTGGAGACTGCCAGCTGAGGGTGGATTGGGAGGGGTGGCTCCTGTTGTTGTTGTTTAGTCGTTCAGTCGTGTCCGACTCTTTGACCCCATGGACCAGAGCACGCCAGGCACTTCTGTCTTCCACTGCCTCCCGCAGTTTGGTCAAACGCATGCCGGTAGCCTCGAGAACACTGTCCCACCATCTCGTCCTCTGTCGTCCCCTTCTCCTTGTGCCCTCCATCCTTCCCAACATCAGGGTCTTTTCCAGAGAGTCTTCTCTTCTCATGAGGTGGCCAAAGTATTAGAGCCTCAGCTTCACGATCTGTCCTTCCAGTGAACACTCAGGACTGATTTCCTTCAGAATGGAGAGGTTTGATCTTCTTGCAGTCCATGGGACTTTCAAGAGTCTCCTCCAGCACCATAATTCAAAAGCATCAATTCTTCGGCGATCAGCCTTCTTTATGGTCCAGCTCTCACTTCCATACATCATCACTCCTGGGACACAGCCCTAATACAGTAGTCAGTTGGCTTGCTTCTATTTATTTGTCAGGCGCTGGGGCAACCAGCTGAGATGGTAATCACCCCCTTGATCTGCTTGCAAGTGCTCTAGCAGGGCCATCTGGCCAGTCACTGTTGGAGACATAGACCTGGGCCAGCCGGGTCAGAATGGCAATTCTGAGGGCAAGTGCAGCCTGAAGCATTGCAGTGTTTTTGTTGCCCTTTCTGGAGGTCAGTTAGGGAAACAGTGACTGAAATAATGACAGACCGCAGAATCTGAGAAATGTACTGGATACGGCAATTAGACACCCTCCTTTCGCAGAAGTCGAGAAAGGGGAAGAGATCTTGAATCGCGAATGAGTTTGAAAATATTGTTGACACTGCAGGGAAATCATAAAACTGATTATTAATGACACTTAGCATTTATACGGCACTTTTCATGTTCAGAGCACTTCAGAGTAATTAACTAATTACTGCAATCTCCTCCTCCAAACTTAGCACTGTGTTCCTGCCATTAGCCCCACTGGCCTTCGTTTAATTTTAATCCTCTTGATTTCCTCTCTGTTTCTCTCCCCCCCCCCCTTTGCATCCCTTGCTTTTATTTATGGACTTCATGTTCTTCGTCTGCCTCCCCACAAGAATTTCCATTCTAAAAATACATCTATTAGAAGAGTGCAAGTCATAAACCTAGTTTAGAATATAACATTTAATTTACTGCATTTGCCTGTGCATCAGATTCTAGCAAATTAACCGTAAATTTCTATGTAGCGATTTACAGTTGGTGCTGGCGTTAACACTGCCGATTTATTGAGAGTTTACTGTGTATAAATATTCATGGTAAATAAACAAATGCATTATACAGATAATGCTAGCTTTAGTGCTGTTAAAAACAACTCCAAAATTTGTAATTGGGGGAGTATGCAGTCAAGTATTAATAAACCGTTATCATAAAGTTTACTGCTTGCATCATAAATGGAGTTTTTTTTTTAATTGAGATCACTGAATAAGAATAGAATTAACCCAATTCAGGATGGGAAGGCCAGATATTGGGGCTAGACATGAGTAGGCCTGATGGCTGGACAATCAGCAACTATCTGCCTGCAACAGGGGGAACTAGATAGAGTTATTTATTTAAATATTTAGAAACTGCATATTCATCAAAAACAAAACAAGGTGATATATCACCTCAACAAAAGCATTGGTAAAGACAGGTTTTTTTTTTAAAAAATCACATTCCCAAGTCTGTCTGAAAAGTGCACGTTTAAAAAGACATCTAAAAGAAAGCAGGGATGACTCCTGCCAGACTTCAATTGGCAAGGAGTTCCACAGGGCAGGACCTGTTGCACTAATGGCTTGGCCCCTGGTGGGGGCAGACTGAGCCTTAGGGGCCAATCAAAAGATCACAGCGATTGAGGTGCAGCATAAGGAATCAGGTAGGTTTGAATTAACACAAGAACCTTGAACCTGTCCCAGGAGAATAGATATAAGAAAAGATATTCTGAAGTTTATTAAGGGTTGCTGGAAATGGTAACTCTGTGAGGTGTAAACTACAGTGCTCAAAATTATTTGAGGGAAAGAAAGTGCTTCAAATGTGCTTTAACGGCCCAGTTGTGTACACAGGCTCAATCACTAGGGATGGCTTAAAAACATTTGCACAACATCTCTCTCTTTAGCATTGTGGACATAAAATGGAGGTTTTCTTGTATTGCATCCTCACGCTAGTGGCCAGTTGGTCAGTTCAAGTCAGGGATGGTGCAGCGGGTGCAGAATGCTGCAGCAAGGCTCCTCATGGGGTCTCTGCCATGGGAGCATATTCACCCAGTGCTTTTCAAACTGCACTGGCTCCCGGTAGAGTACAGGGTCAGATTTAAGGTGCTGCTTTTGACCTTTAAAGCCCTTCACGGCCTAGGACCCTTGTACCTACGGTATGCCCCACAGAGGACCTTAAGGTCCATAAATAGCAACACCCTGGAGGTCCCGGGCCCTAAGTAAGTCAGATTAGCCTCAACCAGAGCCAGGGCCTTCTCAACACTGGCTCCAGCCTGGTGGAATGCTCTGTCTCATGAGACCAGGGCCCTGCGGGATCTGACTTCTTTCCGCAGGCCTGTAAGACAGAGTTGTTCTGCCTGGCCTTTGGCTTGGAATCAACTTGATCCCCTCCCCCTCTTTCCTTTTTCCTCTCTCCTTCTGTGATGGAACTCCTATTTGGGGACTTCCCTGGCTTTTTTCTGGCCCACGTAGGACCAGTCTGGATAGTTAGCCTTGGTGAAGACTTGACGTTTTCATCCCCAAAAAAGTTTTTGATTCGAGTTTCTACTGAAATGAGGCTGCATTTTAATGTTGTATTTTCATCTTGTTTTTAAGTTGTATTTTAATCAATTGTTTTTATACCTAGTGTTAGCCGCCCTGAGCCCGGTCTTGGCTGGGGAGGGCGGGGTATAAATAAAATTATTATTATTACTATTATTATTATTATTATTATCATAGAGTGATAGCCTTTCCCTGTCGGCAAGACGTGGGACTCGGCCAGCATCCACTGGACCTAAAGAGCTCACTGAACACTGCAAAGGGCAGCCAAAAACCTGCATAAAAATCCATAAAAAGGTACAATCCTTAAAAACAACAGCACAACAACTCATAACAAATCACTAAAGAGCAATTACTAATTGTAGCAGCAACTCATATATTTGTTTAATGAAAAGCCTCCCAGAAAATTGTAATGAGATGAGGCCAAATGCACCTTAGGAGGGAGTGGGTTCAATATGTGAGGCGCTACCACAGAAACTCGGGGACGCGGATGGCGCTGTGGGTTAAAGCACAGAGCCTAGGACTTGCTGATCAGAAGGTCGGCGGTTCGAATCCCCGCGACGGGGTGAGCTCCCGTTGCTCGGTCCCAACTCCTGCCAACCTAGCAGTTCGAAAGCATGTCAAAGTGCAAGTAGATAAATAGGTACCACTCTGGCGGGAAGGTAAACGGCGTTTCTGTGCACTGCTCTGGTTCGCCAGAAGCGGCTTAGTCATGCTGGCCACATGACCCGGAAGCTGTACGCTGGCTCCCTCGGCCGATAAAGCGAGATGAGTGCCGCAACCCCAGAGTCGGTCACGGCTGGACCTAATGGTCAGGGGTCCCTTTACCTTTACCACAGAAAAGGGGCTTTTCCTACCCCCCCACCCCACATACTTCATCTTGGTCTCTTAGAGTCTTGGAGATCTTTGGGTTCCTGCGGATACAGTGGTACCTCGGGTTACAGACGCTTCAGGTTACAGACTCCGCTAACCCAGAAATAGTACCTCGGGTTAAGAACTTTGCTTCAGGATGGGAACAGAAATTGCGTGGCGGCACCATTAGCTAAAGTGGTGCTTCAGGTTAAGAACAATTTCAGGTTAAGAACGGATCTCCGGAACGAATTAAGTTCATAACCAGAGATACCACTGTACTAGAATGCACCCTGGCAAAGTTTCACTCAGACAGGAAAACAAAGAAACCCAATGCCTTGAATTGTCCGTTTTGCCTCTTGGCAGGATTGTTTGGAAACTTTCAAAAGATGTGATTTATGCTTCTAGTTTATTATTAGAAGGAACAGTGTGGAAATGGAAGTGTTGGTGGCTGCATACCAAGGCGACCTAACTCAGCATAACACTTCAGAAACAAATTATGTAGGATCATTGCAAATAATTAAGCAGTGTCATTCTTGATTATCTTGGTAATGAAGAGGCAAGCCAAGTGCTACTTATTACACCTCCAGGGCCTGGCAATGCTGGCTTGTGTTTAAGCCCTAATTGATTTTTGATTGTCCTACCTGAAGAAAATATCTCATTTTCTTAGAACGGATCCTTCTAGCTATTTGTAATTATGATCCTGATCCCAGGGAGACTCGTTCTTTCTCAGATAACAGCAGAGGAATTATTGGAGTGAGTAATACATGTTGCGCATCTTAATCCTGGCATAGGAGAAGGATGTTGTGAGAATTTCAGGTGTGTGATCAGAAGTTCACTGGGAGTCGTCTCCCTGGTGTAAAGTTGTTAGAATGCCTAAGAGGGCGGCAGGACAGGTAATGGGTTTTTTTGAATTCCAAGAACCTAAATATATGTTACATTGAAGACCTGTGCGTGAATCTTGTGGTGTGTTTAGCCCTTTCCCTTCAGCTGCTTTGTATTTCCTCCTATCTGAGGATGCAGTTTAGATCAGGGAAGTGGCACAAGGGGGAAAGGGGATAAATGCCCCATTCTCTAGGGCCTCATTTTTGAAGCCCCCTGAAATGTTTGGAATGCCACTGGTTTTTCTAATGGTTCCAACTTACCAGAGTCTGATGTGGTTCCAGCCCAGGTTTTACTTCAGATTTTCTCTTTCTGCACAAGATTACAGTAGGCAGAGGGCCTTCTTGGTAGTGGCGCCCGCCCTGTGGAACGCCCTCCCACCAGATGTCAAAGGAAAAAACAACTACCAGACTTTTAGAGGACATCTGAAGGCAGCCCTGTTTAAGGAAGCTTTTAATATCTGGAGGACTATTGTATTTTAATATTTTGTTGGAAGTCGCCCAGAGTGGCTGGGGAAACTGAGCCAGATGGGTGGGGTATAAATAATAAATGATTATTATTATGATTATGATGTGTATTGGTACCTCAAGTTTTAAAAATAAAAGCACACTACTCTGGATTGTTTGTATGTCTGCATTTCCTTGGGCACATGAAGACTCTTCATCCCACTGCGATGTATACTTCCATCTTTCAAGTAAAAATTAAATCACTGGGAGATCCAGTCATGGATCTCCTGTGTAATGTGTAGCTTGGGCTGGAGATAAAATGAGATAGATGAAATGTTTATTCTGTGGCCTTATCTATGGTATAAAACCATATGTAACCAATAAGGTATAACATAAGAACACTCTCTTGGAAGTTAATATTGAGAACTGTCATTTGTTGAGAGTGCTGAGTATTTATTTCCCCTAATAATAATAATAATAATTTATTTGTACCCTGCCCATCTGTCTGGGTTTCCCCAGCCACTCTGGGCGGCTCCCAACAAAGATTAAAAATACATCAAGATACATTAAAAACTTCCCTAAGCAGGGCTGCCTTCAGATGTCTTCTAAATGTCAGGTAGTTGTTTATCTCTTTGATATCTGATGGGAGAGCGTTCCACAGGGCGGGCGCCACTACCGAGAAGGCCCTCTGCCTGGTTCCCTTAGACATTATTGGCCCCTGTGTTCTTTCAGAAGATGCAATGCCTATCAAGACAGTTTAAGCCTTTGCTATCGATGGGGCCTATAGAATTTGAAGTGGAATGCAAGTGCTGTTTTCTGCTACAAGTACACCTAGGGTATTGTGTGAACTGATTTGCATGTGTGAGGAGAGGTCCTATGTACATGTGCATGTGTGGGATGTTGTGGGTCCCCCCCCCCAGATGCACAACTTAAATAGTTCCAGAGCAAGAAGCAGTGCTCTGGAGAAGCAAATGGTTCAAAGTCCCCAAATCACCTGCTTTGTCCTCCTGCCATCTTTGTGTCTGTTGAACGTAGTTAAAACATTTGCAAATGAAAGTCTTAAGAGCATGACTAGATGTTGTTATACCCTTTGGAAACCAAAAAGTGCCTGCCCTCTTGAATCTCTCTTGGCTAGTAAAAAGAATTCTGGCTTCACAGCTCCAGTGTCAGTGATGTAAAGCCATAATCAGCCGAAACGTGGTACGTTTTGAGCAATATATATTGCACTGCAGGGTTCATGGGTAATAATCTCTAAATGCTCTCTAGCAAAAGATAGTTTCCTGAATAAATGAGGCACAACTGGGCATTGTTCCAATGAAAACGTTGGCTAGATGCTGCTGCTCTGGCTAAAGACATTGTGAATGGAATCGCTTCAGGCCACTGCTGCAGAAAAGAACGGCATTCCCCATCCAAAGGGAAAAGAGAATTGTAAAAGTGTGAAGTTGCTCATAAATTTGAAGATTGGGAGGGAGGGGCGTGGAACCAAAGAGCTGTATTTTGTGGCATGAAGTTGCTAATCAAGCAGGAATGCTGGAAGCAGTTGTGTACATCTCAGAACTCTTCCTAAATTTGGGCTGGTAGTCATTTTCAGGTATTAAATATAAAAATGTAACAGACACAAAAAAGAGCTTTTCAGTTCCTGTTTGGCAGTGGAACAGAAGAAGCATTTGTAGAAGAGATTAGAAAAGGCATAGCCCAACGCAATAGGCCACAGAGCTGTGGGTCTGTATGCATGTTATAGAGGTTATGTTTGGGATGAGCGGCACCTCATAAATTGTCCCTCATGCATCATATTTCACCGTATGAATGAAACTGCCTGACCCAAACTCAGTTAATTTGTCCACAAAACCTGGTGTTGTTCACCCTGACTGGCAGTGGGTCTCCAAGGAGACAAGCAGATGCCTTTCCCAGCCCTCCCAGCGTCTTCTCCTTCCTCCACTTTCAACTGCAGCTGCCCAAACATGCCAGATCCTGATAGAACGGGGTGTGTTTGTGTGTGGCATGATAGCAGCTTCCTTTACTCTCATAATGTGAAAATTCAGAGTGCTGACAAAGCCCACACAATCCCTTAAAAAGTCTATATGAACATGTCCTTAGGAAGAAATAGAGACAGAGAAGACATGCCAATTTAAGGTGATTTTTTTTTTTGCAAATGTAGCTCCATGCTGCTGACACTGCCATTAATTCAGAAGAGATAGAAAGGGCTAAGTGATGAAAAACTCTTGGCTGGAAACATGAAGAAATTATGTTGAGGAACTCATGTAATAGCAGAAGGTAGTCACAGGTTTATGGTCTGTATTGATTAGCTAACAGCAAGGAAAGGCAAAGTTCATGATGTTGCAGAAAAGAGTTGGCTACCTGAACCAGAAAGAATTGTGTTCCACTGCCAATTTGCAAGTTCTTGAGAAGGATCAGTTTCTAGAACAGGCATAGGCAAACTCAGTGCTCCAGATGTTTTGGGACTACAACTCCCATCGTCCCTAGCTAACAGGACCAGTGGTCAGGGATGATGAGAGTTGTAGTCCCAAAACATCTGGAGGGCCGAGTTTGCCTATGCCTGTTCTAGAACAACTGAGCCTGTAAGAGGAAGGAAGGATTTATGTGTTGGCACCAATTTATGAGATGTATTGATGGTCATGAATTTGGATGACTTTAAAATGGGTTCAGATACATTAATGTATCTGAATACATTAATAAGCCTACCAAAGGCTAGCAGCCATGATGGACACATACTACCTCAAGTGTCAGCACCTCTGAATGCCAGTTCTGAGGAGATCATTGCCTTCATGCCCTGTGTATGGTGGACTTCCCTTATTGGTCTCATTGGTCACTGTGAGAATAGGATGCTGGACTCGAAGGGACTTTGGTTACTTTTTATGCTCTTATGTGGCTCTGCAGCAAACAGAAAGTCTGTCTCAACATCAGACCTTTCCATATGACAAAAAACTTAGCAGGAACTCAGGGCCAAAATAGACATGTGTGAATACAATTGATGCACATGCCATTT
The DNA here is from genome assembly GCF_964106645.2 of Podarcis pityusensis. Lineage (NCBI taxonomy): Eukaryota > Metazoa > Chordata > Lepidosauria > Squamata > Lacertidae > Podarcis > Podarcis pityusensis. Next base: position 57,653,984 of record NC_138036.1, read on the forward strand.
TCTTTTTCTTCTTCTTTGTTGTTATATACATAGCAACCTGGAAACCCTGGGGTGTGGGGTAGGGAGGAGTAGTTTAACTTTTTCCCACCATGCCATGATCTTAACACTTTCTGTATCTGGAGCTGTGATCTCTATTTCAGGCACCATGGTGGCCATTTCCGTAACAAAAACAGGCAATTTCATTTGCATCCAGTTCAAGTAGTTCCAATGCCAACACCCGGTTCCAAAGTGATGGAAGAAAGGTCATCCTTACTCCAGAGGGGACTGCCATGTTTCAGGGAATGGAAAAAGTGTGGGCTGTTGTGGGGGGATTCTTACAGGGGAATGCGTAGCCTTTCATGACACATATTTACGAATGTGTGAGTGCACGAGGTCACTGGTGGTGCTGGTACAGGTGAATCAATTCCAGGGAGAAAGCAGAGGTCCAGGGCTGCCCAGGGACCACTTCTTCCAACAGGACCTGGCAGTAGCTCTGCAGGTGTAGGGGAAACTGATATCTCTACAAGACGTGTGCATGCACACGAAAGCTCATACCAATAACAAACTTAGTTGGTCTCTAAGGTGCTACTGGAAGGAATTTTTAAATTTTGTTTCACCTACAACAAAAGTGATACTACACATTTATTGCACAAATGAGTGGTTGTCATATTACTACAAAATGGTGATATAAAGATAGCTTTGGTGAATATATAAATAAACCCCAAGCATAGCCCTTCTGGGATGTTATTTGACTCTGCAGTAAAGCAAGCTTGGAGTGGCTGCCAGCCTCTACCATGCTTCAAACACACATTCACTCTGCCCTGCCATGTGGACACTGATTATTATTATTATTATTAAGTAATTAATTTATAGCCCGCCCATCTGGCTGGGTTTTCCCCGCCACTCTAGGTGGCTCCCAACAGAATATTAAACAGAGTAATACTCCAAACATTAAAAACTTCCCTAAAAGTCAGGTAGTTGTTTATTTCCTTGACACCTGGTGGGAGGGTGTTCCACAGGGCGGGCGCCTCCACCGAGAAGGCCCTCTGCCTGGTTCCCTGTAATCTCACTTCTTGCAGTGAGGGAACTGCCAGAAGACCATTGGAGCTGGACCTCAGTGAACGATGGGGGTGGAGACGCTCCTTCAGGTCTACTGGGCCGAGGCCATTTAGGGCTTTAAAGGTCAGCACCAACACTTTGAACTGATATCTTGGTGTATCTGACTTACGTGTAAATTAAACCCACATTTGAGTGTAATTTTTGTCCTGAAAGTAACCTGTGGATGCATTACCAGGAATAAAAAGCGTAGGACAAAACGGCGACTCCTGAAGGATTACCCGTTTACTCAAAATTCATCTGGATTTGTCTGCACAACATTTCAGGGGTGTGTGTGTGTTATGCAGTGTCCACTGTTTCTTGAATATTTGTTTGTGGGGAGAGAATATAATGTTGCATCAAGCAACTGCCATTGTATACTTCCCAGTGCATCTCCACATAACTTTCTTTACCACCAAAAACTTGTTGTTTTTTTAAAAGCATTTTTATTGTGCATGAGTTCTAAATTCACCTTCATCACACAACCTGAATTTGCCACTATGCAATTGAAACCCATCCACAAATTAGCAATAGCCTTGATGCATCTTTGTTTTGCAATACAGTATAGGTCACTTCAGTTCAAGTCATTAAAGAAAGCTTTTTTAAAAAATAAAAAGCAACAACTGGGATCCTATTTCCCTTTCAGCATAGCCACCAGCATCCTGAAACACCAGATACAAAGTGCTGCCAATTTATCAAAGCCGTACCTGTCCTGAGAGGACTGCAATTTTATATTACTTTTGGCCAGGGGGTTCATTTTACAATTCTGCCTGTGCATATACATTTCTTTAGGTTTAAGAAACCCAATTCAAATGCTGCCTTGCCGGAGAATCTTTAATCTTGCTTAATATGTCAGCTATGCTAGCAGAAAACGAGACCACCCATGTTTGTATACTACAAGAGAAAACCAATCCTCTCTTCATTATTCAAACCATCAGCCCATAGACAAAAGGGAGAAACAAAGAAACAAATCACTACAGTGACACCCAGATCTTTCCTATTTTATCTTGACAGGATTTTGTTTCTGCTGTGTTGCTTCTCTCCCTCCCACCCCTGGCTATTGCCTCCTGTTTCTCTTTATGGTAATTGAAGCTGGACCCAAAAGCCCTCAGAGGCTTGTATCCTCTCTTCACATGAGTGACGCTTCAGTGATAAACTTGAACTTAAACTTACTGAGGTGTAACTGAGGGTTCATTTGATAGCTAGTGGTTTTCAGCAGCACTGCGGGGCTTTGGGGGCCTCGACGTGCGTGAGATTGTTAATGTCCTGTGAGGGAAAACAATAACACATTTCATTAATGCGTTCATGTGTGAAGCATCCATTAGTGCACTCTAGGTATTAATGACGTTATGCTTTAAAATGACATGTGGGGCATGACAGGAATTGCAAGGTCTGATGAGAACAGATGACAAGATAGGCAAATATTTGAATGGCTTCATTTGCCTGCCGGTCAAAGGATGGGCGGAGGGGAAGGGAGCAAGGGAAAACCTGGAAATGATTCCGTTCCATCTGTGTGCGGATTGGACTGAGTGGCAAGTCGGAGGGAAAAGAGTTAGCACTGATTCAGGAAAGGATTTACACAAAGAGCTATAAAGCTTTTAATGTTTGTGTGTGTGTGCATATCTATCCATTTGTATGCTTGTATTTATGTATTTCTTCCAGAAAGACAAAGAGATGGGTGATATCCAAGTAAGTCCTGCATTGCAGGGGATTAATTAACTTGAAATGAATACTATCTCTTTATTACAAGGGTTAGGCTGCAGTTCTATGCACATTTTGAGAACAATGGGATTACTTCTGAGCAGGCATCAATGACTGGTTCACTTTTGGTTGTTTTTAGTATGATGTAGAGAGTGGAAAACAGCCGGAAATAAATGCCAATTGTCAACATATTTCCTTGTATACATAAATTAAAAAGTACCAAAAGTGTGGCAAAGCAGAATTGCCTTGTTCTAACACACACACACACACGAACCTAGTTCAGGGGCCTGATCTGCTTCACTGCAAGCATTTTTCTGGCTCTCCAAAGGTTCCCCAGTGGTGGGGAAAAAGGAAAGACACAACACTGGGAGGAGTGGAGTCTAGTGCTGTAACGAGCATGCAAATTGCTCCTTCCTTAGTCATGAGACTGATCATTTAATGAGCAGATACGGCAATAACCCTCTTCCTCAGGTGATCTGCACCAATCAGCTGAGGAGGCAGTGCAACTGCATATGTGTGCGCGCCCTGTGCCTGTACAAGAGCGTGAAAGAGAAAGTATGGGGTGACCACACCTACTTTTTGCCATACACACACACCTGGCATATTGGCTAAGGGCATTGGCAACCCTCAGGCCAAAAAAAGGTTAGCCACCCATGTTTTAGGCGGTATCTGGACCTATGCAATGCTGAGCGAGGTAGTAATTAGCCCATGACAGTCTATTTTTTTTTAAATGATATTTATTAAGATTTCAAAAGAAAAAGATTACCTTAATAGGAAAATTAACAATAAAAAGGAAAAATACAAAATACAAAAAAGAAAAAACAGTTAAAAACAATTCCATCTTTTCATCACTTCTCTTACATTTACTTATTTCCCGGACCTCCTCATACCTCCCTCTTTTGTATTCCAATTCAATTTGTTAGTCCAGCAATTCCTTTCCCTCCTTTTTAATCCTGATCTTTAATCTTGATATATTATAACATTAAATTTTTACGTATTAAAAACCAATTTTTCCATATTCTTTTATACCATTACAGCTAGAAACCACTTAACTTCAATCCGTCATCATTCTAACATTCATTAATTTTACAATATTTCTGTAAATAGTCCTTAAATTTCTTCCAATCTTCTTCCACCGACTCTTCTCCCTGGTCTCGGATTCTGCCAGTCATTTCCGCCAATTCCATGTAGTCCATCATTTTCATCTGCCATTCCTCCAGTGTGGGTAGATCTTGTGTCTTCCAATGCTTTGCAATAAGTATTCTTGCTGCTGTTGTATAGCCCATGACAGTCTAGCAGTGAAACCAGAGAAATGCTCTTCAGCACCTGGGTCAGCTCTTCAGAAGGATTGACCATTTGGAAACTGGAAAAACTGTTGTGGGCACCATGCACACTGCAATTATGCACACATGCAACCACACTCACTTGTCCTCCCCCCCAGGTGCTCAATTATAGTGGTCATTCTATTTTTTTAAGCCTGATTTCATCATCCAGGGATTGAGACCCTGTAGGCACCAGGGAGGGCCCTTCCCAGTGTCTGTGTGCCCATAGGTGCTGCGCTGGCAACACATAGGCATTGTATCAGAGGGTGGCCAGACTATAGAACAGAAAACAAATTGGCCTCTGTATGTTGCTGGACTCCAATTCCCATCAGCTCTGGCCAGCATAGTTAATGGTCCAGGGTGAAGGGAGTTGGAGTTCTGCAGCCTTTCCATAAATCTTGATATAGGCCTGCCCAGCCAGTACTTCAGCTGACAGGGTCTTAAAGAGGCAACCTCTTGACTTGGAGCCTTGAACTTTGATGCTACCATGTGGCTCCTGCATGCCAAATCAAGCAGAGGCTAACAGGGGAAGGAAGGACCCAAGGGCGTTTGTGCACTGAGATGAAAAGAGCGTGCAGACTCTGGGTTAGCGAGGTCCAGCTCATTTCACTCAGGGTCAAAGAGAGACCTTCTGTTTCAGGAGCTGTGTAGGCTATTCCCCGTCTGACTGGTTTCAATGAGCTTGGAGGGTCTGGGAGTTCCCAAAGCAGCTTCTTCCTGAGCCGACTCATTACAGGCTGCCTGAGGCCAGGGGGTCATGACACTAATATGCATGCAATAATGGAGATTATACCATGTTCACAGGAAGAACCTAAAGCTGGGCAAATTATTTCAGTGGACAGGTTCACCAATAGGTCACTAGACAGCACTGAGACATTTGTCGATGGGAAGCTTGGGTTAATATCCTTCCCTCTCCAACCCTTGATTCTGACTCTTTTTGTTTTGCTTTGTCAGGCCTGTCTGTTTGGGTTTTCGTGATAAATTAGCAGATAAGCCTAGCTTGGAACATGGCTGGGTTCTTGCACAAGATTCGGGAAGAAAACGGATGTGACAGCTGCACAAGCCAGTCTTTGGATGACAGTACTGCACATCTCAATGCCATCAAGAATAATTTAACATGAATGATCTGACATGCTTGGCAGAGTCTCTGAGAAAGAATGGAAGGGAGGGACTGTGGGGGAATGGAGAAGGCACAATGTTTTGCTAACTCTGATCAAAAAGGCCTTCTATGGCTACAATTTTTCGATTTAGCCCCAGAATAGAATTCTCTGCTTGGTTAACATCATGCGGCCCACATTAACAGACGGTGTGTAGCTGCTATCGACTAGGAAGAACAAAGGAAAACACGCCCCCCCCCATCTTCAAGACTTAGTCTTTAAGAGAATTAATCACATACTTGAAATATTCAGAAGCCATCCACATTCAGGGTGAGGTTTGGCCGTACACCAATTCTCCCTTATTTTCCTTCCTACCAATCTTGATTCCAAAGCCACGTTGAAGACATTTGTTACCCATATCAGACCTTACGCCTGCCCAGTTTATGATTTCAAACATTGTTCAGCTTTTTTTTAAAAAACAAGCAAACCAACCAACCAACCAACCAACCAACCAAAAACAACCACCTTTGCTCAGTAATGTTGCCTGCAGATTTTATATAAAATGGCTTTTAATGGAAATAAGCAATACATTATTGAAACTTACAAGCCCTCAAATGTCAAAGTAATCATTAATGGCATTGTTGTTCTCCTTTTTAGTTCTATTTATTTTATCTGTAAGCTGCCTTGAGTCCCTGTCAGGGAAAAAGACAGCATATAAATACCATAGCAATAGCAATAACACAATAATTTATTGTGATGGCAAATACATATCAGAGGTTTTCCATTCATAACATTTTTCTACCAAAGTTAGAAGAAAATATGACTGGGGAAGAGGATTTTACTAAGATTTTGATATCCATAAATTTCAATGTTGCTTTTCCTGGAAGGGGCTTGAGATTGCATGTAAACCCCTTCATTAGTATCCATTAGTACCTAATTAATTTAGAATTAATATCTGTTAATACCTACCTATTAAAGATTACCCACAACTGTAGTATGGCTGATAGAGCTAAGCTTTGTGATAAATTGTTTTCATATTAAGTCAGTGCTTTACTAGGTATTAGTTGCTATTATTATTACAAAACATAATAAACCATTTTTAGATAACAAAGTGATAAAATATAGCCAAATAATGGGCATTATTCATTTTAAGAGTTGCTTTAGTGGAAGCCAGCACAATGAGTCCTGCTAGTGCAATGGTGATTTCTCTGCTCTCCTCTCCTGTGCCCCCAAAATCTACTCTGAGGGGACAGGAGAACCCCCAAAATAGCACACAGAAGTGGTGTAGGATTTGTCCTTTATATGTCATTGCAGTATGAGCACTTTCAGCCAATTCATGTCCTTTAATTTTTTTCAATTTATATTGAAATTTTATCATGTATTATTACAACAAATAATAGTAACAATAATAGTGTATGGAAGTTCTGTGGAAAATTCTGCCATGCGCCTCTGCTTTGAGTTTTTTAAGGACATTGCAATATTCCTGATGCTAAAGTAACTATTGACTGAATTGTTCTACTCCTTTACAACATGTCTCAGAGGCTGTCCCGAGCAGAAATGCTTAAAATAAACCAAATTGATTTTAAAACAAAGCCTAGGTTACCACTTTTAAAAATGAATATAACTTGATATGCAGCAAAACATTCCTGGTGGTTGCATGAAGAGAATGCTAAGATCTGTCTGGCCACCGTTGATGGTTCTTCTAACACAGCGAGTGATGCAGGCCATTATGCAATGTTGATTTTAAATATAAACACTGAATATACAAGACGAAGCATAAAAACACCTTCTCCATATGAATTATCCAGTGGCCATAGAATAGCACCTGAGATATTTTGACCTTTCCGAGTAGAAAATCACTAAGGGTAAATGGCAAGAAGCCAGAGGCAAACCATGACATTCATGTAGAACATAGCTGACGACTTTTTCTTCACATTGCATACCTTGCAGTAGAGGAATGACATATATGTTATGGACCGATATCCCTGATTTGGTTTCAACCCCAATAATTCCTTAACAGTGTTGCCTGTTAAATCAGCCAAATTAACTGATAGGTTACAAAGGATTGGGTCTAGATGAAATGTTTGAAAATTGTTCCCTGTTTGGAATGTATTGCAAAAGTAGCTGATGGTATTGTTTCTTTTTTATTATTATTTGTTGGCTGTCTTATGAAAAAAATGATACATGGGGATTTGCACATGATGGACTATTGTGGGTACCTAAGAAGGCATGAAAGATAAGATTTACTAATGTGTCTGATTAGTCGACCTTCTATTTGGCATCAGTATTTGAAATCCAATGATTCTTGATGTTGGAATCCAGTCTTGAATATCTGTAGAATTGTCAGTTATGTATAGAATATTTCCTCTGATTAATCTCTTAAATAAAAATTCCTATTACCATAACCCCAGTATATTCACCAGAGTGAGATAATTTGCTATTTAATACACAAAGATTACTACCAGTAAACCATATATTTCTTTGCACAGTTTTGCATTGTCAGAAGGTACCATCATTTTAAATATTTTGTCTCCCATTCTCTGTTACAATAACATACCACAGTCAAAATAATGCCAAAAAAACAACAAGCACACTTCAAGCTGTTGGCCCTTTCAATTAAAATTGGCCTTCATTGGGCCCACCTGATTAATCAACTAAGAGTGAAATTCCACCCATGTCTACTCAGAAGCAAATCCCCTTTAATTCAACAGCGATTCCCTGATAAATGTGTGTAGGATTAGAGGCTAAAGTTTTAGATAATTAATCTACTGCTTAAAATGATTTAAGTTTGCAGCTCTAACTGACAGAAATTGATAGCTGACATGCAGTATGGCATTTTATAGCTGACATTGAATGGATTTAGTATTTGACAAGCATTATTGGAACTCTGACAATATTTAATAAGTGGGAGTTTAAGGCATTTGGTAATTTACACTTGACAACAATAAATAAACAGATATGAAACTGCCAACACATTTAAAGAACATCTATTTTAAAAAACCCCCACTATGATCAAATTCAAAGTTTGTAATGTAAAATCTCCATTTATGTATAACTCTAGTTCGGATTTAGATTGTTATGCAGATTGCAAGGAATAACAACAAATTAAAGTCAAAAGTAATGAAATTACATTTTTTATTTCTCTCCTCTTAGTCAGTTCTGAAGTTCTCCTGTATTTTACCTGTTCACCAAGTTTTCCCTCTTCTCCACTAAAATTATCCTCAAGACCACCTTTAAAGCAAAAACCTTCTCTAAAGCATCCCAATATCACTTGAGCCTTTTACAGCTGCATGACAAGCAGAAATTATTAAGCAGGTGAACCTGTCTCCAATAACAGCTGTCCCTGTCCTCTGACTGAATACGCAACATCTCTCTGGAGATGAACAAAGGTTAATAATACCTTAACACTGCAACACAAACAATGGACAATATTCACACAACTTTCCATAAACTTTCACCTTCATTGATATGCCTAGTCTTACCCTTGAATAGAAAACAAATATATAAAGGGGAATCCCTGGTGATGTTATTTTCTGTATTGAGAAATTTACTTTTTTAATTATAAAATAACCCCAATTTTTTTAAAAAGAGAGGAATTAGCTATGAAAATTCATCATGGAGATTGAGGTTAATTAACTGTGGCAATTGGCCAATAAAGCTCTGACCTTAAATGAGTTAACAGTTGCTATACTGCTGCCACTGCAATGCCCAACTCCTTGTAGGTGTGATCGGAGTCCAGGTAGACCAGGCATCCCTCCATAAACCTTTGTTCCCAGACTTGTATCTACCTTAGAGAAAGGTGCAGAACCCAGAGATCAGAGAAAGATAGCTTGTTACCAAAACCATATGTGATTACCTCTTTCTTCATCACCAGCAAATAGGCAGAGTAAGCCCCTCTTTGCCCAGCCTTGTCAAAAACTTGAGAGATCCATGGCCAGGGTCCATGGGAACTGTATAACTAGTTCCCAAGGGATAATTGGACTTGTATTTTGCAAACACCAGCTCCAAGTTGGGCAAACCCCTCTGGAAGAGAATTGAGAAAGCAGTTTCGAATATGACATAGCAGTTGGTGGGGTGGTGGATAGTTGATAGCCCTGGTTAACTCCGCATTCCAGTGGGCCACCAAGGAATCAGCTGAAAGGCCATCAACATGGGATAAAACATCCCCTACCACTCTCTGGAAACCATTTGGATCCATTAAGTGGCAGGGGTGGACCATCTGAATCAGTCCCACCTCCCTGCAGAGGGGAAGGGTTGTGGAGAAGTCCAGTTGCACCAGGAAGTGATCTGACCATGGCACTTCTTTTGTTTCGCTTTTAATTAGTGTCAGATCACCCACGTCAATAGAGGTGAACACCAGGTCTAAGGCATGTCCGCAACTATGAGTTGGGCCAAACTTATTCAGGGACAGCCCCGTGGAGGCCATGCTTTCCACAAACTCCCAAGCGGCCCCTTGTGTTGGCATGGATGTTAAAATCCAATTTTGCCACAATGCGTGTCTTGGGACCGTATCAAAAGCTGACTTTAGATTGATAAAAGCAACATATAATTCTTGCTTCAAATTATGGATGTATTTACATAGCAGAAAGTTCAGCACAAAGCAGTGGTCCAATGTGGATTTCCCTCTTTGGAAACCTGCCTGGACTTCAGATATCACCTTATTTGTATCTGCCCATTCTTCTAGTCTCCCAAGAAGGAGCCTGGCATATAGTTTGGAGGCTACATCTAACAAACTAATGGGTCTAAAATTGGCAGGGTTTTTCTTATCGCCCTTTTTATATATTGGGGCAATTATACTCAACTTCCACCCTTCAGGTATATGACCTGAGCTGTTAATGTATGAAAACAATTTTGCAAAAATGGGTGACCAGAAATCAGGTCTTATCTTATAGATCTCCATTGGGATCATGTCTTCTCCTGGAGCTTTATTAGCTAGTTGGCTTGCGATTAGCCTCTTAATCTGATTGGGCGTGACGTCTGGCCATTCTGGCAGTTCTGATAACTGAGTATAGTAAACTTGTGGGGGTAGGTCAGGACAGGGGCCGTATATTTCTGTAAAATATGTCACCCAATCCTTTCCTAGGACAGATGCTTCTAACGAGTAGCCCAGCCCATTGGTGCCTTGGGCAACCAGATGCCAAAATTTCCGTGAGTCCTTCTGAAGGAGAGGTCAATGAACACATATCTTATTTTAATGAATTGACTTTTGCACAGCTTCGAAAACCTTTTACAGAGCTACGACTAAATACAATAAGCTCTGCTTATAGAGATGGGAGACATAGAGGCATACCAAAAAACGAACGTGTTTGCATTAGGGGATGTTCTGAAGTAGAGGACCTTATGCATTATATATTGCACTGTCCGTTATATAATGATGCAAGAAAAAGATTTTTGGGATGTTAAAATCCCCTAGGACAACCAAACTAGGTGTCTCCAGGAGAACATCTGCCATGACCTGAAGCAGCTCGGGCAGGGAATCCTTGGTGCACTGGGGAGGTCGGTACACCAAAAGGAATCCTGTACTGCCCCTATTGCCCAACTTCCAGAACATGCACTCAGAAAACTAGATCTTCCCAATAGGACACCCGGTGTAAGCTAATGACTTCCTAAAAATCACTGCAACACCCCCTCCCCACCCATATGACCTGGGTTGCTGTGCATATGAGAAACCTGGTGGGCAAGCAGTGGCAAGGACAGGCCCATCTGCTTCCTCCAACCAAGTCTCTGTCACACATGCCAGGTCAAGTCCTCCATCCACGATCAAGTCATGAATGGCAGTGGTCTTATGAAGCATTGACCTGGCATTGCACAGGAGCAACTTCAGGTCATGTGGGTCTCCCTTGTTGATTCCAGTAGCCATCCGGTCCAGACCAGACTTGGAGGCAGGGATAGTCTTCAAACAACGACTAAACCTGCCTCCTTGGTAATGACATGGTCTGGTCATAGCATAACTCCTCCTCCTACCTGTGATCACTGAGATTGGGTGTCCCAGTGCACCCCCCCGTGGAACCTGCCCCAGCCATTCTGTTGGCTGGAGCCCACTCCCAGGCAGCCCTGACCCTCTCCCCTTAAAAGCCAAATACAAACTATAGAAAGCAACAGAAACTAATTAAAAGCAAAACAAAAAGCAATTCAGTTATATTAAAAATTAAACTAATCCCCAGCCCCAACTAAATGTTAATCCCACTCCAACAGAACAAAAACCAAACCATAAACCAAAATCTAAAACACCACAAATTAAAACTGTTTTAAAACATTTAAAAGCAGTCACTAAAGTAGGGCAGGGTGAGCCTGGCCCCCGCCCCCCAGGCCAGATGGAAAGGGCCTTGCAGGGAGTGGCCTTCAGCGCTCACAGCCAGTAGGTTGTTAGACTAAGATCAGTAGAGTCAGGACTGCCCCACACTTACAATAGGGGGTGTAACTTACCTGTTAGTCCTCAGTCGGCTCCAGAACTTCCCCCACCCTGCCCTCCCTCAGTTCATGCCTTCTTTTGCAGTTTAACCTTCTTCTTTACAGCTATGCGGGCACTGCTGCGATCTTTGATGGATGCCGTTGAGAGGCAAGGAAGGAATTTCCCTGCATTGGCAGGTTTTGCCTTCCCCATAGCAAAATGTCACAACTTTGGAGGTTTTTAGGCCTTGGGCAGAATCCTTTAGTTTATTTTCCTTCAATGGGGGGGGGGGGAGCATGAAGCGGTGACCCACGCCCTCCCTGTGGCGGTGATCCCAGGGTTCCCCATTAAAGGGGTATTTTGAGGGGAGGCATTGGCCATATGCCAATGGGTTGTCAGTGTTCTCCCCTACAACGCGGTGGAATGGGGGGCAGGCTCTCTGCTTGAACAGACGTTCTTCAGAGTCAGCCCAATCCCCACACACTTTGGATAACCCTGATGTTCCCCAGATCCCCGGCTGGGGACTGGGAGGGATAAATGCCCAATGCCTAAGCCAAGGTCTTCCTACATGTGAATGTTTAATAAAGTTGTGGCCAATTTTAACCTAATAATAATAATAATAATAATAATAATAATAATTTATTATTTATACCCCACCCATCTGGCTGGGTTTCCCCAGCCACTCTGGGTGGCTTCCAACAAAACATTAAAATGCAATAATCTATTAAACATTAAAAGCTTCCCTAAACAGGGCTGCCTTCAGATGTCTTCTAAAAGTTTGGTGGTTGTTTTTCTCTTTGACATCTGGTGGGAGGGCATTCCACAGGGCGGCTGCCACTACCGAGAAGGCCCTCTGCCTGGTTCCCTGTAACTTGGCTTCTCGTAGCGAGGGAACCGCCAGAAGGCCCTCGGCGCTGGACCTCAGCGTCCGGGCAGAACGATGGGGGTGGAGACACTCCTTCAGGTATACTGGACCGAGGCCATTTAGGACTTTAAATGTCAGCACCAGCACTTTGAATTGTGCTCGGAAACTTTGTTGGGTGTCATTATTCTGCCTGGGGGTTGCCTGGGGTTCGGGGGGTTTCCGCCTGTCCACGCAAAATGTGATAAAGATGAATAAATAAATAGATCATGCATCAGATATTCCACTACCATACAGTAGACTGGATTGGATAAGCATGTGTTTATCTCTTCCTTTCTGAAATGGATGTGACTTTAAAATGATTTGGCTGACTGATGTGTCATATCTGCTGGGGGTGGGGGTGGACCTTGATATGAAAGCTGCATGCAGGGAAGAACACACCACTTCCCTCAGTAGTTTGTTCCAATTACCTTGGGTATAAAATTTGTTCCTGCCAGCCATTTTGACTCCCCCACCCACTAGCTATAATTTCTAACTAAATGGATGGGTGAGTCCGTCCTCCCTGGCAGAGAGTCTGCTTCAGGAAATGGGATTAGGGAAACCATCTGAAATGTAAGTCAGAGATTGAGTACCACCAGCCCTTGAAAATAATGGCAAGTAGTTTAGATTTGATTAACCGTGCAAAGAGGAGCCAATGGGAGGTGTTCAATGGAAAGAGTGAAAGGGTCAGATCAGCAGCAAGAAAATAATTACTCGCTAATTGACAACACTCAATAATTGGTAATACGCCTCCCAACATTAATATGAGTTAGCAAGGCACTGCTGCTTTTTTTAAAAAAGAAAGTTCAGCTTTATATTCTGAATTCCCACTCAGTAATGGAATGATCGCCCCTGTGAATATTTTTCTTGATTCCTATTTAGAGAGAAGGCAGCAATCCAAGCACAGCAGCCTTGTCTACTGTGCCACGGCATTTTGTACTGACAAACATTCTAATAAATCAACTGAGGCATGGCATATTTCATTTGGATCCTAATTGCAGTTCTCTCTCATTATTGATATTAATGACCCAGTGGTTCTAACAGTTAAGTGACGAACTGAGCAGACAGTATGGTCCATAAGCTTAGCTGCTTTTTTTTTCTTTCAAAGATTCAAATGTGAATTAGAATATGCATGCAAATTGGAGCCTAAAAGAAATGGTTGCCTTTCAGCACTATTGAGTTAGCTCATTTTATTGGAAATCAAAGTAACATTAACAAGGCAGTGTGTCTCAGCCACAGCGTTTAATAGTGCCTCATCTCCACCGACTGCACTAGGTGTCACTAAAGGAGCTATTAGCAGGCTCCATGGTGTAACAAGGAGAGAGCTTTTTTCTGTCTTCTTCTCAAATCTCTTCTATTTCTGTAATTAACAGTTTCCATTATTATTTTTTTAACTTAGTGGGAGAAAACCAAATTGCTGCTTGAATGCAACCCTCTCTTGAATACACAAAAATAAATTTACTCAGGCTAGATTGAAATCCATCCCCACTGAAATATATTGCTACAGTTTTAATGAGCCCAGGCAATTCTGAATTTGAAACCTGCATTGCTTATATCAGGGGTGGGCAGCCTTAAAAAAGAGAAAAAGTTGAATGCTGCAGTACCTTGGAGGCTGAATACTGGGATTGGAATCAAAAGTAGGCAGGGCTGGAGTCAAAAGTGGGGGGTGTTAGACTCCCAAAATTGGTGGTGCTGAGACCAAAAGGGACCACCCCCTTCTCTCTCCTGGCTGTCACGCTTTTTTCTCTTTCTGGCACTCTCCTCCCTCTCCCTTCTGTGCCATCCCTCTTTCCCCTCTCCTTGCCAGTTGCATCTAATTAGGCCAAGGGCTGCATCTGGCTCTAAGGCTGAAGGTTGCTGACCCCTTGTCTATGTGGTTAAGCAGAAAAATGGATGTGATGGTACTAAGCAATACCTTTATTTACACACAGCTTCATGTCTGCATTTTTACTTTTGCAGCTCTGCTTTTCTGTTTGTTCTCAGATTTAATATGAGTTGTTATGTGTTGCCACACATGACAACTGTTTTACAATCTTTCTCTTCCTGCTTGAAAATGCAGACTTCCAGGAGGAATGTCCCATGGTTCTTCTGGTTAATTTGTGCCATGTCCAGCTGTTCTACCAATGTCCCGAAATCCAGCATTTTCTGTTCTCTGCAACTAGTCCTTTAAAGGTGGACATGCTGTGTGACTGGGTGAGGCACTATTGTGTAGTGCCACAGTGTACTGGTGGCACTAAATGTAAGATATATTTATTATAACAGGATCAGGTTGCATTGCTTCTACAAATGCAACATCATATCCTAAGATAGATTCCTGTATTTTTTTAAAAATAAAATCTTATTTCACATATCCTAAAATGTGGAGTTAAAAACAAGATATAGTTCCTTTCTTGATCCATTGAGGTCATTTTAAATTTGAACACTTGAAAGATACTTTGTTCCTTTCCGATCCTGAAATCTGCAGTAAAATATTTGCCAAGCGTTTTTGCTGAAGGCACTGAAGTTCTGGTATACTCTCCCTGTGGAGATTCATCAGCCTTGCTCTTTACTATCTGTTAGAAATAAATGGAGAATGCTTTTATTTCCTCAGGCTCTTCATCAGGGCCAGCCCAAGAAGTTTTGCTTCCATTGATGAAGGCCAAGATGACACCCTCTCGACTCCGTGTTTCAGAGCCAACTCGACTGGTAGCTAAACCTTATTTCAGCACTGCTGACAGAACAGCATCTTCTGGGCAGCAGCGTAGCTTAATGGTGCCGGGTAGGCAGTAAAGCACACAGCTCTGTTCTCAAACAGCTCATAGCTGTTGTTCACCCTCAGGATCTCCCACCTGAGGCGACTGCCTCATTCTCTCTAATAGTAGGGCTGGCCCAGCTTTTAAAGTTTTTTTTTATTTTATTTTTTTATTAACAATTTCAACATAACAAATTATCAAAACAAATCATCTTCATTATTCCCCCCTTTTTCCCCTCCCACCTCCCCAACAAACCCTCCCCCTTCCCCCCCAAGACTACCCTCAGCTCCTCTCTCTGATTTCTCAACTCATATTGTTCTCTGCATATTGTAAAATTGTATACATCCTTATATTATCTATCCACTATATTAACCCAGTAAATTTGTGTATGTTTATTCAAAACCTGCCAAGGAGTCCAGTTCATTTTGTTGTCTTTTTAAATAGTTTGTAAAAGGTTCCCATTCTTCTTTAAAGTCACAGTTGTCTTTATCTCACAATTTAAATGTCAGTTTCGCCAGTTCTGCATAGTTCATCAATTTCTCTTGCCACTGTTCTTTTCTCGGGGTTTCCTCATTCTTCAATCCTTGTGCTATCAAGACTCTTGCCGCTGTTGTAACATACATAAATAAGTTCTTTATTTTCCTTGGCAGGTCTTGTCCAGGCCCTCCTTTTAAAGTTTCATTCTGCTGCTGTTTTTTATTTGACTTCTAAGTGGTACAAGTGTCCTGTGGTACAAGCGTATATCCTTGTGCTGATGTAACAATAGACTTAGCACCATGATGGTAGTTCTCTTTTGTGGTTAAGCTACTCTGGTTGCTTTATGAACAAAATAAATGGTAAAGGGAGCCCTGACCATTAGGTCTAGTTGCGAACAACTCTGGAGTTGCAGCGCTCATCTCGCTTTATTGGTTGAGGGAGCTGGCGTACAGCTTCCAGTTCATGTGGCCAGCATGACTAAGCCGCTTCTGGCGAACCAGAACAGCGCACGGAAACGCCGTTTACCTTCCCGCCGAAGCGGTACCTATTTATCTACTTGCCCTTTGACGTGCTTTCGAACTGCTAGGTTGGCAGGAGCTGGGACTGAGCAACGGGAGCTCACCCCGTCACGGGGATTTGAACCGCGACCTTCTGATTGGCAAGCCCTAGGCTCCATGGTTCGTCCCTCCTATGAACAGAATAATGAGACAAAATTTTAAAATTATACTCGTTCTTTATCATCCTGATGCACGCAGTTATTCTACAGCAGAGTTGTAGGTGTTTGCAGACTGATCAATCTGCAACAGAGTGGATAAATGGCTTTGTGGGCAGAACCTGCCCTTTGCCTGAGCTGTAAGTACAGTGCACAGTCTATTTTCTTGTGGGTAGGGAGGGAGGTAGAGTGCGCTGGAGACAGATGAAATTTCTTTGGCTACTTATAAATATACAAATTGAGATGCAGGCAACCATATTAAGAGAACAAGGGTTGGTCATTGCATCCTCAGAAGCAAAACAGCATGATTGCTTGGTTTTTCCATGCCTTGGCCCATTTGTAAGCCACCAGCAGAGCATGTTGGATGTGTCTTACCCACAAGCCATGCATGCTCATGGAAGAATGCTCCTAATGGCATCAAGCTTGTGCTTAGGTCCTGCTTACAGGTTTTCCACTGGCATCTGGTTGGCTACTGTGAGAATAGGATACTGAACTAGATGGGCCATTGGCCTAATCCAGCGAGCTCTTCATGTGTTCTTGCATGTTCTTTTCAGATAGCTCCAGAAATGGAAAAGTAACTCTCATTGCATATTAGCACATGAGAAAGTTACACACAAACTATGGTCCCTCAACAGCATGCAAAAGCATTCTTGCCATAATATATGCCAGAAGAACTCATGCACAACACTATCAATCCTTTAGTTACATAAATCCAACTAACAATAACACCCACAATGTAACTGGTTGTGTTTAACTATATGAATTCTTTATACATCCTATAAACATACCTCTTTTCATATTATCAAATTAAGTAGAAGCAATTAAAGACCAACATTTTGAATAGGAAATACAAATAGATCAGTTCTTATATACGTAATGTCCAAATAGAAGCTTTTTTGTGTTCCACGTATGTCTTTACGAATACAAGTGACAGACGCGACAACCTTAAGAAGCAGTACTTGCAGAAAATGAACTTGTTCTTTGTAATGTTCCACATATGCCTTTGCAAAGTATAGTTGTTGTATGCAGTTGCTGTTTGCAGGTATCAGACGAAAGAACTTAAGACAAGGATTCCCGGAATAATACCTTATATCTTGAAAGGTGGTCTGGTGTTGCCTGTGCTTTTTCTTCCTTTCAAAATCCTGAAATGTGTTATTATCTAAAGCAAATAAGAACAAAATATGTACAGCTTTGATGTAAGTAATATTTGAAATATGCTTGTTTGCACAGTACTTCATGTACTACAAAAAAAAAAGTGTGTTCATGCTAAGATTCTGTGCATAAGGTCATAATAATTGGCTCAATATTTAAACAAAAATTAGCACGGATACTCTAAGAATATAATAAAAGTTTCTTAAATCAGGCCAGTAGCCCATCAAGTCCAGCATCCTTCTCAACAGCAACAGCTCTCTTCCCTCCAGGGTTTCCAGCACTGCCTCTGACAGCAATGTTTAGTAGCTAGAGATAGTCTTATCCTTCATGAATTTGCCACTTTAAAACCCTCTTTTTGTGGGGATGATTAGGGAGACAGGAGAGGATATATTATTTAATGATATCCTTCCTAACTTGTGCTAGCAAGTTCCATATTCTAGCAGAGTTCCAAATATCCCCCCTTTCAAATTACGCAGCGAGCAGCTTGTTGCTGACTCATCTGCCTCTTACTATTAAAGATTCCTTCCTGGTAACATCCTTTCTAATCCCTCTTAAAAACACAAGAATCTTATTAACGTTAATATAAAAGTAGTTTACTGACAGATTCATTCAGGTTCACAGACATGCAGTATACCTGAAGGTAGGCTTAGGTTACATAACAACTAGTAAAGGTAAAGGGACCCCTGACCATTAGGTCCAGTCATGACCGACTCTGGGGTTGCGGCGCTCATCTCGCTTTACTGGCTGAGGGAGCCGGTGTACAGCTTCCGGGTCATGTGGCCAGCATGACTAAGCCGCTTCTGGTGAACCAGAGCAGCGCACGGAAACACCGTTTACCTTCCCGCCAGAGTGGTACCTATTTATCTACTTGCACTTTGACGTGCTTTCGAACTGCTAGGCTGGCAGGAGCAGGGACCAAGCAACGGGAGCTCACCCCGTTGCGGGGATTCGAACTGCTGACCTTCTGATCGGCAAGTCCTAGGCTCTGTGGTTTAACCCACAGCGCCACCCACATCCCCAACTAGTACTATTCCACAACAACTAGTACTATTCCGTAAAGAAGTTAGTCCCAAGTGACTGTGACTAAGCAGTCACTTCTCCAAACACACAGCAACATACAAAATGGAGAACACACACTGATCAGACCATGGAGGCCATGTGCTCCTCCATGCTAGTACAACAGACCACCCCCTCTTCAAGTCACATGTAGTGGAAGTCTGTCCTAGCTTAGGAGGAAACAGGAAGTCTCCTCCTGAGTGGAAGAAAACATCCCCTAACATGTCCACTGTAGGAATGTTGTACTTGACTGCAGTTTTACATCCCACACTTTTAACTGCAGCAACATGGGTTTAAGGGGCTACATGGACAAAGAAAATAATAATAATAATAATCTGTTTTAAAGAAGTTCAGGAAGTTCTATTCCTGTGTCATTTATTAGTCTTGTTTTTCATGTACTTTGCCATGGAAAGCAACAAACCTTCCAGCGGATGTAATGCTTTGCCCATAACTCTTTGCTATGAAATTGTGTTAAGAGCTAGAGGGGAAAAGATGTTTCCTCTTGTTTCTGGACCAGCCACATGATGTCATCCTGGACAATTCTCTTTTCAAATACAGGCTCCTTTTTGATAGGCTGAGAACAACCTGAGCTCAGTGCTTCTACCAAAGTTGAGTAATGGAGTGTGTTCAGCTATAGTGCTTTGTCTTGCACTTTCCCCCCTCTTAATTTATAGATCTAGTTACTGCAAAGTGCAAGAAATGTTAAATCCATATTGGATCTACCTATTTCCAGTCCTCTTGGGCTGTACAATAAAACATCCGCTGCCAGCTGACGTATGAATAGGGAGGGCGCGTCTGTGCCTTTGATTTATGCCTCCCCAAATGGCAAAAGTGTCCAGGAATTTTGTTGTTGTTACAGGATTCAACTCCCAAGAGATGCTTTAGAGGAACACAGAGAAGTATTTAGGGGACAGGAAGTTTAATTTGTCTTTCCTATTATTGTTTATGAATGATGAAATTCATAAACAATAAAGAATGTTGTTGCACTTTAACCTCCATTCAATCTTAACCAAAAAAATTACACTAACAGGTTTTTGTGTGTGTTTTTACTACTCCAGTGAGATTTCTAATGTCTATTTGGGGAGATTTCAGGCCCTAGGAATGTTTTTGTGTCTGTAGTGTCAGATGAAGTATGCTTGACAAAACCAGAACATACAGAGCCAGAAAACGTTTATTTGGAGGTGGTAGAATCATTCTGTGCAGTAAATACTCCCGGATCTTGAATAAATAATAGAATCGTAGAATCGTACAATTGGAAGGGATCCTGAGGGTAATCTAGTCCAATCCCCTAGAATGCAGGAATCTCAGCTAAAGCATCCCTGACAGATGGCCATCCAACCTCTGCTTAAAAATCTCCAAGGAAGGGGAGACCACCACCTCCCGAGGGAGTCCCTTTCACTGTCTTGATGAAGAGCTACCCAACATTGCTGATAACAGAAGGTCCAATGGTGAAATGCGCCACTAATACAATTCTATAATGAGAGCCCTGTAATGTAATGAGCAAACTCTGAAGGATGGGATCTTGTCCCTTTTCAAAATCATTATTATAAACCCTATGGATTATTTTTCTCCCCTGCTGCAGACGCCGTGGAGAGGAAAGAGAACTTTAAGGATTCCTCATTTATCTTGTTTTTCTGTTTAAGTTTCGAGTTCTTGCAGAGTTCAGGTGTAATCACAGCCTTCTGTTGCAACAGGAACCACCATCTGCTGAGGCATTCTGTAAGCAATCTAACATCTCCCTAGAGATAGTTTAGCATTCAATTCACAAAGAAGGATGGCAGGGACATGTAAACAAAAGGAGACAACTGAAACAGTGAAGAATGGGCTGTGCTCTAAAGATTCAATATGTTCCTTTATAGCGGAAAAAGCCTGTAATGCCATAAAAGCCTGGCAGAGAGTTCTGATGTATTAATTGTTTCCTCCCCTGCGTCCTCCCTTCTGTGGCTCCATTAGAGAGTTGAAAGCAACAACCTGGGGTTCTCCCCAGCACTCAAATGCTGGAGTTGATAGAAATCCGGGGCATGTCCCTGGTTCTTGCCCGTGTGTGACCTTCTGAGGTATGGTAAGGAAAACAATTAAGGTTTTTCATCACAAGTGTTTCCAGAAAGAAACTAGTTGAGGAAGTCTGAGGAAACTCAACCACAAAGCCTTTTTTAAAACAAAGCACATGGCCTTTGCTTTTGCTTTTGTTTTAACTAGGCTATCTATTAACCTTCTGGTACTTCCAAGTAGAATGATAAAAAGTGTGGATTTAAAAACCACATACGTTCAAATGGGTGAGTTGGATATTTATTTATTTTTAAAATATTTTTATTAGCAGTTTCAACATAACAAATTATCAAACCATATAATCACTTACATTAATTCCCCCCTCCCCCTCCCTTCCATCCTTCCCTCCCCCCCCCCCCGGACTTCCCTCAGTGCCTCTCTCTGATTTCTCAGCACATATTATTCTCTGCATGTTATAAAATTGTACATATCCTTACATTATCTATCTAACATGTTATCAAACAATAAATTTGTGTATGTTTATTCAAAACCTGCCAAGGAGTCCAGTTCATTTTGTTGTCTTTTTAGATAATTTGTAAAAAGCTCCCATTCTTCCTGAAAGTCACAGTTGTCCTTGTCTCGCAATTTATATGTCAATTTAGCCAACTCTGCATAACTCATCAGTTTTTCTTGCCACTGTTCTTTCATTGGGATTTCCTCATTCTTCCATCCTTGTGCTATCAAGACTCTTGCCGCTGTTGGGTGAATGGGAGATTCCAATATCTATTCATAATTTTGTATATGAACTGTTCTGGTAGGATCAGTCCTTCCAGTAGGCAGTGTGAGTTGGACACCTCAGGCAGCTGACTTTGCGTGTCAGGAAAGTGCAGCATTTTTTTATTATTATTATAATATTATTATTATTATTATTATTATTATTATTATTATTATTGTACTTCTTTTGTGCCCCAGGTACCAAAATAACTTTGCATTCCTAGGCTGAAATGGGGTGTGGTGACCATTTGCTTTTCCATCCTAGGAAGAAGAAAAAAAGTCATTGAATGTTTCTGGAAATGATCGTATTATTCTGGTTTAATGCAGAATGTAAAGATGTGATGTAGCATAGGTAGCCCAAAAAACTGGTGATCGGGTGATAGTACACTGTTTCTGAGCATCAGTATTATAAAGAAGGGGGATACAGTGCTTTAGATATATTATAGACAGTTGGAAATAAGTTGGCATATGGCTTGGCTTACTTACATTGGCCATTTGGGCAGGTGCTACATTTCTTCTGCTGCATTTCTTCACACTCATCTGCCTCCTGATTGTCTAAGGTTAAATGACCCCAAATCCTATGTGGAACCTGCCCCTGCCCCAAATCCTTAAACTAATGCCTTTCATGGGCTTGAATCTAGAGTTCCCATGAGTGGAGTTAGCTCATAAGACAGGCATAGGCAAACTTGGCCCTCCAGATGTTTTGGGACTACAACTCCCATCATCCCTAGCTAACAGGACCCATGGTCAGGGATGATGGGAATTATAGTCTCAAACCATCTGGAGGCCCGAGTTTGCCTATGCCTGTCATAGGACATCCCAACTGGAGGAAGTGGGAGGAAATGGCTCTTGCTGATTTTACTTTCTGTTGCAGCTCCTGTGTTGGCAAACCACCTAGAAGAGTGCAGGAAGTGGGGTTGAAAGCTGCAGGGAGATGGTGGAAAAGTTGGCTACACTCTACTGGATCCTCTACTGGACTGCAGTCCCATCATCAAAGAACATCTTTGGATCTAGCCCATAGTGTTTGCGCTTGATGTTTGTGCTGGCTGATCATCATGTCTTTGCAGTAAGATTTGTTTTGCAAGTCACTTTGAGGTTTTTTTAAACAGCATAAATATAAACAGTAATAAGTATTAACAATTGTAATTTGGAGTATGCAAGCAGGAATGCACAAATGTTTTCTGGTACAATAAACCTACTGGTTTCATCTACTCATAATGTGTAGTACCTGGTGCATAGTTGGGATGAGTAAGTCGTTGCAAGGGTTAGCGTTCAGATCTATTTGCCTATAGCATGGGTAGGCAACCTAAGGCCCGGGGGCCAGATCCGACCCACGGACGGGCCAGGAATCAGCGTGTTTTTACATGAGTAGAATGTGTGCTTTTATTTAAAATGCCTCTCTGGATTATTTGTGGGGCATAGGAATTTGTTGATTTCCCCCCCTCCAAAATATAGTCCGGCCCCCAACAAGGTCTGAGGGACAGTAGACCGGCCCCCTGCTGAAAAAGTTTACTGATCCCTGGCCTAGAGACTGTGCTGATGCTGTGAGAAATGGGATTGTCAGGGAACTCAGCAACGTTTTGTTCCGGGGAAAGCAAGTTTTTCCTCCTGCAAATAAGACCTGGTGTGATCTGGAATGCTATGTTGATGCTCTGAGAGATGTATCCCAGGCACCTATAGCTGAATGCTCTCCTGCCAACCTCACTCAAGGGGAAAGGGGGAGAAAAGGGAACACTTGTAGCACTCCCTCAAAACACTCTACAGTGGTACCTCTGGTTACGAATGCTTCAGGTTACAAGCTCTGCTAACCCGGAAGTAGCTGCTCCTGGTTGTGAACTTTGCCCCAGGATTTGAATGGAAATCGCGTGCCAGAGGTGCGCGTGCAGTGAGAGGCCCCATTAGCGAAAGTGCGCCTCAGGATAAGAACGGTTTCAGCTTAAGAACGGACCTCTGGAATGAATTAAGTTTGTAACCAGAGGTACCCCTGTAAAGGGGTAGCCACTGCCAAGGCTCTGCCTTCCCAGCTGGAATGCCCAACCATTTTGGGAAACTCTCTCTCGTATCCACCCATGCTTACAGTCGTCTTTCCTCCATTTTTAATAAAACAATAAACAGGATAGGACATTTATTGAGGACAGTTTTCTACCTGCGTAAAGACTTTAAATTGAGTAATTTTGGACACTTATCTTTTTTATGCATTGGGAAAGTAGTTGTGAAAAATGCATAAAGAAAATGTTACTGTGGAGAATTGGAAATTGCACAATATTTCCTCAGTGAATTTTAAGATGACACTTAACAGAGCATTGTCAAACCCTTTGGGAAAATTCCTGGCACTATCTTGTCAGCCCGAAACATTAAGTGGTCCTTCATTTCTTCTTCTAATGACAGAAAAATGTTTTGTGTAGATTTATTGGAGAAGAGGCAGACTGATACCTTGTATAACTGGTTAATGCTGAAATATAGCTTTGACAGTGTGCTATGACTGAAAGCAAATGGCAGAAATTTCTCTTAGAGGTGAACTCAAAAGCACAGCTTTCTTTGGTCACAAGAGGCCATAAGTCACAGAATGCAGAAGGGCTTGCTTCAAAATAAAGGCCCCACAATTTTAATTCTGCTGTGCTGTGTGAAAACCAGATGACCAGGGAAGATTCAGACATCACAGAAGGACACCATGGCTTCTTTTAATCTCATAGTGTGGCAGCAACATCTCTACCCCCCCATTTTTTTCCTGATATCACCGTACTCTGAGATGACCATTAAGCTCAGCACACAGCAGCCATATTTGCATGTGAACTGGTTGCATTTAGCAATCACCGGCGGCAGCACTGACACTTGGACAGAGTGAGGCAGCCACATCAGAAAATAGATGCTGGTGTGTATGGGGGGGATGATGACATTGCCCTTCCATTTATCCGGAGCCCCTTAGCTGTTCCCCTCTGGTGGAGGGTAGAGCTCTGTGTGCCACACAGCCGTCTCTACCCACTAGACTAGCCTGCTGACCCCCAGTGCTGTTGGGGAAGCCCATTGCCACTATTGAAATAAACCTTACCTTCCAGTCCAGCTGGCTTCTGGGGGACACACAAGGGGTTCCATATATCGGGTAGCAAAATGTTTTCGGACAGCCCTCATCATGACCACCATGCGGTGAAGAAACTGAAAATACAGGGGCTCCTCTCTCAGTTCCTTAGTAAGAATCCCATTTCACATCACATTTGGTTTTACCTGGATGAAGTCAACAGGAGTTGACACTTCGCATGGATATGCATGTACTTTGACTGACCATGGTACAGCACAGCCTGGCTCAACCCATATTTTTGGTCTCATTGTGTCACAGTCTGGGCACACATTGAACCACCACAATACTTGCTAAAATGCACAAAACTGCCGGAAAAGGGTCAAGCTAGATGTGATGTTATTCCGGCGACTGGCCCTGGCATGCTTGTTCTTTCTATACTAAAGCACAGCCTTTCCCAGTTGCCACCACCTCAACCTGGACCAAGACTAGGGCATGGAGGAAAGGGTGTTGTGGGAGCCATGAAGTCATGGCAAAGGCTTGTAGCGCCACCTGGTGCCTCGCTGACCTCGGTGACCTGCATGTCCGTGCCTTGCAGTGTATTAAGTGCATAACCTTATATGGCGATGGGTGGGTTAAAGCCATGACCGGATGTAGGTAACGTGAGACATTGGCAAACGGCCATGCGACAGGAGAGAACAAAGGATAATAAAAGATACCGGAGAGGAGAGAAGTTCGAAAGGAGCTGCTCATACCATCCTGAAAATATTGCTGGCTCTCTGTGTCTTTATTTTAAACTGCGCCATTTGTGACGGCTGGCTTCCGTCAAGTGGTGCCCCGTGTGAGGCTGACTAAAAGAATATGTCTGAGGCTTTTAAAAGAAAACCGTGTGAGGTTTTTCGATCCACGCAACGGATATCATCGGCTCACCACGCCCGGCAAGGGTTGCAAGCGCTACACATCTTAAAAAGATCCCGGTGAGTTCGATCCCTTTTATCTTGATTTTAGAAAAATGGGCAGCTCTTTGTCTACTCCCCAACAGAAATTTTTAAAAGACTTAAAATTTCTCCTCTCCTCCAACAAATTGGAAGTTCTGGAGGGTGATTTGATACAGCTTATTCTGGCCATTGATGAGCATTGCCCCTGGTTTCCTGCAGATGGGACTTGGGAATTAAAACATTGGGACAAGATTGGTGCACATTTTCATGGGCACCCCAGCATTGGTATTCGGATTCTAAATGCATGGTGCAAGGTTCGTTACGCCATGGGCTCTTTATCACCAAAAAATATCTCCATGGCAGCATTGCCAACACAACCTCCAGCTTCCTTAGTCCAGCCTGCTGTGTTAGCGTCTGTTCCGATACTTGCCTTGCCAGCAGCCCCAGACCCCAAACCTCCGGACTACAGTTCCTCACCAGAGGACCCAATCCTGCAAAAATACCGTGGTCTGGCTGGCAATGATCCTACTCTATCAGCGGCAGAACCAGCTACCCCTTTTCAACGTGCAGTCATTGCCTGTTCCTTAATTCAGGATACTATGGCATTCCCTGTTATTGTGCCCCCTGCTGGCGCTCCAGCAGGAACTCAAGCCCAACACCAACCTTTTGACTTTAAGATCTTGAAAGAGCTGCAGCAGTCAGTAAAGACCAATGGACTCCAAGCTCCATATACACAGGCGCTTTTAGAAGCCACATTAGCCCAGCTCTTGGTTCCAGAGGACATCAAGCTTTTGGCCCATACAGTGTTACCCCCATCAGCTGGTGTTTTGTTTGCCCACGAATGGGAAACTGCCTGCCGTGCTTATGCTCCGGCTTTGTTACAACAAGTCAGAGGAAATAATCCAAATATTACCCTCGCAGACGTCATAGATGCCATGATGGGGCATGGTCCCTTCGTTCAGGCTTCAGTGCAAGCCACACTGCTGCAAATCTTATTGAGGGACACCGCTCTTGCTGCTAAACAAGCAATGAGAAAAATCGCAGAACCCAGTATTCAATCAAGGTGGGGTTCAATCAGGCAAGAGGCAAGAGAATCATATTCTTCCTTTATGGACAGGCTGCTTACAGCAGTGAGTCGCCAAATTGAAAATCCTGAAGCCAAACAAATAATTATCAAACAATTGGCCTTTGAAAATGCCAATGAGGATTGTAAGGTTGCGTTACGACCGATAATACACAATCCTGCCACAGACACAGCAGCCATGCTTCGCATTTGTCAGTCTGTAGGTACAGCCACCCACAAGGCTCATCTGCTGGCAGCAGCGCTAAATAAAAACCAGCCTGTAGCCACCGATAAAACTTGTTTCCAGTGTGGCAAACCAGGACACTTTAAGGCGCAATGTAGATCCACGCAACAGCCTAGGTGTCCTTCTACCAAATGTCCAATCTGCAAAAAAGGCTTTCATGTGGCCAATCAATGCAGATCGCTTCCCCAAAACCAACAGCAGGGTCAGTACAGTGCCCGAAATCAGCAAGGACAACAGCAGGGAAACTGGCAGCAGGGCCCACCCCGGGCCCAGACAAATCAATAGGGGACCCCCCGGAGTCCAGGGAAACAGCACCACGGCTTCGCCTGACTCAGGACGTGGAATTCCATTTGCCTTTCTGCCCTTTAAAGACTCATGTTCTCACTGAAGCAGGGTTAGACAATCATGCCACTTGTCTGGTACTACCTCTATTATCTGCACAGGCAACAGGAATTCATGCGGTACCGATGCTAACACACGGACCATATGTGAATTTCCCTGAGATCACGCTATATGCGGATCGTCCATGCAGAATACAAATACTTCAGTGGCAAAGATTATCATTTTTCCCCCATCCGAACAACTACCCCTAATTGCAGCAGCCATGAACATTACAGCCTCGCGCCCTTCTGTGTCTCTGACAGTGGGAGGTCGACGCATTGAAGGAGTTCTGGACACAGGGGCGGATGTAACAGTCGTGGCAAAATCTGCTTGGCCTTCCAGTTGGCCCACCTGTCCAGCCACACAAGTTATTGGTGTGGGAGGTGAATCACAGGCACGGCGCAGTCTCCACCCAATACTCATCCAAAGCGATAGCGGGGTTCAGATCACCCTCTATCCATTAATAATGGACATTCCAGTCTCCTTATGGGGGCGCGATATTTTGGCTATTGCAGACACCAAATTGGAGTCAAATTTATTCTAAGGGCCGCCCCTGCACTTCCACGCACCGCACTGCTGTTACGATGGATCACCACTACCCCAGTATGGGTAGAACAGTGGCCCCTACCAAAAGAAAAATTAGCAGTGGCGGCCCAGCTTATTTCTGAACAATTGACCCCTGGCCACATTGAACCGTCCTCATCTCCCTGGAACTCCCCAATTTTCATTATTAAGAAAAAATCAGGCAAATGGCGTCTTCTGCAGGACATGAGAAAAATTAACCAACAAATACAGCAAATGGGAACTTTACAACCTGGCATGCCAAATCCAAATATGCTCCCACGAGAATATCAGTTGGCGGTGATTGATTTAAAGGACTGTTTTTTTTCTATCCCACTGGCTCCAGCAGACAGGGAACGGTTTGCTTTTACATTGCCAGTATATAACAATTCGCAGCCCACCCAGCAATATCAGTGGGTTGTCCTGCCTCAAGGCATGTGGAACTCCCCTACACTTTGTCAACATTTTGTGGGTGAAGCATTGAAACCTTTCTGCAGGCGCCACCTAGAGGTTTTATGTTATCATTTCATGGATGACATTTTAATCGCTGCTAAGGAACTCCCGCCTGGCATTTTTCAAGAACTTTCTGCCACATTAGCGGAAGCGGGACTCTGTATAGTGCCTGAAAAAATTCAATTGACGTTGCCCGCCACCTACTTGGGACATAAAGTCTCTGCACAAGCAGCGCTGCCTATTGTTCCCCAACTGACTATCCCTTCAAGCATGAAGCTTGTGCAATTACAACAACTTCTTGGGCATTTGAATTGGGCTCGCTCTTTCCTTGCATTACCTACCAGCACACTATCACCATTGTTCTCAGCGCTCGCAGGACACAAGGATCCAGCAGATGTAATCCAGGTCACTTCGGCAATGATCACTGCATTACAAACCGTTAATCAGCACCTGCGATCTATTCTCGTGGACAGGATCACAAAAGCCTCTGCACACGAGCTGCATCTGGCAGTGTTTGCTACACCGTTGTTGCCAACAGGAATTTTATATGCTCAGACGGAAAAGAAGAAGACTATCTGCATTATAGAATGGCTACATTTACCGCACACCCCACCAAAAAACATTTATTCCGTAATTGAATCCACATCAGACATTGTTATCAAAGGACGTTCACGTGCCATGGCTTTGAGCGGTTCTGATGTTGCATCAATATATCTGCCTTTCTCACAGACTGAACAGCAGCATTTATTCATAACTAATGCTGCCGTGCAAATTGCTTTGGCTGATTTTATAGGTGTCATCATTTTTAACCCTCCAAAGGATGACCGTTTGACTTTTCTGACACAGGTCACCTATGTTTTGGCTACCCCCTTGTCTCTTACACCTCTCCCCTCTGCATTGACCGTTTTCACGGATGGAACAAGAAGTAGGGGGGTAGTGACATGGGAGGAGGGAGGAAAATGGAAATGTTTATTTACCCCTCCACAGTCTTCTGCTCAGCGAGCTGAGCTAGCGGCTGTGATTCTTGCCTTTCAATCCTTTCCTACTCAACCTTTCAATCTTATTGTGGATACTCAGTATGTATATCGCCTTTTTGCTATTTTGTCAATATCTTATATAACTCCTTCCTTGGATTCTGACTTGTTTTCTTTGTTTCTTGCCCTGCAGGCCTTACTTCAGCACAGAGAGTTCCCTTATTATGTTGCACATCTTCGCTCCCACACATCGCACCCAGGGTATTTAGCAGAGGGCAATGCAAGAGCAGATGCGGCTTTGAGGGACATTTCTGCCTTTTCTCTCTTTTCTGATCCTGTGCTATGTCATAACACCTTTCACCTTCCTGCGAAAGCATTGGCAAAGCAGTTTTCTATTCCCTTGGCCCAAGCAAGGGATATAGTTTCCCAATGTGCTTCTTGTTCTAAATCTCAGCTGGCCATTCCTTTTGATGCTGTCAATCCTAGGGGCACGTCTGCATTGGCGTGTTGGCAGATGGATGTCACACACACACCTGTGTTGGCTCCACTCTCTAAGGTTCACCTCACGGTGGACACCCACTCTGGATTCATATGGGCTACGCGCATGAGGGGGGAAACAGCTCGGCATGTCATTCAGCACACTATCCGCTGTTTCTCAGTCATGGGTAAACCTGCGCGTATCAAAACTGATAATGGTCCAGCATGTATTTCTAAAACATTTTCGGAATTTTGTATGTTGTGGAATGTGAAATTAACTCATGGTATACCCTTTAACTCCACAGGGCAAGCGATAGTGGAAAGAGCACACCTGACGTTCAAAAAACTATTGCTTAAACAGCTTGACGGCCAAAGCATACCAACAGCAGATATCCCTTCGGCAGTTCACTAAGTTCTTTTTGTACTTAACCATCTTTTATATCCACATCTTAGGACCCATACCCCCGCTGAATTGCATTTTAGGAAGGAGGAGGCACTCCCCCGCCCCTTGGTGGTGTACCGACGCTTGCCTGATCCCGCGTGGCATGGACCTGTCCCGCTGATCACGTGGGGACGAGGGTACGTGGCAGTGGACGTCGAGGACAAGCCTTTGTGGGTTCCAGCTCGATGCGTGCGGCCATGGCGAGCCTCCTCAACCGCGGAAGCGCCTCCCTAACCATTTGCCTTGCCATCCTTTGCTGCACTGTTATACAAGGAAGAGAAGCAGACGACCCAGTCCAGTTGAAACCACCATATTTCACCTCATTGGCTGGCAAGCAGTTGTCAGCTTCCTACTCTGGCTGGCAGTATCCACGGCTCAGCCACTTTCGAACTAGAAGAACAGTGTTGTTGAATAAGACTTGTAGGGGAGAAAATTATCATAAGATATGGAGGGATAATATTTTTGTACAAGATATGATTATGTTTACCGGTTTATTACATGCTTCTAAATGTTGGTTGCGTATGCACATGCCGCCCTTTGCCAGTCATAATGCTTCATGGTGTGCCTGTCAATGGATCTTTTCAGTTTACTAATATATCCCCTAAGCAAACTTTTTGGCCTCCAGTACAATTGACCCTCCATGAGCCTGCCCCCATTTGTTTTCAAATTAAAGAGGGGAAAGAATCATGGGGCATATATCCAAACTGTCAATATACATTGAATTTCACTTTTAATAGCTCTTGTTCTCTTACAGGAACATACAGTGACCAATCTCAGTGCTATAGAAGCGATACCAGTGCATGGCTAAAAACTAGGAAAGAAACCTACCATGCAAATTGGAGCCTGAATTCTTCTATCCCTGGCTTAGCAAATGCCACAGATGAGCAATTTCATATCAGTTCCTTATTTACTGCAGCCTTTAATTGGTCCCAACAGAGTAGTAATATCAGCTATTTACTCCAAAGAGAGTTATGGTTGCTTTGTGGCGAAAAGGCATACAAAGCCATTCCTCGAAACCTCACAGGCACATGTACATTGGGTCTCGTGGTTCCGTTGTTGTATAAGGTTGATCAAGTTACCATCTTCTCTTAGACTACGAAATCGTTGGGAGGTTAATTCACCCATAAATCAATATATCGGTACCCAGATCTCTCGGGCCTTGCTGCCCTCAGTGGGCGCAGCAATGAACTATAGGGACCTCCATCGGCTAGCAAATTGGACTGAAGGATTATTCAATGATACCATAAAAGCTTTGAAGAATCTCAACCAGGAGGTGTCTGCAATGAGAGCGGTGGTTTTACAGAATCGTTATACTTTGGATGTGATTTTAGCCTCAAAAGGAGGAGTTTGTGCACTTGTTCATTCTCATTGTTGTATGTTTATTCCTGATAATAATGTCAGCATATCTGCGACGATTGATCATATGGAAACCATGGTAGCTCACAATCCGTTTGCTCCTCCGCCTTCCGTTGATCCATGGGCATGGTTATATTCTTGGCTTCCAGATGGGAGTTGGCTTCGACATTTATTGATTTTAGTGATCCTAATAGTAGTTATTTGCATTATTTTGTGTTGCTGTATACAATGTATTCCTTCTTTAATTTCTATATGTACTGCATGGTTCTCCCGTCAGCGGCCTGCTTCTGGCCTCACAAGAGTCGCCTATCGCGCTCGATATAACCGTATTGGTACTGATATATATGACTCTGATTAATAATATAAAGAAAGAGGGCATGTGGGAGCCATGAAGTCATGGCAAAGGCTTGTAGCGCCACCTGGTGCCTCGCTGACCTCGGTGACCTGCATGTCCGTGCCTTGCAGTGTATTAAGTGCATAACCTTATATGGCGATGGGTGGGTTAAAGCCATGACCGGATGTAGGTAACGTGAGACATTGGCAAACGGCCATGCGACAGGAGAGAACAAAGGATAATAAAAGATACCGGAGAGGAGAGAAGTTCGAAAGGAGCTGCTCATACCATCCTGAAAATATTGCTGGCTCTCTGTGTCTTTATTTTAAACTGCGCCATTTGTGATGGCTGGCTTCCGTCAGGGTGTGTTTACCCTTAACCCCTGCCATGGTCCCATTGTGCCTCAGGGCCTCTGTGGCTGGATTTGCCCTGGGAGAGAAGCTGCCACTGGCTGCTATTTAATCAAGAAAAAGCATGCATGCATGTATCAGTCATGTGTTTAATATCACCTATAGTTTGCTATAAGTTAACAATGTTAATTGGGCCAATTTCAGATTGAATCTTAAATTTCTAAATCTTCCCATTCGGGCAATCACCAGAAAATTGGGGAATGGCAAACAATATATTATTAGTGGACTAGTGGTGGTAATCTTTCGTTGCTCTTTTGTCTAACAGGGGAAGGAATTTGATTCTGCTTCTATTGTTCCTCCCGCAAGCGATGGGGAAAAAAGGGTCCGCTGCCAACGCAGTCGGGGACATGCCTGCGGGAAAGGCTTTCCATCGGAGGAAGGTGGACTCTGAGGATGATGATGATGAGGATGCGCAGGTCACCGAGGAGGTCTGGCTAAAACGAGAGGAAGCAAAAGAAGTGCAGAGTCTAAGGAGGGGGCCAAATGGAGTGAGTGCTGCTGCTCTGCTCATGGGGGAG
Organism: Podarcis pityusensis; assembly: GCF_964106645.2. NCBI lineage: Eukaryota > Metazoa > Chordata > Lepidosauria > Squamata > Lacertidae > Podarcis > Podarcis pityusensis. The sequence goes on from NC_138036.1 coordinate 57,686,526, forward strand.
AAACTACAAGAAACTACAAGAAGAAACGACTTTGGTGGATGATCCCTTTAAAATAAAGACCAGTGGAAAGGTGGACAGGGGCAAGGCCAGGATCAAAGAAACGACTTTGGTGGATGATCCCTTTAAAATAAAGACCGGTGGAAAGGTGGACATGAAGAAACTGAAAGAACGGGGCAAGGCCAGGATCAGTGAAGAAGAGGACCTCAACCTCGGGACTTCTTTTGCTGCAGAGACCAACAGGAGGGATGAAGATGCTGATATGATGAAGTACATTGAAACCGAGCTGAAGAGAAGGAAGGGAATTGTGGAAAACGAGGAACAGAAAGTGAAGCAGAAGAACCCAGAGGACTGTCTGTATGAGCTGCCTGAGAACATTCTGGTCTCTTCAGCTAAGAAGACTGAGGAGATGCTGAGCGGCATCACAGAGGTGGACCTCGGAATTGAAGCTAAGATCAAAAACTTCATTTCTACCGAGGAGGCCAACGTGCGATTGCTGGCTGAGCAGCAGAACAAAAAGAAAGACAGCAGAACCTCCTTTGTCCCAATGAACATGGCCGTCAGCTACGTCCAGCACAACAGATTTTATCACGAAGAGCTGAATGCACCAGTACGGAGAAACAAAGAAGAGCCCAAAGCCCATCCCCTCAGGGTGGGAGACAATGAGAAACCAGAACCTGAGAGGTTCCCACCAAATTGCAAACACCCCCCAGATGAGAAGGCAACCGACGACTATCACTATGAGAGGTTCAAGAAGATGAACCAACGGTACTGAGGCTGACTTTTCCGGAAGGCAAAAATTCCTCTTTAGACATTAAGGGCAAATGCACAGGGGACTTTGAGAAGGTGGCGGTTCACTTAGAATCATCCCTGCAACTGGGAACTTTTTTTGTAAACAGCTTTGATGTTTTTGCACTCAAGCAGTGTGTAAGTTTTAAGAAATAAAATCAACTCTTGATAAAAGGTGGGCATTATAAATAATCTAATTCAATATGATTGAGGTTGTAGGCCCACATTGTGGCTGTAGTGGGTAAGGGTATTGTACTACAGGGCTGCATAAACTGTGGCCCTCCGACTTCCATCATTCCCAGCCAGCATGGCCAGTGCTAAAGGAGGATAGGATTTGTAGTCCAGCAGCCTCTGGAGTGCCACAGTTTCCTCGCCCTGCTCCTGCCAGTTTGCCAGTGTTCCACCTAGTGTAAATGCCTAATTGAATAATCCCCTCCAGTTGTTCTATCTCCACAGCTGGAGGCAGTAACATTTCTGAGTACCAGTTGCTGGCAACTGCAGGAAGTGAGAGGGCTCTAGTCAGCTTGTGGGTTTCCCAAAGGCATCTGATTGGCCACTGAGAAAAGGATGCTGGACTAGATGGGCCATTGACCCAATCCACCAGGCATCTCTTATGTACTTAGTTAAATCCTAGTGAATATTCATAGACTACTATGATGGAGCAAGCAACAACTTGGGCTTTCTTCAGTTCAGCTAACAAAGTTTTAAATTGCATTTATGAAAATGCCCAGCGATTCTGTATGATCCACAAGATAAAAATACCATCTACCAGGAAGGGTTTGCATCACTTTCTTCATTCGTCCTTGGAGATTTCTTTGGTCTGATGCTTAACTTCCAGCGCAGCTTAAAATGGAGCGATATTTCCATTGGCTATGACGTTGGAATATTGAATTGTGCTGTTGTTGCCTTTAACATCTTAACTGTGAGTCCACTAGGAAGCCAACATGCTCACATAGGTGATTGTGACCCAATCTCTGAAATATCAAAGTGGGAGGTGCAGTTCACATTCTTCATCCCTTGATCACTGCTGTCAAACGGTGCAGATTTATTCCCACAATGCATGGGGGTGACATTAATTTTATGATGTTTATGTACTCTCGCCATAAGGTTAAAGCAGTTCCTACTATTAAGCTAGATGAAATTGCATTACCGTAATGAAATGCACTTTACTGATAAAGAAGAATGTCACTTTCACAAGTGGAAGCTCTGTTAGCAAATTTTTACGAGAGAATTCCCAAAATCATATCTTAATTGCTTGGACAGCTGTGTAGTTTACATAACGAGCAAACAATGCCAAGGTTTTTTATTTCCTTTGTCAGCTGTACTGGATGTTAGTATGCGTGGTGGACCTTTTTTAGGCCTTTTATTACTTGATTGCAAATCATTCTTCATTGCTGCCCAAATTTATAGAAGGACATTGCTCCCTGAGGTGCTGTATCCTTTCAGGTCTGTAACTGAACGTGACTGATGGCTCTAGTGTAACAGTTGCTTATTACGACGCTCACTGAGCTATGATTGCTCCAATACTTTATGTTGGCAGATGTGTTTCCCTTGGAACAGCATCTCTGAGACAGAGGTCATTGATCAACCCCCCCTCTGGCTGTTCCATTATGTGCAAATTATTGCTAAAAGCAGAGAGACCAAGTCAGTGTGTGTGTGTGTGTGTGTGCGCACGCCTGGGCGCATGCGGTGCAGTCATTGCAGAGCAGAAGGAGGGGGAAACCTAGGATAATGAAGCAAAAGAAGAGAGAGGGAAAGAGCAGGAGAGAGCGAGAGAAGAAAAAGATTCCAAGTCTGCAATTTACAGTCAATTCATGCAGCGGGAGCAATTTTACTTCCATCCCTTAGAAGGAATGGCATATGAGAACGAGGCGAGACTGTTTCAGCAGCCTGACCAATTAGGGGAGGGATGGCTGTACCACCTTCCAACTGTTGTTTCCATCTCTGCAGAGGTGGGATTAGCCAGACAGGGCCGAGCAGGAATGATTGGCTCACACCCTAAATTAGTCACAATAAGAGATTGTTTGGTTTTTGATTCTTCCACACTATCACATTGGCTGGGCTCAAGAACTGGCTTCATTTGCCTTAGGCTGAATTATAACTGGCAGGTTCAATATGGGTTGGAGACACATTAGGGACATTGGGGACTGCACCCCGAGGCATCAGAATGATGCAAAAAGGATGACCTAAAACAACTTTTCATGGCTTACCCTGCCAACTGGCCTGCTTCAGGTGCTGATGGCAATGTCAAGGCCTCCTGTCTGCACCTTTCAGATGTGGAGCCAGGGAAGAGCAAATGCCAGTTCATCTCTGATCGGATGCTGGGTGGGGTCTTTTGCACAAGGCAAGAAGCACGATGCACAATCCGTCATCTTGGTAGCAAGCATGCTAGCACCGAGTTCAGGTCTGTTATGGCCTGTTATGGGTCAGATGTGTGAATTAAGAATGCTGAGGCTCACTGCTCAACCTATTAACTGTGTCATATCAGCATTCCAGGGTGTATGGAAATATCAAGGTTGCTTCTCTGTTCTTGTTTGGGTATAACATGTAGGAAATAATATCCAAAGAAACAGTTTCATACTGTCAGGGGTTCAGGGACAGAGGCACAGGGTAGGCAGGAGATGGAGAGCGATGGGGATGAATCCCAGGACAGCGAAGAAGAGGATGACAATGACTCAAGAGATTCCATGAGTCTTTCCAGCGAATCAGAGGATTCCCAGAAGGGGGCGCCGGTGGTCAGAGCCAGGGGAGCCCCAGGGGGGACGTGTCAGGAACAGGGGGCCAGCAGGGGATCCCAAAGTGGCAGCTGGGCGTCAGGACCAGCCTCCCCGCCAGAGTGCAGCGAAGGGGGTGGAGGTTCCAGTGTATCAGGGGAAGCAGCTCCGGCAGCAGAGAAGGGAGGGAGGTCGGAGCAAGCCACCCTCCCGGAAGGGGAGGGGAGTAGTGAAGGGAGTAGTGTAACTGTCAAAAGGAAGGTTAGAGGTTGGCCGCGCGCGCCAAGTTCAAATGTAGAGGCGCGCGGAAGTACAGGGAGCCCGGAGGAAGAGCCAGGTCCCAAAGCCCGCAGGAGGGGGGGAGAGCAGTCTGGGGATTCCGCGTCAGGGGAATCCAGGAGGGGCGAAACCCCAGGGGGCAGGAAGACCCTGCGGAAAAGGAAAGAGAGGAAGAGGTGGAGCAGCGCAAGCTTCTTAAACTGGTGCAGGGGAGGGACTGACTCAGAGGGGACTTCAACGGTCTAAGCGTAACAGACGTAGGGCTGCGCGCCTTGGATGTGAAGCAAACAATGAACTGCAATAAACACTTTTGTATATAAGAAGAGATTGGCGTTGGTCTTTTGTGAGCTGAGACTTGAGGCAGCCCTGACAGTAAGTCCCCTCTCAAAGAAACCGCAAAATTTTTTTTGCAAAGCTCACGAAGTTTGGCAGACATGACTACTGAGGAGCAGATAACGACCCTGCAAAACGCAGTCGCTGAACTCTCCGCTGCAGTACGGGTCTCTCAGAAGGCAGTTGCCGAAGCAGAAGCGCGATGCCAGGATCCGCAAGCCAGGTGGGATCATGCGTGCAAAGAGGGGTTCCCGGGGTCCAGATCAGAGGGAATCGGACTCGGACGGAGGGGGGGCAATTTAGTAGCCCACTTCGATGGAAACCTGAAGCATTATCCCAGTTTCAGAGCAGACGTCGTATACGCGCTGCATTTGCTTCGGAAAGACTTCAAAGATGAGGAGGAGAAGGTAGGCTTTATTGTGTCCCACTTGCATGGGGAAGCTAGAGCCTGGTTACGCAATTTGTGGTGCGAAGATGGTCCTGCCCGCAGGAACTCTGATGAATTTATCAAAGCCATGGACGCTTGCTTCCAATCTACAGTTGATGTTGATGTGGCGCGCCGGGAGATGCATGGATTGCGGCAGGGCAAGGCTACAGTGCGTCAGTACCATTCTCGCTTTTTTGCTTTGCTGAATGTGCTGGGCTGGGAAAAGGACTCATTGGCAGTGAGAGACTTGTTCTGGGAGGGGCTTCATGGCTCCGTAAAAGATGAGTTGGCCAGGGGGGACAGACCTCAAACCCTAGCAGACTTCGTGCAGAGGGCACTCACGATAGGAGTGCGCCACGAAGAACGCCCTTGGCACAGTGAGGAGGGGCGCCAAGTCCGCGCACCAGCTAGAGCGCCTCCTTTTCTTCCCAGCGACCTGGGACGTACGCATCCCTCGCCTAGGCTGAGGGAGGGGGAGGAACCAATGGAACTGGGTGGTGCAAAGGCTCAGACAGCTGCCGGAGCCTCAGCGTCCGGAGCAGTCAAGGCGAAGCCTCCTAGAGGGACCAGGAAGTGTTACGTTTGTGACAGTGCGCAGCACATGGCCAAAGAGTGTCCCCAGAGGCTCCAGAAGCACACTGCAGCCTTAGCAATAGTAACAGGGGAAGCGCTCCAAGGAGAACAGTTTCAGGGAAACGACAATGCCTGGCTGGAAGCAGACATGCTGGGGCTCAGCCAGGCAAGTCAGTGAAGCAGTCCCCAACGCTTTTGCAGCCTACAAACCCCTTACCACCCAAGCCAGTGGTGCAGCTCACTGCTACTCTCCAGCTACCTAATGGACTCACCCTGGAAGTCCCCATTACAATTGACTCAGGGAGCAACGCAGACTTCGTGGGGATGCAGTTCATCAAGCAGCATCGCATAGCGCTACTACCAGCCACGCTGCCTCTGAACGTCGTCACGGTAGATGGCAGGAAGTTGCTGGGCGGGCAAGTGGTACAACAGACGCCACCCATGCTGCTGAAAATTGGGAATCATCGCGAGGTCATCAGTTTCAATGTCACCCGACTGTCAGACACGCCTATAGTGTTAGGCATGAGTTGGCTGGATAGACACAGCCCATCATTAGCGTGGTACCAGCGGCAGCTCACCTTTGGCTCGTCCTACTGCGCACAACATTGCATCCAGACCGGCCAGGAGGAGGAGGGCCAGGAGGAAGGGCAACAGTTGCATCTAGGCATGGTGCAGGCAGTGCCCCACAAGTACAAGGGGTTTTTGGAGGTCTTCTGCAAAAAAGAAGCTGACCAATTACCACCCCACCGGCCCTACGACTGTGCAATTGACCTCTTACCAGGGGCGACGCTACCAACTGCGAAGCTGTATTCCATGTCTGAAGATGAGATGCAGGAACTCAGGGAGTTCATAGATCACAATTTGAAGCGGGGATTCATCCGAGAATCCAAGGCAGTGGGGGGCAGTCCTGTGTTTTTCATGAAGAAGAAGGACACGCCCCAAAAAAGGCTCATTGTGGACTATAGGGCCATAAACTCGATGACAAAGCCCAAGGCCTTCCCCATGCCCAAAATTGACGACCTGCTCGCGACGGTAAGGAAGGGGAGGATCCTCACCAAGTTGGATTTACGCGGAGCATACAATCTAATACGCATGAGGGAAGGTGATGAGTGGAAGACGGCCATGTTCACACCGCTGGGCACCTATGAATACAGAGTTATGCCGTTTGGTCTCCAAAATGGCTCCCACTGTTTCCAAGCCTTCATGCACCACGTGCTAGCGGGACTCCTCTACAAGAAGTGCGTATGTTTCCTCGACGACATTCTGATCTTCTCAGAATCGCGGGAGACTCACGAGAGAGACGTAAAGGAGGTCCTGCAGAGGCTGCGGGAGCACAGACTCTACGCCAAACTGGAGAAGTGCCAGTTCGACGTGACGGAGGTGGATTTCCTGGGCTACCGGCTGTCCGACAAGGGACTAGCCATGGACAGCGCCAAGGTCCGCGCGGTGTTGGACTGGAATAGCCCGCGCAATTGGAAGGAAGTCCAGAGGTTCGTTGGCTTCGCCAACTTTTACCGCAAGTTCATCAGGGGTTTCGCGAAAGAGACGGCAGCTATCACGGACACCCTCAGTTCCAAGAAGAAAAAGTTCACATGGACGGACCAGGCGGAGCAGTCCTTCAGGAGACTTAAGAGCATCTTCGCGTCCGAAGAACAGCTGCTACACGTGAATCCCGGCAGGCCCATGCGGGTTGAAACTGACGCATCTGACAGAGCAGTGGGGGCCGTCCTCTTGCAGGAAGATCCGCAAGGGAACTGGAGGCCCTGCGCTTTCTATTCCCGGAAGCTCAGCAAGTTGGAACGGAACTACACCATCTGGGACAGGGAGTTGTTGGCCATCCACGCGGCTTTCAAGGCGTGGTGGCACTTCCTCATCGGAGCCAAGCACACCGTGCAAGTCCGCATGGACCACAAGAACCTAGAGTATTGGCGCACGGCGAAGCTCCAGAGCCAGAGGCACATAAGATGGGCGGAGTTCTTTGCGGATTTCGACTTCAGGATAGAGTATATCCCGGGAGACAACAACGTCATAGCGGATGCCCTCTCCAGGAAACCGCAGTATCTCGAGGAAGCGGCACCAGTGGCAGCCAGGCACATTTTCGCACCGCAGGCGTGGGCATGCGCTTCCGCCGCCGTGGACCTGGACGCGGTATGACGCGCGCTACAGACGGATCCGTTCGCACAATCCAAGATGGAGGAGGTGCGCAGAGGGACAGCAAAGGACGACGAATTCCAGATACGCGACGGCCTGCTAACCCGCAAGGGTGCTCTCTACGTGCCGGGAGACGATCTCCGCGCGAAGGTTTTACAGCAGTTACACGACGCACCCAGCGCGGGTCACTTCCGCAAAGAAAAGACGGCGGACTTAGTAGCCAGGGACTTTTGGTGGCCCCAGATGTGAGGAGAGGTCGCGGATTACGTCGCCAGGTGTGACACTTGTCAGAGGTCCAAGCCAGTGCACAAGAAGCCAGCGGGATTGCTGGAACCGCTGGAGACGCCACTACAGCCGTGGGAAAGGGTGGCGCTGGACTTTGTTACTGATCTGCCCAGTTCGCGAGGCAAGACGGCGGTGCTTGTGGTTGTAGACCTGTTCACCAAGATGGCGCACTTCATTCCTTGCGCGAAGGTGGCAACAGCGGAACAGACCGCCAAGCTGTTCATAGACCACGTGTTCCGGGTGCACGGCTTACCACGGTCCATCCTGTCCGACCAGGGTCGCCAATTCATTTCCAGTTTCTGGCAGAAGCTCCTGGGCATCCTGAATGTCAAGATCAACTTAGCGTCGGCGAGACACCCGCAAACTAACGGCCAAGCGGAGAGGGTCAACGCCATCATGCAGCAGTACCTGCGATGTTACGCCAATCAAAAGCCTGCAACTTGGGTGGACTACTTACCGATGGCCGAGTTTGCCTACAACAACACGAAGCACGCGTCAACGGGGGTGACACCGTTCTTCGCCAACAATGGGCGACATCCCAGAACCTTCCCGGCGTTGGAGACAACGACGCAGGGGGAGTCGCAGGGAGCTGAGCATTTAGCAGCAGAATTGCAGGAGGTCCACGAGGAGCTACGACGGCACTTGGAACTAGCTAAACACGCCTACAAAGTGCAGGCAGACAGGCACAGGAGGGCAGGAGAAGACATCCAGGTGGGGGACTGGGTATGGTTAGCAGCCCAGGCGGTGCCAGCCAAGTCGTTAGCTAAGAAGAAGCTAGGACACAAACAGTTAGGGCCATACCAAGTTGAGGGCAGGATCAATCCCGTAGCTTTTCGGTTGACCCTCCCAGAAGGTTCCAGAATGCACCCGGTCTTTCATAGGTCGGTGCTTACACCCTACAAGGCCCCACACAGATTTCAGGAGCCAGGGACGGCACCAGACCCACGTAGAAAGTCACAAGGGGGGGGAAGTCACCGAGGACCCCGCCACTCAACGAGGTCACGGAAATTCTGGACTCGAGATGGGGGGAGGAGGGAGTAGAATACCTCCTCGCCAGGGAAGGTACCCCGGCCAGCGCCAACAGTTGGGTGCCAGATTATGCTCTGGAGGAACCTCTTCTTAAAGACGAGTTCCATGCACTCTTCCCACACAGGCCCATGCCAGCGGAGTATTTTGACGACTGGCTTTTTACGCCCACGCTTTCATACAGCACCTTCCGGGGGTTCTCCTCCGCAGAGGAGACCACGCCAGAATCGAGCCCTCCAAGGGGATCGTGCTCTGGGGTGGACACGGACCGCTCTTATTGGTGGGACGATCAACCAGAAGTGGGGTGGCGACGGGAGCCTTGGCAAGCAGCATCGCCTGAAGTAACAGGGGGAGGGGAGGACTTGGATGTGTTGGGGGAGGACCCTGGTTTCGAGCACTCATACACTGAACTGGAAGCAGAGGAGATCGACGTCGACAGACTGTGTCCAGTATCTACCCCCGCTACAACGGAGCTCCCGGAACCTGCGCCCGAGCAGCGGGAGGGGGGAAGGGGGGGCTTCGAGGGGGGGATGGATGTCAGGGGTTCAGGGACAGAGGCACAGGGTAGGCAGGAGATGGAGAGCGATGGGGATGAATCCCAGGACAGCGAAGAAGAGGATGACAATGACTCAAGAGATTCCATGAGTCTTTCCAGCGAATCAGAGGATTCCCAGAAGGGGGCGCCGGTGGTCAGAGCCAGGGGAGCCCCAGGGGGGACGTGTCAGGAACAGGGGGCCAGCAGGGGATCCCAAAGTGGCAGCTGGGCGTCAGGACCAGCCTCCCCGCCAGAGTGCAGCGAAGGGGGTGGAGGTTCCAGTGTATCAGGGGAAGCAGCTCCGGCAGCAGAGAAGGGAGGGAGGTCGGAGCAAGCCACCCTCCCGGAAGGGGAGGGGAGTAGTGAAGGGAGTAATGTAACTGTCAAAAGGAAGGTTAGAGGTTGGCCGCGCGCGCCAAGTTCAAATGTAGAGGCGCGCGGAAGTACAGGGAGCCCGGAGGAAGAGCCAGGTCCCAAAGCCCGCAGGAGGGGGGGAGAGCAGTCTGGGGATTCCGCGTCAGGGGAATCCAGGAGGGGCGAAACCCCAGGGGGCAGGAAGACCCTGCGGAAAAGGAAAGAGAGGAAGAGGTGGAGCAGCGCAAGCTTCTTAAACTGGTGCAGGGGAGGGACTGACTCAGAGGGGACTTCAACGGTCTAAGCGTAACAGACGTAGGGCTGCGCGCCTCGGATGTGAAGCAAACAATGAACTGCAATAAACACTTTTGTATATAAGAAGAGATTGGCGTTGGTCTTTTGTGAGCTGAGACTTGAGGCAGCCCTGACACATACATATGAATCTTTCTGGCTTGGTGCCTCCTTAGGTAGCAAGCATTTTCCATAGTAACCATTCCATCAACAGGAGACCCCAAATACATGTCAAAGAGAACAACAACTACCAGACTTTTAGAAGACATCTGAAGGCAGCCCTGTTTAGGGAAGCTTTTAATGTTTGATGTATCATAGTATTTTAATATTCTTTTGGAAGCCGCCCAGAGTGGCTGGGGAAACCCAGCCAGATGGGCGGGGTATAAATAATAAATTATTATTATTATTATTATTATTAACATCAGAACTGTATAGAACTCATTATGTAAGTCTCAAGGTGTCAGGGACCAGATGGACACTGAGGAGCAGTGACTGGATACTGATGAGTGACACCATGAGAAAGAGGGTTGGAGACTGCATAGCCTCCAACATTTCTCTGGTGAAAATAGGGACATCCTATTCAACAACAACAACAACAACAATTATATTATTTATATCCTGTCCATCTGACTAGGCTGCCCCAGCCACTCAGGATGGCTTCCAACATATATAAAAACAATAAAACATTAAACATTCAAAAACTTCCCTATACAGGGCTGCCTTCAGATGTCTTCTAAAGATTGTATAGTTACTTATCTCCTTAGCTCAGGGGCCAAAAAGCTCCATGCCCTCCAACATTTCTTTGATGAAAATAGGGGTGTGCAAATGAAAAGTGGGACATTCCAGGATCAACTCAGAAACTGGGATGGCTTCTATAAATCCAGAACTGTCCCTGGAAAATCAGGACACTTTGGAGGGTCTGAGACTGACTTGGAAGAAGAGATTGGTGATCTGGGAGAGCCTGTAACAGCCAGGAGACAAGAGTTAGAGGCAGAAGAAGCTGGAGGATTGGTGAGTGAAGAACAGGTGCAGGAGATGGTAGAAAGGTCAGATTGTAGAGTCAAGGGCTTCCATGCCTCCTCCTCCTGCCCCCACCTCTCCTGGACCACTGTCTCCCAGGACCAGGGAAGGACTGAAGAGGGAGGAGCAGGCATAACCTTCACCTGCTTGTGCACAACTCAGGTGGGGAGATACATAAGCTAAGGGGCCTCTTCGGGTGCACACCTAGGAGTAGCTGAGAGACATAGGATTGATGGACATGCCTTTTCCTAACTTGTAAGTGTACTTTTGACAATAAATAGTTAATTCCTCACTCTAGACAATGCCATGGCACAAGGTGACAGCATACCCTCTAACATTTTTCCGATGAAAATAGGGATGTCCCATTCCATAATGATAATTTTACTACTTATACCCCACACATCTTACTGGGTTGCCCCATCCACTCTGGGCAGCTTCCACCATATATAAAAACATAAAGGTAAAGGTACTCCTGCCCGTACAGGCCAGTCGTGTCCGACTGTAGGGTTGCGTGCTCATCTCGCTTAAGAGGCCGGGAGCCAGCGCTGTCCGCAGACACTTCTGGGTCACGTGGCCAGCGTGACGAAGCTGCAGCTGGCGAGCCAGCACCAACGCAGCACACAGAAACGCCGTTTACCTTCCCGCTATAAAGCAGTACCTATTTATCTACTTGCACTTAGGGGTGCTTTCGAACTGCTGGTGGGCAGGAGCTGGGACCGAACGACGGGAGCTCACCCCGCCGCGGGGATTCGAACCGCCGACCTTACAATCAGCAAGTCCTAGGCACTGAGGTTTTACCCACAGCGCCACCCGCGTCCCATATAAAAACATAATAACACATTAAACATTTTTTTTCAAAAAAATTCCCCATACAGAATTGCCTTCAGATGGCTCAGGGGTCAGATAACTCCATACCCTCCAACATTTCTCCAATGAAAATAGGGACATTCTAAGGAAAAGTGGGACATTTCGGGATAAAATCACAAACCAGGACACCTGGAGGGTCTGTGACAGTGTATGAAAGACCACTTCTGGGATCAAGATATGAAACTTTCTAAGCCAATATAGTAGCTGAAAATCACTTCTAGCCACTGATGACTAGAATCAGATCAGACCTAGATCAGGAGTCAGGAACATTTTCCAGCTTAAGGTCTATATTTCCTCCTGAGCAATTAATTTTCTGGGGGGGGGGGCTGCATGCCAGTAGTGGGTGGGGCCAGAGGCTTAAAGCAGGTGGAGTTAAAGATGGACCTTTAACCTTCATACAGTCAGCTACATTCCAGCCATGCAAAAGTCAGAGGTTTCTACACATACCTCTCTGTGCAGGCAAGCAAGGGGCATTCACACTGTTCCATAACACATATCAGCCAGGGAAAAAACCATTTGAAGAGGGTGTGGTGCAGGACCATTGACAAGTGTGGCTTGGGAAAAGAGGATGTGGCCCTGAAGGGAGCTAAAAATTCAGACTGAGAGACCTGAAGGACCTGGGCTCCCCAATGCCTGATCTAGATGAACCCAACTTTGATAAGTTGCATGGGAGGAAAGACCACACTGATTAAGCATTTCTCGCAGCTACCATTATCTAAACGTTGTCATAATTCATCTTAAATCTGCTTGACATTTCCAGTTCCAAGATCCATAAAACTGGAAGATCTGGGATGAAAGGAACTGTGTGAGAGAGAGAGAGAGGAGAGGGGAGAGAGATTATTATCAATGTATAGGTACTTTAATTGTCTGTGCATTTCTGCTCAGTGAAAAGGAAACTGACAAAATGGATCCCTGTGAGATTCCATATGGCCCATTCCAAGAAGATAAAGTACCAATAGATCTCGATTCAAGGAATAAACGTAGTTAGAGGTAAAATGTTTGCCAGAGTCTAAGTTGCATTATTGCAGGTTCAACAACGTTGAAGGTCTGCATGCTGGCCTAGTGCTGGACTCATCACTGTCTTAATTATAATAGGCCCTGCCCTGATGGTTGATTGCCAGGAATCATGAAGTTTTCAAAATATTGTTACCAAAAAAAAACATTCTTCATTGAGTATTGGGTGAACTACAATTCTTCTGTTTTAAAAAGAACATTTAAGTCCAGTTTCTGGAAAGGCTTTGAAATAATATGTTTGCCAGGGCTGAAATAGCATTTTCCCCAGGTCACTAAATTTCAAGTGCTGTTAAACCTTCCTAGATTAGGAAACAAATATATCCATCATCTCTCTAGGTCACTAAGAGTCTCTGGAAGTCTCTTTGGGATGTTGGGGGGAAAGTGTTAGGGACCTTTTAACTTTAGTCCAGTCATGTGCTTTATAAAAATTCTTGCTGAGCTGTTCCGTTTCTGGGTTGCCTTCCCCTAAAGTACTAGTTTTCTAAAGTGCCAGCGGAAACGATTCAGTCTAAAGTGATAACTTTTCTAAGTGTCTCTGGTTGAATATAGTATGTAAATATGTGCAGCCAAAAGGATCTGTGAGGCAAAATATATTCTGTGAATGTAAAAATAATTCATCCTGATGAGCTCATGCTTTGGAATTGATTACCAGGCTGCTCAATAGTCAAGATACTAGTTTTAAGAGGGCCTCTCACTTGCGATAATGAGAGGAAACCATTTTAATTAGCCTGCCTTAACTATGCAATCAAGCATAGATGACCTTGTATACAGAGACTAAAAAGTCTTTTTCTGCTTCTCAGCATTTCTCTGCTGATTAGATAGTTTTCTAATATCAAAACTGCAAGCTTTATACTGTAGAGACTTAGATGGTCTGATCCAGACCCTGAGGGCCAAGCTAGACCCAACAACAAAGATGAGTGAATGCTTCTCCAACACTTTGAAGTTTTGTGCATTTAGCAGCTGCTGGGGGGGGAGAATCCAAATCAGAATGAATATGTGTGTGTGTGTGTGTGTAGGGAGTTTAAATCTTTACCCATGCACTATTTTGAAGCTGTTGTTTGTCGTGGTCGGAAAAGCAAATGTGCACACATATGAAAGTATGTATTTTCTTTTATTTCAAAGAGTTTTTACCCCACTCTTTCAAAGAAAAAGGCTCCCAAAACAGTTGGCTTTTGACCAATAAGTAGAAGATAGCCCTTGACCTCAAGCTTATGATCTAAACCAGGCATAGGCAAGCTTAGCCCTCCAGATGTTTTGGGACTACAACTTCCATCATCCCTAGCTAACAGGACCAGTGGTCAGGGATGATGGGAGTTGTAGTCCTAAAACATCTGGAGGGCTGAGTTTGCCTATGCCTGATCTAAACACATGAAACAAAGTGGAAGGGGAATAAGATGAAAGGGGGGGGGCAAAGCTAGGCGCTTATTTGGGAATCGTGGAGAGTTTCCTTAATTTTTTTCTGTTTTAAATAGATACAAGGTTTGCTCCTTCTTCAAGTGTGTTGGCCACTTCTGTTCTATACAATGCCCGAAGGCTGTTACATCATGGTCACAACAACTGTGCCAATAACTGAAGCAATGTTGCTATTGTCCCAGTGTCCCTGAGAACACTGCTGGTAAGTTTACTCAGGAGTCTTTGGTGAAAAACCTTATCAAAAATTCCTCTAAGTCCAAGAACACAGTGTCTACTGAACCACCCCTAGCTACATGTTTGTTGACACCCTCTAAGAACTCTAAAACAGCTAGTTGGATAGGATTTATCTTTTGCTTAAGCCACCTTGATTATTCTTTGCTGTGCTTGATAATTTTACCTTTAATCAGGCGTTCCGCAAATTTACGCAGAATATGCACATTAATAAAATTCTTTATTAATTCAATTGATATTCTACCCTTCCTCCTGAAGGAGCCCAAGATGGCAAACACATCCATAGTAACACAATTTGAAAAAATAATTCCAATAATAGTTAAAAACATTCTCTCATCCAGTGATCTCAGGGTTGCCAGGATCGGTGCAACAGAAATGTTTCCAAATTCCTGAAAGTCAATAAAGAGGGAGACAGGCACACATCACCAGGAGAGCAGTCCATAAATGGGGAACTGCCACTGAAAAAGTCCTGTCATGGGACCACAGTCAACTGTGGCTCCAGTAGTCGCTCCACCAACAAGGGTTCATGTCTGATGGATCAGGGTTGGTTGATACTGGACCTAGTGCTGACTTTGTGATATCTATTCCGAGCACAAGAAAGGAAGTCTGAAAGCTGATCCAATACAATGAGGAGGGGGGGGTATTCAAAATAAATGTTAAATTATTTAAATATATGTTGTCTGGAGGAAATTTAACCACAACATCAACACTTACAGCTGTGTGTATGCGAAAGAGACACCTTCTTTCCATTAAAATCGTGATGGGAAAGGCTTAATTTGGGAGGTGGAAGAGGATTGAAAGCTGCAGAAGGACATTAGAATCAGCTACGTATGCTCTAAGAAAAGTGCCTTTTCAGTGGGAACGAGAGATGTTTTGAGTGGTCTGCAGGTCAGAGATGCTGCTGCAAGGATATCAGGGTTGCCTTAAAAGCAATTAGAATTGATCCTTTTGAGGAAAAGTGAGTAGACTAAGAGGCTGACTTGATTCCCTTTCCAAGTATGCGTTGTAGCAATCCAATTAGATGGGTGGAAAAGAAATTGGGCAGGGTAGCAAACACACCGCAGGGCCAAGGAACCAGAAGGGCGTTGAACAGAAGGGGGGCTGCACAGATTGCATACATTGAAAGCTCATTCCTCGTGCCCCTCCCCAGGAATTGGAGTTTAAGCTTGCTGGGAGTTGTGGCTTTCTGAGCGGTAAACACAATTTCCAGGATTTGGAGTAGGAGTGAATATGTGTTTTAAATGTATTGGGTGTAAGCAGCCTCTGTCTCAATCAAAAAGTTTCAACTTCAACATGGGGCTACTTGAGTTAAATTATGAATGAATTTATAAGTTTACATTATGAGTGAGGGGAGGGGAAGAGCTTCATCCAGTCAGACTGTTCTTTCTGCCCACAAGGCCAATGGAAACCATGTACCTTGTGAGAAAGAAGAAGAGAAACAACTTAAATTTATTTGGTTTAGAATTTTTAAAAACTACAACCCACCTTGGATGCCTTGGCAGAACAATTTTCAGTTAAAATGCATTTGATCACAACAACCTGAAATATTAAACTCTTGACTACAACAGCAACAACAGGCACCACACACACACACACACACACACAAACACACACGGACCCCACGCAGAAATAAGACAACAGTATGGAGGAGGCACACTGAATGAAAATGTAGCTTTAACTCTGAACATAGATCAGGATCTACTGGCAGATCTATGGGTGATCTTCCAGTTGGGAGTCAGAAATCCTTGCTGATCTACTGGAAGATCACACATAGATCTGCCAGTAGATCAGCAAGGATTTCTGACTCCCAATTGTTTTATAATAGCAACAACAAAATGAACCCCTTCTCCCTCAATTTGATTGCTGAAATGTAGAAAGCTTGGGGAGCCACAATAGGTGGAATAGTATGGAAAGACGGTGAGCTCAGTTCTAGTACATTCAGTAAAGCCCTGTGGTCAGCAGCTGCTCAGATACATGTTCTTTAGTTCTAATAAATAATAATAATAATAATAATAATAATAATAATAATAATAATAATTTTTTATTTATACCCTGCCCTTCCCAGTTCAGAAAACCGGGCTTAGGGCGGCTAACAACAAATTTAAAACACTTAATTGTGACACAACAAAAAACATGTCTTTTGCTCCTGGGTGCAGTTCATGAATGGTGCAAATGCGAAGCAGATCCCGCAAGTCTGGAATCTGTCTTCTCTTCTCCTAGAGGCACTGTCAATCTTCAGGAAGAGCTTTTTTTGGTGGTGGGGTGTGTGCCTATGTTGGGTGCTGCAGTGAGAGGGAGAAAAATCCCTTCTATCAGCTGTTCAGAGGATCCAACCCTATATATGAAGAGTTGCATAAGCCTTTGGTGCAGGATAGCTAAGGAGAGTTTGTGAGCTTTAAGCACATACAGCCAAGAAGCTCTTCAGATGGTAGGTAGACAGAATGCCAAAATGTCTGGGAAAATGATCTCAGGCAACGCAGTCCGGATGCTTGTGTCTGTGCATGTAGTTTTCAAAGGCTTGACATTGTTGTATGAAAGTATTTCAAGCTTAGGAGCGGAATCTTTACTTACTGGGAATATCACACGGACCCAACAGTTTTGCTGATCTCAGAGCAATTAACTGAACAGCAGTGTGATTATGTTTTAATTCAAACAAAAACCATATGAGCTATTAGTAAAAGATTATGGGTTATGAATAGAAGTACTGGGAAAGAAAATAGGGAGCATCGTCAACAAAAGGAACCCAATGGATCAACGGAAGGTTTTACAGTAGGAAATAATTAATGCCCTAGATAATTTGAAAATACAAATTTGACCTTAGATGGAGCCTAAACTCTTATTATTGTTGCCACGGTATGAAGACTATAGTTTAATCTAATAATATAATGGCAAACCCTGTGAACAGAAGTTATTTATATGAAGGTATATATTTTATTGGCTACAAATAGCATAGTCCAAGTTAGAAGTTTCAGGGAGGGTTAAATGATTTCCTATATGTTGCCATGTGAAGAAACTGAATAAAAAATTAAATGGTAAAAACAGAAGTGCAGTTAAATAATGGCTCACTCAAGGCTCTGTATTTTTAAGTTTAAGCTGTACAAATAATGTTCCGTCAAACCCAGAACTGTTTGCCACATGTTGTCAGAACAACACCACACCTTCAGAACTTCTAAGATCTCATTTATTTAGCTACAAAACCCTGTTGAAAGGTCCATGGCAATACCTTATAATATCAAAAAATTCAGTCTGGATGATTTCATCTCACTGTGCCCATGAGAAAGGGATAGAGAAATTCACTCCACCATGAAAACTGTGTTTGTCTCTGTGTGTGCATTCAGAATGACAAATTGCTGAAATTAAAGCCTTCTGTAGTCATTTAATCTGTCTGATTGGTTGGCATCTGTCTGTCTCTTGAGACAAGGGAAGGCTGCACTTTTGGGGCTGAAGTCAAACTGTTGGGGAGTTACAGCGCCTGCTGTGGCTGTAGAGACCAATATGGGAGAGACGTGCTTTGTTGCAGCTGGGGCAGATGGAGGTGTCCAGTTGTGCTGATGCAGGTGTACAGTGGCAGCTTGCTGTGCTGCTAAGACACTGTTGGCTGAGGGGCTTGTGTGACAACACCCCAGTGTACACAGGCTCCAGCTGAACAATCAATGTCCTGCAAAAAATGGAACTGATGTATCAGAGTTTATAAGCTTTGGGGTGTACACCAGCAGGATCCTCTGCTGCTAGGAACTTGCATTCGGATCTACACCCAATAGATAGTCCAATGAGAACATCAATTTAAAACCACAGTTGTGAATAAGTAAATAAGCGCACCAGTGTGTACAGTGGTCGATACACCTTTGTCCTCAGTTCCTTGCTGGTGCAGCACGTCTTACGGTGAGGACAAAAGAACACTCATAATTTTAAATAAATTAAAATGTCTATCTCCATCCCCCACCCCCACAAAAGAACACCAAGAGCTTGTTTTATTTGTAACTAGTGGCAGTTTATGCAGTCTTCAGTATTTATTGCCTGCCTGATTTAGTTCCAGTACTGAAAAGAGAGAAGGGCAATGTAAGGAAAATGAAAAGGCAGATCTAAATGCTTGTTTGGGATTGATACTGAGCTTCTTGGTCAGAAGATACAGACTTTCAAAAAGTAGTTTTTTTAAAGGAAAAGTAGAATTAAAAAATATATGAGTCCCTTAAACATAATGGAATATGAGCAAAATTATTTTCCACTTCAACTATACCTTCTGAAGGAAGGTTTTATTGATGTGATTTCACCAGACATTCCTTTTTGGGGGGTGCCTGAACAAGGCAATTCTAATGATTCCTTGGTCTAGTCTCTAAAGCACTAAATTTTGTCAGCCCTGAAGTTAATTTATAGTGTGGTGCGCAGCCATGTAGCTAATATCTCCCATTAATAACTGTGTGCATGTCTGATTTTCCACACTCTTTGCTGAAATATATAATCCTTTATTCCCCAAATAAAATGGAGAGGTCAACAAAATAGCGGGAGGCTGTGCGGTTTCTTCACAGTCTGCTCTTTTTGTCCTGTCACTAGTGAGATTGCCAAAGTCCATAATTACCTGTTCCTAAAATGTATTTGTCCACAAAGTAATGTTCAGCAGTATTACAAATAGAGTGGCATTTCTTGCAAAGCTTCTTCTCTGTCTCAGAAAGTAGAATGGGCTTCTGCATATGTGTGATCATTCAATTGAAAACCATGGGTGAGAGCAATTTTGGGGTACACTTTTCAATGAAGAAATTTCCACAGAAATACACCTGTAATATATGCTCTCTAATTACCTGTCACCTGTGCAGTAGTAAACAATGCCCCCAAATTTCAGCCACTTACTATTTTACAGGTTTCTTTCTGTATATAAAAAACACCTGAGACCATCTTTACAAACCTTACAAACTGGCTTCTCCTTCTTCCTTTCTTATTCCTTCTGGCAATGGTGTGAAATTATGTTCTGTGCTGTTTTTCAAACAAAAACTCACCGAGTGAAGGAGACAAGTGTCCTATGTCTGATACACAGGGCAACATGAGCAGCACAGTGCCAGATTCAAAAGCTGAGGGTGCAAAGGAAGAGTCTTTCTAAACAAAGCTTAAGCGAGGTTTTACAGCATGTGAGTTGCAACATCAAAATGGAAGTAAAACAGAGAATATGAGTGATATCCTGTGTGAGTCATTAGATAAGAACATAAGAATAATGTGCTGCATCAGGCCAATGGCCCATCTGGTCCAGCATCCATTTCTCACAGCTAGTAGCCATGGATGGCCATCTCCTCATTCTCAGAACAGACCCTTTGAAGACCGTGAACACAAGTAACTCAAGTTACTTTTATAACATTGGTGGTGAACCTTAGGCCAGCAGGTGAATGCAGCACTCTACATCTCCCTGTCTGGCCTTCAAAACTCTTCCCAGGCCACATTGCTTGCTGGCCCCATTTCACACCCTTCTTAAATGTACAGTGGTGCCCCGCAAGACGAATGCCTCGCAAGACGAAAAACGCGTTTTTTGAGTCATTCCGCAAGACGAATTTCCCTATGGGCTTGCTTCGCAAGACAAAACGTCTTGCGAGTTCTTGCGAGTTTGTTTCCTTTTTCTTAAAGCCGCTAAGCCGCTAATAGCCGTGCTTCGCAAGACAAAAAACCGCAAGACGAAGAGACTCGCGGAACGGATTAATTTCGTCTTGCGAGGCACCACTGTATCTGCCTGGCTGGAATGTGCCCTTGAACTCTGATAACTCTCTGCCCTGACTGGAAGACAGAAAGGGGTGCTGTCTCATTCTCTCTGAGTAGAAACTAACCTGTTGTATTAAGGTAAAGATAAAGGTAAAGGTATCCCTGACCATTAGGTCCAGTTGCAGACAACTCTGGGGTTGCGCACTCATCTCGCTCTGTAGGCCAAGGGAGCCAGCGTTTGTCCGCAGACAGCTTCCGGGTCATGTGGCCAGCATGACTAAGCTGCTTCTGACGAACCAGAGCAGCGCACGGAAACACCGTTTACCTTCCCGCCAGAATGGTACCTATTTATCTACTTGCACTTCGTGCTTTCGAACTGCTAGGTAGGCAGGAGCAGGGACCGAGCAACGGGAGCTCACCCCGTTGCGGGGATTCGAACTGCCCACCTTCTGATTGGCAAGCCCTAGGCCCTGTGGTTTACACCACAGCGCCACCCGCGTCCCTGTTGTACTAAGGCAATATATATATTAATTGTTCTACTCCCTTTTGCCTGTTTCTATCCACCCCTAGTATATGGCCCTTGGAATACTACCCTGAAGAAACATGGCCCTTGGTTCCCTGCTACAGTTGCAAACTGAAATCCTTCACCCAGAGCCACTGACACATTATTCACAATGTGTATTTTACAGCTGTTTTTTTGCTGGCTATTCTATTCCATTTGAATGTTCCGTAAACTGCCCTGGGACCCCTTTGGGCAAAGAAATGGTTTAAAAATGAAATGAATAAATAAATAAATAAATCATTTTGGTTGGGCTTTATTTTATTGTTTGGATGTCCTGGTTTGGTGGTTGTCTTGCTACAATAACGAAAAGGCTCTAAAAATGATGCTTCCATGTTTTGTTTGTCTTTTATCTCATGTACAGATTTTGCAGTTCTCTTGGCAAGTGTTAAAATGTTTCTTCCCACATGAGGGCATCAGAGCTGTTCCAACAAGCTAAGGGGACAGTCTCTTGGCTCTTTACTACAGAAATCATGAAGAATTTGAGCGTGTGAGGTGCATTTGCTCTTACAAGCCTTTTCTAGTTTGCACTTCTGGTAGACTTATCCATTTTCCATGTAGGAAGGAAGGCTTCATAAAATCAATTTACATCCTTTCTTTGCTAACCATGAAAATCAGACACAGATCTATATATACTGATCATATGTGAACTGTTAGAGGCTGTCCTGGATGGCCACTACCTTGCCATTAATAGCAACTTGCTACAAACAGACCCTTATTTAAAGCACAGTAATGTGGCCCCTGGAATAGTAAATATAAGCAACTGAGCTAAATGATGCTTATTTTAACTACTGGCTTAGAATGTGGCCCCACTGAGGAAATGTATAGGAAAGGGCTATTTAGAGAGATGCATACACAGCAAATTGCATCCTTTGTGTCAAGAACTATTGCTCCCCACCCCGCTATAAGCCATAAGTGAGAATATTAAAGATTTTAATATTTTAAATATTTTAAATATTTTAAAATATTAAATATTTTGGGTCCTGTAAATCTGGGACTGTCCTGGGAAAATAGGGACACTTGGATGGTCTGCAAGGATGTTGAACTTGGAAGACACTCTCTGAGATCACCTGGAGCTTCCATGACATTTAGAAGCCTACACACTGCGTGACAGGAAATTGTCCCATCTGGAAATCTGATAGCATCAATGCAGAAGAATCTTACATTCATGCATTCATGCTTTACACAAAGTCCAATAAAACTTTCTTTGCAGTGTGAGATATTAAAAAACAAACAAACCACACCCCTAACACTAACACCTTATGCTCTGTCACTTTGAGGAATCTACGGCTCAACCACAACCAAAACAAGACCAGCCGACTCATTAAGGGGACTGAAGGAGTCACACTGGGTGGTAGAATCCTGCAGGGCAGCACCCTGCAAGCACCCCACCCAACCATCGCTGCTGAGGTTGCATGGCTGCAGTAGCAGCTTCTGGCAAGATCTCATGAATTCTCGTAAGCTCTTGCTGGAAGCTGCCACTGCAGAGCCCTGGTAAGTGAGGCTTCAGTGCTGGGGGCAGGTGATATCTTCCTGCTTTGCCTCAGGAGGCAAAACAGGATGGGCTGCTCCTGACCCCAGGAAACTTGCTGCTTTCATTCTCCTCTTTGGAATGGGCAATCATTAGTGTTTCATTTCTTGTATTTCCATCTCCCCATTTCCTAAATCTTGCTATCTTTCTGTCCATGCTCAGACCCAAACTGCTGACATTTGCATTTGTGCATTCCCTAGGGGCACCTAGACCTCTATTTTGACTGGAGTCATATTCTAACTAACCATTTTTCCTGTTCTGCAGACATTGCATTTGGTAATTAAGCCACAAAGCCATTTTACATTGAAACAGCATTTTGGCACTGTAAATAAGGAAACAGTTGTACATTGAGCTGAAGGTGGGACTTAGTGGTTTCTGCTAATTCTCCAAGAAATTAAGGCAAGCAATGTAATGTGCAACCTTGCCCCAGGCAGGCAACAACTTTGGATAAAAGATCTCAAACTGCCATCCCTCCATTGTCACCTGAACATCAACAACTCATCCTCTGCTGTAAGGTCTCGGGGTAGTGTTACATCTACCCCCCACCAAATATAATGAAACAAATAAAACAAGCCCACTCCCAAATACAATACAACAAGAAGAAGAGTTTGGATTTGATATCCCACTTTATCACTACCCTAAGGAGTCTCAAAGTGGCTAACAACCTCCTTTCCCTTCCTCCCCCACAACAAACACTCTGTGAGGTGAGTGAGGCTAAGAGACTTCAGAGAAGTGTGACTAGCCCAAGGTCACCCAGCAGCTGCAGGTGGAGGAGCGGGGAAGCGAATCCAGTTCACCAGATTACGAGTCTACTGCTGTTAACCACTACACCACACTGGCTCCCAATACAATACAATACAATACAATGCAAAGCAATGCAATACATATCAACAGTCTGGATGGTGCATAGGGGAACACTAATAGTTCAAGCCAAGGAGAAGAGAGGTATCTCCAGTGAGCACCAGATGTAAAGAGACAACACTTGTTGCATCTTTATCAAAGCCATTACAGAGAAGGCTGTCCCATGGGATATCACCCCTTGCACCTCCAAGGGAAATGCCACTATAAACAGAATCTGTCCTGTGAGCCATAACATCCTGTCTGGCACATAAAGGAGGATACGCTCTTCCAGGCATATGTTAAAGAAAAATGCAGATAGGCACAGATAGGCACCCCAGACTAGCTTACTGGGGTGAATGGGGCACCTGCCCCAACAACCTCACTTTGCCCTCAGCCAGTCTCCACCAGCCTGCCTTCTTACTTACATCCTGTCCAGGGAGTGGCATTGTCTGTCAGCAAGCTCCTCCTTAGTTTCTGTGTTGCCCCTTGTGGGGACAAAACTAGAATTATTTGACTCTGCCTGTCGTTGGTTCTGGCTCCACCCACTGTTGGCCTCTCTGGCTTCTGCCCCACCAGTCCCTGTGGGCCCCTGTCACCTCCTTAGGAGCTGGTATTCAGTGCCAGACGGCCTCTCATCAAGCCCCGCCCCTCACGTCCCTGGCTCTGCTGGCTCCACCCCCAGACTTAGGGTTTATGGTTACACAACTGGATACTTCTAGGTTTCTCTTCCACACTGGAAGCACAGTCTGTTAGGGTCTGACAGAGATGGGGACATTTGGAGCAGGGTTGATGCACAAAGCACCACTGCCCCTTCCAGCAACCATGTGAATTTTTGGAGGACCCAGTTTTACTTACCTTCCTTGTGAGAATTCTCATATTACTCCACTCTTCTTCCTGCTGCTTAAGCAGTTACTAGTACAGGGGTCAGCAAGGTTTATCTTGCCTGGGCCGGATTGGTCCCACTGAGATCCCTCCATGGGCTGGATGTCGCACGTGCATAAGCACCTGTGATTTTCGGCATCTGTGTATGCACAGACGTGATTTCCAGTGCTGCGGAAATGAGTCCCCGCGCCGCACTGCGCCGCTTTAGCACAGCGTGCGAGCGGGCGGTTCGGGTCGGGGGCGGCTCGTGGGCCAGTCAAACAACCTCCACGGGCTGCTTCTGGCCCATGGGCCTTAGGTTGCTGACCCCTGTACTAGTCCACAGGAAAAGAACCAGTTCTCTTATCCCATGCTACATTTATTCATCATCCTTTGGATAGGGATTTACTCAAGATATTTTTGGAATTCCAATAATATTTCCACATGGTCACTCCTGTCTACACACACTCAATTAACTACAAGAAGTTGGGGCGGGGCAGGAAAACTGACTCTATTTTGTCCTAATAAAGTATCCATTGGTTTTCTTGGATCAGTCTGTTATTTCCTAGATTCTCCATATCCTGTTAAAAATGAAAAAAAGAAGAAGGAAATATCTGCATTATGTTGGTTGCTTTTCAATTCTCTGGGAATTTCAGAGACATTGCATGCTTTTATTAGATTTTCAGTGACTTCACATTTAAGTTTTTTAAAAATGTGGTTAGACGCTATTAAGATCCAGTGACGATACACTAGAAATTTCATGTAGGTTGAAGTCCAGATTTGTCAAATTATTTTGAATGTTGCAATGTGGTAGTGTTTGCATTGTAATTAAAAATATACTGTCTTAATGCAGTCAAGCCACAGTTGTCATTTATATACCACTTGTTTCACAAATATACTTCTGTACAAAGCAATAAACAATAATAGTACATATTTATAATACATAATACAATAGTTAAAATATCACTGCAACATAACACTAATAATTAAATTATTAACCATTCATTTAAACAATATCTAAAAGTGAGCATAAAGTCTCTCAATAGACAAATCAACATTTTACACCCTGAAGTAGCCCCCAAGGGCTGATGGCAAAAATATATTTCAAACCTTCCCCTGAAAATTTTATACCAATTTGTGATAAACCCACTTCACAGTTCTAAGGCTCCTAGAGTGGGACGAGGCAGGTAGTCATCCCTTGATGGAAAATAGAGACCAGGGTCATATGAAACACTAAGTCAAACCATGGTTTGGTGCAACCAAGCAGACATGCAGGCTCCTAGAGCAGATACTATGGGCTCCGCACCCTTCCACAGATCCTACTGCTGTAGTGCATGGAGCTAAGCCATAATTTGACATAGAATTACACCTGTATCCAGGCTTGTGGTTTGTCTCCCTGAGAGAAACTCAAGTGGTAAGCCAAGAACAGACCTTGGTTACAGCTCTTGGTTATCTGGACCAAGACAAACCATACGCCTGAGTTGGGATGTAATGCTAAGTCAAATGATGGCTTAGTCCTGAGTAGTATGGCAGCAGTAGGACTAGAGAAGAAATGCTGTAGCTCTGAACATCATTCTGGGAACCTGGACATTTATTTGTTCATGCTAAGTCATGGGTTGGCTCAGTGTTACTTGTGGACTGAGTCCGAGGTTCCTTCCCCTTTACTGTTCTCATCTTTCTGCCATTGCTGAGACCAGAGAATTACCTAAATTCTGCTCTGAAATGAAATAGGTCTAAGGTTGTCCACTGTCTGGATTGTCCACCTTTCAAGAACCCCATATTTGCTGTTCTGATCTCCTTAAAATTAAGAGTGTACAAACATCATGAATAAACATCACATTGTCTCACCCTTCATTTTCCAAATATCACTGTTCATTTTCAAATGTATTTGTGAATGAAAGTACAAAGGAATTTTCTGTTAGAGGAATTCTCATTTAAATTGAATAAAATACAATAAATAATTTCCCCTAAATATTAGCCACTCCCTTGTTTCTGATATCTCTCCCTAAAGACCTTGCAGGTCTTATTCTGTTGAACTCTTGGAAAGATTATTCGCATGGGATCAACAGATAAAGCGTGAAGCTTCCTTGATTAAAGGAAGGAAGGTTGTGATAGCATCTTAGGCACTATAACAGCTTCAGCTGATGCAAATAGAGAATCCCTCCCAGTCTCCAATAAAGCATGTACTTATTGATTTCTTTGTGCAGATTTCCCTATCGCTGTAGCAAGAATATAGTGAAACTAATTATATTCTTAATTTGAAAACCCAAAAGGGCAAAAAGCAGTAAGCAGCATATGCAGCATACAATATTATTGTCGACTCATCACTCAGTCTTCATAAGCTTTTGGCTTCAACCATCCCTGACTGTTTGGTCTTTCAAGGCATTTGAAGGAAAGCCTAAAGGTTAAGTCCAAGAAGGCTTTGAAATCATGTGAAAAAGAGTTGGTCATGTGGGTGGGATGAGCACTTCCAGTAGATGCCGCCCCATTCCAAGAACCAGGCCTTATTTGTGCCAACACAACCATGCCAGCCCAACCTCATTTGAAACAGTATTTGGGTTTCTGGATTACACCAATGTGGTATAATGGGTAGAGTATTAGTCTAGCGCAGGCTGGCTCACCCGTGAGGCAGGAGCCACTGGGGCAACAGATCCTGATGTAGATCTTTAGTCCCTCTGTTATGCCTGATGTAACTCTTCGCTCACCCCATCTTCTCTGGTGGGGCCTCCTGCTGTTTTGTGGCCCATCTCAGGGGCCAAAATGTCTTGAGCCAGTCCTGGCCTAGGGCCTTAGAAACACAGGTTCAATACCCTGCTCAGCTACAAAGCTAACTAGGTAGGATAAAATGGGATGGAAGACCACAAACGTACCCTGAGCTCCTTGAGGGAAAGGTGGATGATAAAAGTAATGATAAACAATTCCCAACAGCTGAGTGCATTATAACAGTTGTACTGGAGTTGAAATCAAGGTTGCCAGATTGGCAGTTTGGAAAATCCTTTCACCTTTCCTTCTAGTACAAAAGACACTGATGGAACCAGTGAAGCATGGATCAGGAAATGCAGAGCACAAAATTAATACTGACATGGCATGATGGCAATCTTGGTTGTTGCTTTGAGTTTCCCTTCAGTAAGGATGTGGGCCTCCTTATCCCCACTGCTGATGATGGCAGCGGCTTCTTACTACTTCAATTCCTGCTCCATGTTTTGGTGGTTTTAAAGGGAAAATACTTTCCAATACTTTGGCCACCTCATGAGAAGAGAAGACTCCCTGGAAAAGACCCTGATGTTGGGAAAGATGGAGGGCACAAGGAGAAGGGGACGACAGAGGACGAAATGGTGGACAGTGTTCTCGAAGCTACCAGCATGACTTTGACTAAACTGCGGGAGGCAGTGGAAGACAGGAGTGCCTGGCGTGCTCTGGTCCATGGGGTCACGAAGAGTTGAACACGACTAAATGACTAAACAACAACAACTTTCTAGATTGGCGGTCTAGAAAGCCTACTGAAATTAGGAACTCTGGACCAGGTTACCTGAAAGATCGTTTTGCTCCGTTGCCAAGCAAGGGCATTAAGATCAATGAATGAGTCATGCCACAGCCTAATGGTTATCAACTTCTGGTAACACGGAGGTGGGTTTTTTTCCCCTGCTGGTGGCACTGGCATTGCACTCCCTGCTGAAAAATGAGAGGCCCCATCTGTACTGGCATTCCACCAGCTATTGAAGAGACACTTGTTTATATAGTGGAACCTCGGTTTTTTAATGTAATCCATTCCAGAAGTCCGTTCAACTTACGAAACATTTGAAAATCAAGGATCAAAGGGCTGTCAGCAAGTTCAATGGGAAAAAAAGAAAACAAAAACACACCTTGGAAGCCATTTGACTTCTGAGGCTTGTTCAAAAATTCACTTCTGGGTTTTCAGTGTTTGGCTTCCAAAACGATCGGCAGCTGAGACGTTCGAAAACTGAGCTTTGACTCAGGGCCGGATTTAGGTTTGATGAGGCCCTCAGCTACTGAAGGTAATGGGGCCCTTTATATGTCCATCTGTCCTTTGTCAACAACAAATTGTCACTGTTTTTTGTGTTGAATATATGCTATATGGTAATTTATGGACCTAATAGGTATCTCAAGCCATTTGCACATAACAAAATAGGAGCCTACACAGCACAAAGCACTGTTTTTGTATATAGGTTTTATTTCATTTGTTTTTAATCTTATTTTTTGGAAATGTACATCCAGGTTTTTTTTTCCCTTTAATTTTTTTTGAGGGCCCCCAAGAGAGTGGGGCCCCAAGCTATAGCATGTTTAGCTTATACGTAAATCTGGCCCTGCTTTGACTGTATACGCATTCCCTTGATCTCCCAACCTGCATCTCCTGCTTTAACTGCAATGCCTTTTTAGTGTGCTGGTTTTATTGTGTGTTTTAATTATTAGATGCTTGTATTTTTATGACTGCAGAATTGGTTTTAATACATAGAAGTCTATATTGGCACCCAGTCTCCAGGTGGTTGCGGTCTGACGTGGCAGACCCTCTGTTCCAAAGAGCAAAAGGCCTTCACATAGTGTGGCTGGCATTTGGGGAATTCCCCCAGCATAGGAGAGTGGGATAGTCCACCATCCCCTAGATTCAAATTGGCCAGTCAGGTGGCTATAAAGACTAGCTATAAAGACCGGCTGCACCCAAACTTCAGACTGCAGTCAGCCAAAGAACAACCCACCCATTATTTGTATGCAAAGTTTTTTTCTTCTTCTTTGCATTGTATAATGGACCTTGCTGTGGTTCATTAATGGTTGCCATATTCAGAGCCAGGGAGGAATTTTCCTGCAAACAGATTTGTAGTAGACTTGTAGTAGATTTGTAGTAGTAGACCCGTCTACTGCAATTATTAAGTTTGCAGATGACACCCCCATAATGGGTTTAATAACAGGTGGGCACGAATCAGCGTATAGAGGGGAGGTCCAAAAAATATCTACATGGTGCCTAGGGAACAACTTGCACCTTAATATCAGCAAGACAAAGGAGATGGTGTTGGACTTTTGGAGGAAGAGAGGAGAACTAGCCCCGCTGTACATCGGGGAGGGCTGTGTGGAAAGAGTCTCTTCCTTTAAATTCCTAGGAGTTTATCTCAGTGAAGACCTTACTTGGAAAATAAATACAACCCAGGTGGTTAAGAAAGCCTAACAGAGACTCCATCTCCTCAAAATATTGTGAAAGAATGATGTCAATCCACATTTGATGATCTCTTTCTACTGGTCAACAATAGAAAGTGTCCTTTCATACTGCATCATGGTGTGGTACGCTGGTTTGACCTCAACTGGTAGGAAGTGCCTACAGAGGGTGGTGAATACAGCACAAGATATTATGGGCTGTCCCGTGAATCTGCTGGATGAAATAGCAGAAGAACGTTGCCTCAGGAGAGTGAGGAAAATTGTCAGGGATGATTCACACCCTGGCTGGCACTTTCTTGATCTCCTGCCCTCAGGCAGAAGATATAGAAGCATGATTAGTTGCACCCACGGGGTAAAGAACAGCTTCTATCCGTGTACTGTTAGGCTGCTGATTGAGAAGATAACAACAGGGCAACTGACTTTCGGGTTTGGTGTGTGTGTGTGTGTCAGTAAACGAGGGGAATTAGGACTAAGAGAGCTGAGTGGGGGTGCTCGTGTAATCTCACTGTATATACGTTGTACAAGTGACAATAAAGTATTTCAATTTCAATTGGTTCTGTATAGAGGCTTTGCCTTCCTCAGAGCAAATGGTCTCAACTTTACAGGGATAAGGCATTGGGTGGCACGCTGAGTCTAATATCAGGTTGGCGTGAAGTGGTGAATCACACCTATCCATAACAAGAAGCCAAGCGTGGGGGCAGACGGGCCACATAGCTTCTGGCAGCAGCCTTGGGGGCCGTCTAGGTAGACCCATGTCTTGAGGAAGTCCCCTAATCCCAAGCATGAACCTGCTCAAGTGTCAGCAGTGTCAAGTGTCAAGTGTTAAGTGTCAAGTGTCAAGTGTCAAGTGTCAAGTGTCAAGTGTTGGGGGCTGAGAATCTTGCGTAGAACATTAAACTTCTGGCTCTGCCTAAACTCAAATCCCTCCCGGTCTAACAGCCCTAGTGCAACAAGACTGTCACAAGAGTGCCTGGTCTAAAATTGTCAATCAAAAACTTCACTCTTGAGGTTGATCCCCACAGCAGCTACTCACTGTGGGTTATAGTAAAGCAAACAATCTAATTTGCCAACACCTAAATGATATTGAGCATCAGAACAACTTGGCCACAATAAGGAAATTTTGCCCATGGTATGACCATTTTCCATCCTCCCACTTTGACTCTCTGGCACCCTATCTGTATAATCTAGCAGTTCCAAAAATATAGACGTGCCTTCACCCTCGTAAGACTGAATGTACTGCCCTTGGCTGTACTTGAGGGATGATTCCAACAGATTCCATATGAAAAACGCTTATGTCCCTGCAGAGATGGCAGCACCAAATCAGTGGCGCATGCCCTCCTCGCGTGCACTCTTTATAAGGACCTGAGGAATGAGATTATTACGCCTCTTTTATTGACCATTCCAGGTCGCCCAACCACTCCCACAGTGTCGTTTCTCCTGGCAGACCAAGAGGAGCAGATGACTGCATAGGTTGCAAGTTTTCTAGCTGGGGCAATCAGAATAAGGTCTACTATTTGACTGCTGATTCAGGACCCTAAACTGTGTTTTATATAATCAACTTTTTATTTTGTTCTGTGTATATCACAATGTTTTTTTTTGTTGTTGCTGTGGCTGACCGCTGATGCAAATAAAGCTTCATTCATTCATTCATTCATTCAGTGGAATCAATAAAAGTTGTGACCAATTTTAAATCCTAGAATGTTGTCTCGTGCAATTATTTTGCACCTATCATTGTCCAGGCCTTTGTTCCCTTTGGTGGGGGTCACTGCAAGTGGGTCCACAATAGGGTATACATGTGTGCCGTGGAATTCTGCAAACCTTAATGTGCAGGCATAAGCCTCAATGATTCTACTGGTTTTTTTCCATTAGGACCCCAGGTATGGACACTGTCTGTGCCCAGTCCCACCGTGCATGTGAGGCCGTGAAGGGGTTGTGTTGTTTGAAACCCAAAAGTCTAAATCTGGGGTCTTCCCTTTGCAAAGCATTTGCTCTGCTATTGAGCCTATGCCTGGTCCCTGATTACTGCTGTAGCTGGAGAATGAAGGAGATTAATCATGCAGATCTGGTAATCTCACATCTGGTAAATGCTCCTCACTGTGATTGCTCTGGTTCTGAGGAGCACAAGAGTGAATTGCACTGTGCCGCCTTGTTTCTTCCTCTTCCTGGCACCCTGTGCCAGTTCAGGTAACATTAGTAACTATGATGGGAACCGCAGAGCACCTGGGTTACTCTGCCTGCTTTTACCTCGAGCGATAATAATGTTTTCCCTGTTTTATTACAGTCTCTTGAGATGGTGACTGATTTGCATATTCTCTAACACTTAATTAACGATGTCACCTTCCCAGTGCCTTGAAAACAGTTTTCATTTTTTCCTCGGCAGACCTCCAACAATTACCTCCCACATTTTCTGCTGAAGTCCTTTTTATTACTTTAATGACAAATAATTGGACAGATTCTGAGTAATGAGGGTGAGAGCCAAAGGACTGTTGCATAGGAGACGGCTGCTTGTTACAAGACACTTTTAGTGGTCTCTAAATCAGACAGACAAGTAGAGTAATGATCATCTTGCTGTAATGAGACACAATTAAGAATCGCTGCAGCAAATGACAGAACAGTTCATTGAACAATAACCTCCTACTTCTCTCTCTCTCTTCCCCCCCTCCAAAAGAGATCGAAGCTTAATTATAGCATCACCATTCACAATGCTATAGTTAAGGTTGTGTCAGCATTTCAATTTGAAATGTGGTATTTTTCAAGGGGTTATAGCGTGTGTGTGCGTGCGCGTGTGTGTACTCTGAGTTGAAACTTTATTAAGATGGGATGTCATTTTCCTCTGGACTTTCCCTCCAGCTTGGCCAAGGTTGAAATTTCACTGGCTGAAGTGCAATAGAGGCTTCATTCATCAAACATGTTTGGAAGAGCCTCATTAACTATAATATTCTGGAATTTATGGTTTGCCAATTCCAGCATCTGGAACTGAAAATGCTTTAAGTAGAATTGCGATTGCTTCACGAGCTGCTTTCTTCTTCTTCTTCTCTCCACCCCCCCCCCCCCGCCTTCCTGACAACACAGTGATACTATGTGGGTATCTACAGCATGAGCAAATAGTTTGAATAAGTATTGTTTTAGGTAATTGCTGTGCCTATCATCTTTCTAATGTGTGTACCTGGAATGAAAAATACACTTATAGACTACTAGTACAATATGAGGAACATGTTTCTTCCAACACAAGAAATCAGAGGTAGACCAATAATAAGATAACTCTTTGCTTCAAGAGTAAATAAATATCATTTCACATTTGGACAACTGAACATCAATAGGATTTATTTTGTTTGTGTTGGCACCATTTTCTCTCTCTACCTCAGATAGTCTTGTGTTCAGAGAAGCCATCCTTACTAAGGGTGGATAAGGCTCCTGCCTTGGTTTGGAAGGGGCTCAAATAAAACAAATAGTTCTCTGTCTCCAAAAGGAGAATTACTTATATCCAAGTGCATTTTGAAGTTTGGGCCCAGCACCACACCACAGTATCACTGTGAGCAAGGCCCACATGCCCCACAGTCCCACAAGTCCTGGACCCTTTTGGGCCGCTCAGGCCTCCTGCTGCCCTCTGTTCTTTCCACAAAAAATGGTAGTGGCAGCCATTGGTAGCATGATCAGGGTTCACAGTAAGGAAGACTGGTTCTGGAGCTTACTCTCCGTCTGAGAATACTGAAGTAACAGTATCCTGGTGTCAGGGATGCCTGGGGAAATGTAGTTTTCCAAGGCTCCCAAGTCCTTAGAAACTACATTTTCCTGGCGATAGTATTCCTGGTACATGGCAAGTGACTGTGAAGGGAAATGGGGGGCTACTGCAGTGGGGAGGAAGCCTAGCTTTGAGGATAGCACCAAATCCATTTCAAGGGAGAATTTGGAATTCTGCACCTGCATGGGAAATGTGGGTGTGGTTTTCCCAAAATGGCCTGGCAGTTCTGAGGCCTAGTACACTCAATTAGGCTTGTAGCCTGGAGGTTCTCTAGCCCTGTCTTTGCATGACTAAAGAGTACAGGTAGACACAGGAAGTACTAGCTAGAGATGCTTCCAGCAGGTGGGCTAATGGTATTGGGCCTTCCCCCAACCCTGGCTGGAGGTCATGCCACTGGTGAGTTGGGAGAGGGAGGCATGTTCTATTCTTACTTGCTTGTCCTTCTCCAGAAGGTGACCCCTGGGGAGTATTGTTTGGCCCTGTGGAACCTCCAGTGTAGACTTTGCAGTTTTCTCTCTTAAGCAGCATGGCTGCTGATGTGCTGAACCAAAGTCTGGCCAGTATCAGGACTGGCTGAAGGCCAACCAACAGAACCTCAATCCAGATAAAACAGAACTTTCTCAGCCTGCATAGGAGAGGGGCAACCAATTCTAGAAGGGCTCATACTCCTTATGGAGTAGGTACAGATCTTGGAGGAGGTGAGTCCTTGAATTTGTTACTATCCCTGAGGCATGTTGCGTCTGGGGTGTGGAGCGCCTTCCACTGGTTTCGCCTGATGACCCTTCTGCAATCCTGTTTGGATAGGGATACCCTGGCTTTGATGGTCTACACTATGGCTGGATCTAGACATATCAAATAAGTGATTCAGTTAAGCATGTCATAAACTTATACAGGGAAATCCAGTAGGGAAAGACAGGACTCTACAGCGCCATCTGGTGTCACTGTGTTATATTGCATATACAATGCATATAAAACTCTTTTTCTGTATAGCTGAGCCCTCTGGCAAACTTTAGATTATACTACTGCAAAGTGTTGTACATTGGGCCGCTTTTGAAGATGATTTGGGAGCTGCAACTAGCGCAAAATACAGTGGCTAGACTATTGAAGCCACATTTGGGTTTTTGCTTGAGTGCAATGTTCATCAATTTGTTTCCACGCTCAATGCTATGTCCAAGTTCTGGCCAGCTATGCTTTGCTGGGCCCCCAGAAGATCAAGGTCAGCATTTCCTTATATTAAATAACTCGTCTAAGACTCTGAGATCAATATCCAAGGCCTTTCTCTGTGTGCCCTGTGGAGAGATTATTGGCGAGGGAGAAGAGAAAGGGCTTTTTCTATTGTAAGCCCCACCCCACCAAATTTGTGGAATACTCTCCCCAGGAAGATTTGCTTGGTGCCAACACTGTCATATTTTCAGAATTCTTGCCCCTGCTCAAGTCATTTGCACAACAGAGGTCAGCTTTCAGTGGCTGTGTCTTGGTGCTCATGTTTGTGTTGAGTGGGAATGGATATCTTTGTTTTTAGGTGGCTTAAGTGCTTGTAGTGTATTTGTATTGTTTTACTAGAGACATTGTTATAGATGGCATGCTAGTGCTTTGTTTTTCTTTCTGTAAGTCACTTTGGGACTTCCTTTGGTTGCTGGAAGCAATGAATAAATGTAGTAAACTAAGCTAACTAAACTAAACCAGACTTGCGATGTTATATTACCCCAAACTGATCTCTGTGATACCAAAAGAGTTCTGCACTTTAGGGAAATGTTTGTTTTACAATTAATATTTCAAAAGGTCCTTGGAAGGGCATGCTAATGGACAGAGTGGAAATGGTTTTCTCCCTACCATGCTCCGATAAAGCCTTTCCTCACTCAAATTGAAAACGTGTTCTCATCTTCCTCTCTCAGATGCTGGAAGGTATGGATTACTTAATCGGTATAAACAAACCACAAACTAGGGAAAATGAGAAATGAACATTTACTTCTTATAGTTTTGGTAAGACTTTTTGCATTGTTCCAAGGGGAGAAAGCTGTATTACTGCCAATTTATAAAAATGACTAAGGAGGATTTTTTGTTTTACTGATGAGAAGGGTTAATTAATTAATTCTATATAGATCCTGTCATGGCCAGATTCTGCACATGAGTAGACTTGCAATTTCCTCTTTATACCCTCAGTACACACCCCGGACTTCTGTCACCCAGACTACTGAAGTCTTCTCATCTCTGGTGACCTGTCATCTCTTAACATAGTTTATTCATTGATGTACCACCTTTTATTTAAAAATGACAAAGTGGTTTCAATATACAATAGAAAAAGTAAAACATAAAGTGCAAACCAATAACAAAACACAACCATAAAAGCAATCTAAACCTTATAGCAGCAACAACAAGACACTGTTCACGTATTGGTTCAAGAAGTACAATTTAGGTAGGTTTGCCTTTAAATGCAAATTGAATCGAATCTGCCCCATCCCCACCATGCAAACATGGGCACAATAGCTGCATCACAGGATTCAGTGAAGACCCCTGAGCAGAAACAGGGTTTGCCAGAAGGCCATTTTGAGAAGCGCTTGGGAGTGTGCCGAAGCCACATCAACCCAGCGGTCTGTCAATGCACCTGCCTCCACACATTGCTTTTATCCCTAGACTGGCAGCAGGAGCAGGAAACACCTCACAGTTGAACCACTCTGTCTCAAGGGTCCTCCATTGCCAATCTCTAGTCTACTACTGTGCCATCTCACTTCAGTTGCGTGTGTTTATTGTGTTGTCTGCATTCTTTGTTGTGTGGGTGTTCCTGGTTTTGGAAAATTTGTCTATGTGTTTACAAATATCTACCTTGCAAACTCTGTTACTGTGCTTTCTCCATTCCTTTGCAAGATCAAATCACATTTTTCTTTTCATGCTTATATAAAAAGCAATGGCAAGAAATCTCAATTCCCCTTTGCTTTGCAGGATATCTACTGCAGCTTGTCCTGAGCCTTGTAGGAGTTAATTTAGCAATACGTTCATTTCTCTCGTGATTTCTTTTTGTGCTACTATCTCTCAACATTTCTGTTCATTTTGAGAGTACAATGATTACACAATTCAAGGTTCTTCTTTGTGGTTTTTAGGACTATTTCTTATTGACTTCAGTCTAAATTAGATAAGAGATGCCTATTATTGCTTCTCCCAGCTTCCAGGAATCTTTTGCAAAATACATTTCAGAAATCCACATATCTATAGGTGCCCGGATATCAATACTTTTGTTAAGGGCTGCCAAACACCACTGTAAACCATAACTTTTGGGGTGTTTTGCGTTCAGATTATAAGACAATGTGTTTTATTCAGCAGATTTGTTTTAATCTAATTACATAGGTGATTAAAAATTACTGCATGCTGGTGCATCTAATGTAAGTTATCTATTATTCACACCACATTTACTTTTAATATTCATGCAGATTCCCTTTGACATAACCTACTGTGTCACAGTTAATCCAATAAAGATAAAATATAGCTCAGCAAAACACCAGTCGATTCCAGCTTTCTGGTAATTATTAAAGACTATTTCACACTGGTTCCTTCAATCAATGCATTCCCCCTCGGATGTGATAGTGTTCCTCTTTGAAGCTTTCAATCCTCCCAACAGATTCGGAGGAACATTCAGGCATTCTGGGCCTCAGAGGCAGTTCAAAGAACACAACAAGTCATCACAGGTTTATCCTCAAAGCCTGACACTGTCTGTTTGATGTATGGAGACTTAAAAAGTCATCTCTGGAAAAGCATGTGTTTGCTACCAGTCTATTGAACTGGCCATTTATCAGTTTATCTGTATGCACTCAGCACACCTACTAACAGCTCAAAGGATAGAGCATCCCCATTGCCTCCTGGACCAACTATTGATTCAATTCACTTCTCTAATTTCACATTGTTCAGATGTCCAGTCACTGGAGCAGCCACATCACCTTTGTAAGTGAACACAGATGCAACAGATGCAACATGCTGGTGCCTTCGGGTTTGTGTGTAATAAGTACAGAGAGAATGAAGTGTTGTCATTGTGCAAGGCTTAGCAGTCCACTCGCTTCCTGAGTCACAACACTCGCAATCTTTTCTTGCTGACATTTGCCAGGTACACATGCTGCTGATCAGGCCATGGAACAACTTTTGTGCATCCAAAATATAGAGCAACAATGTATCGCCCCTCCCGTTGCTTCTTTATTAATTTATTTTTAAACGCACACCATCAGTATGAATATGAATGTGCTTCAGTCAGCAGCAACACATGCAATAACTAGATGAGGAAACATCGAGTGATACTGAGAATTTAGAACACGAAGTACAAAAAAGAGATAATCTTGAGAAGTTTTGGATAGGCATGGTTTGTGTGGACCATTGCCATTTGATTCAGATTAGTGGCATCACTAGGGTCAGACCAATGGGTACAGGTGTGGGACCCCACAGTCCAAGGAGCCTCTAAACCGGCAGGACCAGTATGTATCACCCTACGTACAAGTGTTGGGGAACACAAGAAGCCACCACCATCCTGCCAATCTTATGTGTTTTTAGTAATCTGGCCAGCTGCTGCTGACCAGATGTTCTATGAATGAAAAGTGCAAGTTTTGTGTGAAGGGAGGAAATGTGGGCCTCGTGTGTGACCTCTGAATGCAATGACAGAAAAGGCATAGACATCATGTTGGATCCATGGTTGGGTTAGTCTTTCAATTTCATTTTTTCCCCAGTTGTCAATTTTCCAATCTCAAATTCCGTTTGCTCCATTTTCATTTTTTTTTTAAAGCAATTTATTAAGTTTTACAATAAAAATAAACATGATAAACAATGTAACATTGATCTTAACATATTTTCACATTTTCTTTGGACTTCCTCACATCTCCCGCTCCCATTTTCATCGTTAAAACATTTTGTCAGCAATTTATCATCTTATTTAAATTCTTATATCCCTTCTATATTTCCTAATCTTATAATTCTCAGAAGAAGCTAAATTTCACAGTCTTACTTATTTTCTTAAAAACTTCTAAATTTAGTGGTGCTCAGTTATTTTGATCTAGCATCTTATTTAACATTCACTCAAATTGCAATACTTTTGTAAATAGTTCTTAAATTTCTTCCAGTCCTCCTCAATCCTCTCTTCTCCCAGGTCACGGATTCTGCCGGTCATTTCAGCCAGTTCCATGTAGTCTATCAGTTGTATCTGCCATTCTTCCAGTGTGGGTAGATCTTGAGTTTTCCAATGTTTTGCAAGAAGTATCCTTGCTGCTGTTGTTGCATACATAAAAAATGTCTGGTCCTTCTTTGCCACCCCTTGGCCGACAATACCCAAAAGGAAAGCCTCTGGTTTCTTAGTGAAGGTATATTTAAATACCTTTTTCAGTTCATTATAAATCATTTCCCAGAACGCCTTCACTTTAGGGCAAGTCCACCAGAGGTGGAAGAACGTTCCCTCGCACTCTTTGCATTTCCAACACTTATTATCAGACAGGTGGTAAATTTTTGCAAGTTTGACTGGGGTCATATACCATCTATAAATCATTTTCATTACATTTTCTTTCAGGGCGTTACATGCAGTAAATTTCAATCCATTACTCCACAACCTCTCCCAGTCCTCAAACATGATATTATGCCCAATGTCCTGTGCCCACCTTATCATAGCCGATTTAACCGTTTCGTCTTGTGTATTCCATTTCAACAGCAAGTTATACATCCTTGAAAGTACCTTAATCTTTGGTTCTAACAATTCTGTTTCTAATTTCGATTTCTCCACCTGGAACCCTAGTTTCTTATCATTTTTAAAAACTTCTTTAATCTGAGCGTAATGTAACCAATCTCGCACTTTGTCTTTCATTTTCTCCAGACTCTGCAATTTCCAATTGTCTCCATCCTTTTCTAGTATTTCCCAATATTTTGGCCATTTAGCCTCCATATTGGGTCTTTTTCGGGCCTTGGCTTCCAAAGGTGAAAGCCACCTTGGTGTTTTATTTTCCAGCAAGTCTTTATATTTTGTCCAGACATTAAACAATGATTTTCTGACAATATGGTTCTTAAAGGCCTTATTTGCTTTAACCTTGTCATACCATAAATATGCATGCCATCCAAAGGTATTGTTGAACCCTTCCAAATCTAACACATCAGTGTCTTCAAGAAGTAGCCAGTCTTTTAGCCAGCAGAACGCTGCGGCTTCATAATACAACTTTAAGTCTGGCAGGGCAAAGCCCCCTCTTTGTTTTGCATCGGTTAATATCTTAAACTTAATTCTGGGCTTTTTGCCCTGCCAGACAAACTTAGAAATGTCTCTCTGCCACTTCTGAAAGCACTCCGTTTTGTCCAAAACCTGAAGTGTTTGAAATAAGAACAACATCCTTGGCAATACATTCATCTTGATAGCAGCAATTCGGCCTAACAAAGAAAGTTTCAATTTTGACCAACTATCTAAGTCTCTCTTAATTTCTGTCCAACATTTTTCATAATTGTCCTTAAATAGACTTAGATTTTTTGCTGTTATGTTTACCCCTAGGTATTTTACTTTTTTAACCACATTAAGTTCCGTCTCATTCTGAAACCGTTCTGACTCTGTATTAGTCAAGTTTTTCCCCAAAACCTTAGTTTTCTGTTTATTTAATTTAAATCCAGCCACCCGACCAAAGTCATTAATCAATTGTAATACTCTTTTCGTACTGGGCTCTGGCTTCTGCAAGGTCAAAACCAGGTCATCTGCGAAAGCTTTTAATTTATATTGTTTCTGACCGACCTGAATTCCTTCCACCAACCGATCCCTTCTAATCATGTTCAATAGCACTTCCAGAACCGAAATAAATAACAAAGGGGAGATAGGGCAACCTTGTCGTGTCCCTTTTTCAATTTTAAACTCTTCTGTAACCACATTATTAACTATCAGTTTAGCTTTCTGTTCTGAATATATCGCCTCAATCCCATTCTCAAAACCCCGTCCCACTCCCATCTCTTTCAAATTTCCCATCATAAATTTCCAGGAGATATTGTCAAAGGCCTTCTCCGCATCTATAAAAATTAAAACTGCTTTTGTATTTATGTCTGTTTGCAAAAGTTCCAAAATGTCAATAATGTTCCTTGTATTAGCAAACAGATGTCTTCCTGGGAGAAAGCCAGCCTGGTCCTTATGAATTACTTCATTTAAAACTTTCTTAAATCTATTTGCCAAAATGTCTGCAAATATTTTGTAATCCACATTTAAAAGAGAGATGGGACGGTAGTTCTTAAGTTGTGTCTTTTCAGCTTCCGACTTTGGTATTAATGTGATAAACGCTTCCTTCCACGACTCCGGTGCCCTCCTCCCCTCCATAATTTCATTGCTGACCTCCATCAAAGGTTGTATCAAATAGTCTTTCAATGTCTTATAGTACTTGGAGGTCAGCCCATCTGGTCCTGGAGATTTGCCAAGTTGCATGTTCTGGATAGCTTGTTCGATCTCCTGTCGTGTTATTTTAGAATTCAGGGTTGTCCTATTTTCTTGTGACAATTTAGATAGTCCGTTTTTTGCCAAAAATTGTTTAATCTCAACCTCATCTTGCGGCCCTTGGGTGTATAGTTTTTTGAAGTATCTCTGGAAACACTTTCTAATGTCCACTGGATTCTGGATGTTTTTTCCATCAACCTCTAAGTTTGTAACAGTATTTAATCTTTGTCTTCTCTTCAACTGCCAAGCTAGCAGTTTTCCACATTTATTCGCCGACTCAAACGTTTTTTGTTTCATTAATTTAACCTTCCATTCAATTTCCTGGTTTATCAATTTAGAATATTGTGTTTGATAAAGTTTAATTTCTCTCAGAGTTGGCTGTGACTTCGGATTCACTCTTAATTTCTTCTCTAATTCTTTTATTTTATCCAAAATCTTATCTTTTTTCTCATTTTGTGTTCTTTTCTTCACTGCATTCTGTTGTATCAAGAATCCCCTCATTACAGCTTTGCTTGCGTCCCAGATTATTCTTTTTTCCACCATATTATTCATGTTTATCTCAAAATAGTCCTTCAAAACTTTTTGGGCCTTCTTGGTAATTTCCTGATCTCTAAACAAATTGTCATTCATCTTCCATCTGAAGCATCCAGTTGGTAATAGTGTCATATCCATCTTTACTGCATTATGGTCGGAGCAGGTCTTTGGGCAGATTTCCACTTTTCTGACCTTAGGTGCCAGGCCTCTAGAAATCCATATTTGGTCGATTCTTGTCCAGGTCAGTTGGGCTTCAGAAAAGAATGTTCCCTCTCTTCCTAGTGGGTTCTTTGTCCTCCAAATGTCAATTTGCTCCATTTTCATATCAGTTTGTGATTCTTTTAAAAAATTAAAAAGTCTGCATGAAATTTCATACTCATTTCTCCTAACGCACACATTTTCCCAAGTAATTTTCTCCAACAGAATGTGTTTTTGCAAGCTAAGTGGCTTCATATTAAAATGTGAACTGAACAAATTTCTCCCCACATCCCTGGTAGGACCCCCCAGATATACTCACTGTTCTCACAAGGTTTGGAAACATGAGCACATTAGCTTCTTCCGCCATTATTTTGAGGGAACTTCCATAGCCACCACGTCTGATTGAGGAAGACAATTTCCTGATAGGGTTTTCTCTGTCAAGAATGCCATGTGTTGTATCCAACTAAATCATTGCATGTGTGAAGTTACTTCTGTGTGCCCAGTGAAGCTTCCTTTTCCTCTCCTCCCCCTGTATGTCCCATCTCCTCTGGGAGTTCACCTAACCCTCTGGGGAAGATTCAGGGGACAATACAGCTGGCAGGGGAGGGAGGGGAAGTTCCCTTGAACTTGTGGGAGTTGTTCCATGCACCCAGTGATTTATCTGGGCACAACCCCGTATGTTCAGCATACCTATACCCAAATAAATTATTATGGAGGCAATGAATATGAAACCGTTTGTTGAATATTTCCTTAGAATTTCACTTCACCTAATCAGATCACACAAATGGCTCACTTAGGTGAGTTCACTTAAGCACTTCC
Organism: Podarcis pityusensis; assembly: GCF_964106645.2. Classification (NCBI taxonomy): domain Eukaryota; kingdom Metazoa; phylum Chordata; class Lepidosauria; order Squamata; family Lacertidae; genus Podarcis; species Podarcis pityusensis. The sequence continues at coordinate 57,728,165 of NC_138036.1, forward strand.
TTATGAGGAACTAATAATACTATTATTCATGCTAGTATTCAACATGCCAATCACTCTGGGTAGACAGACAGGAGCGAAGGAAGGGGGGTGCGGTGGGTGTGGGCCACCCCGGGTGTCACCACTGAGGGGGTGACAAAACGCCAGGCGGCACTCACCACAGGGCCTGCAGCATGCCTGAGCCACGTGTCTCTCCTGGGAGAGACGTAGTGGCTTGGGCGCGCACAGGCTCCGCGCTGCCCAAACGGTCCATCCACTGCCTCCCTCCCAGCTATAGGGTGGCTGGATAGGAGGAGGCAGACAGACTCTGCAGGGCCCCTATGGGTGGCTCACCCCACCCTGACCCCTGTGCGCACAACCGAAGGTGCCTGAGTGGCTTCCTCTGCCACTGTAGGCAGTTCCCCCACCTTATGTAGTTAATGAGTTGGTTTTGTTTCCTTAGGCTGTAGTCTTATACCCACTTATCAGGGACAAAGTGGGTACCTATAGGATTTATCAGGGACAAAGTGGGTACCTATAGGATTTATCAGGGACAAAGTGGGTACCTTAGGATTTTGTTGAGTTTGTAAAGCAGAGAAGCAGTCAGAAAGTAAATAACTTTTTGAGCCCTCTTCTGTGACAAGCAAGTCTGGCTATGGGAGTCTGCTGCTCTAAGCACCATGCAACCTGAGAGGTGCATCCCAGAATCCCTGGTGACTGAGGATTTTGGGATAGAGCTTCTTGGATTTCATGTAACTATGTGCACCCCAACAATTCCTGTCATGTTGCAAGGACTAGCCTTTTTGACTTAGGGGAACATTTATGTGCATATGTGTGTGGTTCCCTGTGCTTTTGATCTAGGCTGGTGCAGTTAGCTAACTCATTGTGTGCAACATGCAGACTGGAGGTTCATCGTGTTTTGATCTTGCAGAACTGGGAAGTACATTTCAATGCAGTTCTTATAAATAAGTAGGGTAGCCACGTGTGCTACTTTACAGAGAATAGTCCTCTGTTTTAAGGAGTCCTTTATTTGAAGGGATGTCTGGTCCAAGTCCAGTTTAAAACAAAAGAACCCCAAGAAGGGAAAGCAGGGGCCTGGAGGTCATCCACTAACAGTGAGCACTTGAACAGCATAGCAGGCCTGCAGTCATCGACTCACAGCCTTCCTCACTATGGTGAGATGAATTATGTTTCCACTTAAATGTTTGCAATTGTTTCTAAACTTGCATCTATACATATGAATTAGCCTATGCAAATGTTATGCAAATCTGCCTTCTTTTGGGGGGTGCATTTCTTCATTTCTGGCCATCTTATAATCAAGAGGACTTTCTTTAGCCATGGCAGTTTTAGTATGAAATAGGCCTCCATTTATTCTCTTTCCCCTTACCCCAAATGCAGTATAATATTTTAAGTAAACACAGTGCACTTGGAGAAATTTAGGAATCTATCCTCATGTCTTCATTAAAGCACCAAACGCTATATACTGAAATGTGAATATTGCATTTTCCTATCCTTACACTGGCTTATCACATTAACTACCAAACACTCGCAGTAAGCAATAAAGTCGTGGCAGGGAATCAAAGTGTGTTGAAACTCCATGTACAGAATTTCAACATCTTAGTAAAAAAATGTTTCATAAGATATGACCACTTTCTGCAACTTTTTGAGTAATTTTGTGATTGCAAGATTGGTACCTCTGGAAACTACTTTGTTAAATTGCATGCACTTTAAATTATGATCTAACCATTTTTATTCTGTTTACAAGGTAAAAAAACACACTTTTAAAAACATATATGCATTCTTAAAATACAAATCTAAATAAGCAAATATATTACCATTCTACTCAGAAATCAAAGCAAACTTTTCCAGTCTGAGTGTAGACCTAAGAGTGGTAAATCACAACCTGTTTCTGTGCTATATTTAAGGTAGCAATCCTATAGCCACTTACTGGAAAGTAAGCTTCATTGAACTCAACAGGACTGACTTTTGAGTAGACATATATAAGATTGCACTGTAGGGCATACTTTCAAAAAGAAAATGGTGCTACTTAAGTATGCATGCATAGGAATGTTTTATTCAGGCATCTACTTACTGTGATAAAAAGGAAAGCATTAGATAGCAAAGCTTCCAAGGACCATGACATATTTCTTTTGAGTTCTGGATATAAATGCAGTAAAAAAAGACCTAGAAAAGCAAGTTAAAATGAGTTCATAAAGTTATAAACTGTAAATACGTTGTAACATTAAATGTCCACCCAGGATAACAAAGTAAATTTTCTATCAGCCTCTTAACTGAAAACTTAAATTCTGGCTATGTGGGTGACTTCATTTGAATGCCACCAATAAATAGTAATGGGTATAATCTTGGGGGGGAAATATGCTGAAGTTAAGGAGATTTGAGTCCCAAAGTAAACATGTCAGGTCACTGTGCATTTGGTTCAAGGAAGAATGAATGTTTTGTTTCAGAGATACTCAGCGCATGGAGCCACAGCACCCATTAGTTGAGTATTGATTAAAGTTTTAGTAGGCAAGACTGTAAATGGAAGAGATGATCTGCTCTTCCTTACAGTTTTTGGAAGTATTTCTCTTCTCAGCTCCTTAGATAAATCTTGTCCACTACCTGTCTGTCTGTTTACAGCGGTCTATCATGGGGCCTTAGTCACCTTTTCTCTAACATAAGAAGTCCCAAATGCAGCAACCTTTTTTTCAATAGGAGCTTCGCTCCATCCCCTTGATCAGGGGTCAGCAAAATTTTTCAGCAGGGGGCCGGTCCACTGTTCCTCACATCTTGTGGGGGGCTGGACTATATTTTTTGGGGAAAAAACATGAACGAAATCCTATGCCCCACAAATAACCCAGAGATGCATTTTAAATAAAAGCGCACATTCTACTCATGTAAAAACACGCTGATTCCCGGACTGTCCGTGGGCCGGATTTAGAAGGCGATTGGGCTGGATCCGGCCCCCTGGCCTTAGTTTGCCTACCCGTGCCCTTGATCATTTGATTAGCCCTCTTCTGAACCTTTTCCAAATCTACAGCATCCTTTTTGAGGTGAGGCATCTAGAACTGTGCTCAGTAATCCAAATTATGCATCATGGTGTTGTCAGTTTAATTTTCAATCCCTTTCCCTAATGATCTAGCATGGAATTTGCCTTTTCCACGGTGTGTGCCTTTGAGTGCTTGTCCCCCTCCCCCTTTACTAAAAAGCAGCCATTGGGAATGTGATAGGATTGGGCTGATGACACACAGGAAGCTAACTCTTCTCACCTGCTATGACTCTGATGGAAATCTTCTGTGAGATGCTGTTAGCTCTGGCAGAGAAGCTTTCATTGGCAACCGCAGGGGATGGGGCCTGATCTAGGGTCAGGGTGCAGGGAAGGCAAATAATTAAAGCCCTCCTTCCTCATGCCACATTCCTGACCCAGATCCACACATGCGGCCATCTAGGAGGGGTGGGGGACAAGCACAAAGAGGCTGATCACAACCAATATAGGTTTGGCCTTAATCAGCAGAGCTGCAATGAGAATGAGTGATGGTTCTTCTTCTTCTTCTTCACATTGTGACTGAACTGACCCAGCATAGAGGCTCGTTAGGAGGAGGCGAGATCAGAGCATGGGATCATGCAGCGAAAGAGCAGGCAGCCTCCTTTGTGAAGATGTACTTTGGACTGATTGGGACCTTTAATTATTTAATTACTTTATTTCTCACTCAGGGAGTTCTCTCATAGCATATTTTGGGAACCGCTGCCATGCACCCTAAACCCACTGAAGTGTATATCACTTTGTCTTGCGGACACATATGAACTTTTCAGAATGCTATTATACAGATATGGAATTTCAGAGCACGTTTCGTCTGGAATTTAATTCCTTTCTGCCTTGTGAGGTGATTCTCATTATTTTGGGTGTGTGGGAATACTGGCTTAAATCTGGAGAGGCCCATATAGGAGCAGGATGCTCTTATGCATATGCATGAGGTGTGTGTCACCCCCAATTTCATCATCATCATCACCACCACACATTTTTTTGTTAAAACACACACATGGAAAATAATAAACCTCAGGCAGAGGGTTTTTGGGGGGCGGAGAGGGGAGGACTTTCAAGGAAATGCACTAGAGGCAGAGGAAGGGAAGAGACTTGGTGGCTTACTCCCAGATACATTGCACATAGTCTTTGACTCAACCCATGTTACATTCCAATGCTACACACTTATGGTAGTGAGCGGGTGGCGCTGTGGTTTAAACCACTGAGCCCCTTGGGCTTGCTGATCAGCAGTTTGAGTCCAGACGACGGGGTGAGCTCCTGTTGCTCTGTCCCAGCTCCTGGCAACCTAGCAGTTCGAAAGCATACCAATAAGAGTAGATAAATAGGTACAGCTGTGGCAGGAAGGTAAACAGCATTTCCGTTGCACCGGAAGCGGTTTAGTCATGCTGGCCACAAGACCTGGAAAGGTGTCTGTGGACAAACACCAGCTCACTTATCTGCACAACATAACTCAGATATCATTGTTCTGGATTTTCCATTCACTATGTAGCTTTGCATTTGGGGGTATCTTCCCTCTCCCACTTTCTGATAGAAGTCATTTTACCAATGTTCTCAAAAATGGCCAGAACGAAAAGTTTCACTAAACATAGTAAAACATGCATTTTGCCACACAGCAATGCATTCATGAGAAATCTCAATTGCAAGAGAATGAGAGAGCGAGAAGTCAACTTCTAGACTGCTATCCTCCACACAGTTTTGTGGGAGTAAACTCCATTGAACTCACTGTGGGTTACTTCTGAGTAGACATACATAGTGCCATTTCCTCTCATCCACATAGCAGGCTTTCTGGATCTCAGCCTGAAAATAATGATAACATTGAAAGGTAACTTGGAATTACATCCACTCTTATTTCAGTATGTAATTTCATAGATGCTTATTAAGAGAAACATTTAAACATGTAGTTTTTTCAAATTAGGGTTTGATAGATTACCGTGAGGTTAATGAAAAACTGCCTACAATCCCTAGATTTGGAGTGCAAATTAAAAATATAAGTCTGATGTTGTCATTGCCATTTCCTGAACATTCAGGTTCTATACTTATAAGTTGTATAGTACCTTGCCAACAATTTGTTGGTTCATTTATTTCGATAATTTGTTCTGATTCATTACTTTGCTTCCTCCACTAAAAGTAAAGTATGTTTTATCACCAGAAAAGGTTAAGTGGGCAACATAAAATGTTCCAAGAAAGCATGTGTCATCAGATTTATTCAGGCAACTAAATCTAGTTTTTAAGAAGCCAAATATGCTTTCAATTATCACTCCAGAGAACTTTATGCTTCATTATAATTTTTTTTGGAAAGAGGCTTTACATGATGTCATAACCAACTTTTAAATTAGTTCAAAGAACATCCATTCTCAACAATTCATTTTAAACAAGGAGTACATAAGAAATCCATATATCAATGTTCACCAGAACTGAAATCAGTGGGGCTGACTTCTGGCTAAACATGTATAGGATTGCACTATTAATCTGGATATACATTTCCTGGCAATATTACACTTTTACTACAGTTGTAATCAAGGCCAGAGAAACTAGTGACATTGGATTTGGGTTAAATGTGTCGCATCCATATCCTCTTGTAATCCATGATCTAACGACGTACATCTGATCTATTATTCCTCAGTCTATGTCTACTTAGAATCATAGAATTGTAGAGTTGAAAGGGCACTTAAGGAACATCTAGTCCAACCCCCTGACAATGCACAAATCACAACTATATAATCCCTGACAGATGGCCATCTAACCCACCAAGAAGTCCGCCACCTTCTGAGGTAGTTTATTCTTCTGTCAAAGCATCAGAAATTACTTTCTCTAAAGTACCTGCATTTAAACTTTTAATTCCAATTTATTTAAAATTTCCTGCAATGTTAATAACACTTTCATTCATATTACAAACTTTATATAAGGTTTTGTTTCATTTTGAAACTTTTCTATACACTTTTAATAGAAGTCATCAGAATTAGTTTGAAAAACAAGAATTGTATATGTGGTCCCCACTTAGCTACTACTGCTTTTAACACGGACCTACAATTAAACACATATGGATTTATTTATTTTTGTGTGTGTTTAATAGCTTCTGTACTCTTCTTGTGTCCTCTGCGGTTTTGTTTAAACAAATAGATATAATTAACAAAAACAACACTTTGCTCAAATTAACATTATCTAATTGCTAGCATGATAATCACACTGATACTTATCTAAATGGTAATCTATTTATCAAAGATACATATAACCTTATTTATGAAAATGAATATTCAGTCTACTATAGTAACTGGGGTAATATATTATTCATTATGATGCTAACCCAACAGAGCATGTGCAGAGCAGCTGGGGCGGAGCATAAATAGCCAGCTTTTTGAAGAGGAAGATGGACTGAGAGAAGAGGGGCTGGTTGGCTCAGTCAATTTTCAGGATTTCATCTTTGTAAAAAAGGGCTGTGCACATGTTGGGGTGTGTGTGTGTTTGTGTGTGTAAGCCATGTGCATTAAATGAAAGCTAACCTGTGTAGATGTAACCCCTGTGTAAATCTTGATGAATGAACATAAGCCAGTTTCCTTCCATTATAGATATATGAGTGCCACCTGAGAAGGAATTCATTCAAAATGTGTTAGCTGAGGCTGTGCGGAACAGGGGCAGCAATTCTCACAAGTGTTTTCACCAGTGTAGGCAATTCCCCCACTTGCAGCTATTTTTCTGTGAAAGGGAATGGTTGCATATTTGGGAACATTGCCCTGAAAAGGCTTGGTGGCATCCTGGCAGTTAGCTAGGATTATCCAGGTGTTCCAGTCTAAAAGGCCTTCTTGCCACTCTTAATCAACTTCATTTGATCTTAGCGGCATGAGTATGTAGACAAATACATACTCTGCCTACACAGAGCTGTGATGTCATCACCCTTCACTACCTAATACCTGGTAGTTTCGGATGGTTCTATAGGTCAAAAGCTAGTCCTAAGGAAGCCACAGGGTTCTGTCTTGGGCCCGGTCTTATTCAACATCTTTATCAACGACTTGGATGATGGACTCAAGGGCATCCTGATCAAATTTGCAGATGACACCAAATTGGGAGGGGTGGCTAACACCCCAGAGGACAGGATCACACTTCAAAACGACCTTGACAGATTAGAGAACTGGGCCAAAACAAACAAGATGAATTTTAACAGGGAGAAATGTAAAGTATTGCACTTGGGCAAAAAAAATGAGAGGCACAAATACAAGATGGGGGACACCTGGCTTGAGAGCAGTACATGTGAAAAGGATCTAGGAGTCTTGGTTGACCACAAACTTGACATGAGCCAACAGTGTGACGCGGCAGCTAAAAAAGCCAATGCAATTCTGGGCTGCATCAATAGGAGGTCAGACCTCACCTGGAGTACTGTGTCCAGTTCTGGGCACCACAGTTCAAGAAGGACACTGACAAACTGGAACGTGTCCAGAGGAGGGCAACCAAAATGGTCAAAGGCCTGGAAACGATGCCTTATGAGGAACGGCTAAGGGAGCTGGGCATGTTTAGCCTGGAGAAGAGGAGGTTAAGGGGTGATATGATAGCCATGTTCAAATATATAAAAGGATGTCACATAGAGGAGGGAGAAAGGTTGTTTTCTGCTGCTCCAGAGAAGCGGACACGGAGCAATGGATCCAAACTACAAGAAAGAAGATTCCACCTAAACATTAGGAAGAACTTCCTGACAGTATGAGCTGTTCGACAGTGGAATTTGCTGCCAAGGAGTGTGGTGGAGTCTCCTTCTTTGGAGGTCTTTAAGCACAGGCTTGACAACCATATGTCAGGAGTGCTCCGATGGTGTTTCCTGCTTGGCAGGGGGTTGGACTCGATGGCCCTTGTGGTCTCTTCCAACTCTATGATTCTATGATTCTATGAAATCATAGAGAAGCAGCAGACAGAAGAAGAAGAAGAAGAGTTTGGATTTGGTATCCCGCTTTATCACTACCCAAAGGAGTCTCAAAGTGGCCAACAATCTCCTTTCCCTTCCTCCCCCACAACAAACACTCTATGAGGTGAGTGGGGCTGAGAGACTTCAGAGAAGTGTGACTGGCCCAAGGTCACCCAGCAGCTGCATGTGGAGGAGCGGACACTCGAACCCAGTTCCCCAGATTGCGAGTCTATCGCTCTTAACCACTACACCACACTGGCTCTCAGGGGAAATGACGTCAACAAACAGACTTCGAAAAAGGTGAAACATCACAATCAATAACCATATCACCTTCAAAAAGCTCCCTTTTTTTGCAGAAAACTGAAATGGGCCAACATTCTGCAAAGTCCTATCTTAAACTAACCGGAAACTGCTTTCTGCTATTCCCAGAACAACAAGCACCCAAAAGCTCCTTTCAGGTGACCCTCCACCACCATAATGGTGGTGATTTTCCATTCTGTGGTGTCCAAAGAGGCCCAGCCCCACGGCCCTTCATCTGCAGCAGGGTTCTAAATCACGTGAAGAGCCTTTCCATGTATTGTGGGCCTCCTGCTGCAGCTATTCAGTCCCACTGCATACAGACCCCTGTGGGATCAAGTCACTGGGAACTCAACGGAGACAGCAGAGCCATAAGCACACCCTCCCTTTCCTCACTCCCATGGTGGGGAACACACGAGGAGGAGCAGCCAAAAAGACCTCTTATATTAAGTAGCCAAGCCTTTCTTATACAGACAATTTGACTTAAAACAGGTAATATAATTTGAAACAGAAAGTGTTCAAGGGCTCTCAACAGCAGACAGATTTATTTGACTTTGGTGTCTGAAGACCTGTGGATATGAAATTTCATTACCGGGTATATCATTATTTTCACTGCAACTATTTTAGCTTTCCTTATAATTCCTCTTTTGTTTTGCCTGAGCAGCAGTCTCCAGATCCATCCATTTGGAATTTAAATGAAAGCGTGTCTCTCTTTGGCCCTTCTGGGTGAAAAAAGTTAACAGTTTGATGGCATATCAAGATACAGCTACACAGAGTTAGTCCATGGGTAGGCAACCTAAGGCCCGGGGGCCGGATCCAGCCCAATCGCCTTCTAAATCCAGCCTGTGGACGGTCTGGGAATTTTACATAAGTAGAATGTGTCCTTTTATTTAAAATGCATCTCTGGGTTATTTATGGGGCATAGGAATTTGTTCATTTTTTTCTTCAAAATATAGTCCGGCCCCCAACAAGTTCTGAGGGACAGTGGACCGGCCCCCTGCTGAAAAAGTTTGCTGACCCCTGGGTTAGTCCCTTCCCAAGGGGTGTTGCTGATGTGTTTCCTGCTGGTAAGGAAATCCCAGAGAACGCTTACAGGCAACAACTGCTATGTCCTACTTTCATCCCATCTCCATTTTCCTCCTCTTGGTGTAGTTTTCATTTTGTGAGGAGATGTATAAAGCATAAGGAGTTGCCTAACACTAAGTAAAGCAAGATGAGCGCCATAATCCCAGAGTCGTTCGCGACTGGACTCAACTGTCAGGGGTCCTTTACCTTTTTAACACTAAGTCAGGTGCCTGTCTAGCCTAGTACAGTATGGTCTGGTGGCAGAGAGCAGAGGGGGATTTAGGGCAGTGTGAGTGGCATGGTTGCAGCAGGCAAGCAGCCAAGGAGTGCCGTCTTCCCAAGCCCAGTAAGCACTTGTCTGGCTTTGAGAAGGAGGCATAAGGGCTCTGACAGGGGCCTAAAGCCAGGGAAGCAGTTACTGGGCTTTGGGAAGGAGGTAGGATGTCTCTAGGACCTTGCCAGAGCTTCACACCTCCTTCCCCAAACCCAGATGAAGCCAGCACAGCGAGGGCTGGCAGGGCGGCATATCACCAAGGCATCTCCCGGCAGAGAGATCTTCCTCAGACCTGTCACTGTAAACCCTTTAACTGAAAATGCCAGAGATTGAACTCAGGGTCAACTCCATGCTAAGGATCCACACTTAGCACAAAAGTCAAAGTCTTTTCTGTAATAAGGTGAAAGGCTTCCCTTTGGTTTTGCTTGGGAGAATTCCAGCTTTACTTACTGTATTTTTGGTGGTTTGTTACTAAGCACTGGAAACATTAGTTCCTCAAGCTCTGTTATCTAAAACAGCTATTTAGGCAGAAGAGCTCGTTTTGCCTGCTACAAGTCACATTTAGTGTCACGGGTACCTTCAAGAGCGTTCTGACCATAGCTGTCAACTTTTCCCTTTTCTTGCGAGGAATCCTATTCAGAATAAGGGAATTTCCCTTTAAAAAATGGTCAAGAACCCCTTAGCTGTGCTGTATTTTATTTTACAAAAGTAAAAAAAAGGAATACAGTGGTACCTCGGGTTAAGAACATAATTTGTTCTGGAGGTCCATTATTAACCTGAAACTGTTCTTAACCTGAGGTACCACTTTAGCTAATGGGGCCTCCCACTGCCACCGCACGATTTCTGTTCTCATCCTGAAGCAAAGTTCTTAACCTGAGGTACTATTTCTGGGTTAGCAGAGTCTGTAACCTGAAGCGTCTGTAACCCGAGATACCACTGTACTTACAAATAGAGAAAAAAAGTAACACATAAATATCTAATCTACCCAGATATGTTTTGTGTGTACACACACATACACACAGAGAGAGATTTTAAAAGTCTTTTTTTTTTTTTAAGGAATGAAAAGAATAGAAAAAAGTAATTAACCTTAAATATTATTGTTTCCTTACAGGGATGCTGAGGGATAGCTCCATCAGTAGAGCATGAGACTCTTAACCTCTGGATCATAGGTTCAAGCCCCACATTGAACAAAAGATTCCTGCATTGCAGTGGCTGGGCTAGATGATGCTCATGGTGCCCTCCAACTCTACAGTTCTATGGTTCCATGCATATTTATAGTTTTAGTGAATAAGCCAAGGAATTATATAAACAGGTGAGATTGTTTATAGTCATATAAGTGAGAATAAAGTGCAAGGCCAGGTGTTGTCTTGAAATGGAGTATTGCAATGGTTAACAAAAATGCTTTGCCTTTCTATAAATTTATTAGAGACCTGCTTTTCTTGCTGTTCTCTGTAGTAAGTAAGCTTTGTTAGGAAAGCTATTTCCCAAATTTTGTTATGCCATTGTTTACCATCCCTTTCTTTTTAAAATATCCATTTTCTACAATGGAATTAACTCTTTGATGTGGAAGACAGGGAGAGAGGCACTGAGGTGGGGGGAACCAAGACAAATATTGGCTCGAGCTGCCATAGAGACTGAAAAGTACCACCTAGGCAGAACAGAACAGAATCAAGTTTATTCGCTTAATAGACTTTGAGTGCCTTAGGACACAGTACAAACTTGTATCCCATTATCAGACAGGCCTTCTCATGGCATCAGTGTCTGTCGAGGCTCATGAATATGTAAATAGTATATGTATCTTGGAAACATGCTTGACAAGAGAATAGCTAAAACGAACCGATTCTAGTTAGAAGCCCATCAGTGTGCCATGCTTTATGTTTGAACAGGCAGCCTATTGCTAAGTGACAGATCATTAAGGCTATCTACTCAGTCAGCGGAAATGAAGAAATAATTTGTTCATAATAACCTTCAGATGACCTCTCAGGCAAAAAGAGAGAGGCATCTTTAAAGTGCTACGTCTACTGATACATGTCAGGCCTTGTGTGAGGAGGGGGTGTCTTTTGGCCCTGCAGTAATGGCAGAGCTGCCGGGGAAACAGAGTGATAAACACCTCCTGACAGGGCCATCGTGTGAAAAGATCTCATCACCTGCCATTAGCACGCGGATGAATAATTCAGGCCTCTCCATCACAGGCGGGGATTTCAGTCAGCGCTGCACTGGGATGGCTTAACAGGGAGGGAGGAAGAAGACAACAAGGGAATTGGTTTTTTTTACTGCATCACAAAGAGCAGTTTGCTAATCTTGTATGCTGCTTGTAGTAGAAGACATGTACCCCACCTCCTGCAAAACAAATAATAAGAATCTTGGGTGGTAAATTAATAGTATTCATATATATTACATCAGAGGTACACACCAGTTGTCTATATTTGGTGCCAAAGGGTAAACTGTTCTCAAAGCTCTTGAGAAAAAGCAACAGATACTCCCTGCAGCCTAATCCTAATTACATTTAGAATCAGGTCCCATTAAATTCAACAGGATTCACTCCCAAAGTAAATGTGCGCAGGGCTTGCAGCCTAGAGCACACTTTGCCCACACGGCCACATCCTTTTAGGAGCCATTCCTATGAGCAGCTCTCCCCACATTCGAGGCAGATCTGAACCACACCTATGCAACTCTGCGTTGCCAGTGTGGTCAAAACCCACCTGAACCATGGGGCATTAATCAGGTAGAGCTCCTCCCACATGGTGCGTTGTGGATGGATTTATGGAGGTGTCCTGGGTTCAGCAACCAAGAAATTGTTTGGACACACATGACTTGCTCTGGCAACTTCTCTACTGGATTATTACAAGGTTCTGTAAGAGGGGCTGCGTTTGAAGTCAATTCAGAAACTTCTGCTGGTCCAAAATGCAACTGCCAGACAGGGTGGATTTTGGTAATATGCTGCCCTGTGAGAGGCCATTTGATGCCTTCCCCACAGCCGGGCTTTGACAGCACAAGGCTCTGGCAGAGTCCTGAAGCCCTCCCATCTCCTTCCCAAAGTCCAGTGAGCACTTGCCCAGCCTGGACAAAGAGGCAGGAGGACTCTAGGACCTTGTCAGAGCCCTCACAGCTCCTTCCCAAAGCTGGACAAGCACATACGGGGCTTTGAGAGAGCGCCCATCTCGGCTGCGTGCCCATCCCACACTGCCCTAAATTCACCTCTGTGCCAGATTATTGGCTGGGGTTCCATTTAGAACTCACATAGCTCCCATTTTAAAATAGCTGCAATAGCTGCCTGTTCCATTTCTGGGATGAACTGAAGGTTAAATATTTAAATATTAGCATTTAAAGCCCTAAATGACTTAGGCCTCAAATACCTGAAAGATCATCTCCTTCCATACAGACCCTCTCAAATGCTAAGAGGGGACCCTCTTGGTAGTTCCTTTGCCCTCAGAGCCTGGGGGGGTGGTGGTGCCCTGAGAGTTGGCCTCTGTGACAGCCCCAAAGTTGTGGAATTACACACACACACAAATACACACACACACTAGAGGTGTATTGGGCACTTTCATTATGTAAATTCCCCAGAAATGTTTCCAGATATTAGTTTGGATAAAAAGATACAGACATTAATTAAACTTGCATATTGGCTTCAGGTATCAAGGACAGTAACTGTATGAACACCGGAAGCTGCCTTATCCTGGGTCAGATCAATGATCCATCCAGCCCTGGTTCACGGTTGCGCTCCAGGATTTTAGTCAGGGAGTCTTTTCCAGCCCTACTTGAAGGTTCCAGGGAATGATCCTGAGATCTTTGGCCCTTTGGCCCTTCCTCATCAGAGATGGCGGAACCCTGATCCATTTAAGCAACTGTCAGCATCAGGAATGGGAAGCCTGTGGCTCCCAGGTGCTACTGACTCCCATTAGTTCCGTCCAGCACAACAACATCCCCTCGACCACCTAATGCATAATAATATAGTTGCATTGATGAATAAAAACACACCCCAACTCATTCCCATTGTTCTAGATCACTTTGTAAGAAAGGTACACTCTCTCTTCTGCCTGCACCTGTACAAGTGAGAGATGGGAGTTCAGCAAAGGCAAAGGTAGGGTTACTTCAGAGGAAAGTGTCTTTATGACATCGATCTGCTCTGATGGATCCACTAATGTGAAATTTCTGACCCAATAGGCAGTGATTGCACATTGCTGAAACTCTTCTCATTATTCATGAAATATGTGCTATACAGTGTCAGCTCCCTCCCGCCGCAGACTTTCTGTCAAGCAATTATTTACTTCCATCACATAGTTTCCCACCCATTTTTGTCTTCTTCCTCTTCTTCTTTAACCATGATTATTGTTGTTATTTTTTATATGTCTGTATTTTCCAGCATTACTACTAAATCAAAGTTCAGGATTAGACTGAATGGAGAAGGTTGGTTTGACTGACAGTGAGCATTTCATTTTTTTAAAATAATATTTTTTATTAGTTTTCAATTACAATCCAATAATAGCCTCATTATAACAATACCAATTTATAATACAATTACTAATACCAATCGTTCAAATATCAAATTATATAATTTAGATAAGGTCGTCCCCCCCGCATGCTAGAATTCGTGGTTTGATGATTTTCTTTATTTCTGCTTTCCAAAATCTTATTAATTTCAATTATATTCCAGTCATAATAATAATCCCTTATACAACAACTGCAATATTAATAACTTCTATTTGTGTTGACGCATTAAATGATTTATAAAACTGCAAGTGAGGCACTCAAACTACATCCTTGTTCTTCCTGTGTGTGGCAATTATTCTGTCCATGGTGTTTCTTCCTGTCCTTGTAAAATGTTATGTCTATCTTTTCCTGGTTGCTGCTGTTATCCATCATGCCTTGGGAGGAGCTGATATTGGATTTTTGTTCCAGCTATTTCTCCCTCACTCTGTCCCATGCTTCGTTGTTTTACAACTCTAACAACAGCTGCAAAAGTCACTCTGTCCCAACAAATAACCTGTTTTCACCATTTTTCCTCACAGCCTGGGAAGAAGAGTGGTTTGTCGAACTGCAGATGACTCAGTAATGAACCGTATCAGTTCCTTGGCATTTCACAGACTCCTTTCATCCTTCCATCCAACTGAAGATAAATGAGCGATTATACTTTCAATTCAACTCAATTAAATTCCAAGTCCTTTTAGCATTATTCAGTTCATTCTGTAAATAATAAAGGATGGGGAAGAGTCAGCTCTAAGTTTCCACTGTAAACCTTTTGCAAAATAAAGCTTCCCTCCCTCCCCCCTTTTTTACACACACAGTTCTGTTTAATGTTATATTCCATATCTATAATCCAATTTCTTCCCTCCTTGCTTGTACAAATATAATTTGAACTAACATTCAAAGTGCCGAATCATAAATGTGGAGAAGAAAACATTAAATAAAGAAACCGTAGGCTCCCCTCCCCCTACACCGGCTTTTACACTGAATAAAGTCTTCCCTCAAGCTCAAACCTTAACAACCTTACAGCTGGTTCTGTCCGCAGTTTGTGATCTCATCTCTTCTAGAATGCACCTGTACTTTAGTTCAAATTAAGCTCCAATTAACAGAAGAACCTCTGCTTTTTAAAGGCGGCGTAGGAGGGTTTTCGACAAGCGAAGTGCTTTTGCACTCAGTGCCTCCCTGACTCCTGCAATCCATGCTGGAGTGAGAGCCGGGTACTGAGACGAACTGCGAGTGAAGCTGTTCCCTCCTGTCCCTGGGGGGAACTTGCAAGGATAATTACCCTCAATCATCCTTGTTTTTCCTTCGCCAATGATCTTCTGCTGTCGTGGGGGCTGCCTCCATTAAGGCAAAACGGAACCAGAAGCCTGACAGACAGCATTTCAAAGCCTTTAAAAGCAAAGACTATTTTAAAATTTGCAACCAACTGCACAGGGTGGGTCTCATGGCTGGCAGTCAACACAGACTGACTCAAAACTGTGACTGCCATGCACCTGAGAACTCCACAGAGACAGGCACCAGAATTAGAGAGGAGCCAATGGCCTCTTGAAATTTCTCCACCCTATTTGTGGGCAGAGAAATTGGGGGGGGGGGTCACTGATTTTTCTTCTATGGGCAGAACGAATTCTGCAAGACCTCTCAGTGCTGGAGGTCATGATCAGTAGTGCCTGTAGCAGTTTCTTTGTTTCCTAAAGTTTTTGTTGTTGTTGTTCTGGTGGTGAAGCAGCATCAGCGTCTCTATTGGTAGCTTGGCTGCCATTTTGCTTGGCTCCATAATGCTTCAAAGCAGGAGTACTTCAGGAGAATTATGGAAGGGAAATAGTCAACACCACAAAAAATGGTTGAAGAAAATTCTGCAAAAAGAAGTGGTTATCTTTCTTTAAGTGAGGCAAAAAGGAGAAGCTGGCTGGGTGTGGCGACGACATGCGCTCAACCTCCTGGAAGTGGCATTGTCACTGCTTACTGGGAGGGAGAGGGGTGAGGCAGCTTGGAGGTTGCTGCTGTGAGGCTGCACTGGCAATCTGTCTCATCCCTCACCCTCCCAATAAGTGTCAGCAAGACTGCGACCAGGAGGTTAAGTGCATGCCACTCCACCTGCTTGCCATCCACTTCTGGATGAAGGTGAGGAAACTGGGGAGCGGGGAGTGTTCATAAGCTTTCTTTTCTAAAAATGCCTTTGGAGCAAATAATCTTATCTCTACCAGAAATACACCTCTCACTCAATGGGATGCTGGTGTGTGTGTGTGTGTGTGTGTGTGTGTGTGTGTATTCATGAGAAGGACCAAAGGTGGAGCCTCAGAAAGCACCATTTCACTTTTCTGAATGGTCCATAGGCACAACTAGCTAATGACATATAATCTTGGCTATGGCTCATGCAGCTACTTCGGAAGCTGATGCCCTCAGTTCATTTTACTTTTGGCCACAAGAAGTAGGGATAAGGCCCATGGTGCTTCACTATAATAGCCTCTTTCCCCACTTCTTATTTTCTACTTGAGACTTTATGTATTTTTACATGGCTGAATGGACAGATCCAAACTGAAAGTCCAGCCCAGCATGCTTTGCCATTTCTGTCACTCCAGTCATAACATTTTATATATTTTACTCAATAAAGACTCTAAATTTGCAATTTTGCACACCCAGAGTCACATTTAGCTTGACCTACAGAAGCCTCAGCATGCGCAAGACCTTCTAAAATCAGTAAGACAATTGAATAGTATAGTTAACATATGGCCTACTGATTTCAACAGAAAGTAAGCACAACTTAATACATCTGGACTGTTTCTGTTGTGCTTTTTAGATAATGCAGTAACAGCCAAATGAGCAGATGCGGTTTTTTCCTTTTCCCTTCTTATATGAAGACAGGGGTCTATATAAAGTGGATAAACATGGAAGTGCTCACTGGAAGGACAGATCCTGAAGCTGAGGCTCCAATACTTTGGCCACCTCATGAGAAGAGAAGACTCCCTGGAAAAGACCCTGATGTTGGGAAAGATGGAGGGCACAAGGAGAAGGGGACGACAGAGGACGAGGTGGTTGGACAGTGTTCTCAACGCTACTAAGATGAGTTTGACCAAACTGCGGGAAGCAGTGGAAGACAGGAGTGCCTGGCGTGCTCTGGTCCAGGGGGTCACGAAGAGTCGGACACAACAAAACGACCAAACAACAAAACAACAACAAACATGGATATGGTTTTCAAAAAGGATCCCTGGAGGGGTGTGTGTGTGTGTGTGTGTGTGTGTGTGTGTGAAGTGATTTTTACTGCCTATGTGATGAGGGAACATGTAGCTTGGAAGAAGGAACTTAGATTGCCCTATTTTTGTTAGGTTCTGATGGACCCTGTTTGGCATTAGTGTAGCTGGCTAGTGCTGGCTGAGAAGGAAGTATAAGGATTCAGCACCAGACAGGAATGCTAATGCCCAAACACGGTATATCTGAATCTAAAATGAACATAACACACCAAGCTGCTTCCTTCAAGCTCCTCACTTTCCACAATGCCTCTCACGTGCATGTGAAACTAATAAGATTCCTCTTGCTCGATGAAGAGGAACCACCAAATGGTCAGAGAGCATCTAAAAGATATATTCTGCATCAATGAGATTATTATCATAGATCGATGTCTCAGAGATAGTGGATGCCATTCAACAAGCAGCTAATCAGTCCAATGTTTATTTTATTTTTCTCAAGAGTGATAAACATTTGAAAGATGTCAATCCATAATATTAATCTCAAGGGAGTCACAGCACTAGTTTCTTGGTGGCAGCAGTGCTGTGGCTTAATGGGAGGGAGAGGAGGAGGGGCAAGGCAATGGGGAGGCCAGGACTCAGTGGTTGCACTGGCAGAATTGCTGGATTGGACTCCATTGTGCACCTGCACAGTTCTGACCTCTCCATCATCTTTGAACTCCTCCTCTCCCTCCTGGTAAACGGCAGTGACAAAAAGCTAGCATTGGGGCTCTACCCCACTGGGCAAGTGAAAGAGGTGTACCATGGTAATGTATTCATTCTAAATCTATTCACTTTTTTAAAAAGGTAGCTACATGTTTGATAAACGATATGCTACTTGACTGACATTAAAAGATCCTTAAAATGCACATCCTTATCTCAAAACACTGAAGATGTACACGTATTAACACCTATTAGTCTTAATGGAAGCGACATGCATATTATCTACCTCATCGAGCCACAGGAGAATAGCTAATTTAAAACTGTATAACTTAAAACTGATTTATTATTTCCTAAATGGCTTGGCAAGTCTCTTTACCAATACCTATGGATTTATCACAGTTCAAGATAGCATACAGTAACATTGTTCCAGATGCATATCATGATGATAGTGACTTTTCTCAGCTAGTTTCCATATGATAACTTTGACGGATTGACTATTCATGAACTGAAAGAGAATGGAGACAAAGATACAAAAGAAAGTCGCGGTTCTGGATACAGTTAATATTGCCTGCAACATGGAAAACAGCCCTTTTTGCTACTTATAGTTCATTTTACCTGTTTCTTTCAACTTTTAAATGTAACCTATACTGGGAAATCAAATTTTATAGTGAAGGGAACTGGGAAGGAAGGAAACAGGGATGAGTGGAGGGCAGAGAAAGAAGGAAGACTGGATCAATTCCAATAAGTGGGTACGAGTATAGTAGACTTAAGGGATAACAGGGAGTTGACTTTAAGATGGAGGGAGAAGGTGGACAGATTATGAAATATGCAGCTGTTTGTGGTATAAAATAAAACATACATAAATCTGTAGTATAGATATCGCTGAAACTGGGGAGAGATTACAATTCATGCATGTGAATTTTTCAACATGCAATGTGCACCTGAGTTAGGGGAAATACAAGGTGTTATTTTCTGGCATTACAAAATTCAACAGTAACAAAGTAGGAAACAGGATCCTCAGTGGTCTGGATCCTCAGCTCCCCTGCAGGTCACTCACCTGTCAGTCACTTGGTGTCACCATGATGTCAGGTGATAAAGGAAAGTATTGGGAGACTGTCTATATCTATCTATCTATCATCTATCTATCATCTATCTATCTATCTATCTATCTATCTATCTATCTATCTATCATCTATCATCTAATGATTTAGAGTATATAGAGTATATAGATAATGATATCGTTTCCTAGGAAAGGAAGATAAAGATGTTCTCTCTTCAGTTTTTAAACTGTCAGCCTAGTATGCTTCACAGATAAAGGTATGTCCTGCTGTGAAATGGTTAATAACATTTCCAAAATGACCATTACTCATAATAATCCCAAGTGCCATTTGTGGGCATCTGGTAGTCATTAACAGGATTAAATTGATCAGATGAGTCATTTTGCTTAATTAGGTGGCTAACTGGCAAGGCCACCATACAGAACAGTATTAAAATAATGGGCAATAGCAACAGAAATACAATTAGCAGACAGGATAGGATGTCCTATCAGTCTTTTAGCTTACTATAACTAAAGAGCCAGTATATGAGGATGTCATATATTGTTCAAAATCAACTGAACAAACTAAAGATAAAGACAGTTGATGTATAAAATAAATTTCCACATTATTACTATTTTTTGTGGGAAAAGATTTCAGTATTCTTAATTTTTGATTATGAATTTCTGTTTTTGCTCATATATTTGATGGTCTCATAAATAAATGGAAATGGCTGTAAAAATCTTAGTTAACAGATTATAACTTGGAAGGGGCAGCGATTAAAATATTTACCATGAAGTGAGACTTGCCTGCCTAATGGGGTGAAGGGAGGCATATTTGCCTCCAGAGGGACCAGGGAAAGTTTAATCCCTGACTGAGCACATTGCCACATGCAGCAAACGTAGGATTCAGTAGCCATAATGAGGCTGTTTAAACACTAGTTAGGAATCATTTGCAACCAGCAACATGTACAAATGCCCACAATTGGGTGGTAACAGTGTACACTAGTAAGTATAGTGGCAGTCTATGAACTCTAGGAGCCATGGTTCCACTCTTGAAGATCAACAAATCATGGGGCATTGCTATTGTAGCTTCTTCACCTCAGTATCTTCTTGACTTCCAGCAATCATCTCAAATCACCTGCCCTAACTATATCCAGCTTTTCCTTGCCAATGCCCTCCTCTGTCTCTAAATATCAGCTGCTATCTAAGTTAAAAAAATTAGTATATACATGCTAATAATAATAGTATTAATAACAACATGATCCTCATCATCATCTAGACCAGGGCTGGGGAACCTGTGGATGCCCAGATGTTGACTAGAACCTAGTCAGCATGGCCAATGATCAGAGATGAGAGGAGCTATAGACCAACAACATCTGGAAGGCTGTGGGTTCGCCATTACTATCTGAGCCAATTTTAGTCATAACTGAATTAAAAAGGGTAAGTGTCCAGATTAACATGCACAATGGAGATAGCAGAGAAGAGTGTCAGTTCTGCTGCATGGAAGCCCCAAACTAGTGTATGGATCATTACAAATAACTTTACCTTGGGTGGTTTAATTTTGACTTAATCTTATTTGTATTTGGGAATAGAAGGTAAAGTACTGGCTGAGTGTGATTTATGAAACTAGAAATGATCTTCTCTTTATTTTCCCTCTGAAGGGCCTGCAAAATTTGTTATTCATACAGTGAGTGACAGAACTATTGACTAGTGTTGAAATATTACAAGATTACAACTCACTTTGCTTTACTTTCATTGCAGTGTTTCTGTATGAACTCAAAATGACACAACAGAGCAGATGAAAGGCTTAAAAAAATGTGGCGGGAGGTCCAAGTGTAGTTATCTGGGGAGGAGCACAGAGGTGGTACTGATGGGACTTCAAGAAACTGAGATGGTATCACTGAGTGTCACCTGGGATGTGGCAGAGCAATTGTCACATCCAAAGGTGGTTGTGACCAGGGTGGAACGTGGCTCTCACCCTCTCACTTAATACTGTAGCAGCTCTTTTTGCTGGCAGAGTTTCAGAGCCTATTGAAGGAAGAAGGTGGCTTACTGTCCTGAAGATCCGGGCATCCTCTGAAATACCCTATTTTGTGCCCCACCTCTGGTGAAATACTGGCAGTGTGGCACTGCCAGCAAAGCAGTGATGGCACTAGAGGGACATTTGGTGGTATAATAATAATAATAATAATAATAATAATAATAATAATATTTATACCCCGCCCTTCCCAGTTTAAAAACCATGCTCAGGGCTGCTAACAGCAAATATAAAACATTGATTAAAATGCAACTTAAAAACAGCATAGAATACAACATAAAATGCAGCATCAATATCAATAAAATTCTAAAATTCAGGGGTCATTTTTTGGGGGGGAACACAATCAGTAGACATCAAATGATCACCAGGGCTAACTGGCCAAGTTGGTCCTACTAGGGCCAGCAAGGAGACCAGGGAAGAATTTAAATGTGGGGTCCCAGAAAGGGTTTCTTTATAGAAGAGGAAAGGGAAAAGGGGATAGAGGATCAGGCTAATTCAAATTGAAGGCCAGGCGGAATAGCTCTGTCCTACAGGAGATCAAGTCCTGTAGGGCTCTAGTCTCGTGGGACAGAGCATTCCACCAGGTCGGAGCCGTCACTGAAAAAGCCCAGGCCCTGGTGGAGGATAGTCTGGCTTCCTTAGGGCCCGGGACCTTTAAGCTATTACTAGTCTGCTGGTGGACCTCCCTTTCCACTGGTGGAGGAGCTCTGCTGCTGCATCCTATGACTGCCCTCCAAGAGCATAAGATTATTCTTTTACACCGAAAAACAACAGGCCTTAAAATATTGGCTAAGGGCTCTAGTGCAGTGCCAGAGCACATGCTCTGCATAAACCGATCCCTGCCATCTCTAAGCTGGCAGCGGCGGGAGGGTGGGGTGGAAAGGAAACCCTCTTTGAAACCCTGTTGAGCCACTGCAAGTTTTGAATGAGATGGACCAATAGTCTGACTTGGTAGAAGAAAGCCATTCCTTGGTGCTGGGGAGAATTTCAATTCAGTCCACCTTTAAATGTTTACTTACCTAATTTACACTTTCTGAAATGATACATGAACCGGAGTGCAATTATTCATTGAAATTTGAACTTCTCTAAATTTGGAGAAGCAGTTCTCCAGCCAAGTAACATCTACAAAAATGCATAGAGTAGGAGAAAGTGTGTCTAAAAATGCAAATATTAGGGGAAATTGCTTTGTAAAATATGTACATTAGGCAAAACTGCATACATTTGCGTGAACATTAGGAGAAATTTGCACTGCAATGCTGATGAATCTTCATGAGGACTTTAAAAAATGGAAACTGATGTAGATATGTGGAGAACCAAACCTGAGATTGGAGAAATGAGAGACTGAGAGAAACCAAAGCTGACAAAAGAAGCAAAACTTCCCATCATGCCACAGTCATGTGCAGAAGCAAAGCTGTAGGGATGTGAGTGGCACTGAGGTCTAAACCACTGAGCCCCTTGGGCTTGCTGATTGGAAGGTCAGTGGTTTGAATCCACATGATGGGGTGAGCTCCCATTGCTCTGTCCCAACTTCTGCCAACCTAGCAGTTTGAAAGCACGCCAGTGCAAATAGATAAATAGGTACTACTGCAGTGGGAAAGTAAAGAGCATTTCTGTGCACTCTGGCACTTGTCACAGTCCTCTGTGAGCCAGTAGTGGTTTAGTCCTGCTGGCCACATGACCCGGAAAGCTGTCTGTGGACAAACACCAGTGCCCTTGGCCTGAAGTGATATGAGCGCCGCAACCCCATAGTCGCCTTTGACTGGACTTACATTGTCCAGGGCTCCTTTACCTCATCTCTGGCTGTTCCTATACCCCCTTTTCCCTTGCAAGAAAAGGTTGCAGAATTGCTGGTAAATAAATTAAAAGAAGCCCTTGTTCCTCCAGCTATAGTGAGATAAAAGCTTGAAGCATTTGCTTTGATATGCACTGAAAGTTGTTGTTTCCAAACAGAACAAAACCAAGCCCCACCTGCTCTGAACCAAATGTCAAATCTGAGCTCAGGCTCATTTGGTTTATAAGCCATTAGAAATAGGAAATGACAGTAAAAGCTCTAACTGGCCCTTAAGTACAATGCTATGGTGCTAGCAGGCACTGCGGAGATAAACAGCTGACATTTTCATTTGCTTCTGTGCCTGGGTTTCACTCCAGATCATGTTTGCCCTATTTACTTCTTCAGCAACAATGCCTCGAATATCCTGCACTGTAATCCTTCTCTCAGCACTTACCAATGAACTATGAAATAGTATTAAATAGAATTAATTAGAAGTTTTAATGAATCATGTCTGTTCTCATTTATTATACAATGTAATTTTCAACAAGTGATTAATTATGAGCTACAGATGAGCGAATGGTTAATGTAGTTTGTTAACCTTAGGAAAGAAACCGTGGTACGCAGTGCAAGGAAGGTCTCCCCTATTATCAGAACACACTTATTCGCCACCACACCCCTCCGGTTCCGCCCTCCATCAGTTTCATTTTCAGTTCTAAAAGGATTGAGCGATTCTGCCATTAATTGCAGAATCAGCCAATTATTATTTCTGTGTTATTCCCTTCTCTCCTGCCCCCACTCCATGCCTATTATTAGTTTTACTCTTTCTCCAGCCAGAACAACACATTGAAAACCAGATGCCTACATTTGGTGAAGCATTTGTATGATTGATGATTCCCCTGTATGTTGCCCCTGTATGCTGCTGTCTGTCCCACCCATCTAACCACTCCTCTAAGTAACATTCGCATGGTAAGGTGTGAAGTTGTGAACTTGCACTATGTGCATAGACACGTCCCATGGCTTAGAACCCTGATTGCACAGGTTTCTGAATCCTGGGCTGAGCCTACACACAGAGAGAAAATAAGGTTCCCTCTTCAGCGGTGGGTGGGAAGAAAATGCATGTTGGTGTGGGGTTGCTGAGCTGCAATGGTCTTTATAATTGTATGGAGCGGCTTCTGTAAATTTGGGAAGTTCCGCTCAAAATAGGACAGTTTCTTATGGATACTATAATACGCTCAGGGCTAGTTTATTGTAAATCTAGTCCATCACCATCCGGTGAGATTTTTTTTCTTTCAGACTCTACATTGTTTTTGTTTATTATTTCAAATCCAAGAGTGGAATTTAGTGAGATCGCTGCTCCTTAATCCAGAACAAAATGGTTGAGATCCAAGACTTTTGCAAAGGCCAGCAAATGCTCTCCCTTATCTAGCCCTGAAAGAATCCCGTATAATAAACAATCTCAGTGGCAATGGGCTATTAGTAACTTGATAATCTTCCCTGATTCCATAGGCTAGAGACTAATAGCAATACAAAGCACAGATCATTTATTTATAACCTCCCATCCAAATATTTCAAAGGCACTTTAATGATGACGCACATTGGAAACTGAAATTTCATATACGGTACAGATCTGCATTGCTGGGCTAATGTCAGATGAAATCAAAGCCATATTCTCCAACATTCCTCAGGTGAAAACAGGGATATTTCTCATTCCCTGCCAAGTGATCCTCCTCAGCACTGACTCATCCTCCTCCTTGAGCTCAGCAGCAGCAGCAGCAGCAGCAGCACTAGCAGGGATCAAATTCTGGGATCAGATCATAAGCCTGGTCGGCTTTCATAATTCTAGGACTGCCCCTGGAAAATCAGGACACTTGGAGGGTATGCGAAGCAAGTCTTTGATGACGAAAACACATGTAGAACTTGCACTAAAATGATGCAGTGTGGAACACAGTCATTCAGGGTTCCAGCCACTCCATTCCATGATGCCTCCTTCCCTGGTTTCCTGCCTGTCCATGTCTTGTCAGTCAGCACTCTATGCCTGCTAAGCATACACAACCTTTTGGGGATTTGCTCCCTCCCAAGAGCTCTTCCCTCAAGATGTTTTGTACGTCTCCCAACTTTGGGGTCCCTCTGAGTATGCTGATAGCTCCCTCATGCTTGGCTGTTGCCATTTTGCCATTCAGGAAACATGGGGCCTACATCAAAATGTTGCCTTGTAGGGATGCTGCTGTTGAGGGTTCAAACTGCTGCATTCCTTTGCCCCTGTCCCTGGTTTTCCTTCTCTCTGCCCCCCACCCCAACAATCCATTATTATTCCATGGCCAATGAACCCTGAGGGCTTTCCCAAATATATTTTGTACTGCCACAAATTCTGAGGTCCCCCTGAATCTGCTGCTACCTCCATTTTGTCTGTGGATGGTGCTGCTTTGGGTACCTAAGGACTGGCAGTCAGAGAATCAAGATTACTATTAGTATATATGATGATGGTGAAAACAGCTGCTTTATCTTTTCTACATCTCTGTATCCCTCCCTGCCCCAAGTCATATTTCTGGGGGAGGAATTTTTTTAAAGGAATCTTACAAGGAAAGGGGCTTTGACGGAGATCCTCAATTTATACTTCACAATCCTTTCTTTTAGTTACTCTGATGCACTAGAAATAAAACACTTAAAAGTGTTTTATTCATGCTCAGTCCACATTTCCCCCCTCTCCTCTTTGATTTCCTTGATGCTCAAGGAAAAGAAATCACTTAAAAGTCTTCTTTTGATGCTCACTCAACTCGCTCCCTTCCCCCTCGGCTCTTCTCTAAGTCTCTTTGACACTCTGTTCTTGGCTTCAATACAAACGAGAGAGATGTACACACAAATCCTATTCAGAATGAGATTATGATGCATCGATTGCATTCTGAAAGCTACATTGTACTTTCAGCTCACTTTGGCTTGCTTCAAGCAGTCGGGAGTTGTGGCCCTCTAAGCAGCATGACTTTCAATGGATTTTTCCCCCTGGGTCTTTATCAACAGTCTTTCAAGTGGACCTTTTACTCCCTCCCCCACCCCCGGTGTTAATGAACAGCAAGCCTGAGAGGTGAACTTCACACACTTGTGAGACTGGGCAGAGGGGGAGTTTTGCTTCCTGCCGTCTCTCCATTGTGCTAGCAGTCTTTCTATTACCACCACCAACCATGGAGAATTTGCTTGCTATTAACCTTCTTTTAAGTAACAGTGAAATGGAGCTTCTATTAATCTCTTTTAGCCTGTCCCCTGCTGTAGGAAGGGAACCTTGGTGGATCCTGGTGATCTGGACCACAAATTGCTCAGGGTTCTAGATTGCATGGATGCCTGCGCATGAGAAGGGTCCTGCCCTCCAAGGCTTTGTACATGCAGTTGCCACAGCAAGGGCACACTTCCTTCTCATATGCTTTGTTTAACCAAGATTAGAAGGCCTGAGTTGGAGTTGTGTATATGTGTTCATCTTGAATCAATTGGGTGGGTGGAGACCTAAATGGTAACGTTCTCAGAAATTTCTCTTCTGATAATTTTTAGCTCAAACACATACCCATTAAAACCAGGGGGGAAAACACATTAAAACACCCCACCCGCTCTAAAATGCTCTAGATAGTATTATTATTCACCCCATGGTGTATGTGGTGAGCAGAACTGTGGAAGCCTATATAATGGCATTCCGTCTTTCAGGTCTGTAGGTCCCAAGGCATGCAAGGAACTTGTAAATCAACTTCAGAACCTTGGCTTATGCCCTGAAGTCCATAAGAAGTCTGCACAAACACTGGAACAATGCATTTGCAAACCCATCTCTTAGAAAATGTATGTGGCGCAGTGCTTGTAGGACTATACTGCTTCAGATTCCAAAATGCAGGCTGTGGTCACATTTTTTCCTTTTTTTTTAATAAGATATTTATTAAGGTTTTTTTTAAAAAAATATTGCAATAGAAATGAAAAAGAAAAGAGAAAAATACAAAATAAAAACAGTTAAAAACACACATATTTTCAGTTACTTATTTTCCTTTAGCTTGTTTCCTGGACCTCCTCGTACCTCCCTTTTTTGTATTCCACTTCGATTTATTGGTTCAGCAAATCCTTACCATTAGATTTTAACCCATTTATAACCTTTTTTTTCATATTCTCTTAAAGCATTACAGCCGGAAACCGCTTAATTACTATCCAACATCATTCTATCATTCATTAATTTTACAATATTTCTGTAAATAGTCTTTAAATTTCTTCCAATCTTCTTCCACCGACTCTTCCCCCTGGTCACGGATTCTGCCAGTCATTTCTGCCAATTCCATATAGTCCATCACCTTCATCTGCCATTCTTCCAAAGTGGGTAGATCTTGTGTCTTCCAATACTTTGCAATAAGTATTCTTGCTGCTGTTGTAGCATACATAAAAAAAGTTCTGTCCTTCTTTGGCACCAATTGGCCGACAAAGCCCAGAAGAAAGGCCTCTGGTTTCTTCGGGAAGGTATATTTAAATACCTTTTTCAGTTCATTATATATCATTTCCCAGAAAGCCTTAATCCTTGGGCACGTCCACCAAAGGTGAAAGAATGTACCTTCAGTTTCTTTACATTTCCAGCATTTATTATCAGGCAAGTGATAGATTTTTGCAAGCTTGACTGGGGTCATGTACCACCTGTATATCATTTTCATAATATTCTCTCTTAGGGCATTACATGCCGTAAACTTCATACCTGTGGTCCATAACTGTTCCCAGTCAGCAAACATAATATTATGTCCTACGTCTTGTGCCCATTTAATCATAGCAGATTTCACCGTTTCATCCTGAGTATTCCATTTCAACAGCAAGTTATACATTCTTGACAAATTCTTAGTTTTGGGTTCTAACAGTTCTGTTTCTAGTTTTGATTTTTCCACCTGGAAGCCAATTTTCTTATCCAATTTATATGCCTCCATTATCTGATAATAATGAAGCCAATCTCTCACTTTGTTTTTTAGTTTCTTGAAACTCTGCATTTTCAATTTGTCTCCTTCTTGTTCCAAAATTTCCCAATATTTTGGCCATTTGGCCTCCATATTGAGCCTTTTCAGAGCTTTCGCTTCCATCGGTGACAACCACCTTGGGGTTTTATTTTCCAATAAATTCTTGTATCTTATCCAAACATTAAACAGTGCTTTCCTGACAATATGATTTTTAAATGCTTTATGTGCTTTGACCTTATCATACCATAAATATGCATGCCATCCAAATACGTTGTTAAAACCTTCTAAGTCCAAAATGTCTGTATTTTCAAGAAGTAGCCATTCTTTCAATCAGCAAAAAGCTGCTGATTCATAATAAAGTTTAAAGTCTGGCAGGGCAAATCCACCTCTTTCCTTTGAATCAGTTAATATCTTAAATTTTATTCTGGGCTTCTTGCCCTGCCAGACAAATCTAGAAATATCACTCTGCCACTTCTTGAAACAGTCCATCTTGTCCACAATTTGCATTGTCTGAAACAAAAACAACATTCTAGGCAGTACATTCATTTTTATCACAGCAATACGACCCAACAGTGAAAGCTTCAAATTTGACCCGATTTCTAAATCTTTTTTCACTTCCGTCCAACATTTTTCATAATTATCTTTAAATAAGTTCCCATTTTTGGCTGTCATATTAATCCCCAGGTATTTCACTTTCTTAACCACATTTAGGCCTGTCTCATTCTGAAACCTCTCTCTTTCAATCGGTGTTAAATTTTTCTCTAAAACCTTAGTTTTTAGCTTGTTCAATTTAAATCCTGCCACTTGACCAAATTCTTGAATTATTTCTAAAACCCTTTTAGTACTAGATTCTGGCTCCTGTAACGTCAATACTAAGTCATCTGCAAATGCTCTCAGTTTGTACTGTTTGGCTCCGACCTGTATACCTTTAACCAACCGGTCCCTTCTAATCATATTCAGCAGAACCTCCAGGACCGATATAAAAAGCAGTGGGGAGATTGGGCACCCCTGTCGTGTCCCTTTTTCTATCTGAAATTCTTCCGTCGCCACATTATTTACAATTAATTTAGCCTTTTGTTCAGAGTATATTGCACCTATACCATTTTCAAAACCTTGGCCTACCCCCATCCCCTGTAAATTCTTCTTCATAAAACTCCAAGAGATATTGTCAAAAGCTTTCTCCGCATCCACAAATATCAGAACTGCTTTAGTGTTTATATTCACTTCAAGTTTTTCCAAAATATCAATTATATTCCTCAAATTATCAGACAAGTGTCTTCCCGGGAGAAAGCCCGCTTGATCTTTATGAATCAATTCCATCAATACTTTTTTCAATCTCTTGGCCAAAATGTCTGCAAAAATTTTGTAATCCACATTAAGTAACGATATAGGGCGGTAGTTCTTAAGCTGAGTCTTTTCAGTCTCTGTCTTCGGTATAAGTGTAATGTACGCCTCTTTCCACGACTCTGGTGCCCTTTTCCCTTCCAAAATTTCATTGCAGACTTCCTTCAAAGGTTGCAATAGCCACTGTTTCAAGGATCTATAATATCTAGAAGTCAGCCCATCCGGTCCTGGAGATTTGCCCAATTGCATGTTTTGAATGGCACCTTCCACTTCCTGTTCAGATATTTTATAGTTCAGCATTAATTTACTTTCTTGAGAGATTTTTTGTAATCCATTTTGTCTTCAAGAATCGGTCTATGTCCATTTCTTTCTGTGGCCCTTGCGTGTATAATTGTTTAAAGTACCTCTGGAAACAGTTTCTAATCTCAATTGGGTTATGTATATTCTTTCCATCCACTTCTAAGTGTGTAATAGTATTTAATTTTTGTCTTTTTTTTCATTTGCCAGGCCAACAATTTCCCACATTTATTAGCTGATTCAAATGTTTTTTGTCTCATTTGTTTAATTTTCCATTCTATTTCCTGATTCATCATTTTCATGTATTGTACTTGATATAATTTTATTTCTCTCAGGATCTCCTGCGACTTTGGTTTTGCTCTCAATTTCTTCTCACTTTCTTTTATTTTCTCCAAAATTTTATCTTTCTTCTCATTCTGACTTCTCTTCTTTATTGCATTCTGTTGTATCAGAAACCCTCTCATGACCGCTTTGCTTGTGTCCCAGATTACTCTTTTTTCTACATTGGTGTTCATATTTATTTCAAAATAGTCTCTCAGAGTTTTTTTGGCATTTTATATACTTCTTCATCTCTGAATAAGGTGTCATTCATCCTCCATCTGAAGGATCCAGTTGATATTTGTTTCATCTCCATCCTTACAGCGTTATGGTCGGAGCAGGTTTTTGGGCAGATTTCTACTTTCTTTATCTTTGGTGCCATTCCTCTAGTTATCCATATTTGGTCAATCCTAGTCCATGTCATCTTGGCTTCAGAAAAGAAGGTTCCCTCTCTTCCCAAGGGGTTCTTTACTCTCCAGATATCCACTAAGTCTATATTGTCTGTCATCTCAAAAAATGTTTTCGGTAGTCTACCATCCTTGGTAACTACCTGTCTTTGTGCCTTATCCATGTTTGTAGATACTACTCCATTCATGTCCCCCATCAAAATCAAATTGTAATCCAAATAGTCCAGTAAAGTCTCGTGCAACTTTTTAAAGAATTCAGATTTCCCCTCATTCGGTGCATAAATTCCTACTATCAAGAATTTCTCTCCTTGAACTTGAATTTCAATTGCCAAAAATCTTCCTTGGTCATCTTTAAAAATTAATTTCGGTAATAGTCTCTCCTTTGCATATATCACAACTCCTCTTTTTTTAACTTTGTCAGATGAGATAAACTCCTGTCCCAATCTTTTATTAATCAGTAATTTCCTGTGTAGCCTTGTTATATGTGTTTCTTGTAAACAAATCAAGTCCAATTGTTCCTTTTTTAGTAGATGAAAAGCACTTTTTCTCTTTCGAGGAGAGTTCAAACCATTACAATTCCAGCTTAACAGTTGCAGAGCCATGATGGGGTTACTTCACTTTACCATTTTTTCCAAGCTCCTTCACATTTAATAACACATGTAAAAAACTATCATTCTAGGGAGATGGCATTGTTGTCACTCTTATCCTTGACAAAGTATTTATGTTTTTATACAGAAGAAGCTTTCATTTGCATTCTTAAGGTGCTGGGGCCCAGGAGTGATGCATCACATCCTCTCATAGTAGATTAGTCCTAAGATACTTCCAGAAACCTACCTCCATCAGTAAGTGGGTCATCTCTTTCTACAGTAGCTAAAACCTCTAAATGGGATTCAAGGTTAGCTTCATGAAGAGTGCAAGACCTCATCCTCTGCCTTTCAAAAAGCAGCTACTACAGGGTTTAAATTATGGCATATAAACCCATTGTTGGCTTATTTAAAGCTTTTTAAACTTGTTCTTCAGCTGTAATTTTCTAGTGGAATATTAGAGTTGTGTCCCCAATGGAAGATAGCATAGCCTAAAAACAGGTTAATCGATTGTGGAACTGTTGCCCTTGAACTCCTTTCAGAGTCAAAATCCTTCCTGTGTTTAAGGGGTGAATCATCAGTTCAAGTGCACAGAAAGAGTCAGCAAAATTCTTGGCAGGATAAAGGGATCTGCACTTTTTCTAAGCAAAGAAATAAATATAGTCTAAAACTACACTATTGCAATGCATTCTACATTTGAAAATGGTTTGGAAGTTGTGGCTAGTGAAGAATGCAGCAGCCAAGTTCTTGCTGGGGGCAGCTGCAAGAAGACATATGTAATACCTGTTTTGAACCAGCTGCGCTGGTTTTCTGAAGCAGCTGCACCCCTCATGAGCCCGGTTTAAGGTGTTCACAATAGTTTTTAAAGCCCTAAATGACTTGCATGCCTTGATCCACCCCAAGGTAGATGCACCAGAAGCCTCTATACCAGGGACGTCCAACTCCCAATAGACTGTGATCTACTCACAGTATAAGAAAACTGGCAGCGATCTACCCATTGTCGTTGGGTGGGCCAAAGTTGTTGAGCTTTTCTTTAGGAAGTCAGAGTTGCTGAGCTTCTTTTATAAATGCTACAGTTGGTTGGAAGGAGATCACAGAGGGGCCAGAGATCTATCAGGATCTACCAGGAACACCCCGTGATCTACCAGTAGATCACGATCTACCTGTTGGACATGACTGCTCTATACTAATAGATGTCCAATAAGTGTGATTTCCTTTCACCTCTGAATGAAGAGAGGTGGTACACAACAGGCTTATGAAAGATGGGCCTCAATGTGAAATTTTTGCATCACATATTACCTTCCAGTAGCGGATGGTGTTGGATAGGGTGAAGTGACAGAGAGGTCAACACAGGGCAATACTCCCCACTGCCAACCTCCCCATTGCATTATCTTTTCTCCTCTCCATCCTACTTAGCAGAAGAAATTCAGCTGCTGGGAGGTCTGGTGAGCACCGCCAATCCACCACACTGACCACAGTTGTTACCTTACATAACTCCACCCTGTGATGAGGATCTCCAACCTACTGAATGATTAATTGTGTCTCTGGAAATAGCCCAAGAGAATTGGCAAAGTGGAATTTCTTGGTTATAGTTCATTGACTGACAGGCTACTTATGAAGAAATAAGCTGAAGTTAACCGTCTTGGACTCTTGATTGTGTAAACAGGCTGTCTGTAAAGACGTAAATATTTCTCAGCATCAGTGCTAAGAACATAGGTCCATTGACCAAGAAAAGCAGTGGACCCATCAGTCTGCATTACCTCTTCCATTCCTTGAATATTTTACTTAATATATTTTGGGTGATATCAGTTATGCACACAGAAGTCTAGATGATAGCTGAAGAGAGAATCTTGGCCTACTAGCTCCTAGTCTTATATTTCTTCCAGTACAGCAGATCTACGTCTTTCAGTGAACAAAGTATCACTTTAAAAAGGGCATTTATATGCCTAAAGCCTCTCTGAGCACTTGAACACAGGGACTGCACATTATCTATTGGTGCTCATGTCTGAAAATTAGTCTCTCAATCACTTTTTCATTCATTACATGACTCAAGCTTGTTTTCTCCCCACAAAGGAGAGATGGATGAATGCAGGTAGAGTATCTATCGTCTCCCGAGGATGATAATTCTGGGACTGATATTACAGTATCAGCAAGTCAGCTTTAGTTTATTATCATGCAGAGACATCAGTCCCAAAAGCACAGGTTTTGAGGAGCTGCTAAGTCTGCATTGTGACATAATTCAGTTCTGGAGCACATGACCATTCGTAGAAAGAGTAGAGATTTAAAATAGTTATCCTATTCAAAAGCCTCTCCGCTTTACCAGAAATTGAAAAAAAGAAAAGAAAGAGGTAAAGCTTTGTGCTGGGTCTTCACAAAAGCTGACAATGGCAAACACCAATGCTTATGCTTTGCTTGTGCTGAATTGTGTGTATTGGGATGGGGCTGGACAACTGTGGTCTTGCCTCCTTTCCCCAACTAGTCCCAGTGATGTGCAGCTACCACAGCTGCAAAAAAACAACAACAAGCCAGTTCCTCTCTGAAACAAAAGTAGGCAGGCTAAGAGAAACCTCAGCTGCTTGCAGGTGCAGCAGGCTAGATGAGATAAGTTTGAAGGCCAATTCTGGCCTACAAGCCAAGGGTTCTCTACCCATGCCTTATAGGGTGGCTTATATTGTCCTTGAATTTAAAGTGGCAATCCCTAGGGGGGTATTGAAAAAACTGTAAATAAACAACCCACAGAATTTTTAATAAGAGTAAATTACTAGCTATAGGATGGTGTCTCCTGCTTTTGCTGTTGAATACATTCTTGAATTCATGTCAGATGCTATGGTTGAGCATTCCAAGTCACACTTTAAATGTCAACAGGCACCTCAGATCTAGTATACGCAGGCCTGGAAGTAATCCATAGTAACCATTATATAACATCAACAGCACTAGCAGGAATAAGTTGCATAAAGAATGACTAATATCAGCCTGGTATTAAAATTCCCTCTCAAATGAATGATTCCTAAATAGAATGACACTGGCTAATATTTCCTTAAAAAGCAGTGTGCATTCTGGCCTTTATGTTGTTCATAGCCTTCTTGAAAAGCTAACACAAAAGTGTTACCAACCTGCTGTATTGCAGCAACAATGCATCTAGGCCAATATTCTAAAAACTGATGTTAAACCACAGCTTAGCGTTACAAGAATAAGATGCATCAGCACTGAACTTGTGTGCATTGCTGAAAGAAATTTAGAAGCTTTCATGTTCTGTTTTTGATTCACTACATCTTGCCAGATCGTAACTAAGATTGGTCAAATTAAGCAAACTTCAATCCATAGTTTATGGAGCTGGGTTCTTTTTACTAACTAAACTTTAAAGTAAACTGTGATCAGGGGTGGACTTTGGTCTTTCAAATTTCAGCAGTGCCCTGTGTAAGGCCAAAAGTTGGTGCTCCCACCTCTGAATTCACTATGTCATAGTTGCAGCGCCCCCCTAGGCTTGACACCCAGTGTAGTGGAAGCAGTCACACTGCCCTAAATCTGCCTCTATCATGATTGAGGATTTGGACAGCATGCTACACTGTGGTTGATCTAAAATGGAAGTGGACATCATCTGTTTCTTGCATCCCTGACAGAGGATGAAAGGAAAGGCAGAGCATGCAAGTCCAGGGAGAGGCTAGGTTTGTTGTAATAATGCTAAACCATACTTCAGTGTTACGTTTTGACTACGGTACATGTGGTAACATACAGTCATTTCCTTTAAGCAGCCAACCAGGTGGAAGCTTGCAAGTAGGTTAACACATGGCCTGTGGCATCTAAATGCAGGTACCAATACTTATACTGTCTGTCATGTCTATTATGACTCAGATCCATTGGTAGATCTATCCTTTAGACAACAGTGACAAACTTGTGGCCCTTCAAACTATTAGAAGTCAGTTCCTATCAACCTCAGCTATCCAATATGATAGGGGCCATAGTCCAACAAACTCTAGAGGGTCACAAGTTCCTTACCTCTCAGCTGCTGGTTATCACCAGTTTGTGCTAGCAACTTCCATAAGTTAATGATGCATTGTGTGAAGAGTTTCTTTTTGCTCGCTTGAACTTCCAGTCAATCAGACCTGCGAAGGGACCTCAAGTTCTAGAATTGTTGAAGAGAAGAACATCCTCCCTCCTCTATGCTCCTTGAAACTCTTTGGATTTCAAGAAGGCAGCCTATTCAATGTCATCTCCTACCTTGTGGATGTATTGATTTAAAATGGACAAAAGCTGAAATGCCATGCTTACCATATTGTTATATCAGCTAATGAAACTTCTTATATTTACTGGTAAGGGAGCTGGAATGCAAAATAAACAGATAAGCAACGTTATTAAAAGGAAAGGTTACACAACCCTTGTGGACAGTCCTCCCTTTGTTTTGGTTGTTCAAGGAGAGCAAAAAGAGATATTGGCTACGGGATTAAATTGTCTAAGCTTTCGATAGTTTCTTGTTGTGTGTTTATGAGCTACAGCTCCTTGTATTTGACAGTGGATGGTGCAGCTTAGTATGATGGCTCCACCATTAAATTCTACTTTAAAGGAAACTCCGTTGTGAAAGTCTAGCACAAACTGATGACTAAGGTTGTGTACACTCCTGCAAGACAAGCATTCCATAAAAGAACAAGTCTGTCAAGAGATGAATGATGCGGCACTGACAAAATAAAGGCACTGACCATGATAGAACCGTGATTGTGGTGATCTGCAGTGCAGATCACATAGTTAGGTGGGGGATTGGCTGTGCAACTGGTGAATCACAAACCAAAGATTTTAGGCCTCGGTTGTGCATCTAATGTGAAACTTGCCTCTGAATTTATGCAAGTGCAGTATGTATTCCCCATACCCTTTGCAGAACGAATCTAAAGATGAGCCACATGTGCTGTATAAGTTAAATAGGGAACTCACAAGCAAGCTTTCAGAAAAATTACTACCTTTACTAAATTGTGTCATATCAATGAAAAATGGTAAATAAAAAAAAAGGTGCTATATAACAAGAGTTAGGGATGGGGGAATAGCTATTGTAAATCTTAAGCCACCATTGACAGTATAGAGATTAAACCAGATACTTTAAATCTTCAACTGCTGTTGTCAACAAAGCAAACAACAGAGTACAATTCTGAGCAACATAAAAAACAAAAATTAATGGCATTACATTGGGTAGAAAAGGTATTTTTTCCTGGTAATAAGTGCCATAAGTAATGTTTATGTTACACCATGGTGGAATTGCTCTTGCATAAATAGTTTCAAAATTGGAGCATGGATTCATATATTATAATTCCCAACATACACAAAGCATTCATTAATGTTTAACAGACTCTGGAGACTATGGAGTCTACTGACTGTTTAACAAAGACTTACACAGTGAATGATCGATGCTGCAACACTATGTAGCATCCGCCGGCCCCACAGATCGCCAGCCTGGCCATGCTCTATGCATAAGGGCCCAATTCAGTACCATTGCTTGTACCTAGTTTATTGACATATTCATTCACTAGCTCGTTTTATGTGATCTGTAATGGAAAATAGAGTGATAAGCTGTCTACGACTTCTTCTCTATCTTCACATTGACTGTGAGCTCCCTGCTTCCTGACTGCATTGTGTGAAAGTTAATACCATCTATGAGACAAAGGACAATCTTGTCCGGCATCCTGTTTCCCACAGTGGCAAATCATATACTTCTTGGAATCCCACAAGTGGGGAACTGATGCAATAGCCTTCTCCTCTTGGGGCTCCCCAGCAGAAGATATCCAATAAGCGTCCTGTCACTGATCCTGAAGGTTCTAAATGCACCCAGGGCTCTTTTTTTCAGCCGGAACTCACTGGAACTCAGTTCCGGCACCTCTCAGGTGGGTTCCACGGCCATTCTTAAAGTATGAGGGAGGTGTTCATTGTAAGTTCTGACACCTATTGGTAGACCCATTGATAGACAGGAAGAGAAGTCCAATCTCTGTTCAGGGAGCAGTGCAATGATGAATCTACCACTGCATCCAAAGCCTTGCCAACTGTCTTGGCAACAACCAGGGCAGAAGGTGCAAGGAGAGTTTTTATCTCTGTATTTTCCTCCTCCAGCTCTAGGCATGCCCCCGTCTTGGTGGTGGGGTCCCACCTTCCAGGATACAGCAGGGGCTTCTACCATAGTGAAGTTGTCTCTGCCGACAGAGGCCAACAGAGCCTGGTGGAGCTCTACCTAATCCTAAGTCTCTCCAGAGACACAGATGAGGAGTTACAATTGCACCCCCTTTTAAAGTAACCAATGTCCACTCCTACTATACAGCATCTTAAAAGAGACATTACCTTGCCGACAAAGGTCTGTATAATTAAAGCTATAGTTTTCTCAGTAGTGATGTATGAAAGTGAGAGCTGGACCATAAAGAAGGCTGATCGCTGAAGAATTGATGCTTATGACCAGATGGGTGGGGTATAAATAATAAATTATTATTATTATTATTATTATTAGTATTATTCTGGAGGAGACTCTTGAGAGTCGCATGGACTGCAAGAAGATCAAACCTATCCATTCTTAAGGAAATCAGCCCTGATTGCTCACTGGAAGGACAGATCCTGAAGCTGAGGCTCCAATACTTTGGCCACCTCATGAGAAGAGACGACTCCCTGGAAAAGACCCTGATGTTGGGAAAGATGGAGGGCACAAGGAGAAGGGGGCGACAGAGGACGAGATGGTTGGACAGTGTTCTCGAAGCTACGGACATGAGTTTGACCAAACTGTGGGAGGCAGTGGAAGTCAGGAGTGCCTGGCGTGCTCTGGTCCATGGGGTCACGAAGAGTCGGACACAACTAAACGACTAAAGAACAACAAGAAGTGTCCACTCCTGATTCAATTTTCTGTTCTGGCATGCTTCATTGTTGTTATTATTAAACACACACACACACACACACACACACACACACACTTAAAGCTGATGTGCAAAAACATCAATTCGTTTCATATATCATCTGTATTATGCAACGCAAACACACATAAGCATTATTGGCATACATATGTACATATGCAAGCACCTGCAAATTCAGCTACATTTTCGGAGTGGGTGATCCCAGCTTTACAAATTGCAGAGGAGAAAGCAAATCGTTCATGGGAACTCCGTAATAGCACAAAGCAGAAGAACATCTATGCTGCAGTCCTAAGCTCACTTACTTGGGAGTAAGTCCCATTAAATGAAATGTTTTGTTCTGAGTAGACATATATAGGATTGCTTTGGTAAATGAATTAAAACGTGACACGGAGCACTGGTGCATACACATTATTTGCGCTTAGAGACAGAGGGACAGGTGCAGCCTTCAAGACAGATGAATGTGTTTTGGTTGGTTCCCCTGTTGAAAGGTTTGGAAAGGGATGTCCTGTCACACAAAATGTTTGCATCCTCAGATTTCCTTTTCTTACAGTAGCTTTAACTGTGCTCAGAGTAGAAATCTAACAAGTCCTGGTTATTTTCATAACTGTGCATGGTTCATTTATTAGGTCAGGACTCTTTGATGGTTCAGTGGTATAGCAAAGGGCACATAGATTTTCAAGGACAGATCTTAAATCAGAGTTATGTTGTTAAAGCTTCAAGATAAAAAAAAAAGGCTCAACAATGCACAGCCTCTAAATTTACACCTTTCTTTGACCCAAGTAATGAATCATGCAGCGTATATCAAGATTTTCTGATGAAGTGATGCACACATGGTCTGTTCGATACTCTGCCTAGCTATTTATTTTGGATGCTGTCACCTAATGCATCCTTGAAAGCCTGACAGAATAAGCCCTTTACAGAAGATACTGAATGCAAGGTGGTATTTTGCTTTCATCAGTTTCAGCAGAATTGCAAGCTTCCCTTTTACTCTAAACTGTGCTGTGTTTTTACATTAGTCTCCTTTCTTGGAGGTTTTTAAGCAGAGGTTGGATGGTCATCTGTCATGTATGATCAAGCTGAGGTTCCTGCATTGCAATGGGTTGGACTTGATGATTCTGGGGGTCCTTCCAACAATTCTATTATCCAAGGCCATTAAAAAACAACAGTTATGAAACAAACCCTCAGTGCTATTTCAGTTATTTCAATAATTATTAAACAGATCCCCCCCTCCAGTGATTTTAGATTATGAAGAATTAGGCTGCAGGCACTTGCTCCAGTATGAACCCACAGATCCTGATATAAGGAAGTAGAGAGGAGGAGTTTGCAAAATCATGATGGCAGGGGGGTCCCTAACCATTTTGGATCAGTAGGACTATTTTCTAAGTGCTGTGGGCCCCAGTCACAAAATGGCTGCCTTGGAAGGTTGGGGCAAGGCATAACCATAGCTGTCAACAGTCCCTTATTTGGCGGGAAAGTCCCTTATCCCAGCGCCGTGTCCCGCTGCTCTCCCTTATTGATGATGTCCTTTGAATTTCCTGAGTTTCAAAGGAAGCAGCTCCTCTCCCTCCCTCCCTGCCGGCCAGGGAGGAGGGAGGCTCCAACTGTGTTGCTTGGCTGCGATGCTCACCCAATAAGGAGTCTAAGAACGACTGGGGGGTGGAGCGTGTATGCCTTGTGTTGATCAAATCGGCCGCGTTGCCTGGGGACTTGCCTTTGCTCAGCACTTCCCAGTGGAAAGGTGACGTGGTTTTCCTTGCTGCATCCCCTTTGTCGGGTTGCTGTGCTGTGGGAACCACTGCTTTAGGCTTCATTTGGCTGCTGGCTGGGCTGTTTGCCTTTGGCTTGGAGGGGCTCAGAAGTTGAACACACCTGTGCCCGGAAAATTCCTTATTTGGGCTGCAGATCCCTTATTTTCAAATCTGTAAGTAGACAGGTATGGGCATAACACCAGGGCTGGCCCAGAACATTTGAGCACCTGAGGCAGACCCAAAAATGGTTCCTCACACCCTGCCAGGGAAGAAGGGGTGAGGGAGGATGCACATCAGGAACGGAGGACAGAGAAAGAAACACTGACATTGGGGGTCTGCGGCCCCTGTGGATCCTGCCACCTAAGGCAGTTGCTTCACCTTGCCTCATAGGTGGGCTGTCCCTGCATGACACAACATGGCTGCTGGCAGGGGGAATGGAATTACCGGTATGCAAACAGCAGCCATTGTTGCTTCTCCCCCTCCAGTCCCAGACAATCTCACACTTACCATGTGGAGTCAAGTATTTCTGC
This sequence comes from Podarcis pityusensis, assembly GCF_964106645.2. NCBI lineage: Eukaryota > Metazoa > Chordata > Lepidosauria > Squamata > Lacertidae > Podarcis > Podarcis pityusensis. Next base: position 57,767,953 of record NC_138036.1, read on the forward strand.
TGTTGGAGGAACGGCTGTTCAAGGCACAGGAGTCTGGGGTCAAATTCCATGTTGCGCTATTCTATACACCCCGAGCCAATTTGGGGGTGCATGGGAGAAGGGGAGAGGATTGAAGCCCTGTTGCACAAGACAGTGATGTGCACAATCACTCTTGATACTGGCTTCCAAACTCTTACTTTCAACATCCCCACTGCTCTTTATGCACACACTCACATTCGCCCCCCTACCCGCCAAGGAGTTCATTCAGTAGAGGTTCCTTCTTGCTGCTTCAGGAAACTTTGATGGCATGAACAGGAAGTAAGGAGAGTCTTCAGATGTCAACAAGAAAGCATTGAGCTGTGAATTCACTGAGCTGTTGCCACCTGCTGGACATCTGTGGACAATTGGAGTTGAGGGCACCAGGAACTTCAGGAGATGCTGTCATTGGATGGAGAACCTCAAGAATGGCATCTCCATCACTTCTGTGAACTTTTTAAAGGCTTTGCATCTGGCATGGTCTCCCTTGCCCAGTTCCTGAAGTTGTTCTTACTGCATTGGATATTGTTGCACAAGTGCTCTTTCTGTTGCTGAGCTCCACAGGCAACACATATCTCCCCATTCCCTATGCATAGTGAACTATTGACTGTCCTCCTGCCCACCCACAGTGACAGAAGAGCAATCTGATACTCTGGGATGCAATTAGTGCCTCTGGGAATCTATCAAGATAACTAGTCTGCGGTGATGTGCTAAATTTTCATTTGAATTATGTGCATGAAATCTCTTTGGGAAGTTTTCCAAACTCAAATTTTTCTCCTCCCTTACGCTACTGCAAAATAAAGACCAAGATCTAATCTCTGTCACAATAGACTGCAAATGGGGAAGAACCAGAGGCTTTAGAATCCAGACCTTGTTGTGCCACCACAGCAGCTGACGGAAAATGTTATATACTCAGAGGTCAGCAAGATGGTCTAATTGAAGATCTGCTGAACTCTTTACCTCATGGTTATCATTTATTTAGAGAGAGCACCAGAGTAAGTGGCTAAGGAATGAAATGGGAAACAATAAAAAAGCCAGCAGCCATGCCCGCAACTATTTCCCAAACCTACTTATAAAAAAATAGAGATGAATGCAGGTGGATCTTTTCTATCTCTGCCTTGGCCCTGGCAATATATGATTACTTCTCAACAATATAAGGCACATAAGTGCCTTTTCATCGTCTGAAGAAAGCATGCCCACTGGCAAATGAATCATATTATAAAAATTGATTGCATCCCAAAAGGGAAAAATGTTATTGAAGATCCAATGGCCTGGGATGATACACCATTGATCATTGTAAGAAATACTTCCAGAAACTGTTTTTAATCTTTCCGCCAGAGCATTAGCAATTATTCTTTAGCCCATGGTGAGTAATGACTCGAGTTTCCCAGTTTCTCAATCGATAAAACATTTACCCTACCGCTACAAATGTGCTCTTCGCTTAGACAAGCAGAATTTTTCTTCCAATTATTCTTTTTTTTAGTGTGACCTCATAAAATATTTTTGAACATATTTCAAGGCTTTTTAAAGAAAGGGAACAATACTTTTTCTTTCGTGCACCTTTCCTCTGCTCTGTCTTGAGAAAGGAGTCATTAAGATTTCACAGGGCTCAGGACAGCTCATCTTGGAAGGCACAGGTTTTGCTAAGTAGGACCTTTTGGGACATGGTTCTCCATGCGCAGGCATTGCGCCGACCAAATCTAGGGGTTCTAAGGGCATATAGGAAGCTGCCTTAGATTCCTCATTGTACGTTAGGGATGGAGAACCTCAGGCCCTAGAATCTGAAGGCCTCATTTCCTCCTCTCTTCTGTGGACCACATGCTAGTGGTGGGAGGAGCCAGAGGCAAAAGTGGGTGGAGCAAGAAATGCAAATTTTACTTTTGTACAGTAGGCTGATTTCCACACACACTTAGGCACAACCTTTCTGTCATCAATCCAGACAACTAACAGGTACAATTAGAGTTCAAAGACATGTTCAAGCCAAGCAGAAACACTCTAGGAGGATGTGAAGCAGGGCCAGAGATGGTTGTGGCCAGAGAGGAGGATGGGTGGCTGGGGAGCAGGTGCAATCTCAGGAGAATCACAAGGGCCAGATAAAGAGGCATGGAGGGCTGTTTTTGTCCCTGTGGCCTGAGGTTCCCCACCCTAATAGACACTAAGAAATATAAGTAGAGCTTCACCCATGACCATGGAAACCTTAGGCTTGGTATGTGCTGTGTGTTCACATCCAATGTCATGCCTACAAAGTTATTTGGCTCCTGAGGTTCCCCACCCCTGTTGTAAACCATCCAGAGGACTTCAGTGATTGATTTGCAAGTGTAGTAAATAGTAACAGTAATAATAAACAGGAGATGCTGGGCGTTGAACCTGGAATCTTTGATATAGGAAACGTACAATGAACCATTGAGCTGTCAGCCACCCTCACTTCAGTGCTTGAATTACAGGAGAGGCCAAAACCATCTCACTTTTGCTTATGGCTTCCTTAGCTACTGCTTTTAGAAGTTTAAGGGCAGGGGCATGATTTGGTTAAACTGGAGGGATTTATTCATTAGAGGAGCTCCACTCTTTTTTTGTCCCATAATCTGACTACGGCCCTGCTTTCCATTTTATTTTGGTCAATGACAATAAGTTCATTTCCAACCATTTGGGGAGTTAATTATATTTGTACAGACTTATTTTTTAAATGCTTGAATACTATACCTTTTTAAAAGAAATCTCAAATCAAAAGACAAAGAAGTGAATCAATAACTGTGCATCAGATTCAGAAATGCTGGGTTATAAAGGTTGCTGCTCAGAAATGCCCTTTGATTATTGGAAAGTTGGTATTCAGTGAATACTTCTGTTCCCTAGAGGGTATATATTATATCTTTCAAGGAAGCACACATGTCTAATATAAAATGTTTGCAACTCTCCTTCAACATTCCTCCTAGAAGGAACAAGGTACATTATAAGATTTTTATTTCACACATGAATGCAGGAGCTTGTGGTTGTGTTTTTTTCTTTTAAAGCAATGGTATTGGTGGGCTTTTGTAGATTAGCTGGGTGGAATTAAAGCTAGAGCAGAAACTTTCATCAGGAAAGCTAAAGAGAATTCAGACTCTTCAATATAAAATCCAAATGGTTATTTAATATTGCTGCGCATCAAATTCAGATAGTGTCCAAACCAAATTGAGGCGATTTCAGGGAGATCCAGACATCACTGGAGTCAGATTCAGATAGCTCTTGATCAACGTGGGTCAAGTGGCCCAGAACCATCCAGGGCTGTCAGGCAAGAAGGAGAGGCTGGCAGTGGGAAGTGAAAAGGAGAAAATGGCAAAGAGGCAGAGAGACCTACCTAACCAGCTGCATCTTCCTGGGAGAAGGTAGGAGTTGGGTGGGGAATGGATGACTCTGGATGTGAGTTGTGGGTTTGCCTACCTGAATTATCCTCCTGCCTGAACCCCCTGACCCTGAAACAGAAGATTTCATCCTGTAAGGTCTAGGTTGATGCTCATTCATGAAGGACTTCCCCGCCGATGCTAAACCTTGTGGGAAGCCCACACAACACCCTACATTTCAGAAGCTGTTCCTCTGACTCATGGAGGGCAGTGGGGCTGAAATGAATGTCCAATCTAGGCAAGGATTGCTTCAAAGGATAGCAAGGAAGATTGGACACTCTGTTCCACCCCAATTTCCATCCACAGTAGATTAAGGCCATATGTAGCATGACTAAACCATTGCATACAGTCTTTACCATTTCTTTACATTAGACTATACCCAGAAGCAACTTTAGGGACTGCTACTGGTTCACCCTCACTGGGTGCTGAGGTGAGAGGGGGCTGCAGGGGGGGCTGCATCAATGTGTGGGTATTTGTCGAATTTTGCCACTAAAATTTTAAAGCCCTAAGTCAGGCACAGGCAAACTCCAGCCCTCCAGATGTTTGGGACTACAATTCCCATCATCCCTGACTACTGGTCCTGTTAGCTAGGGATGGTGGGAATTGTAGTCCCAAACCTCTGGAGGGCTGGAGTTTGCCTACGCCTGCCCTAAGTCCACCACAGCTACATCAGCTGAGAAGCTAGAGTGCTGTAGCAGAATGTTTCTGGTCTTGCTATTGCATAGTTTCCACAAATTCTACATGTCTACTGTGTGAATAAATTAAAAAGTGATTGAGAAGGAGCTTCTTGTGGCTTCCTGCACAGTCGGCATCTGATGGGAAGAAGACACTGAAAGAAGACAGTCAGGATTTCATCAGCCTTTTCACCACTGAGATAATCCAAAGGGAAGAGACAAATCTGGAGATCTCTTATGAGCGCATGTTGTTGTGAGTGAGCACGAAAGTGGGTGGCAAGTAGAACAGGCTTAATCATACAAATTAGTTTTCCGATGGAAGCACTCAAGGATTCTTGGGAGACTGGATGTGAGCACTTTGGATTAAATGCTTGTGGGGAAAGTGCTGTACCACATGACCCATCCACTTGCCGAGCGATGTGATTGCGTGGAGATTTACGGAGACCTAAACAACTACATCCTGCACAATGTCATTTCACATTCACTTAAAAGAATCTCAAGCTACTTTTGATTAGACACATTCCCAGGAGGACACATGTTCACACATTAGCAAAACAGGGGTGTGTCACTGTTGGTGAACACATCCCAATCTACACACACACACACACACACACCCCTCCCTTCTCAGAGGGACGGGGAGTTATTTCTTCCTCTCTGCTCATCAACTCATCAATCTGATTAAGAAAGAGGAGGCAATCTGCATCTGGGATCCAGCCACCACAGCTCTGTGTCTATTCCAAAATCAGTGGAATCAAAGGGACAGAAAAAATTGCTCCCTCAGACTGGGAGTTAGGACTGTGTGGCATCATTCGTGCCTCTCCTTTTTTTATACTGATGTAAACATTTCAACAAGCTTTCACTTCCATGTATAGTGGCTAATGTTTTTTTTTTGGGTGTTTTTTCTGCAGAGCTTGGGACATGAATGAGACTCTTTTAGTAACTCTTTTGGTGCCCCATAAAGCCTTATAATTCTAAGGCTGTTTTTCCTTTCTTTTGGTCTTGCTGCAGTTTATTCCTAGAGAGAGCTGCTGTACCATTTGTACTAGATTCTGCTCCAGCTGCAATGCAAAATAAGACCATTTGCCCACATGGGAATTCAAGACCTTTCCAATACTGTGATTGTGAATTCTCAGATTTCTGTGAAATGTAATTGCTCACTTTTTGTTTGGGGCTATAAAAATCAATTTAATGTGCCCCACACACTTTTAAACTGTAGCTTTCCCCAGAAAATAAACAGTAGTGATGGCAGGCATAAGAACACACACTATTTCCATATATTTTGCTTCTAAAAATGGCAAAGTACATGCATTCTCAATGGAAACAATGTATTTTATACTAAAAAAAAAAAAAAAAAAGCCTATGTAAGCCCTTAGGACATTTTAGTAACCATTTCCATTTAGTGATGTATATACTATGTTTATATTTTGAAATGGTATAATAAAAACCTCATATTGGCCTACATCATCTGGGCCTATTTTGCATAAACACTTGAGGAAATGTAATGTTACAACAATTCAGGATACAAATAATAATATCCTTCCTCTTTCTCTCTCTCCTGAGTAATTCCAGCTCACACGTAGTTAAGCTTTGGCTCATTAAGTCGCCAACCTGATGTAGATGATTTAGGAAATGCACATTGTGGAAGTGGTTAGTTTCTTGCAACCAGGCATGACTTCTGCTTTCCCTTAACTCTTCCTTCATTTTCATCCCATCCAAAAACCACATACCAAGGAAAAGGAATAGATTAAAAATAAAGAATGACAATGAGCCATCACTTATGCTTTTATTTCAAAAGGCATTTTCTCTCTTTTGATTCTTGTTCTATGATTTCCTAACATATCCTTGAATGAACCACATAGTGCTTTGTTGAAAAAAAGACATATGTGAGAAATAGAGCGGGATTTACCATTTTTTAAAGCAGTGACCCCAAATGTTTGTGATTACATTTTATGGTATTGTTGAACAGAGCAATCCCGAGTACCCTGCTCCCTGGAGCTGCTGGTTGGTGCCACTACCGAGAAGGCCCTCTGCCTGGTTCCCTGCAACCTCACTTCTTGCAGTGAGGGAACCAGCAGAAGGTCCTCAGAGCTGGACCTCAGTGTCCGGGCAGAACGATGGGGGTGGAGACGCTCCATCGGGTATACTGGGCCAAGGCCGTTTAGGGCTCTAAAGGTCAACACCAACACTTTGAATTGCACTCAGAAATGTACTGGGAGCCAATGTAGGTATTTCAGACCGGTGTTATGTGGTCCCGGCAGCCGCTCCCAGTCACCAGTCTAGCTGCCGCATTCTGGATTAGTTGTAGTTTCTGGGTCACCCTCAAAGGTAGCCCCATGTAGAGCGCATGGCAGGTAAGTTGTGACCTAATTTACAAGCCCATTGCTGGGAATACTGTGATAATGTTATGTGAAGCCCTTTGGACACTCTAAGACTGGAGTAAACTCATTCTCTCATGCTTCAAATAGCACGATGAGAACCAACAGGGGGAATTTGCAGGAAGCAGATTAAAAAACATAAGAAGGGCATGGTGGATCCAGCACCAGATTTAGGGTGGTGCTGGTGGTCCCCCCCACCCCCCACAGGGCCCTGACTGAGAGGGTGCATAATTACACATCTTCTGTTTTTGCAATAATGTGAAGCTTCAGTGGGCCTGTTGAAAAGATCCATTAAAAAGCAACTGTACCAAAAGGAATTGTTGTGAAAATAAGAAATATTTAGGGTGGGTCACCAAATTTTGTCCTTGCTCGAGGCGCCATATTACTAAAGTGCAGGATCAAGCCAGATGTCCCATCTAGTACAAAATCCTTTTCTCCCAGTGGCCAACCAGATGTCTGTGGGAAAACTGCAAGTCAGACCTGAGCACGAGAAGACTTTCTCTTCCTGTGGTTTCTAACAGCTAGTATTATTCATAAACATTACTGCCTCTGACCATGGAGGCAGAGTATAGCTGCTGAAGAAGAAGAAGAAGAAGAGTTTGGATTTGATATCCCGCTTTATCACTACCCGAAGGAGTCTCAAAGCGGCTAACATTCTCCTTTCCCTTCCTCCCCCACAACAAACACTCTGTTGAGGTGAGTGGGGCTGAGAGACTTTAAAGAAGTGTGACTGGCCCAAGGTCACCCAGCAGCTGCATGTGGAGGAGCGGAGACACGAACCCGGTTCCCCAGATTACAAGACTACTGCTCTTAACCACTACACCACACTGGCTCTCAGTAGCTGTCATGGCTGGCAGCAATTGATAGCCTTATCCTCCATGAATTTGTTCAATCCTTTTTTAAAGACATCTGAGATTTCAGATAAATATTAGGAGAAACAGTCTAGCAGTCAGCGTTCTTCAACTGTGGGGCAGACTTCCTCTGTGGCATCTTCTTCGCAGGAGGTATTGAAGCAGAAGATGGTGGGTCTTTGGCCAGGGGTGCTCCATGGATTCCAGGATCAAGTCAGTCTAGTTGACCTCCAAATTCTTTCCTACCCTTGATGTTTGATTCTGTTATCCTACGTATGCGGCACATTTTTCATATCGTGAGTCCACATGGGTCATATTTTGCTTGCTCTAGACACAGCCCTGGTTTCTACTGTTCTTTGGAGAAACTTTGGAGGCTGGGAGCCAGCATGGTGTAGTGGTTAAGAGCAGTGGACTCTTAATCTGGTGAACTGGGTTCGCTTCCCCGCTCCTCCACATGCAGCTGCTGGGTGACCTTGGGCCAGTCACACTTCTCTGAAGTCTCTCAGCCTCACTCACCTCATAGATTGTTTGTTGTGGGGGAGGAAGGGGAAGGAGAATGTTAGCCACTTTGAGACTCCTTAAGGGGAGTGAAAGGCGGGATATCAAGTCCAAACTCTTTTCTTCTTCTTCTTCTTCTTCTTCTTCTTCTTCTTCTTCTTCTTCTTCTTTCACTGGAATTGAGCTGTTGATAAGTCAGACCTGTTTTTAAGCAGCTTAACAAAAGATACCTATCTAGTTGAGTACTTGATAGTCAATGAATTCATTTTTGTCTAGGATGTCTCCTGCAAACCTGAGACTGAGATGAACGTGATTGTGTGGGAGTCCCCCACTCTCAATTTGCGCAGAGTGAGAAGGACACCTGCTTCTTTTGCAGACAGGATTAGCTAAATTTCAGACTCCAACTGGATCTTCAGCTCTGAGAGTACGAGGAGGTCCAGTGAATCTGACGAAAGCCTGGAGTCCATGTTGCTAGCAAGAACACAAATGTTGGCCTTTAGATGGCAGTGTGTACCTGTTGAATCTGACTTCATACCACCAGAGGAGAAATTTCTGGAGCAGAATAATATTTTTTTAAAAAATCAAGATTATCCTATTGGGTTATCATAAGAATCTCATCACGAGATTTCCTTTACCCAGTGCCAGGGTCTTATTGCTGATATTAGGTGATTTGAACAGCAACAATAAATACTGTAAACTTCTGTCACCAACCAATGAAAGTATTTTAAGGTTTGCACTGAACCTACTGAAGATCAGAGCTAAGATGAAATCTGGAAAGCTTATCCCTCCAAATGTAGGAAACAATCAGTTTTACTTACTTACTTACTTACTTACTTACTTACTATACTGCCTTTCCTAACCTGGTGCCTTCCAAATTTTGTGGAACTACAACTTCCATTAACCCAGTCCACCATAGCTTATGGTCAGGGATGATGGGAGTTGGTCTAAAACATCTGGGGGGCACCAGTTTGTAGAAGGCTGCTATATAGGTAGGAAACTTTATCAATGGACCCTACATTACTAATCCAGTCATGGATGTGAGAGCGCTGCATACCAAAGTTTTTTACAAAGACAGACCACAGGGTTGATGTTGTCACATTGCATTTATCTGATAAACTTTGCCCTCACCTACATTTATTTAATATCAAGGTAGCTTATATATTTAGCTCAACAGCACATGCATGGCTTCCATGACTGATTTGGAAGACCACTTCCTCAGCTCCTATCTCTATGCTTCTCTGGTCCACTTGATGTATACAGATGACATCCTCACCATCTGGAATGCCAGGAAATCCCACTCAGACTTCCTGATTTCCATCTCATGAAAGGTCTAGTTCCCAGGCTCCAATCTTGTATTGCAGGGTTAGGGAACTCATGGCCAGGGGGCTAGTTGGGTCTCTCTGGTCCTCTCTCTGTGTCACTCAGGATTTCCCTCAGGCCACATCATCTCCTCGGGACACAACCCTCACCAGCTATGCTCTGCCTCCTCCTTGAGTGCTTTTGCTTGGCTGGAATGTGTCCTTGAATTGTGGTTATGCCTCTTGGAATGCCGGGATGGAGAAAAATTCTCCCCCCCCCCCCCGTGTAATAAATACACAATAAAAAAATCATTCCTGCTGACTGGCTTATGTCTGCTGGCAAGAACCAGACCCAAACAGAAAGACCTTACAATGCTTCTGAAAGATGCTCAAGCCCACATTTTGACAAGTCCTCAGGGGAAAGGATTTGGCTAATTCCTTCATTCCTCCTGGCGTGAGGAAGGCATTTATTGATTAGAACCTTGTCTTCCACCAATTTAAATGACATTCTTCCAGTACAAAACACTTAGTGAATGCGCCTCCACTGCCATGTCAAAGGGATCATAAACTGTTCTGTCATTAAATAAAATTGAGTTGTCTGCTGAAACAGACTCTCTGTAAAAAATGGTCAAAGAGAGGCTTTAAAATATTGTGGGAAGTGGGAAGGCAAGGGGAAGGCCAAGTTTGTGTGTGTGTGTGTGTGTGTGTGTGTGTTTAAGGATTATCCCTATAAAAATGTGTGGGCTTCCCCCCCTCCCTCCATGACACTTTTATGGTATTTACACAAGAACTATTCAGGTACATGACTTTTCAAAGAAGTTTCAATTTCCTGTCAGATATTTGTGCAAATCCTTTCAAACAGCCGTGGACAGAAAGCCCGGCTACTTCTGCCATGAATGACCTTCAGTGTTTGGAACGTGGAGAGTCAACAAACATTTACTCCACCATGAAGCCATGCGGAGCATTACAGACCCCACGACGGTTTATTAGAAACAAATCGCTTGCCTCAACAACAAGGATGAGTTCTTGAAGGCTGAAGAATTTTTTAATTATGAAATCAATCCCTCGTTGCCCTCGAAATAGAAAATGCTAAACGCTAGCAGGCTAAATCAACAATGTCATTCATGTCAGGTTTAGTGTGAGGCAGACAAGGCAGGACTCAGCGATGCCCTCCTCCCCCAGGTATGTTTGTGTTGCCTTTTCCCCCCTTTTTTGAAATGTTTGTTTTACCTTTCAGGTCACTAGTTTCCATACATTCCTGATGTCTTAGAGGTGCAGAGAAGATTTTCCAAACACTGCTCTTAAAAGAGAGTGTATGTTAAATATTTGTTCAGCTGATTAAAACAATTTTACATTTATTTAATGTTTGAAATGTAAGCAGCATGTTGGGAAATGACCCCCGACTTCCCCCCTCCTAAATAAACAGCTACTCTCAGCCCTCATTAAAAGACCCACTATTAACAGCAGGGCTGAGGAGCCTCCACGATGGGCATCCAATTCCCATCAGCCCCAGCCGGCAAAGCCAAGGATCAGGGATGATGGGAGCTGTAGTTCAGCAACCACTGGAGGGCCATAGGCTCCCATTCCTGGTTTAACAGTTCTCGCTAAGTTTGTGTATGTAGTTTAAACAAATAATTTCTCCTAATAAAATGCATTTTTCTGTTCTCCAGAGTGCATGTGGTTGACCTGACCAATCCACACACCTTGTCTGCATCCTCAGACTTTACCAACTGAAACTCATCCAACACAACAGGACTAGGCTGTGCTCTGGAAACCCTTTGAGATGCCAGTGGATGCCAATGATTTTATCTTCAAAATGCTTTGCAAACAAGTCACAGGGAGCTGCTGTCGGTTCTTCCACCTCCTGTAACAAGCCCCGTACTACACAGAAAATCTCTGCTGGATGGCACAATGAGGAACTGTATGCCTTCTTTGCTGCCTTCACTGCCACTAGGTAGGCTCAATGATGAGCCCTTGCCTGTGTTGGGTTGCATTCAGTCAGATCTTTCCTCCACCTGTGTTCAAGCTGTCTCCCAGCTTGTTTGCTCACCCTAAGCTCTGGAGTATACCAGGAAGCCAAACAGGCTCCATAAAGTGAGAGAGGGTGCTCAGGAGCTATCATGTCAATGGCCTGAGCTATTCAGTTGTTCCAGAGATCAGTCAGGGCTTTGACAGGAGTGCCAGTTATATCAGCCGGAAAATCCCCCAGAGCTGCCTGGAAGCCTACTGCATCCATCAGTCTCCGAGAGTGGACTATCTTAATATAACCCCTGCCTCTGCGGAAGGGAAAAGGCGCTGAAGCCGAAATCTCAACAGGAAGTAATCTGACCAGGACGAGGGACTGATGTCAATATTCCTCACTTCTGGTTCACCCTCTTCCTGCCCAGTTGAGAATACAAGGTCCAGAGTGTGGCCTGCTACATGTGTTGGGCCAGTGACATGTTGGAAAAGCCTTTCCTGGCAGCCATGAACTCTGCATGGGTGTTGAAGTCCCTTCAGGCACTTGGTACACCAGTCACAGCTGGCAAAGGCACTCTTGACCACAGCTGATCCTGAAAACTCAGGAACAAAGCTGGTTCCAGGAGCCCCTGGATCATAGGAGTGCAGTCCTGCCCAAAACATTGTATTCTCATTGACAGATCATCATTGCTGATTAAAAATACTTTGGTCTTGTCTAAGCTTCATTTTACTTGACCACATCAAACCAACGATGAAACCCAATATTCTCAGTGCTTTTATCTGGGGGGGGGGGGGGCACATAAACCTAAACTTAGGTTACCAGAAGCCCCTGTTTCCCGGGGACAATCCCCGGATTTACAAATCAGTCCCCATACAAAATCCATTGAAGTTGAAAAGTGTCCCTGGATTCAATGAAAAAAATCTGGTAACCTTACCCTAAACATTTTGTGAATCTAAGTTTGGCCTCATTGAGGGGCAGTATATCAAAATGAGTAGGAAAATGAGAGTACCCCTAAATATTTTTTTCGAAAAAAGCACTGGGTGTAAAATTGTATTTCAGAACAGGGACACCAAAGCAGTCCTTTCTGTGTAAAATAAGAAACCAACTCAGACGATAATCTGAGCCCAGCATAGTCTACTTTGACTGTCAGCAGTTTTCCAGGGTCTCAGGCTTTCCCATTAGCTGCTGCCTGACCCTTTTCAGACAGAGATGCCAGGGACTGAATCTGGAAGCTTTGCATAGAAGTGACATGCCTCACCACTGACCCATAGGCTTTCTCCACCTAGTGACTCCAAGGATCATTGATGACTTCGATCCATCGTTGGAAACATGCTACATGGAACATCTTATAGGAAATGATGGCATGCAGCAACTTCTTCAGAAGCTTTCAATAATACAACAATTATGTAATGAGGAAACTTCAAAACTTCTATATAGGAAACATGACAAGCCCTGCTGGGTGCTCCTGCAAACACCCACAGAGCTCTAACAGGGTTCATTTGTTCTGTATTATGCATTAGTTAGTTAACTTAAAAACATGTTTCAAGAACAATTATTTCAAAACCTTGTGACTGGTTGCAAATGTTCCAGTCATGACATTTGCCAGAAGAAAATTAAATACAGGACTGTGTGTGTGCGTGCATGTGTTTTCATGCACAAAAATTCATTCCAAGTTGGGGGAGGAGTTGCTGGTTGCATGTCTGTACAGGGAACTGGAAGGGCACCTGACATTGATCCATTTATTTATTATCTTGAATCTCTCCGGTAATGTTTTTTTTTGCAATTTGATTTCATTGACATGGGTGCACACAAACCTTGGTTGTATTTGGCATTCTGTTGCACTCCTAATGTGCAAGCAGTTCATTGATGTAATTTAGGCTGCAATTTGGTACACAGTTAACCTGGCTATAGGGCTTGCTTCTGAATGGGGCTTATTTCTAAACAGACATGCCCGGGACTGTATGGCACACTCTTCTGCAAACCTTTAAACGTTACCTTCTAATAATGTGTTTGTTGTGCTGTTCATAAGAACAACTCTGTTGCTGTTGAACAGTAAAACTGATCATTCAGCTTGGCAAAAGTAGAAAGTGGAAACGGGGTTCCTACCTTGCCAGGGCTGTGGCAGGCTTCCACCTTGCCTTTTCTCAGCCTAGGGCTCAGGGTAAGCCAATGTTTGCTGCAATTTCCTATCATAATAGCGAGCAAATTTAGCAGTAATGGATAACTAGGGAGAAAATTAAGCCGTTTGCTGAGATACAGAAGTGAAGCCAGAAAATATTTGGCCTCATGTAAGGCTTCAAATTCATTGTCAATTCATTAGTATAATTTAGTCCTTGCATAAGCCTTTTGAGTGATAAATTCTTCTAAGACATTTGAAATGCCAGCTGCAAGAATAACATACTTTGAGTGGTGAGTAAAATTTAGAAGACGAGAGTAGAATAAATCCTTCCTTTTCATCTGGTAGCAGGAAGATTTATTGGGGCCTTTGCAAAGAAGAGTCCATCTGCTTACAGTAAATTGACAATATTAAGAAGGAAAATGAAAGACTAAGCCTGCTTTTGTGAAATGTGTATTATTTAGTATGAATATGAACCTGCTCCTCACTCCAAATCATGGTGAAGCTCACTTTTGCCTGACTCGGGCGGCTTTACTGGCCTATAGAGTAGTATGTCACAAGTCAGACTGGATGAATTCCCCTCCCTCCTAGGGCTAGTAGGTGATGTAACAGTAATATTTGTGAACTAAGGATACAGTGGTCACTCTATTTGAGTGGTGGGGATAGCAGGAACACACACATGCCTGACCATGGGCGTAGCCAGGATTTATGGGGGATGCAGGCATTATGTTAGGGAGGGGCAGAGCCGAGTTATCTATGAGAGCCAGTGTGGTGTAGTGGTTGAGAGCGGTAGTCTTGTAATCTGGGGAACTGGGTTCACGTCTCCGCTCCTCCACATGCAGCTGCTGGGTGACCTTGGGCCATCACACTTCCTTGAAGTCTCTCAGCCCCACTCACCTCACAGAGTGTTTGTTGTGGGGGAGAAAGGGAAAGGAGAATGTTAGCCACTTTGAGACTCCTTAAAGGGAGTGAAAGGCAGGATATCAAATCCAAACTCTTCTTCTTCTTCTTCTTCTGTGACACAACTGGTCAATTAGTTAAGTATTTTTATGGATTTACCTGATTTAGGGGGGCAGTTGTACACAACTTGGAAAGCTCTCTGGTTAAGTGGTTTATACATCTTTCCAAATAAATAAATTGGAGGGGTGGGTGTCCTGATTTTTAGCAGAGAGTGAGAGTGAAACGCAGTGTGCAGGTGATCCTGAGGGCAGTGGTACCTCTGTCAACTCTTGGCCCTGGTTGGGGAAGTGGCTCCCAGAACTGGACAAGTTTGTCTATGTCAGGCTACAGAACACAAAGGGATTTAAACTCTTCATTTCCTTTTTAACTTAAAAAAAAAAGAAATGGCATATGGTTAGCTGCTTAAAATAAACATTATTCTTAGGCTCCAGACCAAGCTTTGTTCATCTTCATGCTGTAACACTGTTAATTGCATTTCAGTCTGTTATATGTATTCCTCACAACAGGCTGCGGTGCAGTGTAGAGTTCAGAATGTGAATGGAAGTGGACATATAATTGGAAACCTGCAATTATATTCAAAATTAGTAGATACAAAACAATGACTTTCGTGGTTAACAAACCATAATATTTTAATACATTTTCTTTGCAAAAGCCAAGGAAATTCAATGACCAAAAAACCCGTTGGTTTAAGATAAGAATTAAGGCTCTGGTACTGGAATTGTCTCACATCTCCCACTCCTTAAGCTATTTTGCCAGCTACTGATGTAAGCAGCAAACATGAATGGCCCAAAGCACAGGTGGATTCCTTCATGGGGCAATACAGGCCCAAGACAATGTAAGCTATGTTTGCTGGTCCCAGGTACTCCATCATCTCCATCTGCAGTTGGGCCTGAAAGACCAAGGAAAGTCTGGGAGCTTGGAGGGTAAATTGTAAGCAAGCACAGTTTGTGACATTGCGCAACCTCGCTGCTGATGGCAGGTAAGGATGGAGAAGATACTCAGTTCATTTCAAGGCGAAACCTGCCTAATTCATGCCCCCAAACAATACATGAACTGGAAAAAAGCCACTTTTCAAAATTCACACTTCTCCAACTTTTGCAGTACTGTTTGTCAGCCAAGTGGTGTGTACAAAAATGCAAATACTAGGGTAAAGTGTGCAGAAAAACACACATATTTATGAAGATAACATACAAGAATTGCATTATAGGAGGGAAAATGTATTGCGAAAAACATGCCTATTGGGCTAAAATTGCATAGAAGTGTATATATTAGGAGATATTTGCACTAATGTGGAGAATTGAATTTATGATTGAAAAACTGAGAAATGGGGAAACAGAAATGGAGAGATCCACCCATCCCTAATTGCAAGGCACATTTCTTAAAGTATTGGCCTTAGTCTCCACTCTTCTGCTTTTACGGAGCGTGAGCTGGCATAATATATCCTTGTGATCTTAAACCAGCAGGTTGTTGTTGTTTTAAAAAAACCCATTGGATTATTATTATTATTATTATTATTTAAAATGATATTTATTAAAATTTCAGAAACAAAAAATTACATAGTTAAAAATAAAAGAGACAAGGGAAAATATAGAAAAAAATTAGAAAAAACATACAAAATACAAAGTATAGAATTTTTTTTAAGAAAAAACACTTAAAAACAAATTAATCCTTCTGTATCTTACATTTCATTTCCTTGCTTCCCTGACCTCCTCTCACCTCCCTTTTTTGTATTCCAGTTCAATTAGTTAATTCAGCAATTCCTTTCCCTCTTTGTTTTTGTCTTAGTCCTTTAACTTAATATATTATAGCTTTAGATTCTCACCTATTAACCTGCCATTTTTTCATACACCGGATTATTATTATTATTTAATACATTTCCTAGTTGGCCTATGAAAAAGTTTCTCTGAGCAATCGTGTGGAGACAATGGTGGGGAAAGTTTGACTCAAAGTGGCTTTGTGTGGCCACATCCAAAAGAAGGCTGCATCGTGAGGAAATAGCAGAGAAAAGTCGCAATGTGGTGTTAATTCCCTATCAAAAATTACGTAATGTATTGCCTTCACACCTATGACTGAGATGCTGCATGTGTCTATGCAAACACAGCAACAGTGTCTCCCCACCCACAACCCCCCAGAGTGTTGGCAACTAGCCATGAACATCATTAAGCAATGAAGGGCTCCTTGCCTCGCTCCCAGTTACACACCTATTCCTTCTTCTGTTTCCCTCCTGCAGCATTCAGGTGAGATTGGTGCTTTGCTGATTCTCCCACCCTGCCCCTGAGGCCCACCTTTTCTCTCTTCTTCCTGGCCCACCTCCTCTTCACAGTGCGAAACTGGCACACCACTCAGTCCCATCTCCTCCCTGACCCGCTGGCAGAACTACAAAACGTGTGCTATTTTAGGGTTCCCCCTGCCCGCCTGCCTCAGCTTGTTGCTCAGACGCTTTTTTACCACCTTCACCTGGCTTGCATTCCAAAACGGGTGGAAACTAAGTATAGGCTTTCTGGATTTATTGCTTGATAAAACTCTCGGCAGCCAAGAGGCAGAGAAGATAAAGGTTCACAGTAGACAAGGGTCAAAAACATTAAAGGATCACATAAGCAAGACATTCTGTGGGCTGTTTGAACATTGTCCAAAGTTTATGTCTGTAAAAACTCAGCTGGAATTTTTTCAATATCTTTCTTTTCATGGGGTTTTGAAACACCCCTTTCTAGTGCCAGATGACAAGAAATATTTTTTTTAGAGAGAGAGGGAGAGAGAGAGAGAGAGAGAGGGAAAGCTTACTATATCACAAAAGAGAGTCTTAATTGGATATTGTTGCTATCAGATATAGGAGAATGATTGGTTGCAAAAAAATATTTCTTAGAATGGAGTTATTTCCAGTATCTGCCTGCGATTTACTATTGGTGTTCTTAGACCACATTGTCCTATAAATCTGCAATGCTGTTCATAAGGAAAGCTATTTGTGTGCTTTGGATAGTTCTTCCTTTCTTGCTACCTTTGCCTATTTGATTGGCTGCAAAGTAGAAAAGGGCAACTGTAGCACACCTTTTGCAGGAAGCATGGCTAAAATGCTTATTGACTGATGAAATTCTAAGAGTCTCTAAAACAGGTGTTGGGTTTTTTAAAAAGATCCCTATATTTAATCTCTAATGTATATTAAAAGAGTGTATTTTGAGTTTTCCTCTCAGAAAGTCATCTAAAGTGTGAAAAGAAAGCATTTGTGAAAGGACATGGTATGGCATCGGGTACCTAAAGTTTTCTATGGCCGAGCAATTCACAAAGGCACTGAAGCCAAGGCAGAGTGGACTCAGGAGGTCAAATCTACAAGTCCAAAGCTGAGCTAACACTCCTGTACAGATTTTGCTACTGGATATCTATCCAGAACCATTGATTTTCACTGGAAAGTTGCTGAAACCTTAAGCCATATTTGTTGTGGGCTGGAAAGCCCTGGCAACAAAAACAGAAGAAGATGAAGCAAGAGAAAGTCACACCATTTCACTGGCTACCACTGGAGACAGCTGTGTGCCCAAGCTCATCTTCTTTATCTTATCCCATAATTTTATACCTATAAAGGTATAAAGGTATCTTATTTAGATAAGAGAAATCAAGAGAGGGCTTATTGAATCTCACTTCAAAACTGGTGGTGGGAAAGTAACCTCCGCCATGCCTGAGGACAGTGGGCTTACATAGATGGCACATAGCAGGCTGTGAAGCACATATAGCTCTGTTCTCCAGCACTTCACCCCCCTCATTTTGCCTGAGAGTAGGGCCAGACTAGACAAGCTGACCCTTCACACAATGGCTAGTTGAGCAAATAGCTTTTAAAGGGTAAATGGCAGTTTTGGGGGAGCAATTCAGAACAGGAACCTAGCATGGTAGTAACACCGCTCCCATGCGCCCCATGTCACCAATGGCCATGGATGATGGCAGAAGTTAGACAACTTCTCTGTTGGCATTATATCATTGTTGACACATATAATGTGCTAAGCATTCTTTGTTCAATCTGCAAGTCACACCATTGACGCTCCTGATGTATTGTAATTCAGTAGTTTTGTAAATGGAAAAATCTGAGGGCTCCCTTGGACAAAAAAACAAGGACACCAGCCAGGAATACCAGAGCAAAACAGCAGCCAGTAGGCTTGGTCTTTATTGAAGACTGTTGCAACAGGACTCCCACCTGCCACAAGGTGGAACAAGATGGAAGCCCTGAACAAAAGAAGACCCCTACTTTTATTAGCTACTAATCCCCCATGCTACACCCCCTAAGACTACATCATAACTACATCATGACTACATCATTGACACATCACAAAGAGGAGGGGTTCAGGGAGGAGTTGTGGTGGTAACCTGAGTGTCTTGTCACCTGTCCGGTTCCTCCTTTCCCCCTCCCCATGATTACATTCCTGAGGACAAAGAGGAGTTCACTGTTTCCTGCCCCCAGAGGGAAGGGCTGGTCACTGTCCTTTGTTTCAGTCTGTACTGAATCCACTTCCATACGCAGGTGCTTTGTGAGTGTAATGATCTTCTGTCTAGGACCATCAAGGCTGGCATGCCAACTGGGTAGGGCTTGCTGCGAATGTGTTGGTACACTTGGGGATTATGGCTGCCTTGTGTCTAGTCTCCCCCCTTTGATAGTCCTTCCTTCATGGTCTAAAATAAAAGTTGAACGGAACAGATCCGATGTACTGCTGATTTTCTATGAATTTATAACAGAAGCGTTGCGTATGTCGTGTGTGTGTGTGTGTGTGTGTGTGTGTGGTGTTTGTACAAACTGAATGATTGCCGGGGGGGGGGGGGTTCCTGCAACAGTTTCAAGTTGCATTCCTGTTGTTGCTTCTTCCCAATGAATTTTACAGGGAAAGATTCTGTTTTGGAAATGGCTGTTAGAATACCTCTAAATACTGACAATTTTGGTACTCATGCCAAAATTTAGAACTGTGAATTCATAAATGAAATACGCCAATGTTCTCCTTCATCTGGAAGCTTATCTTGATATTTACACAATGTCTGTATGCTTGGAAATTTTTAAAACCACATTGGCATCAATCCATCTTTCTGCAACCACATCCATTTAGATAAGATCAGGTATGACCATTGTTTTAAATTCTACTTATAGAGTACATGGATGAATTTTTAGCAATTTCTAATTTCCTCCTGCAGTCAGTGTCCCCTGAAAATCTACACCGGAGGGCTAAAAGACTCCCTGGGCCAGACTTAATTGCACTGGAAAAGAATGGCTACTCTTTCCCAGGTCCTCCTTATTGATTTCCTGTATGTTATTATTTTTCTCTCTGTTGAAATCAACCCCTTCTCCCATCCGGCTATGTTCAAAAAGCAGTTATTTTCTTTATGAATCACTTGGATCATCCATATTCTGAACCACTTGTTGCATATGATGGAAACTTAAGAAGATGATTTTATATGAGCGGGGCCTTCCAACTGTTGCATCGCTTGAAATTTAAGTGACTTGAAAGTGTGCGTACGGACTTAAAAGCAAGCAATACCAATGGCAATCCTGTCTAGGGTTGCCATATTGTGAAGAGCAAAAAAGAGGACACATTTGCCGACTTTTACTTTTAACTATGAATTGCTATGACGGCTCTACCCATGAAAAAGAGGACGTGTCCTGGAAAAAGAGGACATATGGCAACCCTACTAGAGTAATATAGCATCAGGTTGACTTTATCATAGAAGGAACTATTACACGTCAACCCAGGCTCCAAGCGGTGTGAAATTATACAACCTGTGGAGGGGTTCAAAGCAGGTTTCCTCTCTCTCATGGCTACAATGTTGGATCAAATATTGCCGGGCCCCATGGTGTTCTGACTCTGCTTCCCTGCAGCTTGTAAACTGCTTGCAAGAACACAACTATTTCTCTCTCGCTTGCATCAGCCCACTGCAATTCTGAAACTCCTCCCTCCCAACTCTGCATTGTCTTTTGCTAACTACCCAGAGCCCAGGGCAGAGCTCCACCCCTCTGTGTCCGGCAGAAATCTTTGCCAGACCATCACTCTGTCTTTTGAGCTCTTTTACTGGTCCGTCTCTTCAGGTAATTACTTCACCAGGAAGCAAGCCTGGCTTTTTTTAAAAACAACAACAACATGGTTTATATTTTAACATGCTAAATTCAATGCCTGGCACCCCAGAATTAGAAGGGGGGTCCAGGCACCCCACAATCTTTTAACAGAACTATAGGCAGAAGCAGAAAATGATTCACTTAAGTTTCTATCTCTTCCTGGTGTGTGTAAGTTTGCAACAGTCAATAGCTTTTCCCAGATACAACCATATGCCGTAAATGGCTCAACAACGCCGGTTGTTTTTGCAGGCTGGCCTCTGCTTGTTATGCTGGCATACAAGATAATGTATTTGTTCAGTAGGTCCAGTCATCGTGCTAAATAAAATCGTTCACTTTGGTTAGCAAATATTGACTCAAGCTGTTACGCTTTTATGTATTTCAGAGACTCACAATGTTTGAGAGCTCAGCAAGCAAACAAGAACAGGTACAGGAAGTTATTGTGATGTTTTGGACCAATGTTTGCTTTTCTGCTGCTGATGTATGTTCTCCATTGTGTGGGGCTTGTTACTAATGACCTTGTTATATACTACACTGCAGTTGATAAGGCCAAAGGCTTCAGCAGAATACATTTTACATTCCCACTTGAAGAGTTTATGTTTATTGTGTTTTGAAGGGCGCTGTGCCCACAGGCTTCTCCTTCCCTATAAAATACTTTCTTGAAATAAAATCCTTCAAAGGATGGACTCCCTTCTTGGATGAGAAGTAAAGGGGCAATTTTCTGTCTCAGCACAAGGAGCGGGTACCCATCTATCATTGTATGAGAAGATCATCAAATGGTGAATGGCGAGAACAGTGAATTACTACTATTTCTGATAATTTTTAGTTCCTTTCGAAGGTTGGGATGATGTATTCCACACTGGGGGGAAAAGATTCAGTGTGGAAAGAAGGTATTCTGGGTGAAAAATGAGAGGGGGGACTTGGCCTGTGCCAGGCATTTGGGCATGGTTGATCTGGATCGGGTTTCCTTATGCCAGAAAGCATTGTAAGCACATTCAGTCAAACATGTATAGTTCTTTAGACTTCCTCACTCAACACTGGAAGGTTAGGAGCACAGGTAGCCTCCATCACTACAAACATACAAATTAAGAATGCCTGGAGAGGGTTGTACTTTTAAGGGAGCATGCACAGAGAATGGTTACCTGTCTTTAGAAACCAGAATTCCCATAGTATTATTGATTATTATTTACTGAATTCATATTCTGACCTTTCTCCCAAAGAAGCCCAGGGTGGTAACATTCATGCTTCCCTTGTGTATCTGTGAAACTATGCACTCAAAATCCAATAATGTTTATTAGACCATTCCTGAATAATCACATGCACTTTTGTCTTATGACTAGAGGAGTTATAAAGCTAAGCTGTTCAGTTTGCTATCATGAGCATTGCAGCACATAATTGTTGAGAGTCGTGGTATTTGTCCTCCTGTTCAAATCTATTCCGTAATACAGGGGACTTGCTTCAGAGCCTGACATATTTCCTTTCCTTTTGAGGCTCTTCAAAATAGTCGGAAGCATGCTGCGCTGTAGGGCTGTAACAGGAAGCTGCTTATTTAGAAAAGGCATAATAGGGAACGTTTGTTGAAACAAAATGAAATAATTCTGTGACTCTCTAAAAACAACATCAGTCAGCATGCCAGGAAGAGCATGGATTGGAGGAACTGCTCTTGGAGAACAGCCACAAATATATATATATTTATTTGAAGGTCATAGATAACCCATATTCATATATGTTAGACCTATTTGTGGGGACTGAGCTTGTACTCAAGAGTTTTATGAATGCTGGGGAAATGTTGTGCATGTGTTTTGCATTCAGTCATATTTCGGATATGGAGGGAACGCCACTTCTGCAGCGGATGGGCTTTTCTGGGAACTGGGAAGGTGGGCTGTTTTGGATGAGGTAGCACTTCCCCAACAGAACAGGTACATAGTAATTGACTCACAGTTTACACTAGAGCCCCAGGTGGCTTTGGTGTCAACAATTGCCTATTTCTAGCTACAGCTCTTCCTAGGCTTGCTTTCGATTTTTGTAATGCGCACTGTGTGTGACTACCCTCGATAACGGTCTAGAAGCTGCAGCTAGCATAAAATGGGGCTACCAACAGCAAAATGGGATTGTGTAGTACTTACCTTGAATATTCTTGACAGGCTTTCTGGGCACTACCAGACTTAATTCAAGATGTTTCTTAGCAATGACTTAAAAAGGTAAAGGACCCCTGACAGTTAAGTCCAGTCGTAGATGACTCTGGGGTTGCTGCGCTCATCTTGCTTTACAGGTCAAGAGAGCCGGTGTTTGTCCGCAGACAGTTTTTCCAGGTCGTGGCCAGCATGACTAAGCCACTTCTGGCACAACGGAACACCAAAACCAGAGCAGCGCATGGAAACGCCGTTTACCTTCCCGCCAGAGTGGTACCTATTTATCTACTTGCACTTTTTTGGCATATTTTCAAACTGCTAGGTTGGCAAGAACTGGGACCGAGCAACGGGAGCTCACCCTGTCATGGGGATTTGAACTGCCAACCTTCCGATCAGCAAGCCCAAGAGGCTCAGTGGTTTAGACCACAGCGCCACCTGCGTCCAACCTAACCCACGCTAATTCAGTGGTGAGTTTTCCATCCTAATTTGTAACCCTTTTTTCACCATGGCTTGGGCACTCTGATTATATTTATTAATATATAAATAAACTATACTCCATCTGAAAGATTCTAGGGAATATGGACAATAAACAGAAGAACAATATAAAGTACACAGAAGCTAAAGGCATATGTGTGCTTAAAAAACCTTGGCAGTAAATCATTAAGACAGAAGTACAGACATTGTTGGTGAGCTCACCAACCTAGCAGTTCGAAAGCACGCCAAAAAGTGCAAGTAGAAAAATAGGTACCGCTCCGGCGAGAAGGTAAATGGTGTTTCCATGCGCTGTTCCGGTTTGCCAGAAGCGGCTTAGTCATGCTGGCCACATGACCTGGAAGCTGTCTGTGGACAAACGCCGGCTCCCTTGGCCTATAGAGCGAGATGAGCGCCACAACCCCAGAGTCGTTCGTGACTGGACTTAACTGTCAGGGGTCCTTTACCTTTACCTTTATGAAAACATATGGCTTTCTCCAAAGAATCTTGGGAACTGCACTTTGTTAAGGGTGCTGACAATTGTAGCTCTGTGTGGGCTAAACTACAGTTCCTTGGAGTCTCAGGGACAAGCCATGTGCTTTAAATGTATTGTGTGGACGTGACCCGTAAGTGACTGCTTTTCTTCTCCAAATTATGGTATTTTGTTTTCCTTTCCGTCCTTCCATAAAGCTTGCACACTTTAAAATTCAGGATATCCTCCACAGACTTCATACAATGATTCATAGGTATTGCTTTAAGAATCAATGTACTATCAAAGACACTTTTTGTTTTGTGCCATTGTTTGCTATACATGAGCATATTAGCTTCCCGGCCAGCAATAACAGCCAGAATGTGCTACATTTTATGAACTCGGCACTGTTCCTGCTGGATCATTTAGCTGCTTGAGAATACTAAATCCTTGACTTTCCCCTGGCTTTCATCTCTTATGGAGAATAACTACATTCTTCTGCAGCCCAGAAAGCTTCTGGCATTGAAGCAGTGTTTTCAAATTATGTTCTAGGCAACTTTTAGAAGCTTATTAAGGGTTCCTTAAAGAGAAGATCAACAGCTGAGAACAAGCCTTTTTTGAATGTCTGTCACTGATCTTTCCTTCCAAATGTTGGATGAGTTCTAGATCCCACTTTCAGCTTACACAAGACAGCAGTGAGCTCCAACAGGCAGATGTGTCAGGGTGGAAAGTTTTCCCTCCGGGCAGAAAACTTGGAAAACCACTTCATTAAGGAGGAACGAAGAAGCAAATAGAGGCCAATATATATACACTTTTAGAAGAACGAACTATGCTGCTGATGAAATAAATGCAAAGTTTTGTTGTGCAATCCTCCAAAAAGATTTCCTGGAAAAAAATTAATAGAAAATGGCAGCCCACAATACTTCAATGAAAAACCAAATAAACATAACAATCCCTACAGTTTTCAGCACTTCCATTATAAGTCACTAAGACTTTCCCCAGTTTTCTTTGTTGTTTCTTTCCTATTGCGTCTTGGAGCCAAAACATTTTTGGCTTTCAGGCTGAAGTCCAGGACTGTGCCAGTCAGCAGGATATGAGGCAGATAAGATTTGTTGAAATGCTTTTGAACTAGTCAGATTCTCTGGATGGGAAATGGAAGCGAAATTATTTACATTTGGCACGAGAAGAATAAGCTCCGTTTTTAAATTCAAAGGAAATCAGATGGGTCAGATGGCGTTGCATGCCTGTTAAAATCCACCAAGAGCCTGATAAGAACCACTTTGCTGTAATTTGTTTGACAGCCACTCTGCAACTTACAAAGATGTGAGGCCCTTGGCCTGGAGGAGGAGTATATCAACAGGGTAACACTGCACAATAGAGCTGTAAGTACTTTTCGGAGGGTACTGAAATAAATTATTGATGAAGAAATATGCCCCATCCTTTTACAAAGTGTAGCAGGGAGTGGGCATTCATATTATATGTTGGGTTCTGAGTTATGATCCCTAATAGCCAACTTGGTCACCCTGTACCTTCCAGCAGGATGGCAAAAAAGAGCTATGCAATAATTTTTATTATTGATTATTATATATACACCACTTAATGCCTAGAGGGTGACTAAGTGGTTTACAATATATATATTTTAAAACTCTCAATTGCACAACATTATTAAAATGCATACTAATTAAAAATGCACTGTAATTACGATATGATATAAAACAACCCCATTTAAACTTTAAATTACAAGTGTTCATAAGTGAACTATAACATAACAGAATCACATTAAAAGAGAAGAGCAATTAAAACAGGAGGCTCAGGTCAAGAGGATCTCTGCATCAAGGGGTCTCTTGTTGGTCTTCTGCTTGTTGTACCGAAGGGTTGCAAAAATATGATTGTATCCAGCAGTTGCAGAAGTGAGAGTCAGCTTGCCCAGCCAATCTTCGCCCACTCTTCTCGCTCTGCAGGACACACCCTCAGAAGCCTTTCCAGAGGGTCATGTTGGTCCTGCATCCTGAACAAGGCAGTGGGCTGCAGTGCCAGGAAGGAATCTCCTGAAATAGGAGAGAAGGATCTTCTGGAACGGCAGCAACCCTCCAGAGAGACTTTTGTGGGGGATACAGAGGGAAGCAAGAGGGTGAACACGAAGGGAAAGGTTGGTTTTGCAATCTGCCTTCTGCTTGCACGTTCACTGGATGCAATCCCAGGTATGCAAAAAGTTTTTGTTTTTTGT
This sequence comes from Podarcis pityusensis, assembly GCF_964106645.2. Taxonomy (NCBI): domain Eukaryota; kingdom Metazoa; phylum Chordata; class Lepidosauria; order Squamata; family Lacertidae; genus Podarcis; species Podarcis pityusensis. The sequence continues at coordinate 57,793,449 of NC_138036.1, forward strand.
TTTAAATGAGAAAAGGCCAGATGAGGGATGAGAAGGGTCCTTGCCCTCCAGGAGGTAAAGTTTGTTGGAGGCAGCTGGGCAGGAGTTTTGGCTTGATCAGCCTCTTTAACAACTAGAAGTGGAGGAAGGTTTTGTTTGGTCCATATTTTTTAAGAGAACTGACCTTAATTTTCACCTCCTTCAATACATGCATTGAAAAATGTGTATTTTGGGATAAAGTACATTAAGGAAATACAGATATGTACAATATATATACTGTATAATATATATACAGTGATAAAATATGAAATTAAGTGTGGATGAAACATCTGTCTGAATACAAATTTTCTTTCTTTTTTTATAAGATATTTATTAAGGTTTTTTGAAATATTACAGTGAAAATGAAAAAGAAAAAAGAAAAATACAAAATAAAAACAGTTAAAAACACACATATTTTCTATTACTTATTTTCCTTTAGCTTGTTTCCCGGACCTCCTCGTACCTCCCTTTTTTGTATTCCACTTCAATTTATTGGTTCAGCAAATCCTTACCATTAGATTTTAACCCATTTATAACCCTTTTTTCATATTCTCTTAGAGCATTACAGCTGGAAACCGCTTAATTACTATCCAACATCATTCTATCATTCATTAATTTTACAATATTTCTGTAAATAGTCTTTAAATTTCTTCCAATCTTCTTCCACCGACTCTTCCCCCTGGTCTCGGATTCTGCCAGTCATTTCTGCCAATTCCATATAGTCCATCACCTTCATCTGCCATTCTTCCAAAGCGGGTAGATCTTGTGTCTTCCAATACTTTGCAATGAGTATTCTTGCTGCTGTTGTAGCATACATAAAAAAAGTTCTGTCCTTCTTTGGCACCAATTGGCCGACAATGCCCAGAAGAAAGGCCTCTGGTTTCTTCGGGAAGGTATATTTAAATACCTTTTTCAGTTCATTATATATCATTTCCCGAAAGCCTTAATCCTTGGGCACGTCCACCAAAGGTGAAAGAATGTACCTTCAGTTTCTTTACATTTCCAGCATTTATTGTCGGGCAAATGATAGGTTTTTGCAAGCTTGACTGGGGTCAAGTACCACCTGTATATCATTTTCATAATATTCTCTCTTAGGGCATTACATGCCGTAAACGTCATACCTGTGGTCCATAACTGTTCCCAGTCAGCAAACATAATATTATGTCCAACATCTTGTGCCCATTTAATCATAGCAGATTTCACCGTTTCATCCTGAGTATTCCATTTCAACAGCAAGTTATACATTCTTGACAAATTCCTAGTTTTGGGTTCTAACAGTTCTGTTTCTAGTTTTGATTTTTCCACCTGGAAGCCAATTTTCTTATCCAACTTATATGCCTCCATTATCTGATAATAATGAAGCCAATCTCTCACTTTGTTTTTTAGTTTCTCGAAACTCTGCAATTTCAATTTGTCTCCTTCTTGTTCCAAAATTTCCCAATATTTCGGCCATTTGGCCTCCATATTGAGCCTTTTCAGAGCTTTCGCTTCCATCGGTGACAACCACCTTGGGGTTTTATTTTCCAATAAATCCTTGTATCTGAATACAAATTTTCATATGGATACACACACAGAGCGAGCAAGCGAACGAGCGAGAGATTAATGGAGAAACAGGATGGAACAGTTTTATAATATGGTTTGGAAAGAGGATGCTCTACCCTTCCATACAGTCATCTTATTGTATCCTGGCAGTATAATTAGGGTTAATGGAAGTATGGAACCCTTGATCATATCCCCTCCAGTTCAAGATGATATAAGCCTTTAAGGTCTCTGACACTCCGAAGTAAGGAAATATTTTGGGAAGAAATTTACTTTTAATTGGAATAGGTGGAACAATGCTTCATCTGGTGCTAGTTTAATCACCCCTCTCTGGCCTTTTGAAAGCTGCAGTGGGCCAAAACTCTGGCAGCTTCAAATAACTGAAAATCAAGTATGAAATGATGGTCATTTGAAGCGCATCTCTACCATGAGGAATACATCCTCTGACCTGTATTCCCACCTCCATCTCCCACCATACGAATGTACTATCTAGGTTTTCGACTCATGTTATAAATGCTACTGTTCAGAGTTAGGTGTACAGGAACCAACTTTCTGGCCTCAAAACTCAACAATCTCATGCACCATATTTTTCGCTCTATAAGACGCACTTTTCCCCCTCCAAAAATTAAGGGGAAATGTGTGTGCATCTTATGGAGTGAATGCAGGCTCCATGGCTTCAGCTAAAGCAATGCAAAGCCTCTGAAGCGCAGCGCTCCGGAGGCTTCACATTGCTGTCGCTGAAGCCTGGAGAGCAAACTCTCCTGGCTTCAGGGATAGCCACCCAAAGCCTCTGGAGTGCTCCGCTGCGCTCCGGAGGCTTCGCATTGCTTTCCCTCTCTGCACAGCACCCCTTCAGCGAAGCGGCAGGAGAAATGGAAGGGGTTCCGTTTCTGCTGCCGCTTCACTGAAGGGGCGCTGTGCAGAGAGGGAAATATTTTTTTTTCTTGTTCTCCCCCTCTAAAACTAGGTGCGTCTTATGGTCGGGTTGTCCTATAGAGCGAAAAATACGGTGACTACATTATGTAGGAAAGATTTACCAAAAGTGTGTCTCTTGCTGTGAATACCCATGGGCTCCCAATTTGCAAATATATATTTAAGATAAAAGCCAGTTCCTGACATTACCTCCCACTCAACTGTCCATCATACTCTTGCATAACTAAGATGCAGATCCTAGGATTAGGCCATGCAGCAAGAGCAGGCTTGACTATTAATCATTGGGGATGACAGGGATAAGTTTTTGTACCCTGCTTCTGTGTTCCTTTAATATGCGCGTGACTGCTATTCATTCCTGTTCAACCATAAGGTGGGGCTTGAGGGGATAAAATATGTATGAACATCATGATGCCAAGAAGCCAATACTACAAAGCCAATCCAGAGGGAGGACAATGCTTTGTGACCTAATTCTGATGGATAAACACCATTAGCAGTATAGCAATTTGACTACATTATGAGGTCACAAAAGTCATTCAGAGTGAGAGCAGAAAGCATCGCCCTCATTCTGAGTTGCCTCCTTTTCTGAGGAATCATCAGAAGGAGAACATATGTGCTTATGCAGTGGATCTCCTGCTTCAGCTGTCTACCTTCCTGACACAGAGTGATCCACTCTCCATCAACCATTCAATGCATATGCATTCTGCTCATACACTGACTACATGTTTCTGTTTGTCATAATGATGGACGTTTTGCTACCACTCAACATTTGGCTCACTTCCCTAACAATGAATACTATTAAATGTATTAAACTGTGGTGGTGTTACCATAGTAGGAGAAAATCTCCTAATTACTTTCCGTTCATCAATAGAGAAATGCCAAGGCAATACACAAAGGCCTGAATTTCATGATAGTACAACCATGCAATAGTTTATCCATACCATCCAACATTTCTCCAATGAAAATAGGGACGTCCCATTCCATAAAGATAATTTTACTATTTATACCCCACACATCTTACTAGGTTGCCCCAGCCACTATGGGCAGCTTCCAACATATATAAAAACATAACAAAACATTAAACACTTTTAAAAAATCTCTATACAGGATTGCCTTCAGATGGCTCGGGGGTCTGATAACGCCTTACCCTCCAACATTTCTTCCATGAAAATAGGGACTTCCTAAGGAAAAGTGGGACATTCCAGGATCAGATCAAAAACCAGGAAAGGTTCTCTAAATCAGGGACGTTCCTGGAAAATAGGGACACTTGGAGGGTCTGGTTTATCTCTCAAAGATTTTGAGCCCTGGTTGGATATATGAATAACAAGACTGGAAGCAAAACTCTGTTTGGCTAGATATATGGTAGATATATGAATAATAAGACTGGAAGCAAAACTCTGTTGACCTCTGCTAATAGATATATGTTGGTTGGTTCACTTGAATGAATAAAAGTGGAAAGGAAATCTCCTAGGTCATATCTCCCCTTACGGCCAAAGTTGCTTTTTTTCCATTGCAAGAGCTGCTTTTATCTGGTATTTTTCTGTTTTTATTTTATCAAGTCAACATTATGTGCAGCATAGGTAACCACAGAAAGGTATTTCAGTTACAAACCTGTACGAAGCAGAGCACAGTACTGATGAGCCAGGGATGAGTGATTTGCGTCAAAACTACAGTAGGGGATGAAAGGGTTAAACTCTCCCTCTGCACCTGCTGCAGTCCTGATAATTATCAGAACCCTCCCTGCTCCCTGCATCTCTTATTTGTGTGAAAAAGAAATACCGCATGTTAATGCAAAGACACATTTAACATCACATCTAGGTTGGCCTTTGGCCATGAAACTCACTGGGTGGCTTTTGGAAAATTCTATCTCTTAGCCTGCCTTCTGTAATATGGGAGAAATAACAGGAGCTTATCTTGCAGGGTTGATGACTGAATGAGAAAATTTATGAGGAGTTCAGCCATGGGACCCATGTCAAGCAAGCGTTATAGTAAATTATTTTTTTGAAAAATGTTGTGCTAAGGGCTTTCCATGTTCAGTCAAGCTCAAAAATGCCTGGAAATTGCAGCTGTTAATTGCCATGTCCTCAACAGACACAGTGGCGTAGCGTGGGTTGTCAGCACCCGGGGCAAGGCAAGTAATTTGTGCCCCCTAACCTGTGGATTTGCGCCCCCTAACCCTAACCCCCAGATGTTGCGCCCGGTGCGGCTGGCCCCCTCTGCACCCCCCACGCTACGCCACTGAACAGACATGTTATTTAAGCAATACAAATATGGTATCCTATCCTGTCCTGTGGTTACTTCCAGCTTTGCTGCTATCTTAGAGCTGGATGGTTGTCATTGGCCGAGTGGTGGAAATAGACACATACGTGGAGGCTATTGTCAGCTTCAAAAATAAATCTGGATTACAGAGCCTTTCTGAAATAAGTTGCATTCCCACTACTATGTTTTTAACATTCCTATACCACCCATGAATTCAAAATTCACCCCCCTGCAGTTTGCTATATTCTCATTATAATTTAATTGACCCAGATATATGTTAACAGGATTCAACACTCAAAAAAATCTGTACAAACCACCATACTGGTCCTTATTCTGAATAGATGCCATGCTCCCTGGAGATATATGAGATTCCAGGAAATGAACCTTTTCAATGCTAACATCCCCACTCGTCTTAGTAGAAAGAGCACCACTGGCATTCTCCCATTTTCTACCAGTCAAGCAAGTGGCAGGAAGGGTATTGTATTGCAAGGACCAGTTTATGCCCTCCAGCAGCATGATGCAATTCAAATTATGCCATCCAGCAATATGATTTAATTAATTTAGTTTATTAAATTTATTCAACACTTCCCACAAGGCAAAGGAAGTCCTGAAGCAACATACAAAAAGAGAAATAAAATACTATTGGCACATTCCTAACCACATCTGCTCGGAAATAAGTCTTATGGGTTCCATTAGGGTTTACTCCCAGGTAAGTGAGGCTAGGATTGTGGCCTATAATACAATCTAAGGCAGTGTAACCAGAAAAACAATGAAAATATACTAAAAGTACTCTTACTATACACAATAGCTTTAAACCAAGATGTCCACTCCTGCCCTCAAACACCAAAAAGTAGCCACTGATTGCCAGATCATTATCAATGCCCATATACCTGGAGAAATAAATAATAATAATAATAAATTTTATTTATACCCCGCCCTCCCCAGCCGAAGCTGGGCTCAGGGCGGCTAACAACAATCAAAATAATCCAACATTCTAAAAGTTTTCTTTTACATTCTAATACAGTTTTGCCTGATGCTAAAAAGATGGTGGTGGCACCTGGCAAGCTTTCTTGAAGAACATTCCCCAGAAAAGGCCTGCTGTCTTGTTTCCATTATCCAAACATCTCTCAGAGAGTAGAGGAGGAGGAGGAGGAGGAGGAGGAGGAGAGTTTGGATTTGATATCCCACCTTTCACTCCCTTTAAGGAGTCTCAAAACGGCTAACATTCTCCTTTCCCTTCCTCCCCCACAACAAACACTCTGTGAGGTGAGTGGGGCTGAGAGACTTCAAAGAAGTGTGACTGGCCCAAGGTCACCCAGCAGCTGCATGTGGAGGAGCGGGGAATCGAACCCGGTTCACCAGATTACGAGTCCACCATTCTTAACTACTACACCACACTATCAGGGTGTGGGGAAATTCATGTGGGAAAAGGTGGTCCTTGTAGAAATGGGAGGTTTGAGCTATGCAGGCTCAAAACCAGCCCTTTGAGCTCAGCTCAATTCAGTATCCGGTTATTCAGTGTCAGTGATATTATCAAACTTTCTAAATCAGGATTGGCTAATGTGTGAGGCTCCAGATGTTCCTCAGTTCCAACTGCCATCATTCCTGATCACTGACCATGCTGGCTGATGGGAATTGTAGTCCAGTGACATGGTGAGGGCCACACATAAGCCACCCCTTCTTGGGATCACTACGAATGAGGAAAGCCAGGTTCTAATCCCTGCTGTGTGACTTTGGCCCATTCACTGTCAATCTAGTCTATCTCACTCATAGGACTGGTATGAGGGTAAAATAGAAGGTGGAACGTGTCAAGTGTACCACATGCATATGTGTTTTGGGGGTTAATAACAAACGTTTAGCATACTTCTAATCCTAGTTTATTACGCTCAGGGAAAAAGTCTTCTTTCCAGGGTATTGAAAATATGTTTCCCCATCTCAGGTTAATTTGAATGCTACTGTAATTTTAGAGTAGAGAATCTTATGAAACTGGATTCTTTTTATCTGTGTTTCCCATCTGGCTTGCTGCTACAAGCATTTAATCTAGTGTTTGCTGCCAATGTTTCCCAGAAAGGCTTATAATTGCTTGGAATTTGTATGAACAGTTCCAGTCTGGTGCACAATTAGGGATGCGCTATAAAATTTTCATTGCTTGATTTAGTTGAAATGATAAGATGGATGGGGAATGATAATAGCCACAATTGTAGCATCTAAAATGATGACTAGAAATTAGTAAAACAGGGGATAGTTAATAGCTAATGATCTTTCTCCTCCCATCTTGTATCATAAACAAAACCCTATAATTTATTATTTGTTTAAAGAAACAATATTGTGACTCTCTCTTATCTGTGAAAGCTCCTGTTTTTATATGTTGAATGTTGGTACTGGTACTCAATAGTGGAAGGATCTTGGATTCACAGATGGAAAGCCACTGTCTCATAAATATCTTGGGAAGTTGGGGAATCCATAAAAGTTCTGAGGCAGCAACATATAGGGTGGACAGAGTCCTGGCATGTGATAGCTGTTTTTTCGTTTCTCTTCTTTTTTACTAGAACCCTGGGATTCACCAAGTGGACCTGGTGCAAAATACATGCACAGAACTAAAGAATTCCAGTAACTACCATTGGATCTAGTCTACAGCTGCCCTGCGCAGCAAATGCCACAATATACTAATATACACTGCAACTGTCAGTCTCCTGACATGTGGTCTTGCTGCAACTATGTTTAGGGTCCCCCCTGCCTCTCTTCTTCCATCTTGCCAGCGCTCCTAGTCCTGATGTCAATGAATACAGACCCACACCCCAGCTTCAATTCAATTGATGACTCTAATCTGTTAGAGCATTTAAGGAATGGTCCTTCCAGCTTAACCTAGACATAGTGTACTCCCATGGCTCAATAAATGGCCAGACTTTCATTGTACCACAACTTTGGGGCAGAGCATGTACTTTGCTCATGGGTGTCCTCAATTTCAGTGCCAGACATCTTCACTTAAAACGGTGCCATGCAACAGATCACACTCAGTTAAAGTTGATTGCTCTGCCCAAATTAGACTTTTTTACTATAAGAAAATGTGATGGGATGTGTGTGGTGACAATTGCTTGACATGACAATGTATAACCTCACCGAAAACAAATCGGAATGCTCAAACCATAAATAATAACAACTAGTCATGGATCTATATTTTATCATTTGCCCACCTAAAATAGTCCCTTTCTTGATATTAGAAGTATATCCACAGTTTGTCTACTGGTCCATATCCCTTTCCCTCGTTTGCATACCCTCATGTGCCATGTAATGTGTAAGTTGAGAATCTGCTCTATGCAGCTATAGTGGCATCTACAATTATAAAGCCTCCAACATGGATCTGTCTAGTGCAGGGGTCAGCAAACTTTTGCAGCAGGGGACCGGTCCACTGTTCCTCAGACCTTGTGGGAGGCCAGACTATATTTTGGAAGGGGGGGGGATGATGCAAGAGCACCACAAGCCCCAGTGGCTGCTTATCTGTGTCTTGCGAGCGGTAGGGGCTGGCGGCGGTGGTGGAGGGATGATGAGCAGCGCACGAAAGGGCTCTGGAGAGGGGCTGCTTAAAATGGCAGCAGCTTGAGTGCTGCTGCTGCTGGCACCAACACAGCCCAGCCCCCTTCCTCCTCTAGGCAGGGCAGGGAGAAGCCAGGAGGAGGGAGGGAGGAGGCGCCGCCACCGTGTGAGGGAGAGGGAATGAACGCACGTGCTGGCGATCCATGCAGTGATTCCCGGACCGCCCGCAGGCTGGATCCAGAAGGCAGTTGGGCCCGATCCGTCCCATGGACCTTAGTTTGCCTACCCATGGTCTAGTAGATGGCGGAAAATGCTGCAGCTGCAGTGTGTGAATTCTTGGCTCCCTTGTTAGAGGCATGTAGACAACTTGCAAAAGAAATAAGTAACCAAAGGTAATGTGCAAATTGGTTCTGAATTACCTTCCCAGGAGAACAAACCTGATGACTGCAAATTAAACCCTTGCCAGGATCTTACCTAGGAGCCAAGCTAGAAATGAATTCACTATTTACCCTGGCCTTTGATGCTTGAGATGTATATTTTTGGGACCGGCCTCTTTTTTCCAATTGTGAACTGTTGAATATTGTGTTTAATTGTTGTCACCTGTCCTAGGACTGGGACTGCCTCATTTCCTGTAACTATGTGGGTGAGGCAATGAGTGGCTATAAGCATATTCATGGTCAGCTCATTTGTCAGAGCAGGATAGCATAAAGGCAAGGAACTACCTTATATGTGCCTCATTAAGATGTACAACCTTACTGATTGAGTGAATGGGTGGTTGGTAAATTTGAGCTCTTGCTGGCTGAGCTGGCCAGAAGCTCTGTTTCAAAGATGTGTAACCTGTTGGTATCCAGGTGTTGGACTACAACTCTCTGTCCCTGACCATACTGTCTGGCCACACTGTGTGGGGTTTATGGAAGATGGAAGTTGAAGTCTAACAACATGGGGGGGGGGGACACAGGAACAGGTAGAACATTCCTGCTCTACATGCTCATCAGCTTTTCTGCACAAACCCTATACATTTACAAACTATATGCATGTAGATTCCATGAAGAAGACACAGCAAACTTCTTTGTATTAAGTTGCTCAGTGCTGTCTACAACGAAGCTCAGAGAGGTGATTTTCCAGTCCAGTATCAAGATGCCAGGGATTGAGTTTGGGACATTCTACATGGATAGCATGTGCTCTACCACTGAGCCTGTTAAATACTTAGGCACCTATTCCACCATTAAGCTATGGACCTTTCCAAATGTGTGTTCTTTGAGGATGGGGTGATGGGTAGACGAAGAATGGGAAGCAAAAGTGGAAAGTTGTGACATTGTGGAGAGAAATGCAGTTATCCCAGCACCTGATGCTGAGGTTAAGCATGCCACAAATAATCAACATTATGTTGTTCTTGCATTGTGTGCGGTAATGGAGATAAAATAAAGGAATCAGCAAACACTGGGCATTTCGAAAGGACAGATGTTGAGTATAGCAGTGATATTTCCATATTGCGCACTCTGGTACAGTGACCTGCATTGTCTGTGTTATATATAAGTATTTGAAGCACATGGGACTTCATTAAAGGATATAGGGCACAAGGAACTATTATGCTGAGCAACGTTCCAGGTTCTGCCAGTATTTGAAGGGAGGTTTGCCTGTTTTCAAATGCTTGCATACTTTAAAGAAATAAATGACCTCCAAGCTCTTCAGAGAACAGTTGAAGGGTGTCAGTAGGTAACAAGCAGAAAAGAATGTTTTTTTGTTGCGGCATTATGGGTCAGGGTCATCTTAGGTTGCGTCAACTGGAGCGTCACTTCCAAAACTCAGTACATAATGGGACTCAACATTGAAAAGAGCTCATCAGGGGCACAGTTTTCACTTCTGGGAACTGCAGAAACATTTTTTTAGAAGATCCAAAAGAGGAGGTGTAGGATGATACATGAACTAGAAGATACTGTAAAGCAAATAAGAAGAATTATGCATGCTACCCATTGGGAAATAAGGGTGGGGGCAGAGCACTGGTTTAGCATATGGTCAAAACAACTTTAGTGAACACACAATGGGCAGCCAATGAGATTTGAGTGGCAAGCCCTACCCCTATATATTTCATATGGAGAGTTCCTTACGCAATTTCCCCTGCTCACACAATCGGGAGCCCTACAAAAAGTGTTTTGACCACATGAAAAGGACTTTAGAGTTGATCTAACATTCGGAATAGAGCCTTTCACGTAGATAAGATAGTAGGTGAAATTTCTAAACCAGGAAAACTATTTTGCAATAAGTTACAGCTGCCAATTGATGGTGCATATTTATTTTTCTTTGAAATGCTCAAGAAAGTTTGGAAATGCATCGCTATGTTTCTTATTACGTACATCCACTGTGTCTTTTCCAGGTGTTATGATGCTAGATTAGTCTGAATCCATGACTGAGTATTGGTTCTGTCCATTATTGCTTCTGAATACTGACTGTGAAAGTCACTTGATTTAAATGCTTTAAATGTTTCATTTTTATTCTATTTTTTTATTCAAGGGATGGAGCTCTCTCTCTCTCTCTCTCTCTCTCTCTCTCTCTCTCTCTCTCTTTCTCTCTTTGTGTGTATGTGTGTGTTTGTAATTTTAAATGCTATATACCCTTTTGCAATGTTCTGATACAACTGAAAGCAGCAAAACACTTGGAAGAGTCTTCTAGTACAAGAGAGTCTTAATTTGTGTGATGTGCTGTTGGGTATGCTTTCCACGGATTCTCAATTATGCCATTTTCTCTTAAGTGCTGGGGAAGAAAAAGGAGGGAATACTGCTTTTGTCCAAATGAATCTCCCCTACCGCACCCTGCTACATTTAAGGGTACTATAGTTTGTTTTTACTCAATTACAAAAGGGAAAAAGGAGGGGATTAAAAAAAAGCAAGGCCCATTTGTAATCCTGGTTTGGAAGCTGCCTCAGCTTTGTAATTTTCATCACAAGTAGCAATCACAGCCGTGGTTTTGATTAAATGATTACCCATAGGCCTCCTCTTGAATGAAATGACAGCTAAGCTTTACAAAGACACGGCAAGCCTGATAACTTTCTTGGGTGTGAGGATGTTCCAAAACAGCTTTAAGCACCATCACCAGGCCTTTACCGTGACACCGAGCTTTATATATATTTGCTTTCTCTGAAGAGAACCTGATTTTTTCTCTCTTCCTCTCAGGAAGCTTGGTTGAATGAAGACGAAAAAGCCTCATGAAGGTCAATCATCTCTAGGGCTTATGGAGTGTATGCCTGTCTGTTTCTAAACTGTGCCATGTGTCAGCAAGTGCTGCCTTTAGAAATAGCTTGAGGATGTTTTCCTGCCTTTCTCTGTGGCAATTGAAAACACTTGTCCCTCTGTTTGACAATGTATCAGGACTGCACGAATCACATGGAAATGTTATTTGAAATAAGAGGCTAACATCACAGTATATGAAAATGGAGTTCTCCAGGATCGAGACATCTGCGCAGAGGCTACTTTCAGTGGACTTATGTTGTTGTTCTTACAGTATGTGATCCACACTTGCCTTCAAGTGCTTACCATGGTATGCCACAATACAGAGAGATGTCTGTACTCCTAGAATCACTGTGCGTGTGGACAGTATTTTTGCCACTACAGTCATACCTTGGTTCTCGAACAGAATGTGTTCTGGGAGTCTGTTCAACTCCCGGAACCGTTCGAAAACTAAGGCGCGGCTTCTGATTGGCTACAGGAGCCAATCGGACATTCGGCTTCCAAAAATCGTCCCAAAAACGGAACACTCACTTCCGGGTTTCGATCGTTTGGGAGCCAAGGTACGACTGGGAGCCAAGGCGTTTGATATCCAAGGTACAACTGTGCATTACAGGCTGAAACATTTGGTCTATGGTTCTGCAGTGGATTGGACAGCCAAGAAAATGTTACACACTTCATTCAAACTTGTTTGTGGAATGTATCCATTTTGTAAAAAGGACGATATAACAATAGTTTTCCCCAAACTCCTGCAACACACAGCCCTAATGGCTTCCAGGAGCTGATCTTATTTAAGTCGCTTTTATTTGTATAACTAAAGTCAATAGAGGGGGGAAATCCCCACTTTTCTGAGAATTAGGCATGCACTCTTTTTGTAAATGCACTGATTTTCTGCATATGGATTACTTTGTCTGAGGGATGAATGTGATGTTAAATTCCTCTTTAACTTGCAGGGTTTTTTTTTTAGAAATGCAAATTGCATCAGCTTGGGCGTGTGCAATAATTATCACAATTAGTGCAGGCATGGGGGGCACTTAACTCAGTTCTCACCTGCTGAGGATATTCTAAGAAATATGTGTGTGTGTGTGTGTGTGTTGGTATTTGCTTTGGATGGAATGTTCCACACTGTGAGCATTTGGGATTTCCCCTCAATGAAAATACTTGTTTTGGAGGAGGGGCTTTAGGGGAGGAAAGAGTTAAGTTCTCCCTCTATGCCTATTCTGCTCTATTTAATTATATGCCTCCCTCCCTAAATGATGACTTTTTGAAGAAGAAACAGCCCCCCCAATCATTTAAAAGGAAAGGTGCATTTAATGTCATGCATCTTTTGTAAGTAGAATAATAGAATTGTGGAGTTGGAAGGGACCATGAAGGCAGACCCTCCAAGTGTCCCTATTTTCAAGGGACACTTGATATACGTGATATCCAGTCCTGGATATACAGAAGCCATCCCGGTTTCTGATTTGATTCTGGCATGTCCTGCTTTTCCTTAGGACGTCCCTATTTCCATTGGATAAATGTGGGGGGAATATGTGAGATCAACTAGTCCAATGCTCTGTAATGTAGGAATCTTTTTGTCCAATGTGGAGCTTGAACCTGTGTCCCTGAGATTAAGATGCACACAATCCTGCAGTTTGGTAATGTATACATGTGTATGTTTACTAAGTAAATGAAAAGAAGACCTGGGTTAATCTTATTGCAGTGATGGGGGATCTCTAGCCTACAGACCGAAGTGGGCACACTAGGCTTTGGAGAGTGCCAACCAAGCTATTTTGGATGATCCATACTCACCTTTCCTATGCCTTATGACAGGCATAGACAAACGCAGCCCTCCAGATGTTTTGGGACTACAACTCCCATCATCCCGGACCACTGGTCCTGTTAGCTAGGGATGATGGGAGTTGTAGTCCCAAAACATCTGGAGGACCAAGTTTGCCTATGCCTGCCTTATGATATATATGAAATTAGGCATGGTGCAGGAAAGTTCAAATTGTGACAGATGAAAAGGAAGTACTCTAAGTGCACTCCTGATTCTTCCTTCGTACTCAAAATTTGGTTCCTGGCAGCTGGAAAAGGTTCCAGATTCAAAAAGTGCCAAAGTTTGTCTGCAGAGGAAGACAAAAAAAGAGAGATAAGAATAGCATGCTGGATCAGGCCAAGGTCATGTTGAGTCCAGCATCGTGTTCTGAGAGCAGTCGACCAGTTGCCTGTGGGAAAGGTGAAAGAAGGACACGAGCATAAAGGCACTCTCCTCTCCTGTGCTTTCCAGCAACTGATATTCAGAAACAGGACGCGGGTGGTGCTGTGGTCTAAACCACTGAGCCTCTTGGGCTTGTTGATTGGAAGGTCAGCAGTTCGAATCCCCATGATGGGGTGAGCTTAGCAGTTCGAAAGCATGCCAGTGCAAGTAGATAAGTAGATAAATAGGTACCGCTGTGGCGGGAAGGTAAACGGCATTTCCGTGCACTCTGGTTTCTGTCACAGTGTTCCGTTGCACCAGAAGTGGCTTAGTCATGCTGGCTCCTTGCCCCGGAATGACCGCTCCCCACATCAAATGGGGGGCGCCTTTTGCATGGTTTTGTTGTTGGGATACTGCCAGGGAGATAGCGTCCATCTGAGCCCCAAGCCGGCTGCCGGACGTCCATCGATCTCTGTAGCCACGCAGATCCAGCAATTAGCGACACGAAGCCTTAGAAATAGACTGCCACATTCCAGGCTCGTGCACATCCTTTATCAGCAGAAACACAGCCAGAAAGCTTGCACCGCAGAAGAGCAGAAGAGCATATTTACAGACTTTATTTAGCGTTGAACAGAACAAAGAAAAACATGACCGTTCTGAGTCAGCGTCTCTGACCGACTGAAATCGAAAGGAATAGCAAACATAAACATCCTGTGAACAGGACATGCGCAGACTCTGTGACTCTCAAAGCCTGCTCCCTTTTAAGGTGGAACGGAAATATCCTAACATCCTCCCCCTTTCCGTGTAACCTGTAGTACCTGTGGTTCAATCCAATTGCAACCTTTGTACATAAACCTTAAGTTGTTCTTTGTTAACAACTTTAGACAACAGATCAGCAGGAATTTCATTTCCTGGCATGTAGGACACCTGAATCAGTCCTTTCTGAATACACTCCCTTGCACGATGTAGCTTAATCTGCAAGTACTTGGTTCTTTGCTTGCAACTCTCGGAGTTCAGCAAAGCCAAACAAGATCTATTGTCTTGATACACTTGTACAGGACATTTCACAGAAACCCCGATGTCCTTAAACAGTTGCATCAACCATTCACAATCCATGAGTGAAAATGACAGGGCATTGAGTTCTGCTTCACAGGAACTTAGGCTCACTATCGTCTGCTTCTTGCACAACCAGTCAAACAGGCAGTGGTTGTACATGTAGCATACTCCAGAAGTGCTTGTACCATCCGTGGTGTCACTTCCAAAACTTGCATCTGCAAAGATTTCAAGACCTCCAGTCTTTTGACTGGTGAACCTCAGCCTGTAGTGCATAGTCCCTTTCAAATAGCGGGCTATGCGCTTCAGAGCTTTCCAATCCTGAATCGTAGGATTGTTGGCATGTCTGCTAAGCAGATTACAGCTTACAGCTATGTCAGGTCTTGAACATCTGGCAATGAAATTCAGCTTGCCTAGAATGCATCTGTACAGCGTTGTGTCAGAAAACGCTTCAGCAGTACTGTCTACCTGGTAACCTGTCACCATCGGTGTGTCTGCTGGGTTTGCATCAACCAAATTCAACCTGGTTAACACATCAGCAATTTTCTGTGTTTGGTGTACCAGAAAATTACCTGCTTGGTCCTTCTCCACCTGCAGAGAAAGATAGTTGAATACCTCACCAAGATCCTTCATGTCAAAGTGCTCCTTCAGCTGAGCTAGGGTGCTTTGGTAGAAAGCCTGATTCTTCCAAAACATCAGAAGATCATCAACAAAACATAAACAATACAGTTTGTTTTGCCCCTCCTCCTTGACAAACACACATGGATCAGCTTTGCCCTGGTGAAAACCTAGAGAAAGCAACGTCTCAGTGAGTTTTGTGTTCCAACACCTGGCACTCTGCTTGAGACCATATAAGGATTTCCGCAGTTTACAGACCATTCCCTTCTGTATCTCCATCCCATCAGGTGGAAGCATAAACAGCTCCTCGTTCAAAATCCCGTACAAAAAAGCTGTATTAATGTCGTGGTGGGAAACATGCAGTTTCTCCTCCGCAGCAATCTTGAGCATCAGCCGAATGCTCTCATATTTGACTGTGGGTGAGTAGGTCTCGTGGTAATCCTGTCCTGGTACCTGTGAAAAACCTCTGGCAACCAATCTGGCTTTGTGTCTGACAACCTTGCCATTCTGGTCTGTCTTGGCCTTGAAGACCCATTTGCTGCCAACCAGTCTCATTCCTGGGACTACCGGTACCAGTTCCCAAGTTTGGTTCCTGTTCAAGGAATCAACTTCAGCCTTCATGGCATTAAGCCAAGGCTCAGCATCTTTAGAGGTTAACTCCTGAACCTCTTTGAAGCTTGAAGGTTCCCACACCTTCTCTGAGCTACTAAGAACAGCAGTTGCTGTCTTAGCAAACTCATCAGCAAATCTCTTTGGAGGTCTGCCTTTGGTCGCCCTTTCAGACCTACGTACTAGACGCAAGTCTTCTGGACTCATCTCCTCTTTCTTAGGAGAAAAATGACCAATGGTGAACAGTGGTTCTTCCAGTTCATTGTCAGACGCATCAGATGGTCTGACTGAGGCCTTTGCGCTCTTGTAGTCTGCTGTGTCATCACTGTCACTGAAACCAGCAGCAGCACCGCCCACTGAACTGGAATCCGAACTCTGATCATCATCATCATCATCATCATCATCCTCAGCTTTAGCTGCTTGCTTGACATCATTTTCATCCTCCTCTGGGTAACTCTGGAAAATTCCCACATTTTCCCCCCACTTAGGATTGTACTCAACACTCCTTGTGAACTTAATGGACTTAGAGTTAGTCATCAAACCCTGTAAATTTCACATGAAATGTGTATCTTGTGCAGAGAACAAGGTGAAGGTTGCTCCAAAAGGCAAGGAGTCTAGCAGGCAGGCTTCCAAACCCTACCAGCTAGTGCATGCGGACCTGGTTGGTCCACTTACGCCCTCTTTAGGGGGAGCAAGGTACTTCATGGTTCTAATTGATTCTTTTTCCAGGTACATTCATGTGCTTTTGCTCGAACAGAAATCGCAAGCGTTTCCGAAGTTTAAGGCATTCTGTGCTTGGTTGGAGAATGTGCACGGTAAACGTATTGCCTGTCTGTTTACCGATCGAGGCGGGGAGTTCACTTCTCAGCAGTTTGAAGCTTTCCTGACTGAGAAGGGAATCCAGCATGACATGTCAACGCCCAGATCGCCATGGATGAATGGGCTTGCGGAGCGAGCAAATCAGACATTGCTGCAAGGAATGAAAACCTTGTTGCATGATGCCAATCTCCCTGATAAGTTTTGGGGGGAAGCTTTGGGGAATTTTGTTTACAGTTTTAATCGCAGGTTGTCATCACCCATTGGCTGTACCCCCTATGAGAAGATGTTTGGCAAGAAGCCCCCCAGATCCCAGTGTGGCTCCCGGTAGTACAGGCTGGCTTCACCCTCCCCAGGCTGGATACCTGGAGGTCTCCGCCTACCTCAGCCAGTCACCCAATCCCACCTGGGGAGGCGTTGACAGGATATCGGCCATGTAGGGGGAGGGACCACCCTGCCAACACAACAGAAGGTGAATCTTACCTGTTAAGCATCAGTGGACAAATGCCGGCTCCCTCAGCCTGAGAGCAAGATGAGCACAACATAGTTGCCTTTGACTGGACTTAACCGTCCAGGGGTCCTTTACCTTTACCTTTTTCACCTTTTATTCAGAAGCATTATTGCTTCCGAGTGTGGAGGAAGAATAGCCATCATAGCTGGTAGCCTTCTCCTCCAAATAATTGTTTCTTTGCAGATTCTTCCCTTGCAGTTCAAGCTATTACTGCAAGGGAAGAATTGTCCTTCGCAGTTGGGGTTTGTTTTCAATCCAGGGCTGCAAAGGAAGAACCGGAAGCGTAAGAGTGCACGCCACTGCAGCCATAGGTTGAAAAGCATTTCCTTCAAAAACAATTCATAGTGGACCTTCCACTGCTGGAGGCAGTATGCTATTGCATTTAGGTCTTGCTTGCAGGCTTCCCATAGTTTGGACTGTGAGAACATTATGCTGGATTAGATTGGCTTGATCTTGCATTCTGATACCAGCCCATCAGAGAATGCTGCTTTACGGCTTTTAAAATCATCCTCACTTCACTAAAGGTGACTTGATGGCAGGGCCGTCTTAAGTATATCCAGCACCGTGGTGCAAAGATCCCTCCGGCACCCGCCCTCCCTGTTTCCCAGAGTTGCCAACCTTTTTACAGCACTGCCGGCAGCTTTGGGGGCTGGAGGAGGTGGGCAGCGGCTGAAGGG
Source organism: Podarcis pityusensis (assembly GCF_964106645.2). Lineage (NCBI taxonomy): Eukaryota > Metazoa > Chordata > Lepidosauria > Squamata > Lacertidae > Podarcis > Podarcis pityusensis. Next base: position 57,811,413 of record NC_138036.1, read on the forward strand.
CGGCTCCTCCGGCAGGGAAGAGGCGGAGGCTCTGGGCAAGGCACTGCTTCAGCGAGGTGGGCAAGGGCGGTGAGCTGATGATGGGGAGACTCCATACCCAGCCTCCGCCTCTTCCCTGGTGCTCTCCAGGACTTGGTGCCCCAGCGCCCCACACCACTTGCCTCTATGGGCAAGACACCCCTGCTTGATGGAGGGCATAATTAGCAACAACAAGATAAAGCAACACTATTGATGTTTTGGTTTAATTCCTCATCTCTGCAATCATGGTAAAAATGCCCCAAGGCAGCATAGACTGTGGTGTGTGTGTGTGTGTGTGTGTGTGTGTGTGAGAGAGAGAGAGAGAGAGAGAGAGAGAGAGTGTGACAGTAATTCTCAACCTTAGTGCTAATGCCAAAGTTTAGTTGAACATATATATTTTCTGAAAACTTCAGGCATGCTATATGTGGTAACTGCTAGTCAGCTTGTTTTTGATAATGTCCCTTAATTGACTCTGTATCTGCTTGGTTGAGGGCCTAGTGTGTGGCCTTCAGTCTGCATCTGACTCTGAGCATCAGTTTAGGTAACATTTTCAATGATTTCCAGAATCTGTTTATTATGTAACATTATACAATAATGATGATTTAGTGAAAAAGGACAAGGCACACCATGTCCGTGGTAAGAGAGGCTGAGCCAAAAGATGCCTTGTTTCTAAACAGTAGTTGGAATATAAAGCTCTGGAAATATCTCCTAAGGCACTATGCTTTTCGGATTAATTTCCTTAGCCGACATTAACCACTCCTAGGTCACAAGACTGGCACATGCTGTCTATAATGCATGTTTTTAAAAGATCACACACACAAAAAACCCACAAACCCCAAAGTCTGGCTCCCGGATAACCAACCATTAGTGCCAGGAAATAGCCTGGATGAATCAAGGGGGGCTGAAATGCCAAAAATATTCTTAGCGAACTTGCCAGGACTGGTGTATTTGGCACGCTACGTGTATGGCATTTACTTAAGCCAACCACAGTAGCCGGTTGATCCTGTTTAAGTCCAATTACTTTGGCATCTCTGCTCAACCTGGTGGTTCATGGGGGAAATGAGGAATGATGTTCACAGTGGTTTTGTGGGATGTGGCTGAAACGATGCAAAGTCCTAGCAGCATCCGTTTCATTGCTTGGCCAACAACGTCTACCTGGGTGCTCATGGGCCTCTGTATTTCCAGTCATCTTTGGTCTTGATTTTTTACTTGGTATCTGCTCTTGCTTTTGTGTGACTGCTCTGACTGCTCTTCAGTGCTGACTCCTGGCTTGTTTTCCAGTCCTGCTTCTGGTATGATCCTGATAGCCCTTCAATTCTTGGATTTTTCTCCTGTCCTGAGGCTGGAAGGCTCAGTTGCTTGGTGTCACAATCTGGGTTACAGGCAGTCAGAGTCCTGGCTTGGTACGTCGGGACTGGGATAGAGGTTGGGAAGCAGGAATCAGCAGTCCAGGGGTCAGGAAGCCAAGAGTCCACAAATCAGGAAATCAGGAAGCCAAGAGTCCGAGGGTCAGGATACCAGGAGTCAGGAAGCCGAAGCACAGCTAGGTGGGTAGTGTGTTGCTGTGGCAAAGAGCCAGAGGGAAATGCTGGTCTTATATACCCCTCCTGGCCCTTGCCACCTGGTGCTACGAGTCTTCTGTCAAGCCTCACCTGTGCGGCTGTGCCATGTCCTTCCAGGCCAAACTGAGGAAGGCCCCAGTCCTGCAAGGACCTGGCTCCTGCACGCGCTCCTGACACTTGGAGTACAGCTGATAATGACAAAGCTGCAGGTTTGGTCCCTATATGGGGCAGCTGCATATTCTTGCATTGCAAGGGACTAGATTAGGTGATCCACAGGGTCCCTTCCAACTCTGTGATTCTATGATCAGAATGATTGGACAACCTGGACTTCCAGTTCTTGGCTTCTGGCTCACTCCAGACAGTGAGTGAAACTACGGGCGTTGTTTAAAAAAGCTAACCTTGGTTAAAACCATGGAGAATATTGCAACGCTACAGTAATGAAGTCTGAAATTTCTGGTATGTGGGTTCCAATGCTCCCTGACAACTAGCCAGGAATAACTAAGCATATTGTGCATCTGTGTGAATGAGAGAAAGGGCAGAACAATCCTAGCACTGATACTCAAGAGTAGTTTGACTCAGATTAATGGACATGTATAACTTCGAAAGTCTACAGGCCTGCTAATGATAATGATTATTCATGTTATCAAAATGTATTGTCTTTAATGTTGGGCTTGTTAGCTGCCCTTTAGGCCCCAACGGCAGAATATAAATATTTTAAATAAATAAACTATGCAAAATGTGGAATGAATTTGTTCTAGGTTTAAAAATGGGAGATTTCACATTTCTGAGACATCGTTCAAAATGTGAATTTATGTAAATTGGGTACAAATCTCTGTTGAACAGACAGCAAGATGGGCATAAAGAACGAGAAAACATGGTAAAGCTATTGAAGAGTGCATCTAGTCTGATTAAAACAAAAGTGGAGAAAGGATATCCTTCAAAGAAAGCAGACATTGATTAGGGCTGGACAGATTTCTCCTATTGCATTCTGTCAGCCTTCCTCAGATTGGCTAACTACCAACCCCTTTGCATGTGGTTGAGAGCGATTTGTTTAAGACTGCAGGAAGTTGGTAGTTGACTAATACGAAACTGAGTAGGGGGTTTGTCATTGACATGATTCTTGTCTTTTTACATGCAGAAAAAGAAAAGAAGATATCAGTAAACTTAATATATCTGGTCAGTTTCAGCAGGAGCCCTAATGGGTTTTAGACATTTGCTACAAGGATAGTGTAATACATACATACATACATACATACATAAAAATACTTCAAAACAGACAATGTTTACTCCTCACCATATCAGTTTAATTGTTCAATCAGCAATTATTCCAAACCAACCATTAAGGCAAAACAAAAGGGCTTTTTGTTGTTGTTTAATATGTCATAGATGTATGTACACCAACCTGGATGTACATGTAGTAATACTTTCAATTTTATAAAATCTCCACAATCAGATTTTCAAAATAAGAGCCATTATTTTGGAGAGATCAGACTGGAACCCCACCAGTTATCTTTACAATTTCTGGAAACACAGAATGACAAAAAGGAAGTATATCGGCCTTGCTCAGTGTCCAGGACACAATAGACCAGAACCCCTAAATCCAGATGAGAACTAGAATGGATGGTTATTTAGAAACATCTCTTCTTCATAATTCAGTGCTTTACCTCAACCTGACATGCAGATATAAGTGGAGGTAAAATAAATCATGGTCTTTTGCCCAAAGGGATTAATTTATTTCCAGAACAAAACACACATAACCTTTGCTAACAATGGGTCCAGGAGGTGAATTTTTCCATCACATACTGTAGTGGATCTACTGTTGTGCACAATGACTTTCACAGAGAATGAAGGCAACTTAGAAATTCCTTACTTTCAGCTACTCTAAAAATGGGGATTAATGAAACAATAGCAGCCATGAACCTCATTGCATACCAAATTCCTAATAACTAACTAATTACCAATACTTTGCTCCATTTTTTAACCATGTATGCCCAAAAAAGCAGCTTATGACGTAGTTCAAAACCCATAAACTGTCATGAAACAACCAGCAAAAAATCCCCCAAACCCACCACAACCAATCATTAGAAGAAAGAAATATCTCCTGCTTAATCCCAAGGCCCTCTGAAATAAACCCAAAAGGTTAGTAGAGAGAAAAAGTGTAAGATGAGCTTTGTTGGGAAAGGGAGTTCCATAACCTCATTGTAGCTACTGAAAGAGTTGACCTGTCCTTCCCACCCACCTGCCCACCTCTGATGATCAGGGAATATGGAGAAGGAAACTGCAGATGATCTGAGCTAGGCTTACATGAAAGGAGGCAGTCCCACTATTTGTATGGCTTTAAAGATCAAAAGCATCACTTTAACTTTGAGCTGTGCCCAGAAACCAACTGGAAGCCACTGAAGTTGTTTCAAAATTGGAATTAATATATCCTGCCTGTTAGCAACTTGGCAGCCGTATCTTGGACCAGCTGCACTTTCTGGGCCCTTTTGAAAAGCAGCTCCTTGTAGAATCTGTTACAGGTAGTTGAGAGACAACCGTGTTTTGTATGTGTTGCTTGTGCATAAATAACACCACAATCCACCAAAAGACTTCATCACAATCAACCATTTCCTCATTGCTCAAAGAACTAATGACTATGGCAGCGAAGAGGCTACTGGGTAACATGTTTTAGCAACGTAGAGGAAATGAAATCACGCCGCTGTCATACAGCACAGGATACAATAATCACTGGGCTTGTTCCAGCAAAAGAGAAAAAAACAACACACCATTGTATATCTTTGTTATGTATCAAATTGACCAACCCAAAATCAAATTACAAACCACAAATGGAGGAAATGAACTTGTAATTGTGGCATGCATCTTCTTATGAAAAAGAATCTCTGCATGTAGTCATGGCTTTTGTTTCAGAGGCTAATTCAAATGAGAAGCATCAGATAGCCAGCCCTCGGGGTGTTCTGTTTTGTTTGACTGATTTTTAAAGGCTGTCATAGAATTACACTGTCATAACTTTCCCTCTAGACAAGCAGGTTGTTCTTTATGCCACTATTTCAGTCCAAGGGAGAACAAATAATACCTTTTTTATTGCAGTATTTTTAGACACTGGATACATCTGGAAAAATATCCAAGCAGATAATTAGATTGCATTAGCAATGTGTCTGTTGTGGTTTCCCTGATCCCAAAGAAGGCAGCCCTTTATGAAGTACTTGGCCACAACCCTGCAGAATCCGCTGTGTAAATTGGCCCACACTAAAGCATGTGGAAAACATTTTTTGGCTGAAACCTGAAACCATTCATGTGGCTTTGACATGGGGAAGCTCAGTCTGCCAACATCAATAGAACTTTGTACTACAAACCAAAATGGTCATTTAGACATGTGTACTTTCATGCTAGCAAATGCACTGAGGTCAAATATTTTTGAATCTTGGGAATTTTTCCTCTTTATACAGCTTCATGTTTCATGCAGGAAATGAGGCTGAGTACAACAAACACAAATCATTGAGACTGACAGAGCATATTGGGTTCAAAACCCAAGCTTTGACTCTAATTGCTCTCCAAAGGCCTCTGGCTCAAGGTAGCTGTTGATTTAGTTCAGCTGTTTCAAATCAACACTGTAAGGTCTTGCTAAGACAAACTGGTTAGGCCGCATTACATGTGTACCATTGCATCCCCTGGGTATACAAATAATACAGTTAGCCTTTTAAAAGATTGCATTTGTCTTGCAGTAATTACAATGAGATAATTTTCCCTTTGTTTTTGTTTTCGTTTCAACAGAAACACATGACCTTTCGTTTTGGGAAGGGGTGGTGATAATTCTAGCAGAAAATAAACTCATGGTTCCACACAGGACTGAGAAACAAGCTTTTGCCTCATTTTAAAGACAAAACATTGTTTATATACCTGCTTGTGTGTATGTGTGCCTGCTTCTGAAATCCAAGAGATCTCATTGGACTGGACTGAATGTCACAAGTAGACTTTTCAGGGTCTCACTTTTCATTGCTGAACGTCTTAAAGTGCTGGAGTGGACAAGGGAGAAAGTGGCTGATGGGAATGGGGAGGGGGAAATATTCCAAGGATAAGACTTAGGAGAAACCAACCTTTTTACCTTGCTTCTTGATCCTGTAGAGTTCATTTCAAGCTTGGATGGGGCCACCATACTTTTGGCTATAGGTTGCCAAGCTGGGGACGGATGGTCTCCTGTTCTCTATCTAGTGACCAGAAGTGTACTTTCTTTTTCTAAACCCTTCCTGATAATTTACGTAACTTTATGGTGCCATCTATCAGTGCTTTACAATTGTGCTTTACTACTGTAGCTGGGGCACTGCGTGCAGAATCTAAAAAGAAATCTAACAGTGAAATGTGGACTAGGAACGGGCGAATCAGTCAATTGTTGTTTCTCTGAGTTTCTCATTTTTCCATTCTTCAGTTCTCCACATTTCTTCATTGGTTTGATAATATTTTTAGGAAACAATCTTCATGAAAAATTGTCAGCGTTTTAGTGTAAATTCTTCCTAATATGCACACGTTTGTATGCAATTTCCCCTAAAACACATTTTTGTAAAGCAATTTCCCTAATATAATGCATTTTTATGATTTGTATGCAATTATACATTTTTATGCACATTTTACCCCAATATATGCAGTTTTTTGTTCACATTACTTGACTGGGGAACTCCACTGCAAAATTTGGAGGTGTGTGATTTTCAAAGGATGACTGTGTTTCAGTTCTCCTCTTATTTTGGAAAGTACAACTTAGGTAGAGTCAATACAAACTGAATTGAATTTCTCACCCATCCCTAATAAGGACACCTTTCTCTCTCTCTCTCTCTTTCTCTCTCTCACACACCCCTTGAGAATGTTTTCTTGTCTTATTAATGGAACTGTGGGAAATGTTTTTTTAACTTAGCTATGATTGCCTTCCAATGAATTTGATGGGTATTACTCATAGAAACACAATAATTTGTCTGCTACTCCTAGCTGTTACTTATAGCTTTTTAACAGGGAAAATTACCTTGTAATTGAACAAATCTGTTTATTATTAAGTTCTAGTATTGTTCTTAGCATTTTCAGACATCAGAGTGATCTTTGCACTTTAGCAGTGTGTCTCCATCAAGGATTTCTTTGCTGGAAATATAGTTGCTACTGAAACACTGACAAGGAAAAAACAGGCTTGTGGTTTAGATATGTATGTATTGTTATGTGTGTGTGAGTGCCAGACATATTCTAACCCTTGGACCCAACAAGTGTTAAAATATCTGAGCAAGTGCTAAAATAGAAACCAGGCTAGCTTCCTCATTAGGTGGTTGCCTGGGGGCATGGACCATTAAGGGAAAACAAAGGAAAGGTGATGGGCCATTAAGAGAACAGAAGAAAGGGGGCTCTGTGCCTGATGGCAAATGGGTGGGTCCCCTCCCCCTCTTAGATTGTTAGTAGGACAAAGAGGAGTTTTAGGAAAGAGTTGTGTTATATGACCTAGAAACTGGATGGAAAAGACACAGGCTGAAAAAAGCCAGAGAGGAAGAGAATGATGTTTGCTTTCAGTTTCAATCTAAGGCTGTGGCTATGGGACAAACAAGACCCTTTTGGGTGCAGGGGCAGATTTTGGTCAAAATTTGGTGCCCCCTGCCTCTCACCTTCCATTATGTTCAATTCACTATGTCAGAGCTGCACCCCCCTGCGGCACCCCCTAAGCTCAGCACCCAATACGGCAAAACAGGTCCCGCTGTCCTGATTCTGCCTGCGTGGGGTGTTAATGCTATGAACCCCTGCATTGTAGGCTCAGGTGGTATATAGGTGTAAATAAACCATATATTATAGAGACACCACAATCTCCTCTGTGCCTCATTCCCAAAAGGAAGCACGAGCCCTGGGTAAGAGCCTGGAACGCCTGCAATCTCACACCACTTGGAGATTGGGGTGCTGTGACAGAGAGATATCTCTAGATTTGTCTGGCAGGGCAAGAAGCCCAGAATAAAATTCAAAATATTAACAGATGCAAAGGAAAGAGGTGGATTTGCCCTGCCAGACCTTAAACTTTATTATGAATCAGCAGCTTTTTGCTGGTTGAAAGAATGGCTGCTTCTTGAAAACACTGACATTTTGGACCTAGAAGGCTTTAACAATGTATTTGGTTGGCATGCATATCTGTGGTATGATAAGGTCAAAGCACATAAAGCATTTAAAAACCATATTGTCAGGAAAGCATTGTTTAATGTCTGGATAAGATATAAGGATTTATTGGAAAATAAAACACCAAGGTGGCTGTCACCAATGGAAGCGAAAGCTCTGAAAAAGCTCAATATGGAGGTTAAATGGCCGAAATATTGGGAAATTTTGGAACAAGATGGAGATAGATTGAAACTGCAGAGTTTTGAAAAACTAAAAAACAAAGTGTGAGACTGGCTTCATTTTTTTTTTATTTTTTTTTGCATATAGATATTTATTAATTTTTCAAGAGAAAAAATAACAACAAAATACAAATAAAGAAAAGAATATACACATTAAAGAAGTTTTCACTTAAAATTTTACATTGTTGCCTCTTTGTGGACTTCCTTCAGCTCGTCCGTAAATCTTTCGTAATAAAAATTAAAGTTGCACATTTCCTAGTTTGTATTGTCATTATACATTTCTCCTCTCCTATTTTCTTTAAACAATAACTCTTGATCTTTCACAGTGCTTCTCTAAATCCCCTTAGCGTTATTTGTCCTTTACTAATATATTCCAGATAATCTACATATTTTCCCCATTCCTTGATAAACTTTTGGTCTCTTAGATGTCTAATCTTCCCCGTCAATCTGTCCAAATCCGCGTAGTCTAATAACTTTAGTCTCCACTCCTCCGTCGTAGGCATTTCCTGTTTTTTCCACTTCTGGGCCAGAATTATCCTTGCTGCTGTGACTGCATAGTATACAAATTTATGGTCTTTCTTTTTTATTTCGTCCCCTAATATCCCTAACAGAAAGATTTCAGGTTTTTTGGTAAACGTATACTTTAACACCTTCTTTAACTCAATGTATATTTTTTCCCAAAATTCTCTCACTCTCCCACACTCCCACCACATGTGGTAAAAGGAGCCCTCCTTATCTTCACATTTCCAACATTTACTGCCTACTTTGTACATTTTTGATAGCTTCACAGGTGTTATGTACCACCTGTAAAACATCTTCATAACATTCTCTTTTACCGTTATACATGCCGTAAAATCCAGACCCTCCTTCCATAGTTTCTCCCAATCCTCAAATTGTATGGTATGACCCACATCTCTAGCCCATCGAATCATTACTGTTTTGACTTCCTCATCTCCCAAGTTCCAATCTAAGAGCATCTTATACATTTTAGATATTATTTTCACATCATTGTTTATAATTTCCGTCTGGAATTTTGAATCTTTATCTGCATACCCTCTATCTTTTATCTCTTTTCTAAACATTTCATTAACTTGGAAGTGATGTAGCCAATCATACACATACTCCTTAACTTGCTCGTATGGCTTCAATTTCCATTTCCCATCTTCTTGAGTTAACAGTTGTCCATATGTTGCCCAATTACTTCTCATGTTAATTTTTTTCACACTTATCACTTCGAGGGGTGAGAGCCAGTGCGGAACTTTAGGTTCTAATATATTTTTGTACCTTTCCCATATTTCAATAAGTGGACCTCTAAAAATATGATTTTCGAATCCCTTATGTACCTTCCTTTTCTCACACCATAGGTAGGCATGCCAGCCAAACCTATTGTCGAAGCCCTCTAAATCGAGTAGCTCCTTATTTACTAGTTTTACCCAGTCTTTTATCCAACAAAGACATGATGCCTCGTAGTATAATCTCAGGTCTGGCAGAGCAAATCCTCCCCTTTCCTTTCTATCTGTTAAGAGTTTAAATTGTATCCGAGGTTTTTTGCCCTGCCAGATGAATCTTGAAAGCACTCTTTGCCATTCTTTAAACATTCGGCTCCCCTTTATTATAGGTATGGTCTGGAATAGGAACAGTACCCTCGGTAAAACATTCATCTTAATAGTATTAATCCTTCCCCAAAAAGACAATCTCAATCCTCCCCATATTTCCAGGTCCTTTCTTATTTCTCTCCACACCGGCTCATAGTTATTTTTAAACAGATCTATATTTTTAGGTGTTAACCAGATCCCGAGATATTTTACTTTCCTAACCACCTCTATTTGTGACTGATGTTGAATTATTTCTATTACACTTTGGTCCATATTTTTTACTATCATCTTCGTTTTCCTCTTATTTAGTTTAAAGCCTGCCATTTCCCCGAATTGATCCATTTCCTTTAAGATTTCTTCTATTGTAATTGTTGGGTCCTCAGTCATTATTACTAGGTCGTCTGCAAAAGCTTTGATCTTGTAGGCATTTTGTCCGATTGTCACTCCTTTAATCTTATCATTTCGCCTAATCGAATTTAGAAGTACTTCTAGCACCATTATGAATAGTAGTGGGGAGAGTGGACACCCCTGTCTTGTACCTTTCTGTATCTTTATTTCTTCTGTCACAACGTTGTTTATAATCAGTTTAGCTTTTTGCTCCGTGTATATTGCTCTTATCCCGTTAAAAAAATCTTTGCCCACTTCCATATGTTCTAGATTTTTCAACATGAAGTCCCATACCACGTTATCAAACGCTTTTTCTGCGTCCACGAACATCATTATTGCCTGCTTGTCAATCCTGGCAGATAGAAATTCTAACATATTAATTATATGTCTTATGTTGTCCTTCATATGCCTGCCTGGAAGAAAACCAGCCTGGTCTTTGTGGATAGCTTCTACTAGTAGGGACTTCAATCTTCTCGCCAGAATTCCTGCAAAGATTTTGTAGTCCGTATTCAACAACGAGATTGGTCTATAATTTTTGACTTGAGTTAGATCTGCATCTTGTTTGGGGATAAAGGTAATAAATGCCTCCTTCCAAGTCTCCGGGATTTCACCTTTTCTTAATATATTATTCATAATCTCCTTTAAGGGATTCACCAGAATAGATTTCATCTCTTTATAATAACCCGCTGTGAATCCATCCGGTCCCGGAGCCTTCCCTCTCTTTAAATCTTTGATTACATCCTCTATCTCCTCTATTTCTATTGGCATATTCAGTCGTTGTTTCTTATCTGTTGGGATTTTTTGCACCATCTTATCTTTCAGAAACCTCTCTATCTTCCTTAAATTATTTCTGTCTTTGTTTTTGTAAAGGCTTCTATAATAATCCAAAAACTCCTTCCTGATTCCTTTTGGATCTGTTACTTCTCCTCCCTCTACTATAATTCTGTTTATTGTGCCTTGTTCTTTCCTTTTTTTTATTTGCCATGCAAGCCATTTGCCAGATTTATTTGAAAACTCAAAGTTCTTTTGTCTTAATTTTTTTATATTCCACTCTACTTCTCTATTTATTATTATGGCAAATTGGGCTTGCAGAATTTTAATATTTTCTTTTGTTTCCTGACAATTAGGTTTTTTGATTAATTTTTGTTCATTGTCCATTATCTGCCTTAAAATTTTTTCTTTTCCTTTCTCTCTATTCTTATTTTTAATCGCATTCTGCTGAATAAAGAATCCTCTTATTACAGCTTTGCTTGCGTCCCAGACTACATTGATATTTGTGCCTTTATCGCAATTATCCACAAAGTAGTCTCTTAACTTCTTTTGCGCATTTTCTACGATTTCCTGATCATTTAGAAGATATTCCTTTAGTCTCCATCTGAAGGTTCTTCTCTTGAAACTCTCCAGTTCGCATTCTATCGGACTGTGATCAGAGATTACTCTCGGTCTTATTTCTACTTGTTTAACTCTAGGGCACAGTTCACTCGAGATCCAAACCTGATCTATTCGTGACATCGACTGATGTGGTTCAGAGTGAAATGTAAATTGTTTATCCAGTGGATGTCTGAGACGCCAAATGTCTATCAGATTGCAATTTTTAACCATTGAGAAGAAGGATTTTGGTAGTTTCCCTTCTTTACTTATTCCTTCCCTAAGTTTATCCGCTTCTAAGGAAACCACACCGTTCATGTCACCCATTAAAATGATTTTCTGATCCATATATTCTGCTAATTTCTCTTCTAAATTTTGGAAGAAATCGGTCTTATTACCATTTGGCGTGTAAATTCCAATCACAACCAAATTCTCTCCTTGCCAGTTGATTCGAACCGCTACCATCCTCCCCTCTTCATCTTTAAATATTTGTTTAGCTTCGATCTTATTTTTAATATACAACACCACACCTCTTTTCTTTTCTCTATCAGAGGATTCAAATTCAATTCCCAATCTTTTATTAATTAACAATTTTTTATGTCTTTTGGCCACATGCGTTTCTTGAAGACAGATGATGTCCAGGTTTTTCTTTCTCAAAAATTGTTCAATTTTATTCCTCTTTTTTTTCTCATTCATTCCATTAATATTCCAACTCAAAAATTTTAACCCCATAATGCCTGGTATTCACCTAAGCTTTCCCTTTCTTCCTTTCTTTCTCTTGTCTCTCTTTTCTCTTATAAATTCGCTGTGTCTTCTTCTTCCCCTTCTTCCTCTTCGTCCGATCTACTTACGTTCGCTTCCACTTCTACCTCTGTTCTTAAGTCTCTTGGTGAACCTCCCTCTGCTCCTTTTACTTCACCTTCCTCTGATCTCAACTCCTTATATTTCCTCAAGAATTTCCCAGTTTCTTCTAGGTTTAGTAACCTGTGTCTTTTACCTCTATAGTCAAATGATATTCCTTCAGGGAACTCCCATCTAAATTCAATTCTATTCTTCTTCAATGTCTGTACTAATGGTTTATAGGAGTCTCTTCGTTTAAGTAATCTAATTGGGATATCTTTAAAGATGATTATGTAATTTCCCTCTATATTCAACCTCTTTTCCCTATTCTTTTGTAAGATCCTATTTCTCATTTCTTTGTCTCTGAATGTAATCAAACAGTCGCCTGTGAGTTTTTTCACTTTTGTTGTTTTTACACGCATTCTAAATGCATTCTGCACATTTCTAGCCATTTCTTGTATTGGAACGTCCATCCATTCCGCCAATTCTTTTATCAATCTTTCCTTAATATTTTCACCTTGTATCTCAGGGACGGCTCTCAACCTGAGATTCGCCTCTCTCTGTCGGAGTTCATTCATTGCTATAACGTCCTTTATCTCCTCTTGTGCTTTGTTTAAATCTAATATTTCTACTTTAATCTTCTCCTTATCCCGCTTAATATCCTTCAGTTCTAATCTTGTCTTCTTTATTCCTTCCTCTACATTTTGCGTTCTCCTAAATACTTCTTTTATCTGACCTTTAAGTTCGCTGACTGTTTCATCTATTTTTTTATCCATATTTCCAATTTTGTTATCCACTTGTTCTAACTTATGTTCTAGGTTGCTTTGACTCTGTTTTATTTCCATTAACATCTTTACAATGTCCGCCTTTGAATCTGTCTCTTGTTTAGACCCCCTCCTTTCACCAGGAGTCCCCCCGTTCATACCTTTCTTCACCGTATGAGACATTTTGTATTCTTACGCTTTTCCTATTCCCCGGGTTCCCCTATGCCACCCTTCACTGGTACCTCCCCCCTCAAATTCCTTTTTACTATTGATACTAAACAAAGTTATTATTTCCCACACAAATATATGCCATTCATTCAATATGTAACTCTTATTGTGTGTCCTTCTCGCCTCCACTCAAATTACTCCACAGGTCAGATAGGCACACAGGCCAAGATTGGTGGGGAAAAGAGTGGGGTGGGGTGGAAGAAGAAAGACAGAAAGAAAAAAAAGAAGAGGGGGGGGAACAAAAGTTATTGATCAGTTAGTCTTCTTCTCGCCACTAGAGGTCCCCACGTCTCTTCAAGATTACACTATTTCCAGCGATATGGTAATGCCCTGTTTCGCCAACGTTCCGTCACTCTTATAAATCAGAAGTCTCTTGCCAGCAGCTTCACAAACTAATTTAAGCTGTATTTACACACAAAACAGCCAGGCAAAATGAAGTTCTCTCCCGCCCTGCCAACCTCACAGCAGCGCCCGAAGTTGCGGGCAGGAGAACCACCTTTTCCAGTTCCTTTTGCAGGTTCTTCTCCTGGGAGGAGAGGAAGAAAACAAGCAGGGGTGGGAAGGTAAGCTAGAGAGATGTGCCGGGAGCAGACGACGACTCTTTCTCGAAGAGCAAATAGTGGGAGAGATAGTACTTGCAGTAAGTCCAAAATATATATGTTTTCCCACAACAGAGATGGTTATAGTTGTAGTTGTTTTCTTGTTATTTTTTCTTTTTTTCTCCTTAAACCTTCTCACAGTCCACCACGCTCATAAGTTTTAATGGCGGCGGAGCCTTCTCTTCCGGTTTCCCTTCTCCTTACGTTTTACAGACACAAAAAAAAAAAAAAGGAGAAGTGCCCCTTTCATCTATTTCAGCCCTCCGTTTCCTCAAGGAGTTTCAAATGCAACAATTTTAACCCTGGTCTCCCCTTTCCTCCCGCAAGCCTCTTGTTAATAAGTCTCTGCGCGAAAGTTACTTTTAGGGAGAGGAAAGCTGAGGAGAAAACAAAGTATCCGCCAAGGCAACTCACTTTCACTTTCCCAGCACTGGAGTCGCGCTGCGTCAAACAGATTTCGGTTTCAAGCTGAACTCCGTTTGCATCTTAATGTCGCTTCCAGACTTCCTTATTGGTATCGCCGCAAAGTTAAAGATGTTTTAAAGTCGGAGTCCTTTAATATGAGAGCGTAGCGCTTTCTCAACAAGCTCGGGGCTTCGCTACATGGAGGTCGGTAATGGCTTCCCTCGACCCGCTGAACAACGCTGCCGTACTCTTCGCTTCATTTGAAGTTACCTGACTGCTGGGTTGGTCGCTTCAGTCGTAGCGGGAACCAGATTCTCTGGACATCCTCCAGAGGTGTTTTCGGGGGGCCTCCACGCCCTGAAGCACCCCCTAACCCTCCAAAATAGCCCGGGGTTTCCCTCTCGGTAAAACCCCCGCTTGTGGCGAGATCGCGCTGCACCGGAAGTCCGAGACTGGCTTCATTATTATCAGATAATGGAGGCATACAATTTGGACAAGAAAATCGGCTTCCAGGTGGAAAAATCAAAATTAGAAACAGAATTGTTAGAACCCAAAACTAAGATTTTGTCAAAGATGTATAACTTGCTGTTGAAATGGAATACTCAGGATGAAACGGTGAAATCTGCTATGATTAAATGGGCACAACATGTAGGACATGACATAATGTTTGCTGACTGGAACAGTTGTGGACCACAGGTATGAAATTTACGGCATGTAATGCCTTAAGAGAGAATATTATGAAAATGATATACAGGTGGTACATAACCCCAGTCAAGCTTGCAAAAATCTACCATTTGCCCGATAACAAATGTTGGAAATGTAAAGAAACTGAAGGTACATTCTTTCACCTTTGGTGGACGTGCCCAAGGATTAAGGTTTTCTGGGAGATGATTTATAATGAATTAAAAAAGGTATTTAAATATACCTTCTTGAAGAAACCAGAGGCCTTCCTCCTGGGCATAGTCAGCCAATCGGTGTTAAAGAAGGACAGAACTTTCTTTATGTATGCTACAACAGCAGCAAGAATACTTATTGCAAAGTATTGGAAGACACAAGATCTACCCACACTGGAGGAATGGCAGATGAAGGTGATGGACTATATGGAATTGGCGGAAATGACTGGCAGAATCCGAGACCAGGGAGAAGAGTCGGTGGAAGAAGATTGGAAGAAATTTAAAGACTATTTACAGAAATATTGTAAAATTAATGAATGTTAGAATGATGTTGGATTGAAGTTAAGTGGTTTCTAGCTGTAATGGTATAAAAGAATATGGAAAAATTGGTTTTTAATACGTAAAAATTTAATGTTATAATATATCAAGATTAAAGATTAGGATTAAAAAGGAGGGAAAGGAATTGCTGGGCTAACAAATTTAATTGGAATACATAAGAGGGTGGTATGAGGAGGTCCGGGAAACAAGTAAATGTAAGAGAAGTAATGAAAAGATGGAATTGTTTTTAACTGTTTTTTCCTTTTTTTATTTAGTATTTTGTACTTTTCCTTTTTATTGTTATTTTTCTTATTAATGTAATCTTCTTTTTTTGAAATTTTAATAAATATCATTTTTAAAAAAAAAAGGAGATTGGGGTGCTGTGCAACAGTATTATATAAAAGGGGCAGTTTTAAATGCCTTCATTAGAAAAGCCTTAAGCTTACTTTCATCCATTTATAGCAAAGAAAACAATGGTGAGGGCCAGAGGTCTGCTGACTGACCATCTCTGCTTTAATAATCCTTTTAAAAAACATACTGCCTATAATATCCCAGGCCTTGTTTTTCTCACAGAGCTCTAGCTGTTCACTCAGGGCACGCACTTTGGAAAGGAATAAAGTTCCTCTTCCAAATCCTTTCCTTTCCTCCTATACTCTTCTTTTTTCATCTCAGGCACTGGAATCCCACAGAGGTTGCATCTGTGGAACACCTGTTCTGTGTGTGCAGTAGTCAAGATTGCCAGACTGAGTCATGGGTTTGCTTATAATAAATCAGCCCTATCATGCAAACCATTCAAGTGTCTCTTCACTTCACTTTCATCCACTGCCTTTCCATTTTTAACTTAAAACCCCCCAAAAACATTTGGTATCCCTTATTTCCATCAGATAACCATCAAGGTATCTAAAGTATCCATTAAAAAAGACCAACAACAATTTGCATGAAAGCACAGCCATCTCAGAACACAGCCAGCCAATGAATAACTCAATTATGAACATCTTCTTTAACCGCCATGTTGTTGTTGTTTGTTGAATTGTGGGTAGGGAAGTGGACAAGTAGCCACTCTAGGGAGGGCATTCCACATATCTGCGGCCACATTAAAATAATATTTTGTGTTCTCACCCACTTACTTCAAATAGGAAGAGGACAATTCACAGGACTTCAGATGTTGAATGAGACATGCCTGCAGTCAGCTTCTATGGAAGAAAACATTTCATGGGACTGTCCTAGATAACATAAGGTAAGTATAGAGAACCTATGGACTTCTAGATGTAGTTGGTCTCCAACTTTCAAAAGCCCCAGTAAGCATGGCCAGTGGTCAGCAATTATGGGAGTTGTAGTCCAGCAGAATCCAGAGGCCCTCAGGTCTACAACCTCCTCAAATGTAGGTTTAAACCAAGACTTTGAGTTGGGTCAGGAAACAAATTGAAAATCAATGAAACTTGAATAACAATGGAGTAATATGATCTGACAAAAGTCGGGGGTTTTATTATAATGCTAGTTGTAGCCAGTGTTAGTCATAGAGTTAATTAATGAACCTAAATTAGTCATGCCCACCATTTTTAATGAATCTACTCTGAGTAGGACTAGCATTGGATACAACTCTCTGATTGCTGTGCTTTGAACTTACTAGGCTTTCAAAAATCCGGCCCAATGTAGAGCAGAACCCCTTACCAACATTACTTCTGCCTTTTTCTGGATTCAGCAGCAGCTTGCTTGCCCACATGTCTGGGGCTATTGTTGGTGTCCTCTATTTCTTGAAGTAAATTCAGTGGTTACCCTGAGTGAAATTATCCCTGCTCCCATATGTCAATGAGTGTAGGTTATGTTTTTGTTTTGGCATGATATTACTGCTTATTGCTTTACTACTGAAAATTTAGCTTTAATAAATGTAGAGTACTGGTTTGATCTGTATGTGTGGAATAATCTTCCTTGTAATATTGGATGGCCTATTCAGTGTTTCACTTTTCAGAAATTATTTAGAACTCATCTGTTCTCCCTTGCATTCCCCTCTTCATGTACTATTTGGCTTTGGTGCAGAGATTATTACTTATTGCCAAATTAATTATTGTGTTATTTAACTTTTTTTCTCCTTTCCCTCTCTCTCAGATTGTACAAAGATTCCCCTCACTTAAAAATAAAGCAGGTGGGAACCTGTGGAAGGTGCCTTGTGTGTGTTTTCTCTAAAGCAGGAATGAGGAATCAGGGGCCCTCCGAATGTTCTTGAACTTCATCATCCCTGACCATTGGCCTTGTTGACTGGGGCTGGTGGGAACTGGAGTCCAACAACATCTGGTGGGCCACAGGTTCCTCATCCCTGTAGTACAGCAAGTTGCACATACTATTTATAAAGCCACTAATACATTATGATGATGAACTGAGAACATTTCATTTAATCTTCAGATGTTTCCACAGAGGAAAAATGATCCCCCCTCCCACTTCACTGAATGAGGGAGAAGAATGAGTGAATGATTGTTCTGCAATCATTGTATTTGCAAATTATCTCCCATATTCACATTCTGGGCACATTGTAAAACTAGATTTTTCAAAAAGAACAATAAAGAGAACATAAGCTCCCTGCAGCATAGGATAGAGGTATATATGTCTGTGTGATTCAGTGACTCACAATACAGATATTGTACCACAAAATGAATAAGATTACACCAAAGTATATGTAGCAAAAGTGCCTTGGTTTCTCGATAATTTTATAGTAGCTATATTGTGCTAAACATCCTCAGTGAAGACTTTTAAATGATGTGGCCTCAATATGAATATATAAGTTGCAATGACCACATCCATTATAAAGTACTGTTCTGAAGAGCTTCTCTGAGGTTGTTATGCTATTCTGTGTTTTCACTCTCCATAAACGTCACACAGGCAAACATAACCCTCCATACTGATGGAAAGGTTTTGAAAACACCTTAGCAAGACATCGGATCTAGAGGAGAGCTTTCATGCATAGTCAAAACTTATTCCCAGACATAGACAACTAAGGTGAATGATAAGAAAAGCAAAATTACTGCCATTGCCGGAGGAAAAACAAAACAATGTATTTCACCAAAAGTTGATACATGGGCTACCCAACGAATAAGGGGCTTGATCCAGAGTTCTGTGTGTGGAATTCTGCTTACAGAATAAGGTACTTTCTTTTTTTTTTTTTTAAGTGTTTTCATCTCTTTTTTAAAAAAAGATATTTATTAAAATTTTCAAGATATTACAAAATGAAAAAAGAAAAAAGAAAAATACAAAATAAAAATAGTTAAAAAACAACTCAATCTTTCTATTACTTATTTTTCATTAGCTTGTTTCCTGGACCTCCTCACGCCTCCCTTTTTTGTATTCCAGTTCAGTTTTTTAGTTCAGCAAATCCTTCCCCTCTTTGTTTATCCTAGTCTTTAATCTTAAAATATTGTAACATTAAATTCTTACCTATTTGTAATCCATTTTTCATATCCCCTTATAGTATTACAGCTAAAAACCACTTAATTTCTATCCAACATCATTCTAACATTCATTAATTTTACAATATTTCTGTAAATAGTCTTTAAACTTTTTCCAATCTTCTTCCACCGACTCTTTTCCCTCAGAATAAGGTACTTTCTTGGCCCCCCGTTCCCTTCATGCCTCCACGGGGTTGGCGTACATAACACGTACCTTCCGGAACAGTGTTCTAGGTGGTGCAGGGGGCAATCAGGAGGAAAGGGGAATAAACAAAAATTGCTTGAAAACTTCATTAGATTCAGCAGGTTGCTGAACAGCATTCCTGCCTAAGTCATTTAATATTAATACTTTAAGACAGGGGTGGGGAACCTTAGACCTGGTGTCCAAATGTAGCTCTCCAGGGCTCTCTGTCTGGCCCTCGGGACTTTTCCAGGCAAATGCCTCCTCGCTGGTCCTGCTCCATGCCTGGTTGGAGTGTGTCCTTGAACTGAGGCGGTTCCTCTTGCTCTCCTGGATGGAGGATAGAAAGATGCACCTCTTACTTTTGTTGGGCTGTACAAAGGATAAGAGTTGTATCTGTTGCCCCACTGGCTTTTTTTTTAACCTCTGGCCCTGCCTACTACCAGCATGCTGTCTCCAGAAGGTTGCCCATGAATAAATGTGGTGCTTAGAATGACAGAGGTTCCCTACTTCTGATCAGGGGCGGAGGAAGCCTGTCCGGCACCCGGTGCGGTGCTTGTACGCGAGGCGCCCGTACACACGGTGCATGCCCAGCAACTTGTATGGATGCTGCGCTGGCACCCTCAGCCACTCTACAGCTTGGGGGGAGGCAGCGGGCCATCTTGTCACCCCCTCCAGGGTGGCACCCTGGGTGCACCTTCCCCGGGCCCCCCTTCGTATGCCCCTGCTTCTGATCACTTTTAAGACATCTGATCACATTGATACTGCCCTGCATTTCCCAAGAGGGCTTATGCTACAAGGAGCCCTAACTGATAAAGTGTCAAGGTGAGTTAAGCAGATGTGTGAGAAGAGGGTAAGTAACACCCATTTGTTTAATTATTTGATTAAAAACAGCTCAGACTAACAAGGGCGACTGTGTGCTAGTAGCCAATTTGGTTAAAAATTCAGGAGCTAAATTTGAGGAGTAGGAAGTCTGTAGAAACCTCATTTTCAGCATGTCAAGGTGAGATAAGCAGATGCGTGAGTTCAGCAGTTTACCCTTGGTAACATTAGTACATTGCCAAATCTGATTTATCTACACAAGGCCATGACATCATTATGTTTTCTATGTGGTCCCTGATTGGCTGGGATCATGAAATCCTTTTCAAGTTATTTTTTTTAAAAAAACAATGGCTCCAAAGCAGCAGCAGTCGATGAGGGAATCAATGGCTGAAAACAAGCATGAAAAATGTCTGAAAGAGTGGAAAGAGTGGAATGTTGAGGGTTTTAGGAGGGATAGGCTCCATTAAATGGCAACTTCCACTAAAAAAAAAAGTATTTGCGGCAGCAGATTATATATATTGAACAATGTAGGAAATGTTTACCTTCAAAATTATTCTATACCAGAGGTGGGCAACCACCTTGGTTTGAAGGGCTGGATCCCAAGGTGGGCAACCCTTCATGGGCTCACCTGTCAATCACCTGGCAACATACGATAGCAGGTGTTACACGTTCAAACCATGGCTGCTGAGGAAGCATTGGGAGCATCCTTAGAGAGTGCCTCCAGTTCTTCCTTTGCATCTGTGGCTTGAGTTTTGTGCTTTTTGAATCTGGTCCCCTTTTCTGTCCCTGTGCAGTGTGACCAAAAAGGTGCAAAATTCGAAAAAACCCACTGAATTTGAGCTGCAAAGGAAGAATCAGCCTTGCTCTCTGCGTGCATTTCTGATTTATCCTTTGCAGCTGTGGCTTGTGTTTTCTTGTGCCTCATGTCACATGGTGTTAGAAGCAGAAAAGGTGAACATGGGTCGCCCAGAAGAGCCCAAATTGAGAGCCTATACCATTTGGGGGTATTTCAAAGCTAATGTTCTCCCAGGTCAGTGGCAATAAGATGCTCCTGTTGATGGATGTTTCTTGGGAGCTGCCTTTGAGCTCTTTCAGGAATTTTTCTCTCACTGCGAAGTTAATCAAGCCAGTTTAAAAATTTATGGTCCTGGATTGCTTAAATTTTGATGAAGCATTGTATGTATTGACTTACAGCTGTTCTTTCCTGGCAGGCCATAAGGAAAACAGTCTGAAAAACTCTAGTTGGACGGGGAGTTTTCATAATGAAATCAGAAACAGCAGGGTCTTTTGAAAGTAGAATAACATGCAGCTCCAGTTTTTGGACTGCACTTCCTAAAACAATATAGGCCCAAAGATGCAATCAAGCCATATCATTCTGCTGCCAGAATTCAGGGTCAAAACAGTTGGGAGTTGCTGCTTAAAAAATGACCCACATGGCAGCTCACACTGTGTGGGGAGTTGTTTGTTTGCAGGATCTGGCCACGCTGTGAGCCAAGTGTGCTACCATGTTACTGCAGCTGTGGGGAAGCGGAAAGGGGTGGGGGCAGGCCTGGTTCAGCTCATCTTTGTGTGTGGCCAGAGCATACAGAGGACTGCCTTCCATCATGGGTGAGTCGAGCGATGTGGGATTTTAAAGCAGCAATCATATCCTAAGTGGTTACCTTTTCTGATTGCTAGCAAATTTGGGTACCGTTGTGTGACTAAACCCGGCAAGACAACTCAAACATCTCACAAAACCCAGAATTTCGATGGGGGGGGGGGCAGGGAGAGAGAATGGTAAAAACAACAGAAGGTTGCTAGTAAGTAAGTGATGTGATGGCACAGATCTTCTGTTCTCTCCTGCCTTCAAACACGCTACGTGATTACCATAATTGCTCTGGTATGTCTCATTGTTTAATGGCTTCATCCTGCCCCCGAGATGGCTTGGCGATGGCTTTTGCCTGAGAGCCATGAACGTGTAATTTCTTTTGTCTTCCTGGCTTTGCTCCTGTGAATAGGGGCTGCTTGACTGAGCTGTAGTAAATAGCTGCCCTGTTAGCAGGCTTTCAATAAGGGATTGCTTTCTTTAGAATTCCATCAACCTTGTTCCTCATTTGTGTAGTAACAAGGCAGGCATGTCCTGACCCATCAATCAAGCTTTGAAAGGGCCATTCATAACAATTCCGATTGGACACACAGAGGCCAGTCCGCAAGAACACTTACTATTGTAGCAGGCTTTGGGGGCCTAACCAGTTCCTTTTGCAGCCAATGGCAACATTTCCATTGATTTTTTTTTTTTAGTGGGATCAGGAAGCAAAATACTTGGCAATAGTGGCACAGCCAGATAAGCTGTTAACATCAAGATGAAACTTGCCACCAATATTAAATATTTTAAGCAAAATTTCTTTTTCTTTTAAGGGAAGGAAAACCCTAGAGTGCAGCTCCCTTTTGGCTCAATTTAGAGAGGGTAGAAAGTGGCATGTAATATTTGTCATTTATTGTTTTACACGCCTGAGACTATTTTGATTTTTTTTAAAAATAAAAAAGGGCTTTTTACACCTTCTGAGATTTTCCAGGTAGCAATTCTATATCCTCTTTGCTCATTGTTTGCTTACTTTGATTAGTAAAGACAGATAACTGTACTAAGCATAGGGATTTATTTAAAGATGAGTAATTGAGGGAATGGGCGTAATGGTCAGGGGTCCCTTTACCTTTACCTTTACCTTTACCTTTAATTGAGGGAATATTCCTATCTATATATCAGAAAAGGACAGCTAGCTAATAAGAAGGAACAGGCTTTTCCCCAGTAATTGGGTAAATAATTTTTGTGGTTTTTAAGCATTGATTTGATTCTTTTAAGTGTCTAAGCTAAATAAGCCTGCTGGATGTTGATATCAATGCCTAACATTGGATTTTGTGTGGAAATTTGAGAGATGGGTGGTGCTGACCTCTGGAACTGAGGTCAGTTGAGGGGTTTGGAAAGATCCAGGAGAAAGAATGCTGGGATCTATATTTTTTCCTAAGTGGAGGTGTGAGTTTCTGAGGATGGTTGCTGAGAACACTTTGAATGAAAACATGCTGTGCCCAGCCTGCCCTGCCATTGAGCGCCATCTCACGGCTACCCTCAAAGAATTCTGGGAGCTGTAGTTTATCAAATCCTCCTTCCCAAAGAACTCTGGGAACTGTAGATCTGTGAGATGAATAACAACTCTCAGTGCACTTATCAAGCTACAGCTCCTCAAATTCCTTGGGGGGAACGATGACAGCTCAAAGTGGTATCTCAAGTGCTTTGAATGCATGGTGTGAATGTGACCTTGGTCTACTCCAAATTGTGACCAATGGGCTTTGAACAATGCTTGCTGTTGTCAACCAGACACACTGTAACTAAAACGTGCTGTACCAGAAAACAATGGACATGCCCTCCAACCCACATTCCAGTGTCCCTAGTCTATTAAGATTTTTCTAAGCTCTGGCATAGAATTATTAGACAAGAGACACTTCAGAGAAGCAAAGCAATTTTACAGTGCGCCTGAATACTTCTGAACAGCAGGTGCTGTCACAGTCCTGTAGACCGCAGTGTCCAACCATCAGCCTTTCTTTAAAAATGGCATAAATTTCAACCTTCTAATAGATTCTAAGGACAATAGTGGTGGGTGAATAATCACATTCTATTGTACATGTTGGGCTTTTGCTTAAACCAAAAAGGCTTAATATTATAGTATTATGAAGATAGCTGCATAGAATTGTTCCACAAAGCACCCTTTCCGCCAACTGTTATATTGTTATGAAAGCAGAATACTGAAAATGATACTTTCAGCCTCCCCCCCTTTTTTTTAAAAAAAAAGGATAGAGAAAAAGATTGCTTAGGTTAAGTAGAATTCTCTGATTGGACAGAAGCCCTTCCCTGCTCAAGAAGCTTCAGAATGTTTGAAAACTGAAGTGGGCTTGATAGAAATTGGCTCCCTATCATAGGAGCCAACTCTTAGGGATGAGGCCTCTTCGCCCCCCCCCAATATTTGAGGGGGCCACCCCCCAAAGTTGATGGGCTTGCCATTCAAATGGTGTGCATATACCATGTCTTGTGATTGTTTTGCTAATTGTTTACCTCCCCCCAATATATTTTTTCATGCTGGCGCCCTTGTACCCTATTATTGAATGAAAAGCCTTGAGTCAGGCAAAGAAGTTGCTCTGGAATGGCTCCCCCTCATCAAAGATATATTAGGGGAGCTCCATTCTTAGGGAAATCAGCCCTGGAAGGACAGATCGTGAAGCTGAGACTCCAGTACTTTGGCCACCTCATGAGAAGAGAAGACTCCCTGGAAAAGACCCTGATGTTGGGAAAGATGGAGGGCACAAAGAGAAGGGGACGGCAGAGGACGAGATGGTTGGATAGTGTTCTCGAAGCTACCAGCATGAGTTTGACCAAACTGTGGGATGCAGTGGAAGACAGGAGTGCCTGGCGTGCTCTGGTCCATGGGTTCACGAAGAGTCGGACATGACTAAATGACTAAACAACAACAACAACAACAATGAGATAAGTGGAGCAGCCATGGTTTTGGCAATCTGGATTGTCCCTCTTGTTTTTACTCCTTAGCTTGAACAGTTGTGAGACCCCCTGTCTGAGGGTCAAACCATGGGTTAAGTTTAAACCAATTGGCACTGGCTCCCAATCGACTACCAAGTGCAAGGTGCTGATATTACAAAGTCCTCTACAATTGGGTGCCTGGATACCTAGAGATTGTTGAACCTCTTTTTATAACCAGTCACTGTGCTTTGAAGGAGAGCCCCTCCTGCAGATACTATTCCATCAGAAGTTCATACAATGAAGGAATCAATTTCCTTGGCTGCTTAGAACTATTGTGTTGCTGATCATGGAGTTTCTGCACATCCTCTTTGCTTTTCCAGATTAATAGCTGTTTCATATTTAATATCAGTGTTTAAAAAGCAGCTCTGTACAGACGCCGTATATTTATTTTTGAAACCAGAACATTTTGTTTGTTAAAGGCAGCCTTCAGAGAGGCTGTGAAACTGTCATAATATCTGAAAGAGGGCTGCGGGAGGGGGGCAGCAGGAGGTGGGGGAGAGAGAACACAACACATGGTAGATATGCACTGCAGTTAAATTTATGAACTGTTTTGGCACTAGGCGGCAATAGGCTCACAGCAAATCCTGGCTTGTTGTAATTTCCCCTAGAGAGTCAGTTGTACGGCGGCCAAAGCCCTTTAGGGTTGGGTGGACAGGAATCTCATGCTAATGCTTTAATTCTAATGTGCAGTAAATCACAGTTAGCCCCAGCACAGAGTCTAGCGAGTTGTCACCACCCAACAGCTGAACCAGCAAAGATGAGAATGCTATAGGTCAGAAGTTTCATCACCTGAAAGGTCATAAAGTATATTGCAGGTGGGAACTTAACACCCTAGATCATGTGGCTACATGGTAGAGGAGTAGGTCTGTGGCCTTGTCACAGACATAAACTAAACCCCTGTTTGTACTGAAAAGCTATCCCATCACACCCTGTACAATTAAACTGGCTGGAAATGTCATGTTTTATTACCCCACCTGTTGGATTCAACTACTGCGTTCGTGGTGATGACATTTGCAGTTTAAGCTTGGAAGCCTGCAAAGGGATTAGACAGGGAGAGAGCAGGGAACTGGGACTCTCTACAACTGTGTTTAATATATTTTCCAGCCTGCCCAGGAAGCCGGCAGCACAAGTGGCCAAATGCACCAGGAACTGGCTTTGGGATCCAGTGACACTCAGGAGATTTGTACACTGAGCATTGCTGCCACTGCTGGCTGATTCAGAGTCATTGGAACAGATTGAAACAATAACTGTTCTTAAAGGCTAATAAAGGATGTGGTTGCTCTATGACCATTGTTGGGTGGGAGTGGCAAGAGACAGAAGCTTTTCCCACTCCCTACATTTACACATGCAGTTTCACTTAGATTTTCCACAGGGTGTTGTGAGTAATCTAATGCAGCTTGATTTATAGGCTGTACTTTCAGACTTGCCAATGAGTAAATAGCTCAGCTGATGTCAAGTTGCCCTGAGCTGCAGCCTGAAATGGGGAGAGCTGGGTTGATGCTATTTGCATAGATCTCCTCTGGTACATAATGATCTTCTTTTCATATAGCAAAGGCCAATCCTGTGGCCTGCGCACTGCGGGAGGCTCTCCAGGCCTTTGGAGCTTAGCGTCATCAGTATGTGGATAACACTCAACTCTTATTACTCCTTTCCATCACCAACTGCTGATGTTCTGAATCAATGTCTGGCATTGAAAATGGACTGGAGGAGGATGAAAAAATGGAAACCTAACCCAGACAAGACAGATGGGCCTCATTGTCAGTTGGGAGGCAGTTCAGGGTGTTGGGATTTAGCCTGCTTGGGGTGGGGTTGCACTCCCCTTGAAAATCAGGTTCCTGGGCAATCTTTCAAGATCCACAAGGTGGGCATGGCCTGAGGCAAAAGCAACAAATGTAAAGTTTATCTTTGTGCAGTAGGCTCATTTCTATAAACACACACTCACCCTCTCTGTCTTCCATCCGAGGAAACCAGAGGCATAATCAGAGTTCAAGTCAAGCATTCTAGTCAAGCAAAAACACTTGGGGGGCAGTGAGGAGTGTAGCCTGGGGAGCAGTGGCGTTGCCAGCTCCTGGGGCAAGACAAGGATTGTGCCCCCTAACCTTATTGCAGGAGTTGTATGGGAGTCAACAGACCCTACTCCTCATGGAGGTTACCACGTTCACCCTCTCAGCTCAATCAGATCCTATCAGGAGCGATAGCTGGCACTCTTTGGTAGGCTTGGCAGCATCCCAGCAGTGCCAGAGTCACAGCTGCAGCAGGTCTGGTAAGAGGACAGAGGAGAGCAGGTCGAGGTGCCAAGCGCAGCTGCCTCTCATTGGCTGTGCAACTCAAGGATGAGTGCTGGTGGATCCTGCATGATTGGGTGGCTCCATACCTCACCTAAGGACACATGCCAGAAGGGAGGCCCCAGGGAAGGACTGACATGGGTCGGGAAAATCCACGCTTCGGTTGGCTGGAGTTACACACATGGGCAGGCATCTGTTCACCAGCTGCAAGGAGAAGGAGGCGCCACCGCAGCCGCAGAGGCTTGGCCCAGGCGCAGCTTGCCTCCCCATGGCTCCAGAAGGTGGCAGCCACGGAGCCTGTTGTGGGGGCGCCAGATTGTGCCCCTCAGAATTCTGAGCCTGTGGCCACGGTTCCCCTCGCCCTGCCCATGCTACACTACTGCTGGGGAGAGTTCTGAGGGCCGGATAGAGAAAACTGGAGGGCCACATTGAGCCCTGGGATGGAGGTTCTCCAACCCTGACTTAATTAGATCTCATCCAGACATAAGTTATTCATATCCTATTTATCAGTGATCTATGGTTCACAAGGGTGGCTTCCAAAGAATGTATACTATTTCAGTAAATTTAACAATTTTTAAAAGGAGATATCACAGGCACAGATGGGGTAGAAAATGAGACCTGTATATACACCTATGATAAAAGGAACAGATTTCCAAAGAGCTTTAGGGTGTACCATTTGTGCAGAAATCATATCTTGGCTGTTGCTCCCTCTTTCCTCTCCCTCCCCCTCCTCCTCTGTCTTGCATGGGTAATATATGCTTAATAATAATCAAAACCTGATGGTATGGATTAAAGAATCAGGATGCTACAGAGTGAAGTTTTTTAAAATTGAAGAAATTAGATTTGTATGATTTTTAACTATTCTTTAATCTGCTTCTGGGCAACAAAAGTGATTTGGGTCAGCTGTTATTGCATTAAACTTTAATTTTCTTCCACGAGCACAGGATTATATAAAGGAGTATTGGATTGCACTCAGCATGGATTAGCTGAGCGGTGTCTCCTCTGCCAAGGACCAAATGGATTTCCTTCCTTTTGTGATTTATATTTTTATTACTCTTTCCCCCCTCCTTCTAATTCCCATTACCCTTCTGTTTGCCAGCATGGAGATACCCTCAAGAGCAGCAGCAAATGCAGGCAGAATTATTGGCTTATTGAATGTATTTATGTTCCAAGGTTCCTCAGTAGCCACTTTCAGAGGAACAAAGTAGCCCCCCAGCCATAGAAGCCCTCTGTCTGTTAAATCAGGGAAACCAAAACTTCTCAAGGCAAACAAATCTATTCTTTCCTTCCCGTTTTTTTTTAAAATCCGCGATTAAACTTTTGTTAAATAAGATACAGACAATGTTTTTTTAAATGAACTGCTTGATCCTGCGCCCCCTCCCTGCAAGTCAATTGCACCAGAGCCTTACAAAAAGGATTATCTTTACAGCTTTGGGGAACAACATTTTTTTTTTTTTTTACAAGAGTTATAAGTAGTTGCAGTGGACACTAAAGTAAGGCAGAAAAGTAAATAGAAACACAAAAATAAAGGTGTTTTGGGCAATAGTGATGACTTTTCAGAAGTAACAATATGAGCACAATCTAGGACCCTCATAGCACAGCCCTGTGTACATCCAGTTAGAAGTAAGCACCACTGAGTTTAGTTGGACATACTTGCGGGTAAGCAGGTGTGGGATTCAACAGACTCTGAATCAGGGGTGACACGTCCCTTTTCACCACAGGAGATGAAACAGGAAATGCCTCTCTGCCCTGCTGCTGCCGCCACTCCCGCCACAACCACACCCTGCCACTGCCACCACCATGTGCCCTGTCTCATCAGCTGCTGGGAAAGATGGTGTCAATTTCAGGCAAGATCTCACCCCAAATGAACACAATTTTGCCTGAAATCGGCACTGATGCTGACACTGCTTCTTCACCACTGACAGAGATGGGGGGCTGTGGGGTCTCGTCTTGGGAACTTCTGCCACCTGAGGCAGTGGCCTCACTCTGCCTAATGGCTGGGCCAGCTCTGCTCTGAACAGATTAAATAGAATCTGAAAAGACATGCATAGGTATGACACTATAATGCTGTAAGTATAAGGCTGTTGAAGTCAGTGGAACTTACTTCCTAGTAAATGTATATAGGATTGCAACCTAAAAGAGCAATTCTAAACGTCAGCTGGGAGCCGAGCAGTGGAGCACCACAACTCCACAGTCACTTAGGGACTCGTTGTTAAAACTGTGTTTATGGAAGACTATCTTACTCGGCTACGAGTGATCGCCCAAAGAAGAAGAAGAAGAAGAAGAAGAAGAAGAAGAAGCCATCAGGACAGCAGATGGGGTGGTTTGACCATCATTTTTGTGGCTCTGCTTCGAGGCTGCCACAGTTGATAGACTCAGAGCCCCCCTTTGCTGCCACCATAGGTGGAATCTTGTATCCACCATGGTTTCTGTGGTTTCAGTGGTGGCCTTCATGCATTCACACCATTATTTAGTCAAATATACCTCCCTAGGTGATTGGTCTTTATTTACTATGTTTACTGTAGGTTTTCTAATGCACCTTTACCTAACCGGAGCCTCTGGAGATCAAATCATTTAAGAGGAAGGAAAAGAGACAAGGCACCAACCCAGAATTTTGAGAAAGGAAACCTCAAAGATATACTGAAGAGGTATGGTGTTGAGCCTATTATTTTGAGTTCACAGCAGTGATGGAACAAATAAGTCTTCAATACTGCCTCAAAGACTTATAACTTGAGAATTTTTTTATTAATCAGTGTGCCTGAAGAAGAGTCGTTGCCATGAAATGCTTTAGACTCTATAAAGTGTATATTCAGTGCACCATAGAGGTTCCCTCGCTCAATATTACGATAATACAAAATTCATAAAGGGAAGTGTGTGTGTGTGTGTGTGTGTGTGTGTGTGTGCATGCATGCATGCGCACGTGCACATTATGGTATGGTTGCATGTGATCTGAAAGAAACTTAGGCCTAAGTTAACAGTAATAAATGGCATTATTTCTGGTTCATCTTTTTAAAATAAGAAATAATGAGTTCAATTATTTTGACCCATCTGTTTTTAAAGAGGCCTAGTGTTTTCTTATATACAATATATTTTTTGCAGTACATTGGGAAAATATGACATTAAATCAATTATGTGCAATCTGATCAAGCCTTTCTACTGTCAGAGAAGCCATCCTGTCAAAAACAAAATCAGAGAAGATATTTTCTGCTGCTTCCATCAGACAGGGGAAGAGATTCCCTATGGTTGCTCTATGACATGCAGTTTGTGACAGTTCTAGTACTTTGATGTACAATCATGTGCTTTCTCCTAGAGAAAGACAAACTTCAGCACACATGGCATATAAAATCAAAGTCCATGGCTATCTTTCCAGAGAGCTATCTGAACCCATGGGCTCATGAACTGCTACACTGTGTATACTGCATTAGGACTTTTCCCTCTCTTCCTGTGTGTTATCTTCAGATGGCATGGATTCTCTTTCTGGTACAAATCTACTTTTACTAGTTTTGAAACTCAGCAATTATAATTCACTATACTTACACACTTCGTAAGTAAGGCACAGTGGAATGCAGTGGCGTAGCGTGGGGGGGTGCAGGGGGGGCGGCCGCACCGGGCGCAACATCTGGGGGGGGCGCGCTCGCACTCGCAGCTCTCTGCCCCTACCTGGCTCACTCACTCTCTCTCACTGCAGTGCTGGCTGTGCGAATCCGATCCGAGCAGCTGGGGCGCCGCCCACTGTGGAGGGGGTGGGTGCCAGGCGTGCGGTGCGGAGAGAGAGCCAGGGACTATCTGGGGGAGGGACAGTGCAGCGGCCGCCCAGCGCAGCGCTGAGCGCGGGAGAGAACCACACCAGACCAGACCAGGCAGCAGCAAGAAGAAGCTGGCAGCGGCGGCAGGTTAGGGGTTAGGGGGCGCAAATTACTTGCCTTGTCCCGGGTTAGGGGGCGCAAATTACTTGCCTTGCCCCGGGTGCTGACAACCCACGCTACGCCGCTGGTGGAATGGCAGAGTTGGCCCTGATGTCGTGCAGCTTCCTTCCACCAATGTCCACACATTGAACATGGACATCTGGAAGGAAAAGTCTTGGTGAGTCCACCTTTACACACACAGGGTTCTAGCTCCTGTGGAAGCATATGCACATTGAGGCCTGGGTGCATAAGCTTTTCTCCCGCAGAAGGCCACACTCATTTTTTGGCCACAAGAAGGATCCACGTGACCTCAGGGTCAAGGCCAAAGGTCTTGCTATATCATTCATAGATGACTTAATTATGGGTCCAGGTTTAACACATAGCAGAGCAGCTCCCTCATTGTGATCTACTGAAAGTCAATCCACTTCCCTGTAAACCTATGGATTGCCATCACAGGATTAACATGTGAAAGGGGCTTATGAGAAGTGAACACTGTAGTACAAACCCTTAAATCACTGCTTCTGTGAAGCAGCTGATGTTTGCAGCTTGCTTTTGTGGTGTAGAGTTTGGAAAGATAATATTTATTGTAACCTCAGGTCTTAGAAAACTGATTTTTTTTTTTGTCTGCGAACATAAAATTTTGAATAGCCTCCAGTGTGCCTCTAAAGTAGCACAAAGGACCAGCATCTGCAGAAAATCCATCTATAAAACAGGGGAGGTGGGAGGAAATGAGGGGCTTGAAAGGCAGCTTTGCTCCTCACTCTCTGTAAATATTTTTTTTCCACTCTGAAGGATTCTTCGTACTATACCTACTGCTGCTTCAACCAGACCAGATTCATTTCCTAGGAAACATACTTAACTAAGTATTTTAAGTATTTGGTGAAGTAATTTTAGTTTTTTGCAGCTCTACATAATGTAAAATGAACTTTTTAAATTTGGCTGTGACCTGTGCATTACTCTCACAATCCAAGTATCTTTGCTAATCCCCACCTATTTTTTAAAAAAGAAATGAGTATTCATAGTCATGTAAAGTCACTTAGTTAATGCCTTCGTTGGTCACTTTACTTGTGTATTTTATTGTCCTTAGTATTTTTTATTTCTTTGCATGTACTAGGGGCCAACTGCAGTTGTTCAGATGGTCCAGTTAAATGGATTTTTTTTTGAAAAAAATCCATTGAGAAAATGAAATATACTCAGAGTCGCAAAGTGATTTCATGCTCTTTATTCAGCTCATAGTGGTGAGGAGGAATGAATAAATGTCCCCTCACAGTATCTGCTTTATATACATTATTTACACAATGGGCTGCACATGATTGGCTAATTCTGGAATTCTACTGTAAGCCAATCAGGTTGTGGATTCACTTCTATCTGGAGCAGGATTGGGTGGTTCCTGCCAACCAATCATACTGCTGCATTGTTCTAGGACCAATCAGACTGCTGCAT
Organism: Podarcis pityusensis; assembly: GCF_964106645.2. NCBI lineage: Eukaryota > Metazoa > Chordata > Lepidosauria > Squamata > Lacertidae > Podarcis > Podarcis pityusensis. The sequence goes on from NC_138036.1 coordinate 57,843,371, forward strand.
TCTGAATCCTATTGTTCTAGGACCAATCAGACTGCTTCAGTTTGGATCCTATTCAACTCAGTACATAACACCCCTCCCCTCTAAGTTCCAGTCCTGCCCGGGAGGTCGCATTCATAGTCCTCAAGGTATGCCGGCGGCCTACGTGTGCGTTGTGGCCTGGGGTGTTCCCTGGTCCGGGCTCCGGGTTCTGGCTCGTGTTCCAAGGATGCTGGCTGTGATGCGGCTGTTTGGTCTGGTGCAACCGGCTCGCTCAGTCGTGGTTCTGGTTCCGGTGTCCTTTCGGCCTCGCGGGTCCTCTCTGTATTTACTGATTCTGCCTCTCCTGCTGGCCCCTCCTGCTCTATGGGCCTCACTGCCCCGCTGTTCCCTTGGGACTCCTCTGACCTGTTCTCCTCCTGGTTTTCTCCCGGGAATCGTCGCCGTATCTGGTCGCAGTGGCGGCGCCAGCATTGCCCCCCATCCGTTAGCACCTCGTACGACACGGGGCCAGTGACCCTGGTGATTGTGGCGGGTACCCATGCTGGGCCTGCCCCAAAATTCTTTGCGTACACTGGGTCCTGGGCCTCGAAGGTCCGGGGGTTCCTGCCTTCCCCCACCACTACCTCATCCTGAGCTCTATCGGGGTGAAGGCGGTCCAATCTGATTGCAAGGCGCCGACCCATTAGTAGTTCAGCGGGGCTCCGGCCAGTCGTTGAGCTGGGGGTGCTGTGCTGTGCTAGAAGGAATGTGGCAAGGCGGTACTCCCAGTCCCCTTGCGTCATGCGGCGAAGGGTGTCCTTGGTGGTCCGCACCATGCGTTCTGCTTGGCCATTGGTGGCAGGGTGGAACGGCGCCGAACGGATGTGGCGGATGGCGTTCTGCGCTGTGAAGGTTTGGAATTCTCCTGACGTAAATGCAGTCCCGTTGTCTGAGACGAGAGTGTCAGGGAGCCCGTGGGTTGCAAACAGCCTGCGTAGTACCCGGATGGCTGCGGACGTGGAAGTGGACGGTACCAGTGCGACTTCCAGCCATTTGGTGTAGGAGTCCACCACTATGAAGAATGTTTTCCCCTGAAAGGGGCCAGCGAAATCCACATGCAGGCGTGACCATGGTGCTCGGGCGGACTCCCAGGACTGGACTGGGGCCCTTGGGGGATCTGGGCGGGATTCTTGGCAGGCCTGGCAGTGTTTGACCCAGGCCTCTATCTCTCCATCGATCCCCGGCCACCACACATAACTCCTGGCAAGGGCCTTCATTCTTACTACCCCTGGATGTGTCTCGTGTAGGGCTGTGAGGACCCTTTTGCAGAGGGGCTGGGGAACAACGACTCTGCTTCCCCATAACAGGCACCCCTTGTGGGCCGACAGTTCATGTTTGCGGGTTGTGTAGCCGGCGAATTCTGGCCCGGGGCTGCTGCTGGGCCATCCCCTCCACACCCAGTCCAGGACCCGGGAGATGACCCTATCTTTCTTGGAATGGTGTGCAACTTCTTGTGCCTGAATGGGGCGGTCGGGAAGCAGCTCCAGGCTCATAACCTCTTGTGCAGGTGCTGGGTCAGGGCCTGTTTCCGGTAGTGGTAGCCTGCTGAGGGCGTCCGCATGGCCCATCGCCTTCCCAGGTCGGTGAATCAGTGCATACTGGTAGCTGGCAAGGAAAATTGACCACCTGAGGACGCGAGGAGACAGCACTTGGGGGGTCTGCTTTTCGGGGGCAAACAAGCCAAGCAACGGCTTGTGGTCAGTCACCACGGTGAAGGGCCGCCCGTACAAGAAATCATGGAATTTTTTTACTCCCTTTACGATTGCCAGACCCTCCTTGTCGATTTGCGAGTAGTTCCGCTCGGTTGTGTTGAGTGTCTGGGAAAAGTACGCCACCGGTACCTCTCTTCCATCCGGGAGTTGGTGCCCCAGGACAGCTCCAATGCCATAGGGTGAGGCGTCGCATGCTAGCACCACCGGCAGCCTCTCGTCGAAGTGTGCCAAGACCGAGTTTGAGACAAGCAAGTCCTTGACTGCCTGGAATGCGGCCTCCTGGCGCTGGCCCCACACCCAAGGGGCCCGCTTGTCCAGGAGTCTGTGTAGGGGCTCCGCTACCGCCGCCTTGTGGGGAAGGAAGGAATGGTAAAAGTTCAATAGTCCCAAGAAGGCCTGAAGTTCAGTCTTGCTCTTGGGCGCTGGGGCATCACAAATGGCCCGTACCTTGTCCCCAGTCGGGTGGACCCCTTCTGCGTCCACCATAAATCCCAGAAAGTCCACCTGAGGCACTCCTAGTAGACATTTTTCCCGCTTCACCTTGAGACCCGCCGTCTGGAAACGGTGCAGAACGGTGCGGAGGCGGTCCTCAAACTCCTCTGGTGTGGGGCCGGCAATCAACACATCATCGAAGAAGGGGGTGACGCCAGGAATCCCTTTAAGGAGAGAGTCCATTATATTCTGGAATATGCCTGGTGCCACGCTGACACCGAATTGCAGCCGCTTTACCCTGAACGCTCCTCTGTGCGTCACAATCGTCTGTGCCTCTGCTGTGGCCTCATCTACTGGCAGCTGTTGATATGCTTGGGCCAAGTCCAGCTTGCCAAAAATTTTCGACCCAGCCAGGGTGGCAAGGACATGGCTGACCACTGGCACTGGGTATGCGTGGGCCGTGAGGGCCTTGTTTATGGTACATTTGTAGTCTGCGCAGATGCGGACCGAACCATTAGGCTTGACGGGTGTGACGATTGGGGTTTCCCAGGGAGCATTAGGCACCGGCTCCAGCACTCCTTGCTCTACGAGTCGGTCCAATTCCTCGTCTATACGGGGTTTCAAGGCGAACGGGACCCGGCGGGCCTTGAGCCTGACCGGTCGTACTGCGGGGTCAAGCTGTAGCGCAATGGGGGGGCCCGTATACTGTCCCAATTTCCCATCGAAAACCCCTGGAAATTCCTTGCATATGGCGTCCACGTCCACTTGTAAGCTAGTGTGGTTCACCCCGGTGACAGCTAGCCCCAGTGGTCCAAACCATGCCAATCCCAGTAAGCTAATGTAGGGGCCCTTGACCACAAGCAAGTCCAGTTGCCGCGTCCGCCCTCGGTATTGCACCCTGAAGGTCCCCACCCCCATTGTGGGGACCTTACGTTTCTGGAAGTCCCGGAGGGTGAATGGGGCCGGCCTGAGTTTGGGACCCCCAGTGGGACACAGTTTCCTTAAGGTCCTTGCCGAGATTATGGATAGAGTTGAACCCGTGTCAAGCTCCATGCGGCATGGGGCCCCCTCTATCTGTACCTCTACATAAATTTTCTCTACGTTGGGGTGGGGCAACTGGTATACCTGGAAGTCCGTGAGCTCCGTCGAGTTGCCTTGGTGCGTTGGGCCCCGGGACCTGGGGCTCTTGGATTGGTCATCTGATGCCTGGTGTCGGGTGGGCCGAGCCCGACACACCCGGGCGATGTGTCCCGATTTTCTGCACTGCCTGCACTCTGCGTTGCGGAAACGGCAGGTCCTCCTCTCGTGACTCTCCCCGCAGCTTGCGCAGTTCCCTCCTTCTCGTCGAGGCAGCTGTGGTCTGTGCGCTGCTTGAGTGCGCTGCTGTACTCGGTGCACCTCCTCCCTGTCGGATCCTGAGTCGTCGGTGAGGTCTTCATGGTGGACCCTCGGTTGGGATGGCAGGCTCGGCCGTGCCTCTTGGGTCGACCTCTCGGCAGCTTCTGTTGCCAGGGCCTCCTCCAGAGCGACCTGGAACGTTAGGTCCTTCTTAGCGTAGAGGCGTCGTTGCAGCTTCTCATCCTTCAGGCCACCGACGAGGCGGTCACGAAGCATGTTCTCCAGCTCTGAGAAGTTGCAGAACCGGGCGGCTTGGCGGAGAGAGGTCACAAACCCAGTTATGGTTTCCCCAGGGGCTTGCCGCTTTGCGTAGAAGGCATTTCGACGAGCCACCACTGAGGGCTGCGGCGAAAAGTGCCCCTTCAGCTGTTCCATTATTGTTTTGTATGGAACAGTAGCGACGTCTTCAGGCGCAAGGAGAGCCCGGGCGATTTCAAACGTCTCCTCTCCGCAGACGCTGAAGAATATCGCCCTCTTCTTGGCGTCTTCTTCGTCGGTGACCCCTTTGGCTTCTAGGAGGAAGGTGAAACGGGAGGCGTACGCTTCCCAGTCTCCAGATGCTGGGTTGAATGGCGAGAAGCTGCTGTTGGCTGCCATTCTGAGTTCCTTGTGCCCCGGAGCTGAAGCCTGGATACACGGTGCGAGGCAGCGGTGCGGCAGTTGGCGGTGCTGCGGTGCTGTGTGTGGCAGTCAGCTCAGCGGGATCCCATCCTCGTCGCCAGTGAAATATACTCAGAGTCGCAAAGTGATTTCATGCTCTTTATTCAGCTCATAGTGGTGAGGAGGAATGAATAAATGTCCCCTCACAGTATCTGCTTTATATACATTATTTACACAATGGGCTGCACATGATTGGCTAATTCTGGAATTCTACTGTAAGCCAATCAGGTTGTGGATTCACTTCTATCTGGAGCAGGATTGGGTGGTTCCTGCCAACCAATCATACTGCTGCATTGTTCTAGGACCAATCAGACTGCTGCATTCTGAATCCTATTGTTCTAGGACCAATCAGACTGCTTCAGTTTGGATCCTATTCAACTCAGTACATAACAGAAAATCTGTAAGTCTCAATGTTGGCCTAAAATAGAAAATGTTGGGATGTCTCATAGACATGTGAAAAGGGCATCTGTAATGTTTGCAAGGAACTTTCTAACTTTGGCAGTACGAGCATTAGACACAACTCTTCTTAAGGACCATTGAGCAACCTTAGGTAAGTTTGAGAGGAAATAGAGGCAGCTGGTGGTGCAAAGGTGCTATCTAGGTTAGGGAGGTTGAATATCATAAAAATATTGTTATTCTGAGATAGAACAAGGTATATTAAATACTTTTAAAATGTGCCACAGCAATCATAATGATGATATATATTCAGATTACCATTGGAATATATGTAATCATTACAAAATACATAAACTAAATGAAAAGGTTGGTACTTGGTACTTCTAATGATGATAAAGTTCCTATGCAAAATAGTCCAGGAACAACCAAAGCACTCAAGAAAATCTTAAAAGCTGTAGCTATTTAGTCAAATGAATATTAAATATTTGCAGATCAAGTTATTGAATGTAGCACCCCTTTAAAAGAACAAAGGAGCTTCCCTCAACATCATGGGAATTGAGGCCAAACTCTTAAAACTTGCATAGAAATTTTGGTCACAGTTAAATATACCCCATAAATCTACTTTAAATCATTTCTGTTGCTGAAATACCCAATTTAGTCATCCATGGTTTATCATTTTTTACCTCCAGTTAATTGGTGCTGGAGCAAACAAAGATTCGCCCAGACCCTGACCTAATTTAACACAGACATTTGTTGACTCTGAGGACAAAGAATAACTTAGACTGAGTGGTTCTGAATTTCTGCCATATGCTGTAACATATGTAGAGGCAGCTTGTCTTCTTCTCCCTCAGATTTGTCAGGGTGTGGAGTCTTCACATTCATAAAGCTACACTATTCTCCAGACCCATTTCTCACAAAGATGATGGTGTTTGTTTTCTGCAATTTTAGCAAGCTATAGATAGAAAGTGGGTGTAGGATTTTTGCTTCTCGTCTTCATTGTGTTCCAGCATCTTTCCATTATGGCTTATCCATGGCTGGTAAATGGTCTCAGTGAGAGCTATAACATTGTTTACACCCTGCCCTTCAACAGGTTCACAGGGAAGGCCAGACCAAAATATGTTCCTACCCAAGGCAAATAAAAAGATTGAGCTCCTGTTGAACCTTATTTCAACACTGGCGATGGGGCAGTGTCCTCCAGCTCACCTGAGTGCAGCAGGCTAGCAGGACAGGGCAGGCGATGTAACACACACAGTCCTGTCCTCCAACACTTTGCCACTACTCTCCGTCCCTTAGCAACTGCTGCCTGAAGTGCCCTCCGTTGTCTAACAGTGAGGCTGTCTCTGATCTGAGGTGGCTTCTTGAGGAATCATTTTGTGCCCAGCAGTGGACTAAGTGTCCTGGAACAAAACCGTGTGGACTTTTACCCCTCCACTCACCATAATCTTCCACGTATCCTACTTTGTCCTTACTGCTTACACTTACTTTCTGTCTCCCTCTTCTTACACTCAAAACAGGCTGGTGAGCAAATAGTTATTTCCAGAGCCCAAACTCTATCTCATAAGCGGCCCCATGGCTTCGGTTCCAAATCCCAAAGTGACTTAGTCTGGGTCATGTTTAAAGAGTCATACGCAAGCCGGTTGAAAATGTACTTGGTTTGACATGTTGTGCTTGTATGAGAGAGAAACAGCATGGGGGAAGGGAGAGAGGGAGAGATTGGGGGTTTGTGAAGAATATTTGAATTTATATTTAAAATACTTTTATCGTTTGGCAGCGTCTACGGGCTATTATAGCCCAAATCTTTCCCAGTGGTTTGCGTTTCTAAGGCAATGTGGTTGCAGAGGGTGTAACTGAAGTTGGGATTTGTCATGATATGCTTAAATGGGAAGGCCACATGTTGACATAAATTCAGTTCAGTGTAAGCTGACTGTACATATGTTATGGCATATGGCAGAATTTCAGCCCCGGTCCCTCTCTCTCCTGCCTCCTCCTCAGAGCCACTAAAAAGCAGTCTCACGAGACAACCCTCTGTTAAATTAGGTCAGAGACTAGCATGCCATGTGGCAACTCTGTTGATGGATAATAAGGGTGGGTTATGACTTGAGAACCAGTATGGCTTTTCTTCGTCAATGAGACTATTTAGAGTGGATTTTGATTTTCCACAGTGTAGATCAGTGCTTTTCTTCTATTTAAAAAGGTGCCGGTACTCAGCATGAAGTTGTCACAGGATGTGCCACACTTTTAAACCAGTGCTTTTGTTCTAGAAAAAAGATGCTGGTACTGTACACCCTGGGGTACCCCCAGAAAAAAGCACTGGTTTGGATGTATGTTAATTCATTGTCCACAATTTTGTTTGCCACTTCCTGTTTGGTCTCTATGCATCGTGGTAATAAGATGAGATGAGAAGGTATACACAACCCTGTGGCGAGTGCAGCTCTTTGCTTGTGAAAGGATGCTTCTACCACAATTATTGTAACCAGTTGATTTTAGCACAACTCTTTGTTGTTGTTTAGTTGTGTCCGACTCCTCATGACCCCAAGGACCAGAGCATGCCAGGCACTCCTGTCTTCCACTGCCTCCCACAGTTTGGTCAAACATATGTTTGTATCTTCAAGAACACTGTCCGACCATCTCGTCCTCTGTCGTCTCCTTCTCCTTGTGCCCTCCATCTTTCCCAACATCAGCATCTTTTCCAGGGAATCTTCTCTTCTCATGAGGTGGCCAAAGTATTGGAGTCTCAGCTTCAGGATCTGTTGTTCCAGTGAACACTCAGGGCTGATTTCCTTCAGAATGGAGAGGTTTGATCTTCTTGCAGTCCATGGGACTCTCAAGAGTCTCCTCCAGCACCATAATTCAAAAGCATCCATTCTTCTGCGATCAGCCTTCTTTGTGGTCCAGCTCTCACTTCCATACTTCACTACTGGGAAAACCATAGCTTAAACTTAACGGACCTTTGTTGGCAAGGTGATGTCTCTGCTTTTTAGGATGCTGTCTAGGTTTGTCATTGCTTTTCTCCTAAGAAGCAGGCGTCTTTGAATTTCGTGACTGCTGTCACCATCTGCAGTGATCATGGAGCCCAAGAAAGTAAAATCTCTCACTGCCTCCATTTCTTCCCCTTCTATTTGCCAGGAGGTGATGGGCCCAGTGGCCATGATCTTAGTTTTTTTGATGTTGAGCTTCAGACCATATTTTGCTCTCTCCTCTTTCACCCTTGTTAAGAGTTTCTTTAATTCCTCCTCCCTTTCTGCCATCAAGGTTGTGTCATCTGCATATCTGAGGTTGTTGATATTTCTTCCGGCAATCTTAATTCTGGTTTGGGATTCATCCAGTCCAGCCTTTTGCATGATGAATTCTGCATATAAGTTAAATAAGCAAGCCAGATTAAACTGCCCTGATTTAAATTTTAAACCAGATTTGAACTAGATAGTGCTTCAAAGAGAGGACTGCCCTCTGTAAAGTAGGACCAATGGCCACAATTGTATGCATGAAACTTTGAAAAGGCTTCCCAGCATAAGAACTTAAAGTTATCTCTGGTAGGTTGGGATAGTTGGAGTCAATGCAGAGTGTACCCATTTGAACTAAGATATGCATTTGAACTGTTTGTGGAACATGGCAGAAAGAAAGAGCTGAAAGCTGGTCCTGCAAATGAAATTCATAGCTGACTTCCAAAAATTCCCTAGCATGTTCAAGGCCAACTCTAACCGAGAATCCTGTCACCCCGAATGTCACACTGAATGTCATCCTCTTTAAAATGGCTTTAGTTATATAATAATAATATAAAATTAGCTACACATGTAGATATTTATCCCAATGTGGTAAGTAAAAATGAAGGCATATTCTAAAGTCAGAAGAGGAGCAAAAATAATGATATACTCCATGTGGAACTTCATCTAACTTGACGTAATGGTGAATTGGTGCCAACATCAGGCTGAGAGTCTGAATTCTCAGGTCTGGAAAGGGGTCTGGCTGAAATGGAGTGCCACAGTTGGGGCTGCAGACTATTTCCTTGTGAATGTTTTGCCTTTTTTTTGGCAGGGTATACCCAGTTCTTTCAGCTCATTTTACATGGTGGCAGCAAACTCTGATGGCTTGCACTGTGCTGTTGACAGGTTAACAAGAGATTCTCCTCATAAATGTAACCCCAGCAAATATGTTCCCAGTAGCAAGATAGGCAGTGATTTAAACCCTGCTTTCGACAGTAGCCCTCTCCAGTCATTCTCCTCTCACAATTACAATCCTGCTCATTGCGCATAAAGATTACCAAAGTCCGCCCCGTCCAATGCATGGACCACCATGGCAGCTAGACATATCATGGCAGGGTCAGGGCTACAAGGTGTGACCCTGCTCTCCCTCTAGAGAGAAACAAGCAAAGTGGGCTTTGGGTCAACTCTGAACAGGCAATTTCCCCACAACAACAAGCCTATTGCATTTCCAAGAATGGTTCACCACCCTTGGCCCATCTGATCTTGTAAAGGTAAAGGTAAAGGTACCCCTGACCATTAGGTCTAGTTGCAGACGAGTCTGGGGTTGTGCGCTCATCTCACTCTATAGGCCGAGGGAGCCGGTGTTTGTCCACAGACAGCTTCCAGGTCATGTGGCCAGCATGACTAAGCCGCTTCTGGCAAACCACAGCAGTGCACGGAAATGCTGTTTACCTTCCCGCCGGAGCGGTACCTATTTATCTACTTGCACTTTGACGTGCTTTCGAACTGCTAGGTTGGCAGGAGCAGGGACCGAGGAACGGGAGCTCACCCCGTCGCGGGGATTCGAACCGCTGACCTTCTGACCTGCAAGTCCTAGTCTCTGTGGTTTAACCCACAGCGCGACCCGCCATATTCCTGTGTTAATGGAACTAGTTAACTAGGTAAAGGTAAAGGGACTCCTGACTGTTAGGTCTAGTCGCTGACGACTCTGGGGTTGCGGCACTCATCTCGCTTCCGATCGGCAAGCCCTAGGCTCTGTGGTTTAGACCACAGCGCCACCCGCGTCCCTATCTGATCTTGTACTCTAGTACAAATGAAGGCAACTCCATGTTACTCTTTCCCCCTCTTTTCTCTCTAGTATGGAGATGCCTTTAGTCTTCTTTGATGTCTCCCTGCCAACTCCATCTTCACCATGTTCTTTTGTGGACAGTTGTGACTTTCAAGCAAGCTTTCTTATATTATCTTCCTTATTCTTGTGCTTTCATTTTGGATTTTTCACACATCCTTCACATTGCCTATACAGTCTCCAGTCAAAGACGTCTAAATCCTAAATACTCCTTTGCACTTCATGGCTATTCCCTTATCACATGCATTTTCTGCAGCCTCAAGGCAGGGCTGTTTCTTTGGTGGTGGTTGTGTGTGTGTGTGTGTGTGTGTGGTGGGGTTATTACTGAAATCTCTCCCCTCGCCCCCCACCCCAAGCTGATGGAAGATGTGTAAATGTGTCTAAAGAGGAGAACAGCATAACTTTTTTAAAGCAGAGCTTTGGGAGATACTGAGTCTCTGGGGCTCCCCCCTCCCATTAAAAATGAAGATGAAAAGAGCAATATCTGCACAATACAAGCAAAGCAACTTTAGTGCATTATTGTATCCTCCTCTCAGCTTACATCAGAAAAAAAGGAAGCACCTTTGCAGTTGTGCATCAATCTCTTGCTTTTTGCTAGATAGCAGAATCCCCCAGTCATCCATGGGCTGGATTTACATTATTCCATTAAGTATTGATTGTAATGCTTGAAAGCTTTATTGTTGCTATTTATCAGAGCTTTTTGCACTGAACTCTGTAGAAGATAATACTCCCTAGTTGCCTGATGTATGCTTACAGCTCAGTCAGGCAAAAATGTGCTAAAGGAGGTAGAGAATGTGTGTGTGTGTGTGTGCGCGCGCACACGCGCGCGCACACACGATCAGATTATTCAAAAAGGACATCTCTGTTAACTTCCCCAACTTGCTCAGTGCATTCTGTCAATGCACATTTCCCCATTATTATCAGCAGAGTGATGTGAATGAGAGATCTATACCAATTATCTTGCCTGTGCATGGCTTGTGTTTATATATGGAAAGAGAGAGAGAGCTCCATTCAGGTATTAATTCATGTACAAATGGCCCAGTGATCTTCCTGCCTCAGCAGGTCTGTCTTGCTCTCCTTCCTTATCAGATGAAGATTATTATTTTGTTCTGGTTGGCTGTTTAGGGTAGTGTCTGCTAATGCTGCCTCCATCCATTCTGCATTCAAGGATCATAGGGTCTACATGTATACACCTGAACATGCACAAGCTCCAGTATGGATGATCCTATACCCTGCAAAAGGACTTCAGATTGTGTGTATAGGAACCAATGTATATGTGTGTTGATGTATTACTAAGATTTTGTGCATCAAATTTAGAAGAATTCCAAATCAAAAACTCAAATGGAAGCCTTCAGAGACATTTGGGACTTGTCCAAACTGAAGCAGATTATTTCTGAAGCTCACTGAATTGAAGTTGGGGTTCTGAAGTAATTTCAGGTGATTGTGAGATTTGAACATTAAAAAAAAATCTTCAGTATTTCAGCAAAAAGTAAACATTTATTTCTAAGCTCGCCATGTATGGAAAATGGCAGATGGGTAGAGGGGAAAGGCTCTTTTGTGACTGATGTCCATAGCATCTAATAAGAGGAAATGATTTTACTTGGGTTCTCCAGCCACAGTGATTTGGGGAAGTAATAGATCACTTTGTATTTTCTGTGCTCTTTACTTGTTCTGTTAGTTGTGCTTGCTTGGAAAACGCTGGACACTCGAGTCCTTCTGCCTCTGGATCACACACAACTACTTCTGTCAAATCAGTTTACACTTAGTTTCTGTGACTTTTGGTGCCAGTTCAGCAGAACATAAACCTGCAATTGTCACACACAAACCCTAGTCCAGTTATCAAAGCTGCTTGTCCGGAGGTACAACAACTCTGCCAAAAAAAGCTATCTGGAGTTTCACTGTTTGAAATATGGCAATCCTAAAAGAAGGCCATCAGAGGTGGTCATTGAGGTGTTGAACCATTTCCCTGACACCAAAACAGATGGATTTTCCTTCCCGTTGGGACCAAGCTGGAGAAACACACACACACAAAAGGAAAGACTGCCCTCACTGCCGTTCTACCCTACAAATTCAAGCACGGCAGGGTTTGGGATCTGGCAGTTCTCCTGCCATTCATCCTCCAACACCCCTCTGGATTGCTCTCTTATACGTGTTTCTATTACAATTTGCCTGACATGGCTGTCAGTGTATTACCATATACTAGATGCGGGTGGCGCTGTGGCCTAAACCACTGAGCCTCTTGGGCTGATTGGAAGGTCGGCGGTTCAAACCCTGCAACGGGATGAGCTCCTGTTGCTCTGTCCCAGCTCCTGCCAACCTAGCAGTTCGAAAGCACACCAGTGCAAGTAGATAAATAGGTACCGCTGCAGCGGGAAGGTAAACAGCGTTTCTGTGCGCTCTGGCACTTGTCACGGTCCTCCGTATGCCAGTAGCGGTTTAGTCATACTGGCCACATGACCCGAAAAGCTGTCTGTGGACAAACGCAGGCTCCCTTGGCGTGAAAGTGAGATGAGTGCTGCAACTCCATAGTCTCCTTTGACTGGACTTACCTGTCCAGAGGTCCTTTACCTTTACCTTTACTAGGCCACAGCACAACAATCTATGATAAAATCTCTCTTAGGATATATACTCACAAGCAGTAGTTTTGCAATTTGCGACTGAATTCCAGAGGAGTTCTCACCTCGGCTACTATAGAAGGAATTCAGTTACAATCTCTTTTCTCTATACTCTTTTCAAAAAAGCTTGACACACAAGGTGATGATGTCCATTTGCCCAGGGATTTACTAGAATACAGAAAGCATAGAGCATTCTTATCTTGTTGCAAGCTGACTCCACTAATGAAATAAGTTCACTGTTGCCCAGGAAATGCTCTGACTAATTGGTAGATAACTGATTTTGAAAATCTTTTTTAAAAAGGCAAATGTAATGTCAGAGCTGTGTATTCTGCGATAAAAAGAGAAAAAATAAGAACCCCACACATAGATAGCCAAAATTCTGTGCCAAGAAAAAGACAAATTAATTATCCTACCAAATTAGACAAATTGATTTATTTTTTGATAGTTGCTTATGTTGCATAATTTAGCAGATGATATGAAATATCTCATCCTCAGGTGATCCTGGGGGAAATTCTACAATAGCAGTCAATGCAGAAAAACAATGTATTGATCACCAGGAGCCAGCATGACTTTATCAAGAAAAAACAACAACAACCCATGCCATTCTGCTTTTGTGATAGAATTATTAGTCTGGTAGATCATGGGAATGCTGTGAGCATAGTGTATCTTTATTTCAGAAAAGTGTTTGATCAGGTCTTCCGTGATATCTTTGTTGACAAGATTGCAGAATGGGAATTGATCTATACTTCTGTTAGGTATATTCTCCAATGGCTGAGTATCCACACACAACCATACATGAATGGCTCGGCATCAAAATGGAGGACTGAGTATGGTGCCATGACTTTACCTGCCCCAGAACTGACGTAACTTGGCCAACGTGGCTTGGTGGACCAAATGGGGAAGACTGGCAGATCTAATGAGGCATGGGAGCTGGAGGTTCTGCACCCATTCCCTAGCAGAAAACAGCTATTTATATGCCAACTCTGTGGGTTGTGTGCACATGGAAATAATTTCAAGAGCACAATAGAACTTCCCCTTCATCTCCTCCGCCCACACCTCCCAAATCTGTTCTGGAGGCCCTCTGCAGCAAATTTAGGTGTGGTAGAGGAAGCATATGAGGGAAGGAGATGGCAGTGGAGTTATTTTGTAATTACTAAAGTTGTTCTATGTGTGAAATGATTTAGTTGAATCATAGATTCATAGAGTGGGAAGGGACCCTAGTCTAACCCCTTGCAATACAGGAATCCCAGATAATGATAATAATAGTAATAATAATAATAATAATAATAATAATAAATAATATTTATATCCTGCCCATGTGGCTGGGTTTCCCCAGCCGCTCTGTGTGGCTCCTAACCGAATATTAAAGACACAATACAGCATTAAACATTAAAAACTTCCCTAAACAGGACTGCCTTCAGAGGTCTTTTAAAAGTAAGATAGTTGCTTATTGCTTTGACATCTGATGGGAGGGCGTTCCACAGAGCAGATGCCATTACTGAGAAGGCCCTCTGCCTGGTTCCCTGTGACCTCACCTCTGTATTTTAATTTGAACTTGCCTAATTCTAACTTTCTGAACCAATATGTGAACCAAAACATTAGAAATTTACATTTCTCCAAATTTTGCAATTTCTCCCACCAATGTGTATTTTAAAAAATAAGTAGATTAGAGGAAAGTGCATAGCAGAACGCCTACATCAGTGAAAACAATGTACAAAATATTAAGGAAGATTGATTTTAAAAATATGTTTATTAGGATAAATTTTCACATGGACTTTAAAAAAATGCAGACTGATGCACAAATGGAACTAATTGAAAACAAGACTGCAAATATTGAGAGATCCTGAAACTGACAGGTTGATTAATTTCTATTCTTTGCCGCCAAAAAGGATAAGAAACCAGTGTTGTTGTTTTTATAGAAGGTGTAATGGGTGGATTCTGCACTCAATTATCTACTTGCGTACATGGCAAACTTGTAGAAATGCAAAACTGTCTTCATAGCGCCTCTTTTTCTAGACAGAGCTGACAAATATGTGATGGGAGAACGTCAGGGTTTGCTGAGTTTAACTCTGGCTCAACATTCACTGTGCTCCATTTGGTAGATAAATAAAAGGACATTCTGCATGAGTAGGAAATCGAACTTAAAATAAAAGCAAAAAGACCATTAAAAGCTCCATAAACTGGCACCCAGCCTGGACTTATATTAAAATGATCTGCAATAAATAACTTATGAGATACTGCCCAATTTTTTTTTAAAGTTTATTATCTACAGAATCACATTAGAACAAAATTAAGCTTCGTACCTTAAAAGCTGCCTAATGTGCCCAAAACAGTCCAGATTCCCTCATTTTGGTAAATCATTGCCCCCCCTTATCCCAATCTCCCCCCCCCTATTTCTTATATAGTTTCTCTTGTGTGTGTATGGGCACAGTCATCACATCAAAGAAAGATCCCTGTTTTGATTACACAGTTTCTCAGTTCAAATTTACCAGGATTATATTTGTAGATTCCTCCTACATTAGCTGTTCTTCTATGTGCCAGATCAGCAACTTAGGTTAGCTGGGGGCTCTGGATGGTTGTAAGAACCCAAATGGGTGTAGTGGATGGTTGTAGGATTCCATACTTCAAGTAATTGAGGCTGTGAGCAGAGTAGGCTCCAAGTGTAGGGGCTCCTACCCACCACTGTTTTTACCTTTGGTTCATTTTAGCCCTGAGCTGCATGGATCAGGGCCACACTAGGCATTCAGTTAAATGCACAGCATGCAGCTATGCATCTTGTTTTCTTGAACTAGCTACAGGGTTGGAGAAGCCCATTTATCACTGCGAAGGCAGCACTTAGGAAAGGGAAGCTTATCTGTTAAGTCCCCAATTGAGACTGTTAAGCGATGTTTTGTAGTTTGTTAACTATTGTTAAAGATGGTCAACTGTAGCAAATAGTGAACTGATGTATTAGTTATTGCTGATTTACTGTTATTGTCGAATCTTAAATAAATGTACTAATAAAGCTAAAAGAAAGAGAGAGACTCTTAAGTCACCAATTGCCTCCAACCTAGACAAAGATGAGCCTTAGGCCAGGGGTCAGAAAACTTTTTCAGCAGGGGGCCGGTCCACTGTCCCTCAGACCTTGTGGGGGGCAAGACTATATTTTGAAGGAAAAAATGAATGAATTCCAATGACCCACAAATAACCCAGAGATGCATTTTAGATAAAAGGACACATTCTACTCATGTAAAAACACACTGATTCCCGGACCGTTCGCAGGCCGGATTGAGAAAGCGATTGGGCCGGATCCGGCCCCCGGGCCTTAGTTTGCCTACCCATGCCTTAGGCTAAAAAGTGTCTAATGGCACCTTTGGAAGTCTTTGTTTTTCTGAGACTCCTAGCCTCATTGGCATGTGTGCATGCGATCTCCCCGACCTGCTGTAGCTACCTGTTGCATATTTATGAGCGTATTTAGTTAGCCCTTAGAGGAGCTTGCAAGACAAGGAAAGCAAGGGAAAGACTTATTTAAATCCCAGGACAAGAAGACACTGGCTTTTAGCGGTTTAAAACCAGTCAGGAGGGAAAATAAAGCCCAATGCAGAAATAAAGCACAGTGTAGTTGTTAGGTTTAGAATCATAGAATCATAGAATCATAGAGTTGGAAGAGACCACAAGGGCCATCGAGTCCAACCCCCTGCCAAGCAGGAAACACCATCAGAGCACTCCTGACATATGGTTGTCAAGCCTGTGCTTAAAGACCTCCAAAGAAGGAGACTCCACCACACTCCTTGGCAGCAAATTCCACTGTCGAACAGCTCTTACTGTCAGGAAGTTCTTCCTAATGTTTAGGTGGAATCTTCTTTCTTGTAGTTTGGATCCATTGCTCCGTGTTCGCTTCTCTGGAGCAGCAGAAAACAACCTTTCTCCCTCCTCTATGTGACATCCTTTTATATATTTGAACATGGCTATCATATCACCCCTTAACCTCCTCTTCTCCAGGCTAAACATGCCCAGCTCTCTTAGCCGTTCCTCATAAGGCATCGTTTCCAGGCCTTTGACCATTTTGGTTGCCCTCCTCTGGACACGTTCCAGTTTGTCAGTGTCCTTCTTGAACTGTGGTGCCCAGAACTGGACACAGTACTCCAGGTGAGGTCTGACCAGAGCAGAATACAGTGGCACTATTACTTCCCTTTAATGTAAGTTTAATGTAAGTTGAATAATTAATGTGCAAAACAACTGGCCATTATGCAAATTCACCAGGCTTTATGGAGAATGTGCACATAATCTGTCCACGGACAGTAAATTGTACATATTTCCCAGTCAATATACACAATTTTCAAGAAGCTTTGGGGAATTTGCATTTATCAACATTGCATGTTCTTTGGTCATTATGCATAGTGTCAGCATGGGGGGATGTGCATATCTTAACTGTATTTTGTACATTCTCTGGCCAATATGCA
The DNA here is from genome assembly GCF_964106645.2 of Podarcis pityusensis. Lineage (NCBI taxonomy): Eukaryota > Metazoa > Chordata > Lepidosauria > Squamata > Lacertidae > Podarcis > Podarcis pityusensis. The sequence continues at coordinate 57,860,090 of NC_138036.1, forward strand.
GAAATCTCCAATTAGCTTTGGGGAATTTTCATTGTAGTACTGAATTTTGTATACCATCTAGCCATTATACAGTCTTCAACAGGCCTTGGGGAATGTGCATATCTTGACTTCAGTTTGTACACTTTCCAGGCAATATGTACATCCTCCAGGAGGTGTGTATAGTGTCCAAAAACATGCCCTTGTCTTCTTTCTCTAGTTCAGAATTGTGCAATCTGGGCATCCTGAGTTGCTTTTGGCCAATTGCCCAATCTTACATGGTCCACAACAATTAACTCTTTTTCTGAAGTCCTGCTGGGGATTATACATAATAGCTGGAGAAGGTACAAATTATTAAAAAATGAGGGCAAAACAGACCAATATAAAATAAAGCACACATACTGTGTACACCTGGTATTACTCAGATCACCCTTACTTTGAAGGGAAACGATTATAATACAGGCCAAGACCATAAGGAGAGAATGGTTTTCAGCTGTTTGCTTTTATCTCCAGAAATATTGTACTTTTTCCCAATTAAAAAAACCCCAAGTTCCCTTTGAGATGGTATTGGATATGAAAGCAGAATGTAATTTGAGATTCATGATGGAAACCATCCTGTACAATGAAGAGATATCTCAGTTATTACTTCTTCATGCAACATGCAATTTTGACTGAGTTTCTTTCAGGAAACTATATCACAGGTTCTTTTAAAAAACAAAATGAAACCTTAAATACAATTTTGGAAACGATGTCAGCAATATTCATATACTGAAGTAAAGATGTTTTGCATTACATATTAGGATGCCCTAACATGCACATACCTTTCCATTACAGTGCTACCTTGGTTTACGAACTTAATCCGTTCTGGAAGTCTGTTCTTAAACCAAAACCGTTCTTAAACCGAGGCGCACTTTCCCTAATGAGGCCTCCTGCTGGCGGTGCCCTTCCACCATTCGTATTCTGTTCTTAGACCGAGGTAAAGTTCGCAAACCGGGACACCACCTCCGGTTTTGCGGAGTTCGTAAACCGAATACAGTCATACCTTGGGTTACAGATGCTTTGGCTTGCGCGATTTTGGGTTTCACACCGCGTCGAACCCTGAAGTACCGGAACGGGTTCAGCGCATGCGCAGAAGCGCTGAATTGCGACCCATGCGTGCACAGACGCGGCGGGTTGCGAATGTGCTTCCCGCACAGATCACGTTCACAACCCGAGCGTCCACTGTGGTTCTTAAACAGGGCTGTTCTTAAACTGAGCTACCACTGTATAAGAACGGTGGTGGTTTGTTTCCAAGTGTCAGTCATGGATAACCCTGAGAAATGAGCCTTATGGGGTTCTGAAATACAATTGTCAGTGCTGGAATATGACTAAAGAAGGGACAATTATTTATCTATCTGGGAACATTTCCAAGCTTATTATTAAAATAATCTCAGAGCAGTGCACAGCAAACACATAAAAGATACAATAAAATCATCAATATAAACTGTATAAGAATAAAGCAGCACCTGGAAATATATGTGTGCATGTACACACAGTGCATTTGTAATCCTGAGGGAAAAGGTATGTCTTCAAAAGATGTCTGAAACACATAATACATAGTGTTATCTATAAGATTGGGGGGGGGGGGAGAGTTTTTCCAAAGCACAGGCACAATGGCAGAAAATGCCTGCTTCTGTGTTTTTGTCAGGTGGCAATCTGTGGATTTCAGTGTCATGAATAAAGTCTCCCTTGATGATCTTAGTGATCTAATGAGTCTACAAAGGGGAAAGCAGGTAGAGGATTTAGGTGCATATTTTTAGCTGCTCATTGTGGAATGGCTTAATTTCTAGTGCCCAAATGACTGATTTTAGTAGCTTACACCAACAGCCCTAGGAAAATCTATTAGACTGGGATGTGTCACTCATGAATGTTGTTCATGCAAGATAGCAAACAGACAGGTGTCAGTTTTGCATCATGTACACTCTCTAGCTAATGTGCATTTTGCATTTGAATTACAGGTGCAGGAAGAGAATGAAGTGCTGCTTCTGAAAATGGCCTGGAAGATTGAAAAGTCATTTGGTGAAGCTGGCAGATGATGAATGAAGCTAGTAAGTAATAAACCTGTTAGGGAGCTTCCAGACCAACTGCTTAATGAACATTAATGCTGAAACATTTGCATAAAACTTGTACAGTTGTTCTACAATGTCACCTGTTTACTGAGCCTTCATCCTGATCTGCTAGTGTGGAAGTTGTTTGACTGCCAGTATTTGGTTGTTATCCTGCTCTTTCCAGTGCTATTTGTATAACTTTGCATATTGGAATTTATGTCATTAAAAAAGTGGCAGGATAACTGGGTTAGAAAGTGTGGGTTAACCAGCTTGCCATGCACCCTGAAAACATCTCTTAGAAGCAATAGACTTAGAAGCGATTGCAAGTCTAAACAAGAGAATAGGTTATTTGAATGATTGGTCCTTTTAATAAGTTATTGGAGTGATAGAATCAAATAGATGATAACATCTCTCCTGTGGGAATGTTCTGGGGTGCAGGAGAGGATATATTGACTAATTATATCCTTATCCAACTTGTGCTAACAAGTTCCCAAAATATCAGCAGAGTTTATAAACATTCCCCTTTAAGTTCGCAACGGTAACGTGTGCACAGGTTCGCTAGAACCTCTATAATAATTACCCTGGTAATTTCCCCTTTGTTCCCTCTTAAAATACAAGACACAACACAGTCTTTATGAAAGTATAAAAGAGTTTACTCACGTTCTGTTCACAATATGATCCCAGAAGGCAGACAGGCTTAAAAAGGTTATATACATTCAGAATCTATCTTATAGCAAGATAGTCCTTTCCTCCTCTCTTGGCTGAGAGCCAAGAGAGCATCTTTAGATGCTTCCTCATCGAAGGAAAATGGCAAAAAGAGAGAGAGATGGCTGCCTGCCCTGTGCTTTTGTCATTACCTGCACAGGTGAGGCCACACCCACCTCTGGTCACATGCGGAGGAAGTCCGTCCCCAGGAAGTTTACCTGCTTGCTGGACAGACATCCCTCCCCATGTTCTAACATGTACACTCTAGGAATGTTGTGATTGACTGCTCCTGTGTTTACATCCCACATCTCCTTCAAAACCTATTCTCAACTATCTTACTTCCTCTTCATAACCCACTCTTTCTCCTCTGTTTGCTTTCCTCTATTTTCACCTTTTTCCAGTTTCTATGTTGTCCTTTATCCTAGATATGCTATTTCTATTGTTAATGTTAAGGTTCCAAGGGGTTGCTCGAGAGCAAGCAGGCAAATACCTCCCTGCTCAGCGGTGAAGCCTTGCTTTTGATGCCAAAATAAACTTTATCTGTCCAGAGCGCCACTCTCCCGTGGCTGGCTCATTCACTGGCAGAATCCGTGAGTGGGCGGTCCTTAAACCTTCCCCAGCAAAGTAATTTCTTGACGCCCAGTCTGCGCCTCCCCTCTCGGCGCGAAAGCTTACTGCGCAAGGAGGGCATGGGTAACGGAGGACCTCTCTCCTCCCCGCTTTGCCCAGGCAAGGTGTCCTGGCACCGCCTCGCCTCCTCCGGGCCCTGAAGCTCCTCTCCACTGGAGGCAGGGGTTACTCTCCTCCGCTGAGGAGGAGCTGCTTCCCACGATCTTTGGGGGCTTTCTGTATTCCATCCGGCTTTTCCCCTCTCCCCCCTGAACCAATGGCAGTTCCCTGACAATGTTCTTATATTAACATAATTTCTATTGGATTGATCAAGATAATTATGTATGTAAGCATGTTTAATGGAATGTGTCGTTCTCCTCCCTGTTTGTTTCCAGCTTTTCATTATAAAGGCACCACCTCCCTCCCCCCCCCAGCAATGAAGAGACAATGCCATGATATCCGAACCACATGACAATATGAAAGCATCTAAGCTTTTTTTAAAAAAAGAAAAAAATGTAGTATAAAAATCAAAGGTAGTGTGTGACTCAACAGCCTGTCTGGAAGAACCTTTAGTTTTTAAGATGCCACAAGACAGACTAAAACAGCTGCTGCTCTGAAAATAGTAGATGTTTGGTACAATACACCAAGAGAGCACTGTGCCAAACTTGTAGCCGTCCCACACAAATGTTAAAATGCATACATGCTTTACAACAAGCCCATCTCATCACACCACAACACAAATGCATTCCATCACTACTCAGTAAGTCTAAAAAGTCAGCAGTACAGGCTGTCGCCTCAACAAATCAAGACATAGCAAATGATCACAATAAGAGGGGGAGTTGTAAGTGACTTACAAATAGGAGTTTAAAGTAACGTACAAATAAAAAATGCACATAAAATCAACAATGTGCCCAGTGGGCTCCTAGTACTTTTTCCTGTCTAAATGGAGAATAAGTGGGAATACAATGTTGTACTTGAGTGTGCATGTGGGACATTGGAAGATACACTATGTGCCCAAATTCCTTTTGGGTCCTTGCAAACGGAAGCTGGCCAGTCTGCCAACTCCTGGGTGGTAGGAGGGTTTCATCTACAAAGTGATACAGGAGTCTCTCTCCCTCTCTCTCTCCACACACACCACCCATCATAATTATAAGTTGTACACCTGGAAAAGAGCCACATTCTCCTCCAGATTATCCCTCTATTTAATACTTTTTATTTCAACCGTTATTTAATGTTCTCCATTATATTTTTGGCAACAATGCCAAATATTGGGAAGATAGTTCATGTTCTAATGTCAGTGAGTCATATGCAGGTAATTAATTCAGATTCCAAACATTTTGATGTGGATTTGTACACTTAATTGCATGATTATGTAACCAAACCACCACCACGACTGGGAAGGAGAGCTTGATTGCGTGTCTCTCGGCTCTGATCAGTATCAGATTTATGGCTGTGTTTGGCCTGGCACACCCTTTTAAAAAATTCTTTTATGATATTAATTTGGATTAATAGATAAGTTACGAAAATGTAGCAAGTGAAAGTAAGTGGCTAAATAATTAATGCACAAATCTAACACAGAGATGATAATAATTCTTACAAATATGTATTTGATCCTATTCCACTATCTAGCCCAGAGGCTCAGTGTGCTAACAAGTTATTATTATAATAATTATTATTTTCAAAGAGTATGAAATATAGTTAAATAATGTTAAATAATTTCACATCTGCTTAACCACCATCACCAAATGCCTGCCCAAAATATTCTATGAGATGGTTTTTGCAAGTTTCCAAAGGAAGAGGGTTGTATAACAGTGAAGTTGCAGATGTCTTTCTTCAAGTAATATTTTTAATTTATATACAACTGATAGTATTTAAGAAGGCATTTCCCATTGATCTTTATGAGGGATCTATACCAGGAGGACCCACCAGTCTATTGTCTCCCCATCCCTCATTTTAATAGACAATAGTCTGGCTGAGGCATGAAAATGGAGTGCTGTGCAATATCATTATGCAGCATGGAAGGGGAAAAAAAAAGATAATTTAAACAAGAAGGCAACTGTAAATTGGCTCTCGAAATGGTGAGGATTGGAGTAGAGCAGACAGATGTTTGGAGAGTTATGGTCTCTTTTCATTTACTCATAAGAAATAACTTTGCATGGCTCTCCGGTTCCTTGAATATATAACCAAATCCTGCTGTACTTTCCCCTTTCTGGTCTGGTAGAACAGAAGAGGAAGACGTAGAAAAGGCTCGGTGGGACTCATGCATCCTGTTCACATTGTGGAGCAAAGCTGTGCAGTAGCGCTTTCTGTGTATATAGAAAAGACAATAAGGAACATGCGAGGATTTGGAGAAGAAGTGGTAGTTAATGAGACAGCTGTGAAGGAGCACAGGGAGATGCTGGTTATCCAGAGCACTGATCCATATCACATTTTGAAGGCCAGAACAACCTCCCACTTCGCAGAAGACGATGAGGAGCTCAAGACTAATGTCTGCAAATAAATTGATGAGGAAAAATCTGGGAGGTTGTGCAGGCCAACTTAGAAGGGTTATTGCGTGTATTCAGGGGAGGGGAGAGGAAAGGGACATTGGAGGGGAGATTTGAATAAACGGAAGGGAGCATTTCAGAGCAAAGGCAACGCAGGAACATGTGTGCTGAACTGCCAGGATTATGTTGAAAGTATTATTTGTGGCTGCCTGGAAGATTTCCCCTGCAAACCAAGAATCTTTTCAGGAAGCTTCATTCAGTTAGATAGCTATGTTTCAACAACAGGTTTTCAGAAATTCAGCCACATTTTAAAAATAGTATATTTAAGCTTTGGAGTGGGAAAAGCTGAAGAAGAGCTATGGTAGTTGTGAGATTAATTCAGAGAGTCTGATGCTTCTGCAAAAGAGCTGTCTGTTAGGCAGGATTTCTGAGATGAGATCCGCTGGAAGTTTGGATGCAACTCACTGCCTGGTCTTTGACTGCAATCAGGGGCGTGGGAAGGGAGCGGTGGGGGCAGACCACCCCAGGTGCCCTCACTGAGGGGGGTGACATTCGGCACGCCATGTGCCCGCAACTCCCAAGCCTACTACCCGGGCTAAGAGGGGAGCTGTGCCACTTTCCCAGTGGCATTTCCCCCATCACCCTTCATTCTGACAGCTTGGGGGAGGCTTGGGAGCCACGGGTGGGTGGCGCGCCAAATGTCCGCCATGGGTGGCTCGCTCTGCCCCCATGGGCAGCTCATTCTGCCCCAGCTGCAGGGCACGCACGTCACTCCGGGCAGCCGAGGGACTATCCTGCACCTGGGAGGGCACCCTCCGCACCATGCCCGTCTCAGGAGCACGTCTGCCCTGGGCAGCGCGAGCATATGCTCTGCTGCTGCTGGCCGCAATAAAGATTGATAGATAGGTTGAAAGAATGAATGAATGAATGAATGCAACTCAGCTTGCAAAAATAAAAATAAAAATCCTCTCTCTGAGTTAGGGACTGTCAGATTCCCAGACTACCCTTCTATCTTTAACGTATTGTACTGACCTTTCTATCTCCTCATTTAGACTTGAAACTTTGTAAAAGACACTTTGTAGTACAGTGGTACCTCAGGTTAAATACTTAATTCATTCCAAAGGTCCGTACTAAACCTGAAACTGTTCTACCTGAAGCACCACTTTAGCTAATGGGGCCTCCCGCTGTCACTGCACCGCCACTGCACGATTTCTGTTCTCAACCTGAAGCAAAGTTCTTAACCTGAAGCACTATTTCTGGGTTAGCGGAGTATGTAACCTGAAGCGTATGTAACCTGAAGCGTATGTAACCTGAGGTACCACTGTACAGTGGTACCTCGGGTTACATACGCTTCAGGTTACAGACTCCGCTAACCCAGAAATATTACCTCGGGCTAAGAACTTTGCTTCAGGATGAGAACAGAAATCGTGCTCCAGCGGCGCGGCGGCAGCGGGAGGCCCCATTAGCTAAAGTGGTGCTTCAGGTTAAGAAAAGTTTCAGGTTAAGAACGGACCTCCGGAACGAATTAAGTACTTAACCTGAGGTACCACTGTATATGGAAGCCGTGCTCAGTATCACCCACCAGGCCAGGCCCAAGACATTTTGGCACCTGAGACAAACCACAGAATAAAACCCACCAGGGAAGAAGGGTGAGTGGAGATCTACATGAGGAGCAATGGGGGGGGGGGGAGAGAAAGATCTACAGTGGGAACAGGGTGGGGATCTAATCAACCTTTCTTGATGGTTGAAGTGGGAATCAAAGGTTGTCAGATGGGTGAGAATGGTCAGCAAAGCAAGCTCTACAGGACCAGGAGCTGAGCATCCTTCAGGAAATGCTATATTAATTCTGTATTCTATAGATTTAACAGAGAAAAGTGGTTTGCTTGGCTAGTAGAACTTTACTGTGCTGATTTTTCAGAAGACCAAGGTGAGACTTCTCATGTGAAAATAGTTATTGTCTGTGCAAGGTGTGCTGATTATAGTGTGGTAAGGTGCGAAAGTATTATATGTCAATCTCCTTCCCTGACACCTGTCCTATCTACACGCCATTAAAATATAGGAAGGTACGGCGATCTCTATCCCAACCCTCTGCTATCTTATTAAAGCAAGAGAAGGGTTAGATCTGACTTGCACAGTGTAGCAAGTAATATTGCGTACTAACCTCTGCTTGCTCTGCAGCAGGAGATTAATAGAACAGTCGCACAAAGGTTTCAGGCTGTTCAGAAAGGGCTGGCCACAGAGGCTATCATTGCTATGCACGGAACAATTCATGTTTACTTAGATAACCTTTGACTACAAATTCAACTGAAAATAAGAGAAATAAATGTTTCTTCTGCTGAAAATTATGACTTTACAAGGAGGCTTCACTATTATGAGCATTAATTCTAGGGCGACACTTTTGCTGAAAATATGAGCAAGCCAGACAACAGGCTACAAAAAGTTGCATTTTTAGTAGAATAGGGAGAAAATGAATATGTATACAGTCATACCTTGGGTTAAAGACGCTTCGGGTCAAATCTTTTCAGGTTGCGTCCCACGGTGACCCGTAAGTACCGGTAAGGGTTACTTCCAGGTTTCGCCACTTGTGCATGCGCAGACACTCAAAATGACATCATGCGCATGCGCAGAAGCGGCGAATCGCGACCTGAGCGGACGCACAGATGTGGGTAGCCTTCTGCTCAGGTTGCAAACGGGGCTCTGGAACGGATCCCGTTCGCAACCAGAGGTACCACTGTATCTGTGACCAGTTGTAACTCTATGGATTGGTTCCCAAGTTTCTGAAAATGTTTGCACCCAGCTTAAGAAACACAAAAACCAGACTTCCCTGCTGGACTTCGGTCTATTGTGTTTTATCTAGCCATAAGATATATAGAAGCATAGGAAACTGTCTTATACAATTGGTCTGTCTAACTCAGAAGGCTTCATGCTGATGGGTAGCAGGTCTGCAGGTTCAAACAGAAGACTTCCCTAGCCTTACCTGGAGGTGCAGGAGATTGAATCTAGAGCTTTCTGCTCACAAAACAAGTGCTTTACTACTGAACTTTGATTCTTCCCTGAAACCCTTCCTAATTCTTGGCTTTAAAAGAGGATTAGAAAAAATCATGGATGGAAAAGACTGTCATATTAGCTGTGTTCTGTCTCCACCATCAGAGGCACTTTTCCTTGAATAGATTCCCTTTGAATCCTCACAGATGCGTGCCATTTTTTCATGACTTGATTATCTGGAATCATGTAACCAAACCATAGAACTTGAAGCTCACTCATGTCTGGGGGCCTCTTCAAACATCTTCGCTGCTTCTACTTGCTGAGCGAGTTCATTCCATTGCTCTACAACAGCATCTCTTCTCTAGGCTAATAAGGCTGTTCATATTTTGCATACAACTCTTGAGCGCAGATGTGTGAAAAATACAAGCAGCAAAACAAGGTTAAGTGATTCAATCTGTTGTGCTTCAGTTCGTTGAAAGTTTTTAAAGCTACAAGGAAAACGAAAATGAAGAAGTGCCGTTTACATTTGGACCGTATAAGGAGTAGAAATTCCCTCGACTCCTTCAGAAGCAATCAGATGCACTGACCTAAGCAGACTTATTTCTGAGAATACTATCTGAATACATTAATCTTCCAGACATACGATTTTTATTTAACTTATATGAAGCTTTTAACCTTTTTTTAAAAAAATCTCCATTGCTGTGCTTGAATTAAACAACAACAACAAACACTATCTGGAGCTTTTCAGTGCTCCACAAGAAGGTTTCGGACAGCCTCACTTCTTAGTGAGCCCATGAACCTAGAGAAACATGGATATATAGCCAAGCACAGAGCTATAAGACACTGATATGTAAAGAAACAGTCACAGAAGGTTTTGTGGGGCCCTGATACAACTTGGGGGAAGGGGGTTAGTGACGTGCTTTGAGATGGGAGGGAAGGACCTTCAATTCTCCTTGATATTAGGCTCTACACAGAGCTGATAAACACAGGGAGCACCCCAAAATGAAGCAAGAAAACCTGATTTTATCACTCATTCCTTGCTTCTTTTCTCCCCCCTCCCCCCTCCCTATAGCTTAATTGGTGTACAGTATTAGAATTGCTTGGACAGTGACTTATATATGACAATTGATTAGAACTTGCTGTATTTAAAAAGGAGGGTGAGCCTTGGCTGTCACAATTAAGCAGAAGGAGTTATGGAGGAGCAAACATTTAGATACATATTGTGCATTTATTGCCATGCTGCTTATCTGCACAGCTTTCCTCTGTAATGACATTGTTATGATGCAATAAATGTGGGGAATAGCTTAATAGCAGATGTTAAATGACATAATTTATTCAGAAGCCTCAATAATTACTGCAGTATTTGTATCCCAAGTATTTCATTGTATGTTCAATATGACTCACACAACAGTAATGAAGTGTAATACTGAAATTAAAGGTCAGCTGTAGAAATGTACACCAACTATATTTTTAAAAGAGGAAAGTTGTGTAGCCAGATTAAGTATATGTTTACTTGGAAGTCCTATCAGTTTCAATACTACATACTCATAATACACTGTGATAAATCTTCCAGTGGAGGAAAGTCCATATCTATGGATCAGCCACAACAATGCCACTCTGTGTGCTCTCACATCAAAGGCCTGAAACATGACCCAAAGCTGTAAAGGGAGAGCACCTTTCCCTAAGCAGATGCTCTGGACTGCAGCCCACATCATTCCTGGCTTTTGGTCATGCTGACTAGGACTGGAATTGTAGTCCTAAACGTCTGGAGGGCATCGGGTTGTTAGGATCGTCCTACACTTGTGTAGGATCCTGGTAGAGACACATGCCCTACTGGCAAGTTCTCTCCCTCCTGGTCTGTTGTTCGGGAGCTTCAAAAGCTTTCTTCAGCCCGAACATCACAACGACTGATACCAAAAAGCATCAGCACACTTACGCTCCTTCAGAGTATTTGCAGTTTGTGTAACAGAACTCAGTAGCACAGCATTTTGGCTAATCTACTTTATTTACATATAATACACTCGAAGCATTCTGATTTAGCTCCCTCCTCTTTCTCATCAGACAGCAAAGAGAGAAAGGATAAAGGACAATAGTCCCACTTCATGGAACACAGTAACACAAAACATCCTGTCTCCGTCAAATTCCCACTCTATGGAATGAAAACATACACCGTCATGTGATAGACAACAATCTCATGACTGCAAACACGGAGCAGGAATCCTAACAGGAGAAGGCTAGTATAGAGGCAATATTTTTATTCAATCAAGTGCACCTCCTTTCCTTTCTTTTTCTAAGAGAGTAAAGTTCATATATTCACGAGATGCCAAGAGTTAAATTAGTCATAGAAAAACACAGGGAAGGTCCTACAGGTGTGTTTGTGTGGCCTTCATATCATACATTTGATTGAGTCTTGCAATTTGGCTAATTGGAGAAGCAAGCAATTGAGCAGTTGATAATATGCGTTAAATACTCTAGAGTCTAACAATCACTGATATTATTTAGGAGAACTAATGGTAACTAACAAAGTAAATAGATTCCTTTTTAACGCTTCCATTGAGAAACTGGGATGTCTGCAATTAAATCATGTTCAGTATGTTCATGTAAGTGAAATGAAATAAAATGATGATTGATGAAATGCCATTTCTTAATGAAAATCATGGATGCCTAATAGAACAGGATCCATTATGGGGACCCAGTTTTAGCTCATATTGCCATTGACTCACATCTTTTATTTATTTCTTGAGGCAGGAATGAAATGTTGCATGTTAGATTAATTTACTTATGAGAGATTAGTGCTTTAATTTGTTTTAATTAACTAAAATTTAAGCTGAAAAATTGGTGAAAGGAGTTCTTAATTGGCGGGGCAGCAATTGAAAAGCACATTTTTCCTTTTTGAGGTTAGCTTCATTATCACACCTCAAAAGAGCACCTATATTGACACGCTGGTAGTCTCAAACATGCAATTATGCATACACAGAGAAAGACATATAGTACAATCCTACAAATGTTTACTCACAAGAAACCTGATTGAGTTCAACAGGATTTATTACCAGGTAGGTTTCTGTAGGACTGAAGCTTTAATCAATTGGTTAAAAGGCAGATGATTACTCAAGAAGAAAACCTTTAATTGGTTGACAACCTTATTAACTATTATAGTCTTAGTATGTGTCATACAGCTAAATTGATCTCACCATCTCAGGATACACTCGTAAACATCCATTAGCAGGTTTAGCATAATCTCAGGAGCAGTTTGAAAGTTACTTAGAATTCACTGTAATTAATGAGGTGCCATTTCCAAGTAACTTTACATTACTCATGGCACAATGGCGACTACAGCTGTCCCTTGGTCGCGTGGAGGTTTACCTTTTCAGGAACAGTCAACTTCTGAACGAAAGAGAGGCAGCTGTGTCTGTTTGAGTGATGCATGAATTGAGGAGAAGGAAATTAACCAGCAAGCATGTTTCATATTCTGAAGCCTCTCCCTCCTGGTGCTAATTCATCATTCTCCCCTGCATCCTTGTTTTTTATGTCGTAGGCCATCCCCCCCCCCATTCCCCTCCCCACAACTGCAGTGAAATATACTATCAGGTCTGTGCAGTTGCTCTACAACTGAAACAGACCTAAGGCATTTTGTTTAACAGAAACACCAGCTTGAAATGCAGCAGCTGTTTAAGAGATTTAATTGTCCAGTGTCTTTTCTTCTTAATTGCTGCCTTGCATGCCAGATGGGGAAAGGGTGGGCGCGAAGGATATCCTACTTGCGCATGGAGAGGGTAGAATTACAGCCCCTTCCCTTTTGAATGTGACGGGAAAGTCCCCAGTTGCTATTGCAAGGAAGGAAGAAGGGAATACTAAGTAAGTTGAAGATGCACTTTCAGGGTACTGAGTATTATCCAGCACACTTGGAATCTTGGGGAAATTTACCATCATTTCGTTCAGTGGTGAATCTGAACTGCTGTCTATCTGCTTTCAGAAGGTGTCCTCCAAAGACCTGTCATCTGCAGTATCCTCAGATGAGGTTCCTCAGATGAGCTGGTAAAGACACTCTGTTTCCCTTTGAGTTTTTAAAAGCATAGGTCACTGAGATTGTGACAGCGCCAATTAACATTAAATCAGGGGCAGCCCAATGTGGTGCCTTCGGATACTTTTGGAGTATATATCTGTATTCCATTTCCATGAAACTCAGAGAGAAGGCGTCTACCATATAGCTCAGGGGTCAGCAAACTTTTTCAGCAGAGAGCCAGTCCACCGTCCCTCAGACCATGTGGTGGGCCAGACTATATTTTTTGGGGGGAAATGAACAAATTCCTATGCCCCACAAATAACCCAGAGATGCGTTTTAAATAAAAGCACACATTCTACTCATGTAAAAACACAAGGCAGGCCCCACAAATAAACCAGAGATGCATTTTAAATAAAAGGGCACATTCTACTCATGTGAAAACATGCTGTGGGCCGGATTTAGAAGGCCATTGGGCTGGATCCGTCCCCCAGGCCTTAGTTTGCCTACCCATGATATAGCTCATCATCACACATGCCTAGTCCTTTTCAACATCTGAGTCCCATAACAAGTGTTGGATGTCTGATGGGAATTACCATATTTTTCGCTCTATAAGACGCACTTTCCCCCTCCTAAAAAGTAAGGGGAAATGTGTGTGCGTCTTATGGAGCGAATGCAGGCTGCACAGCTATCGCTGAAGCCAGACTAGCAAGAGGGATTGCTGCGCAGCAATCCCTCTTGCTGTTCTGGCTTCTGGGATTCAGAATATTTTTTTTCTGGTTTTCCTCCTCAAAAAACTAAGTGCGTCTTATGGTTGGGTGCATCTTATGGAACGAAAAATACGGTAGTTCCTTCTCCATTTGGTGGCAGTGAATCTTGCTGGGCTTTCTATTTCTGCGTGATTTCTAAGCATATTTTCTTGATGCTCCAAAAAGCTTCTCATGAAGCTCTAAAAAAGAGAAAGAGAGAGAGAGCCTGAACACCTAGGGACACTGGAGGCCTGCCTTATGTACGTGCCCCTGATCCATACCCTCTTTGAGCTTACGCATATGCAGGCAAACATCTGAGCTGGGCTCCTACATGCATGGGTCTCAGTTGTGGATGGTTCCTACCCATTTGGATGCTTCTAACCACAGCTTCCCCCCTAGAAACTACTTTTTCTATACCATGGCACTGGAGAGGTGAAATGTGCTCCTACACATCTGATATTGAATCTACAGTTCATGCAATAGGAGCTGACCCATGTTTGCTTCTGTAGTCTTATGGTATGAGAGCACAATACAAAATGTATTATCAGACTGGAGCCATGTGAAGGAGAATTTAATATTTGTAATGTTTATATAGAGATTTATCTCAGACCCACTTCTCTCATATACATTATTTCCCAGTCTAATCTAATATTTGCCTGAAATCTTCTTTGTGTTCAATACTTTTTAGAACAGTAATAAATAATCCAATTCAATTTAGAAAATAATAATGTTTTCCTCCAAATTCTAATAATCCTGTGATACAATCTGTCCCCATTTATAGTAACATGCAGTAATTTCCATCCCTTTCATTTTCTTTTCCTGTCCCCACCCCCACCCACCTCATTTTTCAATTAATTTTTTTATTGGAGGTTCTTTTGTTCACATGGTTTTGAATGGGATGCTAGGAGCTATTTAATTCATAGTTTTCATTGTATCTTCTTCAAGTTTTTTTTCTTTTCCATTTAATGCAGCAGATATCGCTTGAGACAAAATTATGTGCAACAACTAATGGATATTATTGCTGACCAGTTCAGAACTTGAAGTCAAACGTTTAAAGTTAAATGTAATGAAATGGCCTTGCTCTTCCAAATTCTGCAGCAGGAAAATTTCATACCATCAGATGGACACAATGCTCCAATGTGCAATTTGTTACTGCTGGGAGTATTGGTATATTATGGTTACAACTAAAAGATCATTCAGAAAACTTTTCTAACATGTTCCTTTTCACTTTTAGCTAGTGCTGTGCCAAAATCTGTCTTCCAATTTCTCAAATGTTTTGGTACTGTTTTTTTCCTCCTTTTCAAAAATTAATGAAAATGTTTTTTTAAAAAGTTTGCTTCCTCCACAGAAAAGACTTCAATTTTTCTGATTCATTGGAAGGGCACTTTATAATTTCAGTGGGTGAAGTATTGAGTTTACCATGCCTTTGTGAGATGCCTGAGGGTGGTGTGTGAGCTTTTCTTTCCATTAAATTTAAGGAGTTAAATCATGGTGTCCTTCCCTAGGCTTTAATTGAAGCTTGGGAAAACTGAAGATTGAGGCTCCTTATTGGCTGCGATTGGCAGGCTCACTGGCTTTGTTTTTAAACGAAGCCTTCCCTTTTACCGTTTATTAATTTTTTAAAAATGTAAACAATTTCTTTAAAAGTTTTTTAAAAGTTATTTTTTAAAAGTAAAAGAGGAAGAAGTTCACTTAAAAAATAACTGCCAGTTGTCAGGTGCTCGACAGGCAACTTCTGTGCCTTCCTACACTTATAGGACAGGACAGCCAAGTGCATCACTGAGTTGTCAGGAAGAACAGGCAATTGGGAAGGCGACAGAAGGCAGACCACCACACGCCACTCAAGAGATTTTAATTAATTTCCCCCCTTTTGATTCCCCCCTTATTACTTGATGAAGAATGGTAAAAAGGTAGATGCATTTCTGATAAATCACTGCTTTTAATCTCTCCATTCAAGAGGCTTATGCTTTCTGCTTTATCTCCTTTACTTAAACCCTCATACCCATGCCTTAAAGAGAGGTGCTAACACAGGCCTTTTGTTTTAGTGAAAATAGCCTTGTTGGCATCCGTCTGTCTTGAGAGGCAATGGAGTGCACCTCCAGGGGTGAAGTCAAACCATTACATTAGCAGCACTGAAGTGATATCTCCAAGGTGCAAGCCTGGGCAGCTTGTATGGAAGTCATGGGCTGCCCAGACGATAGGACCCTCCTCTCGGCCTTCCTGATGTGGTCCAAAGGAAAGCTGAGGAATATGTTTGGCACTGGCTTGGCTGCAGGAGTTGTGAGTCGAGGACCGTAACCTGCGTAGTGGAGAAATAATGGACACAGACACAAGTATTTTAGGTTAATGGGCTGAAAAAGGCCACAACTTTTATTGGTTACAGCATGTGAGCGGTATTGGCTTAGGCATTGGATCAAACAACCTATATCCGACCCCCCCGCGGGCATTTGAAGGTTAACAACCAGTAGGAGGAGCTTGTTGATGCAAATACAACTGGAAGCTTCCCCTGATGTCACCGGGGGTTGTGCCATAGCCCTAGCTACCACCAGGGCATCGGACAGGATCCACGACCGCCGGATTCCTTTAATAGAATACCCAAAATGGGGTGGGGTAGGTGATGGCCATACCCCACTCCCCAACACACAACACATATTCCAATGCCTAACCGCCAAAACCGGAAAAGTTGTGACGATTTGCTATGAGGTAGGCGAAAAACCAAGAGGCTGGTGCAAATTTAGCTAAATGGACAAAAACTCCTACCAGACCCCCTGGACAACCAGGGCAACCAACCAAGATCCATAGCAAGGTCAAGAGCACAAACTTAGCCTGGAGGGTGGGAGGGTGAGTGATCCAGCGTCTTCCAGGAAGCAGAATGAGGCCCAGAGGCTGCCGCGGCTGCTTGAATGTGGCTAAACCCCACCCCCAGGCCAACCCTATTGGCTGGCCTGCTGCAGGGTGGGGCGGCAGCTGGGGAGATGATGCAGGGGGCCGAACACGCCCCCCTGCCGACGCAGGAATAGTTCCCGCTCACACCACCTCCCCTCTGGGAAGAGGAGAGGCTTTGCCAGAAAGGGGACAAGACACCATCCAACTATCTTAGGGACTGCACTCCGGATTTGTGTAGGATTTAGTCAGGGACTGGGCAGAGGAGGAGGAGTGATGGAGACCACCTCCCCATTCTGACCCTTTCAGGGAGGAGGAAGAGGAAGACAGCATAGACTTACAACAGTGGTTTTTGGGAGGTCACAGTTCAGAGGCAAATGAGGGGGAAAGTTGGGAAATAATGGGAGGGGAGGAGGAGGAGGAGGAGGAGAAAGCAGGGCTACAGCTGATGGACATGGTGTCATTGGAAAGCTTTCCAGACCCTCCATCTCCCAGAACCCAGCGAGCCTTGAAAGTAGGGGAGCAAAGAGCTCAAAGACAGAGGACACCGTAGAAGTGATGAATGAGGAAGCGGGAGAGACGAGGGGTGGAGATTCACTCAGGACAATGCCATTATCCAAGAGGCTATAGCCTCTCTCTGTAAATATTTAATAAAAAAGGATGGTAAGAAACCTTCCCTTGTCTTTACACTTTCCTGGGCAGCCAGTCAGGAGCTGCTGGCAGCATCCTGACAGGTTTACTCCTTAGCCTTTTCTTTTCCCAAGGCAGCAGAGGTTTAGGTTCAGAGTTTTCCTGACATGTCTCCCACCAGAGGTACTACCTCTCCCCTAACATCCCCCCCCAATAGCATATCAAATGCATTGTATTAGGGAGGATTGCATTCCCGAACTGTGTGTATTTTAGTGCAAATTTCTCCTCATATACATATTTCTTGTGCATACAAAAATATGTACATGAGAAGAAATTTGCACTAAAATGTTATCATGAAGACTGGGATCAAACAACACTTTGTGGTGCATCTCATTTAAGCAGACTGGCAGAAGTATTGGTGCTCCCACCTCACCCACTCAAAGGACAAGGAAAGGGGCTTTAATCTCCATGCATCGACTGAGTGGAGATTCAACCATGTTGCCTAGACTACATGATATTGGTTTCTACTGGAAACAGGGTGGCACAATTTATGCTGGATGAAACCCTGGCCACCCTCCCACTGATGGGACCCCAGACCCCTTGGACCACCTTCCCAAAGCCAGATAAGCAGCCCTTTCCCTTGTGGGGGAGGGCAGTTCTGGGGCTTCCTGGCTTTACACATTTTTGCAGATATGTATGGACCCCCAGAACTAAACCCCTGTGGAAGATGTGCGTTACCTGTACTAGAAACAGACTCACATATCTCTAGGGTCAGTCCCAAGTGTTCCAAAATAAGCTGAAAAAATAGAGGTACTCCTATTTTATACGGAACCACTGGAAGGAGACCATATGTTACCAGTCCATGATAGGTGGGCAGTTTCACCAAGCTCCAGCAGCTATTCTCACCCATTCATTCCTAGTCTGTGTTGGGGGGCGGGGTAAACTAATCAGAGACCCAAATTCTGTAAAATGTGGAGAGATTGATGCATTAAAAAGAGAAGAGAAGAGAAGAGAAGAGAAGAGAAGAGAAGAGAAAGTGAATGACATGCAAATTCTCCTGCTCCAGTCACAGGATGATATACAACCACACAACTAGCATGTAGACTACTTGTGATCAATAGCCTTGTCTACTCTAGGTGACTTAGTCACCTATCATCCACATAACTGACATTGTTCAGATGTCAAATGTAAGATATTTTAGCCAGATATCATAGACCAGCAATAGGGAATATATGAGCCCCATGCCTCCCTATTCAGCCTCTGAGGCCATTTCAGTCAAGACATCCACCTGCTTTGTACCTGACATTATATACTGTATATGACATACAGTATATGGGGCAGATAAAGATGTGAGATATAAAGATCCAGCCCACCAGCTGAATCCAGTTCACCACCCCTGTCATAGACCATACTGTATATCTGTGTTTTCACCAAAGCTATGTGACAGGAACCAACAACTCATGTTGCAAGGCTCTTTTCTTTCAGAAGGATGAAGGAACAATTTAATTACTGACAGGAAGAACTGTGAGAAATTTGTCGTGCCTATTTCTCAATTACAATCTCTCGTATGAATTTCTCAAGGTAATCTTTCAGCAGCTGTTGCTTCATTGCTCACTTCCTTGGAAAGCATCCCTTTCTTGAAATATTAGTAATGTTATCATGCTGTGAATCTAGTGTCATGTCAAGGCTGCAATTGTTGAAATATCACTGAACGACAGTTACATCAAAATAATTATTAAAACCAAGACTGTAATAACAGCTATGCAGGTGGCAAAACCCACCAACTTGTTACCAATATAAAATGACATCTGCTGTTGGTACTCAGTACCGAACACTTGCATAGTTTTAGAAAATCATGTTTAAGGTCCAATCTTCTCATAATTATAATTACACTGCGATTCTTTGCTCTCAGACAAGGGTACTTCTTCAATGAGCACTGATTCTGCCTTGAGCTTGTTTTACCTAAGATGGTGCTCCTTCCTACTAGTCCAGAAAAGTTGAAAGAATCATAATACTTGATCCTACAATGGAGGTGTAAAGTCAAGGGAAGTGATGGGAGGCTGCAAACAGAATTAGCAAGCTGTAAAGATAAATTGTGAAAAGGAATCAACAAATCTATACATTTTGGGCTGGATCTAGACACATCAAAAAAGCAATTCAGTTAAATGTGCTGTAAACTTCATACAGGGAAATCCCATTGGTGAAAGATGGGACTCTGCAGCGGCATCTGGTGCCACAGTGTTAGAACGCATATAAAGCACTTTATCCTTACAAATGCAGCTGAGTGGCTAGTTTCTCTCATTGTCATTTTCCCCATCTTTAATTCAGTTTGCAACATTTCAAGTCCTCCTGAAAATGGCAGCATTTTAATCTGCGTTTTTCTTACTATTGTGGTGTTGTTGTTGTTGTTGTTGTTGTTGTTACAATCTCACCAGGAAGTGATCTGACCAGGACATGGGGCTGATGTCAATGTCCCCACTTTCAGACTAATCTCTTCTTGCCCAGCTGAGAAAACAAAGTCCAGAGGGTACGCTGATCACACGTTGGGACAGCCCCATGGCCATCGTGGCAACCGCTAAGTCCTCAGCCCCCCACGGCACCATCACTAACGTTGCTACTATTAAAGGCAAAGAGGAAGAAAATATAAGCCTCAGAGCACCTTGTAAGCACACACCAACCACTGATTGATACCAGGCTGAGAAATCTGCTAAGGTCTACTCATATAAAAGAAAGCTAATATGGAAAGAAAAGTCATCATAGTCTGTCATTCTTAGATCAAGATGTCTCTTGATTGATGGTGTCTGTTGCCTTTTGTGCTGCCTTAAACACAGAGGAGATTATATAGTCCAGTGTTCATATGTCTTATGCAGCTTAAAGGCAATGTCATATGCAGGAAGACTGGGGATAGGTCATGTGTAAGGCTTTCTTTCTAACAGATAAAGGCCTCTGGGTATACATTTGACATCCTCATGAATACCACATGAATTTATAATGATCAGCACTTTTCACATAGAATACCATGCTAATTCATAATGATTGATGGGGTACTTAAAAAAGAGAGCTAACCTTTTCCTAAGGTGGGTAGGTGACTTGACATCCACTTTATTAGAAATGTCCCATGTACTATACTTATGCAGATGAAAAGGGGAGAAAAATCAGTGGGACCATGTTATTATGCTTAAAAATCTCATCGTAACAAGGTTCTATGCCATGCAAAACACAGTTTCACCATAATTCAGGAGTATTTTACAACATTCAGTTCCAACCTTTGAAAGGCAGAGTGCACTTGAAAAATGCCGAGCTGGGAATGGAAGCCACCTGTGATTAAAAATGGGCCATAATTGAACTTAAAGTAGGAGAAGAAGTGCTTCTTATCTTGCCAGGAATGATTGCTTAATTCTCTCTGACAAATCAGTGGTGGACTCTGCTATGCAATTCAAATAATGTCCTGGTTATGTACTTGAGATGCAAAATCTAAAACCCTTTGGGCTCTGAAAATGATACTTTTCCAGAAAGGTTGTAGATGCGTCATTTGGATTGAATTGAATGGATGAACACTTTCACTACTACAGACTGCAAACCAGTATTCTGTTCTTATGCTGCTGCATATGCTGTGGCAGTTATCACTACCAGTACAAAGAGAAGAAGTTATATTTTTGCATGTTAAGAATTTATTTGCAACATCATTAGCTCTCACAGACAGTAACTTCAAGGTAATAACTTAGGGTACAGTCTATGGCACTGGGAGGATCTCCCAGGCATAGATTTGAGCTATAAGATCAAATTCTGACATCAAAGAGGGAGATTCAGTGAAAAATTCTCCTTTTTCACTGCCAGTTCCTCTAATGCCCTGGCTGAAACAATGTCAGTACCCTGCTCTTAGTAGGGCCAAAGGGAGGTATCCAGGAAAGTTGCCTAGATCAAAGACTCCAAAGTCATTTTGGTCACTTGATGTGTCTGAAACCATAAGGAAATTTAGGCACACTTCTGAGCAAGACTTTAAGCAACTAAACAAGATCTCTGCAGCCCCAATCATTCATCGGTGTCAGATTCATTTATTTAAACATGTTGGGATGTTGCACAGCCTTACATCAAGACATATAAGGAAACACTACAAAAGCCTCCACACATTCTGAGAAGATGTCTGTTTACCTTGTCAACTGGCTATGTAGCATGGTAATTTATTCTGAAGCATTGGCCCCAAATTGTCAAAAACAGAGCTTTTGCACAAGTGATACAACCGGTCAGTTTACTGCTGAGGGTGATTTGTGCCTCATGTTCCCACATAGGGAGGGATGAGTACAGTGGTGCCCTGCAAGACGAATGCCTCGCAAGATGAAAAACTCGCTAGACGAAAGGGTTTTGCGTTTTTTGAGTCGTTCCGCAAGACGAATTTCCCTATGGGCTTGCTTCGCAAGACGAAACGTCTTGCGAGTTCTTGCGAGTTTGTTTCCTTTTTCTTAAAGCCGCTAAGCCGTTAATAGCCGCTAAGCCGTTAATAGCCGCTAAGCCGCTAATAGCCGCTAAGCCGCTAATAGCCGTGCTTCGCAAGACGAAAAAACCGCAAGACGAAGAGACTCGCGGAACGGATTAATTTTGTCTTGCGAGGCACTACTGTATTGAGATATTGCTGCTCCCACCTGCAAAAGCAGCACAGGATTTCCTGTGGTTGATGTGGGAAGACTCCCACCTGCCATTGCTTCTGAAAGCGTGGTTTGCCGCTACCATCTGCAGAAAGAAGTTTGGGAGAGCATCGCATATTGTAGCTGGAGCGTTATGTGCTAGCACAAAAGAGTGAGATTTGCACCTGGAGTCACCTGCCTGCCCCAGCTATTGAGATCTCTCTTGCTGGGTTGGGTTTCAGTGCCCTGGCACTTACCCGAATGAGCGAATGCTCTTGACAACAATGCAGAGTCCCTCAGAGTTCCATAGCAGTGCAACATGATTAAGCCGCTGCTGCCCGTTTGACCCCTCCAAAGGTAACTGGATAGCTTGCTGTTGGGGCAGAGGGAATGGCATTCTTGACTGCCAAACGAATTGGCTATGATGAGCATGTAAACCTGTGCATTTATCCAGTTTCCATTCCTCTTCTTTGTTTACCTTGCTGCAAAATAAATAGCTATCCTCTGCTATAGAATTGCTTACCTCCGGCGAATGTCTGCTTCCCACTGCTTAGAGAGGAGAGTTTCTAAATTTCAGAGAGCAAACACTTCCCCTCCTTAATTTAAATTTAGAATGATGTTTGAAGTGCTCTGCAAAAGGTTTGCTTGAGCAGTCCCAAAGAGTCAAAGTGAACCTGTCCTCAGAGGAGTTCATTCTTTGTGGTGCCATCATTGCAGGACTTTGGGGCATGGACTCCCTCAGGGAATGAGCAGCAGGGCTGGCTTACATAAAGAGATAACCAGGACATAAACAGATACCTATACAAAACATATACCGGTAACTGTCCATAAACAGATATATGAGGGTTGCCATATTTCAAACAGTGAAAATGCGGACAGAAAAGTTTTTGAGCTTTGTAGTTGTTGAGTTGTTGATGGGGTTTTTGAGGGGAGGCAACATTGTTGAGCTTTTTTGGCACATCGCCCCCAAAAACCGAAGTTTTTGAGTTATTTTAAAGGAAAATTGCCAGAAATGACACTTCTGACATGGGTTGCCATATGCCCAGATTTTGGTGATTTCCATTCCCAGACACTGCTTCTGATTGCAGTGTTCTGGATATGTCCAGGAAATTACGGATGTATGGCAACCCTAAGATATATTGATATGTTTATAAAAGTTATACAGCAGAAATATAGCACAGCATGGGACTTGACTCATTTATATGAATTATATGTAAAATATATGTATAATGTTGTATAATTTTGCAAATAGTGGGGCTTTTTTAAAAATACCAGACATAAGCGAGCACTTGATACAAGAGGAGGTGAATTTATTATTATTATTTATTATTATTATTATTATTATTATTATTATTATTATTATTATTAGATTTATATGCTGTTTACATAAAATGGCATAAAATACTCATTAGAAATAGCAATAAAAACACATTAAATCAGTAAGCATAATGAATTTACCCAAATGTAGGTAAAAACAAATGCACATAATACAATTACATGTCAAGGCAGGCTTTTTTTTTTAAGCAGGCATAAAACCAGTGAAGGTATCTGGTTAAAACTGGCAGAATTTGCTTGCAGAAGGTAAAAGGTAACGGACCCCTGCAGCGGTACCTGTTTATCTCCTTGCACTGGTGTGCTTTCAAACTGCTAGGTTGGCAGGAGCTGGGACTGAACAACAGGAGCTCACCCTGTCTTGGGGATTTGAACCGCCGACCTTCCGATTGGCAAGCCCAAGAGGCTCAATGGTTTAGACCACAGCGCCACCTGTGTCCCTCTCTTGCAAAGCATGTGCTCCATGACTGGGCTATGATCCTTTTCCTGTGTTTTGTGGCACAGAGTTTTGGTGTAAAGATGCATTTTTAGCAGCTTTAAAGATAAGCATCATCAGGATCCATTCCATTTTTATTTCTTGTTTCGTCTGCACTATGGGAGGATGTTCTCTCTGGGAACTTGCAGGTATAAAATACAATTCTACATATTATCACAGTCCAACACAAAGCCACTGTGTAAAACATATTGGGTGCAATACCCCTTAGCCATCCAAATTCAGAAATCCATGAGAAATGCAGGTTACATGAGCTAATGATGAGATATTTCTCGCTGTTCTGTCCCATGCCTTAAACACCCTTCCTTGTCCTTATTCTTTCTGACTTCCACAAACTATTTGTTTGCTCACCTCCCCATTCATCTTGTTAAATCGAAATGGAAATCACTATTAAACGGGGAAGTGGGGGGGGGGGGAGGAAAGTATAGAAACGCTTAACAAATAAGCCGTTAACAATCCACACTAGATTACATTAATACAGTCTCAAAACTAAATAAAGGGGAGGGGTGGGTGGGAATCCATAACAATTCATGAAGTAAGTAGTAGTAAATCTCGCTGACAGAAGATAAACTTCCTTGGCGCTAAGGCAATGAAAGTAGTGTTGATCTATATAGCTGCAGATGTGGCTCCGGGGGGCAATCTGTCCAGCTGCTCAATATCAATTCTGCCACATGGGCACTGCATCAGGGAAGATAAATAATAAACCTCTTACTCAAGGAGATAGCTACACTTGGCGGCAGCTCGTTTTTCCTTTTACACCCAAAGCTGGCTGATTCTCATTGTTAGGGAGAGTCAAGCGCTGCTGAGGATATGTGTCAAGCAAAGGGAAGAACAAAAGATTTCCTTCTTCATTCTCCCAAGGTTGGGGCCAGCAGGTTTTTTAATGGAATGTAAGCAGGTATGGACATATCAGGCCACTTGCAGGCTGCACCTTGTCCAGATGTGTTCATTAAATCCTGTTGCTGCTTTCACTTCCATTTGTTGTTGTTTTTTTTGTTAATGCACATGAAAATTCACAATGAAATATGTATTTCCGAGTGCACTCCCACCCTCAAAATATGCATTTTTGAGCTTAGGAGCATTTTGCAACATTCATAGAAGTGCCAAATCCCATAGACGGCTACATTCTGAGTTGCAGGGGGAGGTGGAGATGATGTCATCTCATCTCAGACTTCATAAAGAGCAAAATCCCCCAGGCATCCCTAAATACAAGACACCAAAGCGCAACACCGAAAACACGATTCTTTATTTATTTAAGTGGTGCCTGTTCAAGGCTCAAAATTATTATTGTAAATGTCAAAGATAATCACAAACGGAGAGCAGAAAAGATCTGCCTGACTCACTTTGGATGCTCATAGCAAAAAGCTCTTGAAACTGTTAGAGCGGATATGCAGGTTGTGAATTTGGTTGGCAGAAAGAGCTAGTGTTTGTGCTGCCTTATGAAAGACTCTGGCCTTTCCAATGCAGGGTATATACACTGGGATGGATCCCACTTCCTCTCAAGCTTTTTGGGGAAAGCCCTCTGTGATTCTTGGTTTGGCCTCTAAACACAGAAGCAAATACCAAGCCTGAGCTGTATCTGACTGGCAAGTTAACGGCTGTCTTCTGTGTTGGCAGGCTGGAGAGTAGAGAGGCCAAAACTTCAACTTCAGCTCCCATCCAAGACAAAGACAATAAAAACATGGAATTTGGGGAGGGGTGAAGTAACTATTGTTTAATACAGTGGTACTTCAGGTTACAAACACTTTGGGTTACAAACGTTTTGGGTTACAAACTCCACTAACCTGGAAGTAGTTGCTCTGGGTTGTGAACTTTGCCCCAGGATGAGAATGGAAATCATGCAGCAGCGGCATGGCGACAGCAGGAGGCCCCATTAGCGAAAGCGCGCCTCAGGTTAAGAATGGTTTCGGGTTAAGAACGGACCTCTGGAATGAATTAAGTTTGTAACCCGAGGTACCTCTGTACTGGATTAGAGATATATATCTCAGACTGAGCAGGCATGCAGTACACCTGGTCAGAGTATCCCCACTCTGGTGAGATGTACGGTATTCCTATTTACATTATGGTACTTCTTTCAAAATTTGCATACTTTATCTATTTATCTGTCATCTACACCTAGGCATGCATCTGCACAGACAGATTAGCATATGCAAATTTCATGCAAAGCCATACCCTCTTTTGTCCACTTTTTTGTCCGCGTGCAAGTGGGCACCCTAAAGACCGGTGTTTTAGCAAGCAGATCTACCGTATTTTTCGCTCTATAAGACGCACCAGACCACAAGACGCACCTAGTTTTTGGAGGAGGAAAACAAGAAAAAAAAATATTCTGAATCTCAGAAGCCAGAACAGCAAGAGGGATCGCTGTGCAGTGAAAGCAGCAATCCCTCTTGCTGTTCTGGCTTCTGGGATAGCTGCGCAGCCTGCATTCACTCCATAAGACGCACACACATTTCCCCTTACATTTTAGGAGGGAAAAAGTGAGTCTTATAGAGCAAAAAATACGGTACTTAGCTGGATTAGTGAAGAAAGAAACCATTTCCTCCTCTCTGTTCTTCTCCCTTTTCTTATTTGAGGATGGAATGTTGCAGCAGCTAGGTAGGTCCAAAACACAGAACTTGTTATAACCCCCCCCAAAAACCCCCAGATCTACAGTTTCTTTAAATAAAAAAAAGTGCATTAATAATATACATAAAAATACAAGGGCTGATCAAATCCCTTTGCTAGCAGCCATAAGGACCCTGTCTGCAAGAATGTTTTGCAGTGGTAACCAGTGAGATAATGAGACCCAGTCCATGGAAATTGGTTCATTAATATTTCAGTGAGTCAGCTTCGCCGCAACTCAGGAAATACCCCTGGATATTCAATAAGTAATTCAGTCCATTACAAGGCTTAACCAATTTTGATGTAGAAAGTGTTGAAAGTAAAAAAACCCCTCA
Source organism: Podarcis pityusensis (assembly GCF_964106645.2). NCBI lineage: Eukaryota > Metazoa > Chordata > Lepidosauria > Squamata > Lacertidae > Podarcis > Podarcis pityusensis. The sequence continues at coordinate 57,886,583 of NC_138036.1, forward strand.
AGTTGAAACACACAGAGGGGATTCCTGATGTGAACATGTGAAAGACCACTGCATGTTTGTTTGTTTTCTCTCTGTATCTCTTAAGTGGAAAAGAAAATCAACAATGCGTCCTTCAAATTATTTCTGAATTTGTGATATCTCTTCCCCCTGCCCAGGGCCATGCCACCCCACAAAATCATCCCATAGGGTCTCATAAGTCATGAAAGAAATATTTTTATTTTATTTCTGGAGTGACACAAATAGACCATATTACTTTACAGATTGCCATTTCCGTCACTCTGGCTCTCCATTTTCGGAGTCAGACTTTAGCAATGCCTTGCCTATTTATTTGTTTTTTTAACTGGAGGATTGATTGGTGTGTTTTTTTAGCTTCTTTTAGTACTCATTGTTTAAGTTCCTTGGCTGCTTGTTTCGTATTTATAGCCAGACATAGCAGTACGGCAGGCGTGTATATTAATTATACAGAAGTACAATGACATTTGTCTGAATTCTAGCATCAATTCTTTAACATGCTCTAGATTCCCGAGGCCAAACTCATTTAGTCATACATGGTATTGGGCCTGTAAACTCTTTCAGAAGCATTATTAGTTCTTACTGCCACTGGGATCTCAGCGTCTCTGGTAATTATGATGTTTGCCCCTCCCATATGCTATCAATGTGCTGCCACAATCTATGCCTTCAACCCACAGCCTTCAACTTGGTCAGCCTGCCAGGCCATTTGCAGGCCCTCCAAGAGTCCCTATTTTTCAGGCACATCCCTGACTAAGGGAAACCACCCTGGTTTCAAATTTGATCCTGGAATGCCCCACTTTTCCAATTTTCATTGGAGAAATGTTGGAGAGTATGGAGTTATCAGACCCTCAGGTCGTCTGAAGGCAATTCTGTATAGAGATTTCTTGAAAGTGTTTAATGTTTTATTATGTTTTTACACGTGATGGAATCTGCCCAGAGTGGCTGGGGCAACCCAGTGTGTGGGGTATAAATAGTAAAATCATTGTTATGGAATGGAACATCCCTATTTTCATTGGAGAAATGTTGGAGGGTATGCATTTGGGCCAAACCACTCCCACCTGTCCCTGGCCTTTCTTCAATGAATATACGACACCAGACATGGGAAAGATCAAGGTGTTGTCTGAAACTTCCAGCAATGGCTGAAAGGGAGAGGTTTTGGGAGCACACTCAAAAAGCACTCCCAATTTACCGTTTGCAGCCAGAAGTTGGCAACTAAAAAGAATTCAATGCCTTGCAGAGCAACAGAAAAAGCTACCACATTCAAGATGTGCAAAGGGAGTTTCTGGCACACCCTTCCTTTGCATCCCCAGCTTGATTCATCTGCCTCCCTCTCTTGAATCAGAGTGCACTCCCGATTCTTAATTTTGAAGCTCAGATGATTGTCATCTCTCTACCTCTTTCTTCAGCCACATTGCGTGGACAGGCGGAGCCCCCAGATCCCGAGCGGCCCCCCCGTCATGTGGAATAACGACTCAAGACAACGTGCTATGGGATTAAATTGGCCACAACTTTATTACATTTCAAATGTGGGTAGACCTTGGCTCAGGCATTGGGCGTTCTCCCTCCCCAGTCCCCGGCCGAGGACCTAGGGAGCTTCAGGGTTATCCAGTGTGTGTGTGTGGGGGGGATGGGCCGGCTCTGGAGAACATATGTTCAAGCAGAGATAGCCGCCCCCGTTACGCCGCCGCCGCAGGGGAGAGCAATGACGACCTTTTGGCGTACGGTCAAAGCCTCCCTTCAGAAACCCCTTTAACGGGGAACCCTGGTATTGCCGCCGCAAAGAGGAAGATGGACTAAAGGATTCCGCCCAAGGCCTGATACCGCCAAAGTTGTGACGTTTTGCTATGGGAAAGGCGAAACCTGCCAATGCAGGGAAATTCCTTTCCGGCCCTTTGACAGCGACCTTATCGTAGCAGCGCCCGCATACCTGTGAAGAAAAGTTAACCTGCAAAACCTATGAAGAAAAGTTAACCTGCAAAGGAAGACATTAACTGAGGGTGGGTAGGGTGGGAGAAGCTCTGGAGCCAAGTGAGGATTCCCAGGTAAGATCCTCCCTCTATTGTGTGGGCAGGTAATCCCTCCCCCTACCTGGCCTGGTCTCCTTGGCAACGCTTCCCCCAGGTGGGATTGGACAACTGACTGAGGTAGGCGGGGACCTCCAGGTATCCCACCTGAGGGAAGGCAAAGCCAAGCCTATGCTGATGGGGCCGCTCCAGATCTAGGGCTGCGTGCGTCCACACAAAGGGCGCCCCCCGTTTTAAGCGGGGAGCGGTCATTCCTGCCACCACCCCTCATTGGATGGTCAACACTGGATGAATCAATATTCTTACAAACACAGCACTGAGAGAACCAGAAAACAAATCAATTTGGTACTAGGCTCAACTTTTCATTCTACAGGCAGTCTGAACTGAAGAAAAAACAAACAAACCCATTATGATCTACCCTATTTGACAGGCAGCTTGGTAGCCTCTCAAAGTGGCTCATGTCGGGAGGGAGTGGGGAGGAGAATTCAGAATCTGACGTATCAGCCAGATCCAGTTCCATATGTCTGCTCTATATTGAAAATGTAGTTTTAGTTGTTTTAATTTTCTGTAATGCTGCTAATTATGTTTTGATATTTCAGCTGTTGTAGGGCTGCCCTAATGGGGACGCGGGTGGCGCTGTGGTCTACATCACTGAGCCTCTTGGGCTTGCCGATCGGAAGGTTGGTGGTTTGAATCCCTGCAACGGGGTGAGCGCCCGTTGCTCGGTCCCAGCTCCTGCCAACCTAGCAGTTCAAAAGCACGCCAAAAAACTGCAAGTAGATAAATAGGTACTGCTCCAGCAGGAAGGTAAACAGCATTTCCGTGTGCTGCTCTGGTTTCGGTGTTCTGTTGCACCAGAAGTGGCTTAGTCATGCTGGCCACATGACCTGGAAAAACTGTCTGCAGACAAACGCCGGCTTCCTCGGCCTGTAAAGTGAGATGAGGGCCGCAACCCCAGAGTCATCTGCTACTCGACTTAACTGTCAGGAGTCCTTTACCTTTAGGGCTTCCCTATCTTCCTTTGGGGAAGGTGGGATAAAAATTGACTAAATTATAAATATATAAATAAAATATTTGCTCCTCATTCTTGTCCTTAGAAGTTATTAGGATGAACTAAGGAACTCTGGGACCCATAGTTCTTGAGAGAGCAAGTCACACAGAGCATTACACATCTCGATGATGTGTTCCCCTACCCCTAGATAATTTTCTTTCAAATTAAAACCACACATGCGTTTCCATCCGAACAGGCCTTTAAATTCCTGTCCAACAGAAATCCACCAAACCATTTCCATAGATACAGATGCCAGTTTGAATTCTCTGCCACTATGAAAAATATTAAAAACACTGCAGGAGTGGTGTGATAATTTAAGGTACATGTAGCCACCTGCTCAATAACGCATCGTGGGTTGGAAACACACCGGGGAACGGAGCTCAGCATGCAAATAGCTTACACATTCATAAGGAAGACTCAATCAGAAGCAACCAATACAAATTACATCCTCTGCTAAGCAACTGTTCTTTGGATAACTTTTTATTTAAAAAATAAAATAAAAATTCTATAAATAGTATCATTTCCATTTCATATCCCTGTTTTTTAGCCCTTGTCTGTCTAACCTATATTGATGTCTTTTTAATTAAAGCATGGTTGATACGCCTACACTGAAGCAGCACATACTGAGACTGCATGCTAGGAATACCAGATAAAGTAATTATGCTATTTGTCAGTGTCATGATTAATGTGTGACAGCTGTTATGACAGCTGTGCCACTGTTTTGTCACAACACTGTGTTCATCCATAACAAAATTAGCTGTCTCACTCCAAGGTACATGCTTGCCGCTGTTCTCCTTCAGAAGTCAACAGCAAAGAAAACCAAGGAAGGAATATTACATGAACTTTCTGACATTTTTTTTAAAGAGACATCATTATATACATATGGTTTTCTTTAAATGATGATATAATCTGCCTGGATTGGAAATGAACCTGACTCACCTTTAGCAAACAAGCTGTCACACAGAGCCCTTCTACCGCTAATCTACCTAACAAGGTCTCTGTATGAGAAGGGATCACTACATAATTTGAACTTACCTTGTCAGAGAAGGCTTCAGATGTTACCCAAATTAGCATTGGCTGTAAATTCCCCTGTCTGTATGAGTGGCAAACAGAAAATGCAATAGATAACAGGAGCACTGGAGCACGGCAGCCTTTCCTGTACTTGCCCATCAAGCTGAATTCACTAAATAACCTCCCTACTATCCATGGGATTTGAGATTATTAACACAACTAATTTAGAGCAGAAGCTTAAGTCATTAAGACGAATGCAGCATTTGCAGCTAACCAGGATATAACAAACCCTCAAGCAAAACAGAAAGTAATGGCATATCCCACTATAAATAAAAGCCCAGCTGGCTTCAATACAAGGTTATATGGCTTTTTCAAAAAGTATCCACCAAATCCACAGAGGTCAGTCTGTAACTGGTAAGGCACTGGTTAAGGATGGGTGAATGTGTCCATTTTGGTTTCTCTCAGTTTCTCATTTTTTTTCAGTTCAGTTCTCCGCATTTCCATATCAGTTTGTGGATTTCTAAAAGTCTTCTTCAAAATTCATCAGCATTTTTATGTGAATTTTTGCATCCAATTTTGCCTGATATACATTTTTGCAAAGTAATTTTCCCTGATGCATTTCTGAATGTTGTTTGCACTAATGTATACATTTGAATGCATACTTTAGTATATTCATTTTTGTGCACATTTCATAGACTGGAGCACTGCAGTGCGAAAAAGTGCAAATTTCAAAGGGCGACTGTTTGCTTATTGTCTCAGAAAGTGTGGTTTGCCTTAAAATGTGATCTGAATTGAATTCCTCCCCAATATCTAATCATCAGCTATCAATTATAATTCGTGAAACATGGGGCTTCCATATTCCGAGTACCACATGGGATCCACAACATAAGACAATTGTCACCTTTCCCGAACCAGAGCAATGCACAAAGCAGACCCTCAGTCAGATCCACCAAAGCAATTCTTAGCTAGGCATTTTTATTATTCAGTTTGAAGTTCCTACATTCAAAGTTTGTGATGAGAGAACCTCCTTCAGCTCAATTCAGAGCTTGCTCAGTATTTGCAAGCTTTCTCGAGAACTATTTGGGGAAAGGTCCTTTGCTTTCTGTGAGTCCTTGACGGTGCTGTGTACCATCTTTACAGTGGACCTTGAGTATAGCAGGATGGCTTTACCTCCTTGACCACCACCTGACAGCTACTAACGTGACTGAACAAGAGAGAGGATTTTTAGATCAGGACAGTGGACAGCAACCCAACAGAACAGTAGCAAGAAACTATCAGTTATGAGTTCTGCTCTTCCCCAGTTACTGAAGGCTGGATGTGCCTTTCCTGGGAAGGAGATGGGTAGACAGTTTGCTGGCTGTCCTGTTTACCATGGCTGTACAGCCAGCAGTGATGCATGCTTATGGGTAGACCTCCACTTTGATTTTAGCTGCAGCATCATTGAGGTGATGTGAGCTTAGCAGGTCATAGCAGAGGACAATTTTTGGAGTTGTTGCTTCTTGATTGGCCTTGGGACATGAGCCTTCTTCTTGGCTACACTATGAGTAGCCAATATGGTGCCCTCCAGAGGTTGTTGGACTACAAGTTCTATCTTCCCAGATTCTTGGCCATGCTGACAGGGGCTGATGAGAGTTGTAGTCCGGTGACATCATGGGTCACCACATTTGCCACCCTGGCCAACACTGTCCAGGGATGGGGGGGTGTCACACAAATTGGGCTTGTCAGGTTGTTATAACTATTTAGTCCATGAGTTGCTAACACAGCAGCCAACTCCTAGGGGCTGAGGGTTCTTTGCCCCCCCCATAGTATATTTGAGGGGGGTCAACTCCCACAAAGTTGATGAGCATTTCAATAATAATAATAATAATAATAATAATAATAATAATAATAATATTTATACCCGCCCATCTGGCTGGGTTTCCCCAGCCACTCTGGGCGGCTTCCAGCAAAATATAAAAACATAATTAAAAATGCTGTGTGTGCACCATGTCATGTGATCGATTATGCAGGGTGGGGCTTATTTTATTCAAGTTGGCACCCCTGGTGGCTAACATTCTTCCCTAATGAGATCAGCAAGGAGCCTTAGGAAAGGAGGAAAGAAATATTGTAGCCAATGGAGCAAATTTGTAAACCTTGGCTATATTGTAAACTGAGCACCATTCAGTTTGTTTAGAACCTTGGTTGATTATTGCCTGCATGTACATATCATATGTTTATATCTGTTTTCTCAAAATAAAAGAGAGAGAGAAAAGAACGTTTGCACTCAAAACCAGACTTAGGCCACGTGCATATCTGAATTGGGTGTATAATTTCCATTTCCATAATTCAGTTCAAAAAAAGGACATGATTCGTTTGGTACCCCTTCTTACTCAAAAACATAGGAAAAGAATACAAATAACCTGAATTACATTTTATATCCTGCTCCAGTTCAAGAGGGTAACTCAATTACTGTTATCACACAACACTTAATGTCATAAAACAGACTTAGCAAACATTGCTTTTCCAACTCAGTTATTTAAAACTCTGCCAAACTAGAATATTTGGAGTAAACATTCAAAATGCATCTTGATCTTTAATTGATGGGAACTGCTATAGCACAGAGATTGCATGAGGGTTGGTTGTTGTTGTTCCTCCTTCAGTTCCAGCAAAGATCCCAAGACCATTCAGACCACTCTTCCTGAAACTGGGCTACAGTTTCTGAGGCTGCCTGTGTCAAGTGATGTGCTGTGTGACCCAACCCTTTGTATATCTTCCCTTAAAAGGAAGTCCGACCCATTAGAACTTACTCCCAAGTAAGTGTATATTCTTATAGCAGCCTATAAGAGCCAGATGAAAACTCTTCCATACAAATCTCATCTCAGCCATGAATTCCTTCATCTTGACTCTCCATTTACAAAAATACTGGCCCACCTTACAAGCTTAAAAGGTAAAGGGACCCCTGACCATTAGGTCCAGTCGTGACCTACTCTGGGGTTGCATTCTCATCTCCCTCTATAGGCCGAGGGAGCTGGCGTTTGTCCGCAGACAGCTTCCGGATCATGTGGCCAGCATGACTAAGCCGCTTCTGGCGAACCAGAGCAGCACACAGAAACGCCGTTTACCTTCCCGCCAGAGTGGTACCTATTTATCTACTTGCACTTTGACGTGCTTTCGAACTGCTAGGTTGGCAGGAGCAGGGACCGAGCAATGGGAGCTCACCCCGTTGCGGGGATTTGAACCGCCGACCTTCTGATCGGCAAGTCCTAGGCTCAGTGGTTTCACCCACAGCGCCACCCGCGTGCCCTTACAAGTTTACTGTATATATTAATAAGAGGAGAGACATGAAGCACTATATCAGTCATACATACTAATTCTTTGCATTCTCCTAAAGGCGACCTTACCAGATTGAGAGTCCAGTGATTCTCAAAGCTCCTTCCCAGCCTTTTAAAATTTCAGTGGGTCTCAGTCAGTCACTTACTTATGGTGGGAAAAGCACGCAATAACTCATTACCCAGAGTGCTTTACTCATGTGATTGAAGTGTTTGTTTTCAGGAGTGAAGTTTTATTAAGCTGGGTGTAATCAGGAGTGGCTTTCTCAGTGGGGTGGAGCCAGACTTATAGTATTGCTGCTGCTTATCAAAAGGCGGAGGGTCGAGGTGGCAGTGAGATTGGGGCTGTGTGGCACACCAGCTGAGCACAACTGGTGCTCCTGTCAGAACTGCCACATAGCCCCAACTTCACCACCACCCTGCTCCTGTCAGTAGTCAACAAGGACACCACTGCCAGGAGGCTATTCCTGTGGCTTTGGCCCACTGGGCAAACCATTGCTGGGTGCAGTGTTTTTCAGATCAGATTGAGCTGTTTTTCAGATCCTGCTTCTGCACTTGGAAGTATGGTGCTTGTCATCCTTTGTGTGGGCCGCTTGAATGAAGGTGGTGGACCACATTTTGAGAAGCATTGCTCTTGTCTATAACTATTGGTTCAGGTAATTCAGTTTATTGTGATATGATGAAATGAAATGATGAAATACTTTATTGTCACTTGTACAACTTGTATACAGTGAGATTACGCGAGCACCCCCCACTCAGCTCTCCTAGTCTTAATTCCCCTCGTTTACTGACGCACACCCACCAAACCCGAAAGTCAGTTGCCCTGTTCTTTTCATTCAGCAGCCTAACAGCCCACAGATAGAAGCTGTTCTTTACCCTGTTGGTGCAACTAATCATGCGGGCAGGAGATCAAGAAAGTGCCAGCCAGGGTGTGAATCATCCCTGAGAATTTTCCTCACTCTCCTGAGGCAACGTTCTTCCGCTATTTCATCCCGTGGATTCACGGGACAGCCCATAATATCTTGTACTGTATTCACCACCCTCTGTAGGCACTTCCTACCAGTTGATGTCAAACCAGCGTACCACACTGTGATGCAATATGAAAGGACACTTTCTATTGTTGACCGGTAGAAGGAGATCATCAGGTGTTGATTGACATCCTTCTTCCGCAATACTCTGAGGAGATGGAGTCTCTGTTGGGCTTTCTTAACCATAGTACTAACCTTATAGTACTAACCATAGCACTAACCTTACTTATCCATACAATTTCAGAGTCATTTTAGTCTGTTGGCCATTTTAAGGAAGAATCTCAGTCCATTGTGTTAACAAATTCTTGTATAATGGTTAACATACATATAGGGATGCTGCCAAGTCTTCTCCTATGACACTGTAATGCAACAGTATTTCTCTAAGGTTTTGTGAAAGAGAAAGTTCTCAAGGTAAGATTGTGGATGTCATCTCCCTTTGTATGTTTAAAATAAATGCTAGTCTTGTGGAGAGCCTGGAACCATGGGCATAGTCGGGGGGCAGGGGGGCAACTGCTCCCCCTAAATCAAGTAAATCAATTAAAAAACTTAACTAATTAAGGTTCTCCCCCCCAAAAAAACCCCCCCATGAAGCCTGCTCCTCCAACAAAAATTATGGCTCCTCCCATTCCTGGAACTGTGAGTTACAGGAATTGTGAGATGAAAAATAGAAATTTTCGCTCAGCACTTGAATTTCTAATAAACAGCTGTTAAAAGCAAAGAATCCCCATATTAAAAGAGGCAGCAAATCTACTGCTGCTAATGATTTTTGATGTCGTAATGAAGCCTAGAAGCTTCTAAGCCAAAACAACCCCCATCTCTGACAGCCTTTGTCCAGTTTCAAGGAAATGCATGTGAGTGACTAGGCTCATGACTGCAAGTCCTCAGAAGAGGGCATTGTTCCTGCAGGCAACATTAAAGACATTGAAAGCGACTTATAAATAGGTGGTCTGGGATTGTTTATGAGAAGGAACATTAAATGATTCTGGGATTAGCATCTGCTCCCAAGTTTGTTTATTCTAAACACAGTCCAGCTTTGCATGATAATTTTCCAGTGGACTAGAATTCCAGGGGGGATTGTTTCATTTGTTTATGTTAGATGTTTATCTTCTCCTTCACGTACTGTATCTTCCCTCACATTAGGAAATTCCAACCCCCCCTTGACTTCAGCTGTCTCAGTTTTCCTAACTTAGATATTTATCTGCTACGTAGCTTTATCTTCACATACAGTGCAAATGTGTATTACATTGACTCTTGGTTCTTGGTTCCTCTGGTTTCAGTTCTCACTCTCCTTCCTTGTTTTCAGCTGAAGGGCTATCAAGTTATGGGTCCAGGGTCAGATGAGGAACCTAGAAAGAACATCTGAATACTTTTAACCACTATCTGCCATATCCAGCAGCCTTCAAGTTATTATCTTATTTTAGAGGGACGATTATGAAAAAGGTTACCCATAAAGCCCCACTCAGCCTTGCTTTCTGGGCAAGGCTCACTCAGTGTGCTGAGTCTGGGATTGGTAGGGATCCTCTCTATAGAAGGAAGGTTGGCTAGCCATGGGGCAGCTCCAAGTTTAATGCAGGTTTGGCTGTACATGATTTTCATATATACACATTACCCTTGGAACCCAACCTCCACATAAGATGCAGGCCAACTGTAATCAAGCTGCTTTGTTCTCTGAATGGGCAACAGGCTAAGATTGGGAAATGATGTAACAGGATTGGTTGGGGGGTTCATTAGAACAATGCTATTGTTAAATGCTGTCGCTGGATTGGTCAATGGCATTTATTAGGGCCACTCTATCTCTATACTAACTGCTGTGTCTTGAAGGACTCCTGAATGTTAACAAGACAAGGGGAAGAAGATTTAATGGGGGAGTGTTTAGCACAATGCCCCACCTGTGGGGGAAGGAATTGCCTGAAGAAAAAATATGTTTTCCTCTGCTGGAGCTACTGTAGGTACTGTATATACAGTTATTGCATGAGAGTGCAGATTGGGAACTGACTGGTCATACTGAGAATGAACTCCTGGGAGACTCAGCCAACGATCAGGGTGGGGTACAGAGATTACTGGTTTTGTGGGGGGAGGGTGTAGCCCTGTTTTTCAAGGAAGAAAAACTGCCCTTGTGTTTTACATATTTTAGTAGGCAGATCTAGTAGTAGGCAACCTGATTTTGACATCATAATTAATGCTGCAATTCCCTAACAACAAAGGATAGCTTTTCCTTTTGCTTAGACACTCTTCAGGTTTGTTCTTCTTTCTTCATTTTGTGCTGAAACCTTGTTTATGTCTTTATACAGCAGCTGAAAAGAAAAGGTAACAATTCGCCAGAGCTCAGCAAAGGTAGAATTGCCTTTGCATAATAGATTTCTCAGTCGTTGGCACTGTGATATTTTCCCCGTCTGCCTTGAATGACTGTTACATTAGACACGGGCCCTTCATACACTTGTGTATATGATTCCTTTTTATGATTTGCTTTTTGAATAGCCCCATAGAATTCAGTGAAACTATTCATATCTTTTAAAATGTGTGGGTGAAAGAAGCAAAATCAAGGCCTTTGTTCACTCAATGCAAATTTTAAATAAAAGGACTCACCAGTCCCTCATCAATAGAGAGAAAATCAAAGGTGGGGAGGGGAAAATTGGCAGTATTATGGAGCTGCCTCGCTTATAGTACTGGGGGAGAGGGATGAATATGCTTTCAAAGTGATCAGTAAAAGCTAGATATGTAAACAATACTTGTGTGAAATCATGGTAAAATTATCTTTGTATTCATAAACAGCTTTCTGCATCTTCTTAGACACCTTCATCAGATACACTTTGAATAGCTACTATGCCTAAAGTAGGGCTGGGGAAGGCTGAATATTATCCACAGAGACCATTTGTAAAATATATTTGTCTAAAGCTGCTGGAAGTAGAACCATGAACCCATAGCAGTATGTGCAACTGGCTCATATGGGGAGCCTTTGGGGGAAGAGAAAAATAATGCAGTTCACGCTGTAATGTGAATCTGGTCATTTATGTTTCATGAACCACTATCACTCCCTCCAACGTGTCCAGGCCAAAAACCAGGCCACACATCTTCTGGGCTGCTCTCCAAGGTGATTCACGTGACCCAATGTGATATTGTGGCCTCAAAAAAGGTGCTTTGGGTGGTGCCGTGCTCTCACATATTTGTGGGCACTGCCTGAGATCACAGCCCTCTAAAAAGCACTTTTTCAGCACAAGATCACAGTGCCCCAAATGGCTGCTGTGCTCTTGCATGCAAAAAATGGGATGTCTTGGTTGAGTGGTATGCACTATGCAAACCAAAACGCAGCTGTCCTTCAAAATTTCCACTTCTCCAAATTTTAGGATTCAATTTTCCAGCAAAAAAAAAAAAAAAAGTGTGTTCCAAAAAGTGAACATCAGGGGAAAGTTAAAAGCTTCACTAAAAGCTTTTATTTAAAAATTATGTTGCTCTATTCCAGCACAAAGATGAGAACCACAAATAATGGAGCTCTTCAGAACACCACAGGCAGCATACTAGACGGCCTCATGTTGAAAGGACAATTGACGACATGCAAAGGCCTATCTAAAGGCCTGGGCCTGTAAATCCTATCAGGGGACACAGCCACTAGAAAGGAGGACTTGTGCAAAGCTGCAATATATATATATATTTTAAATGTGCAAACAGGAATACACACCATTCCGTCATCTCTTATTTATAACAAGTTGAAAAAGATACACATGTCATTTAAGGGATTGCAAAGGAACATGCATTCCATTTGCATGCATCCCTTTTCGTCTGCCAATTGGCAGTCCACTCCGGAGGGGTTCCTGTGTCTGTAAATTTGACCCACTTGGGACAAAAGAGGAAAGTTAAGGTCTTTTTTAGATTCCCAATTATAGAGACGAGGGCACTATTTTATACAAAGCGGCTAGGAACCAGAAACATAGATTGCAGTGGACAGAGTAAAGAGCAACTGTGAAGCAGATCAGAATTTTTTTTTTAAAAAAACACACACACCGATACAGGCAAATCTTAAAGTCTGTACACACCCCTAAGAGAAACAAAGAAAAACCATAATTGATATATTCATCCATTGCTTTAAGGATAGCTTTAAGGAAATATTAGGTTTTTAGTGGTTTAACTCCAGATTCATGCTCATTAGCTGCTTATAGCTTAACTCTGACACTCCATGGGCATGTATGTTAGCAATATAGATGGACTGATATTTGTCAATCATGTTTCTAACAAGATATATTTATTGGGGGGTGTAGTTTATTTCAAACAAGAATAGCCATCTTCTGTAGTCTTGGGAGCTACCCTATTCTTTATATCTAGTAGTTAGATCTCCCAAAAGGATAGCCCAAAGGATAAGTATCTGTATAGAATACATTTTAATCTAAACTATGTATGGTGAACTCAGAAGACTATCTGGAGGATGGATGCTTTTATCTGACCCATTTCTGTTAAGGTGAACAAATAATATTCCATGCTGAAATGATCTATTTTTGCACTGTTGTGTGTGTTGTATGCACCAGAGAAGATCTGGGAGAATCCCATCCTGCTGTGTGACCAATCCCTTGCTGTTTGTTTGTGAGCGTGTGGCTGTTGGGTCAGTCAGAAGGGTTTTCTTTCTCTAGGGCAAGACGTAATGTTCCATTCCAGGTTGGAATGCCATCTTCCTTCTGGGTCAGGATGCAATAACCCTTTGCAGGCTCTGGTGTGTGTGTGTTTTGTGCGTAATGGCTGCTAGTCATGGTTTGATGTCTCTACACAGCCCATGGAAGAGTGTAGACTGCTGTACAATACTTGCTTCCAAGTTTGACTTGAATACCTGAGGTTTGTGTTACCAGTATTAAATACAATTCTTTGCCATGAATTTTAAATGAAGTGGAAGCTCTCACCAGAGGTTTGTTAAAAGCAGGCTAACAGTTGTTCTCTCCTTGCGCTTCTCCCTCTCCCCCTCCTTTTTTGGGTTGGAAGAGGTTTAAATTATATATTAACCAAAAAGGTAAACAGAATAAAATGGGCAATAAAATATTAATGGAAGATGTAGTGGAATTGTCTTCTGCTGCACTTAAAATGGCCTGAATGATTGAGCTGTGAATTGCTCTCCCTTAGGTATTGAAATATTCATCAGTATTTAATAAATGTTCGCCTGCGTAGCTACTCATGTTTACACTACAGCACTTGCTGGAGAGTGCTTACGAAAGAAAACATTATAACGGAAGGTGAACTTTGCAGTGCAATGAGTCACCTTAAATTATACAGCACGCAGAGCAGAGGAGACAAGAGAAATCTCTGAACTGACAAATGAGAAGCCAGCATCACTTAAGAGCATCTTTTGTTAAAGGAACTGCCCATGGATGGTAAAAGGGCTCTACGGCTCCAATACTCTTTGGAAGCTTTTTAAAGATTTACCTCGTTTGCATTTTTTTTAAAAAAAACACCTTTCCTCCTTATGCCTAAGTCATGTTCTATAATGACTTGGGATTCAAATGCAATTACTGGAAGCACCCTACCACTTTTTTTTTTGCCAGAAAGGAAGGGGGAATGTGACAGAATAAAAGTAGTGCAACAAATTAATTAAAGAGCCAGGTAACAAGCAACATGGACTTGATTTGCATTATGCACATTTTTGAATTGTATGAAGGTATTCATTGCCAGCATAAGGTGTCAATGAATGAATCTACAGGGAAAGCTAAAATTTGATAATAGTTTCCTGGCAAGGATCCTGAAAGAAACGCCTTTTTCCATATCAGCCTGCCTGTGTCTTAAAACCTTCTCCAAGAAACACCATAACCAGACACTGGAGAGACCTGTCAGGAGTAAGCATGGACCAATGGTACCAAATAGTATGGGAAACAGCACTACTAGAAAAATTAACTAATAAACTGAAACTGACACGGGGACAAACAGAAGAAGACGCCTTCACCCCGGTATGGCTCCCCTTTATCACATACACAGCCCAACAGGACAATGACAATAATCCACCAACAGCATACAAATCAATATGGCTAACCTGATCCAAAACACCCACCCACCTCACTCACACACGAAAACAAAGATCACCACAGCCAATCACAAGCAAACAATCACACCCTAGGCCAACCCCAACCTCTCTCACCGCCAAAGGAACACAAGTGAACAACACAAGCAACGCTGACACCAAACTCTACATACATTAAACATAATAGAAACACCGCCACCCGACCCCACCCCTACCCATCTTCCCTCTCTCCACCCCCCCTTTCTTTTTTCTTTTTCTTTTTTCTTTTCCTTCTCCCCCTAATGCCTCAACAAATGAAATGGATTTGTAAAAATGTTACATGGAAAGAAAAAAATACGAGGCACTACACTTCTGTAAAACAAGAAAATCCTTAATAAAATATTAAAAAAAAAAAAAAAACCTTCTCCAAGTGCCTCCCTGAGTGGTGGCAGTTTATGTTTGTACAAAGAAGAGGCCCTTTTTGTGGTAGCACCCCAACTATGCAAAGTCCACCCAAAGAGGTAGACTTGGTGGATAAATTACAATCCTTTTGATTTCAGGTGTGCCCAGGCATTTTAAATAGTTACGCTATCTCAGTCTGTTTTTGGTTTTGATAGCAGGGATGGGAACCTATGGCTCGCCAGATGTTGCTGGGTGACAATCCCATCATCCCTGATCATTGGCCATGCTGGCTGGAGCTGATGTGAGTTGGTGTTCATATCCATGGATGTGTCACACGAATAGTTCAAGGTGGGAGATCTGAAGGTGGTTTAACCACCCATTCAATGTCCTGCTGAGTATTGGGTGCTGCTGCTGAAATGGAGAGTCTCTTCAAATCCGATTTGAGAATGCAGTTGAAGGTTAGTTGCACATCTGTAAAACTTCACACGTTCACCGAGGAGAAAGAATCCAGCTGGAAGATCTGTATCTACCCTCCGTGATGACAATATGCCCTTGCTTTACAGAGGACAATCTTCTATTTGGAGACTGGTTGGTCCTCCATTTAAAGAAATAATCTGTTTGAAGGGCTGTCTGCTCCAAGTCCGCTTTAAAGATAAAGCACCATAAGAAGGGAGATCAGAGAGGGCCTTGAAGATACCCATCATATGTGAACACCTGGAAGGCAGACCAAGCAAGCACACAGGTCATTTGGTTACAGTCTTCAACACTATGGTAAGATGTGCTGTACTGTTATTTAAATTATAGGCATTATTTCCAAATTTGCATATGCTCAGATAAATTTCTGAATTGTTGTCCATCAATTTAGGATCCTAGGGTAGTTTACAACATTTACAAATCTCTTATTATTTTGGCAGGGTTATGGGTTAAGCGAGGTCTTATTTTTCCAGTCTATGCATTGCATACTGCATTGGTGAAAAAGAAAGGAAAACTACTATGCCAATAAGCTACTAGATTATTGTAAAGGTTAAAAAAGAAGAAGAAAGAAATGAGAAGCTCAAGCAGTTGCCAAAGGATAACGCATCGAGACAGCTGAATTGTCCAGTGCAGTTTAGCAAATGACTTGAACAACAGTGACTTTTAATATCTGTATTTAATATCTAATCTAGCTGTTATATATATTGATATAGAATCTCTGTGACGGGGTGAGCTCCCGTTGCTCTGTTCCAGCTCCTGCCAACCTAGCAGTTCGAAAGCATGCCAGTGCAAGTAGATAAATAGGTACCGCTGTGGCGGGAAGGTAAACAGCGTTTCTGTGCGCTCTTGTTTCCGTCATGGTGTTCCATTGTGCCAGAAGCGGTTTAGTCACGCTGGCCACATGACCCAGAAAGCTGTCTATGGACAAACGCTGGCTCCCTTGGCCTGAAAGCGAGATGAGCGCCACAACCCCATAGTTGCCTTTGACTGAACTTAACTGTTCATGGGTCCTTTACCTTTACCTTAAAAGACGGATATCATCTCAGAAAACAATTTTATTCTATGAATATAAGAATTGTAAGAAAGCTATCAGTGTACAAAATAAAACGGGTTTTTTCCCCCAAAACAAGTACGAGGGCGGACACAAAAAGCTAAAGGTGGGTAATATCTAGTTATGTCTGTCCTTTGTATAATGGAAATCAACAAGCACAGCAATAGTTTTAGTTCTTTATTTCTCTCCCAACAGCCTCTTCCCCACATCAACTAAAACCTGCTGTAAGGAATCCCCCAACCCTTCAGCTTCACCTTTTGGCAGGGGGAAAAAGTGTGACTAGAAGTTGTACAAGCCTGTTGTACAAGCATTTTCTATTTGTGCAACACTGGATCTCATTCAATACATAGCACAAAATGATTACGATGACACATGAACCCTTTTAAATGCTAGACAATAATATCCAGGTGTGTTCAGAATAATTGCATCCATTACACAATGGGCTAGCTTTATAATATAACCTCTACAAAAAGGTTAGCACAACTACTCAAGCTGACTGAGAAGTTCACACTCCATTATGTAAAATGCAAGTTTAAACTGGCAGGGCAAATTGAAACTCCCATGTATAGCCAAGAAGCTGCCTAATTTGGGTTTTAGACAACACGCGCATGTGCACACACACACCTCTAACAGAAATGGAAATGAAGTGATACATTCAGGCCATTGGTATTTGGATACCTTGATCTTATCAGTGTATTTATTTACACTGAACTCTGCTTATCTCTTCTCCCTTTCAGCAGCTAATTGTTCCTGGGGGCTGAGATGGGAGGACCAGGAAAAATTAGTCAGGAAGGGAGAGATAAGATAAGCAAAGATAAACAACGGCCTGATCAAGGGACCCGGGGCTCCTGCTTCTCTGTTTGTTTGCCCACAATCCCCTCCAGCTTTCCATCTCTGGGAGTTTAGGAATTGCCAACAGACTACACATGGCTACCTCTGTGTTGAAATATAGTGAAGCCAGGCTCCATCAGAGATGGAGAACCTGTGGCTGCTCAGATGTTCATGGATTCCACCTCCCATGATTCCTTATTGTTGACCTGGGAGGCTGAGGCTGATGGGAGTTATCCAAACAACATCTGTAGCGCCAGAGATCCTTCATTCCTGCTCTACGTTTTATTCGCCAGAAACATATGCAACTGAGGAATCAGCTTCTCCAGCCAGACAACTGAGAAATTAAGGGACTAGACCATGTCACATCATATTGTCATGAGTTCACATGTGATGCAGTACAGAGATTTTCCTCAGGGGGAAAAAGGCAGTGACATCTAAAAATTCCCAACAAAGAATATTTGTGCCTAGGATGTAATGTTTAAAGAAGGCTTCATGTGTGTGGGAAAAAGAGACCCATCCAACAGGAAGGATGCTAAATTAAATATTTGTTTGACATAATGGCTTATGCTAATTGCTAATGGATGTTCAGAGCAGAGTTTGGAGAAAACTCAATACTGTTCTGTTTTTGAAAATGAATCGAGCCTATAAGCACAAATGCACTGACTGTGTCCTACTGAGTCACATAAAGTAGCAATAAAGAAATTACAGAGCTGCTTTAATACAATGATCCTATGTACACTTATCTGGGAGTGAGTCCCACTGAAATCCATGGGAATAACATCTAAGAAGCCATTAAGTTACAGGTTACTTAAAAACAAACACATCTAAGTTATGGCATTAGTATGTGGACTGGTTCATATATAATGCTAATACATGCTTTATTAAACTGTGGATTATTAAACCATGCTTTAGACTTATGTATGAACCCTGTTTAGCAGCTTAACTGTCATGGTATTGCTGGAGAATGAAGGGGAGGAGCAGAGACAGGCAGAGGAAGGGGGGCAGGAAGTGGCGATGGAGGAAAGAAGGGAAAGCCAGGAGGAGGAACGGCTCACGGATGTTGAAGTGTGCAGTGAAACAATGCCTATTCCGTCTGCCAAAGAAAGGAGAGTGTTAAAGAGGAGGGGACAGAAACATCGCGTGAAACTTCCACGCCTTTTCTGTTGGAGACGGGGCGGGCATAAGGCACTCCCAGAATCTGAGCCGGAGGATTCGGATGCATGATTGTAACGTGCTGCTTGTACATATGTAAAATAAAGACTGTATACAGTGGTGCCTCGCAAGACGAAATTAATCCGTTCCGCGAGTCTCTTTGTCTTGCGGTTTTTTCGTCTTGCGAAGCACGGCTATTAGCGGCTTAGCGGCTATTAACGGCTTAGCGGCTATTAACGGCTTAGCGGCTTTAAGAAAAAGGAAACAAACTCGCAAGAACTCGCAAGACGTTTCGTCTTGCGAAGCAAGCCCATAGGGAAATTCGTCTTGCGGAACGACTCAAAAAACGGAAAACTCTTTCGTCTAGCGAGTTTTTCGTCTTGCGAGGCATTCGTCTTGCGGGGCACCACTGTATATGTATCTCTGACTGAGCAGAGGCATTTCTTGCGAAGAGCATTCACAAGCCATCACGTTAACTATGGTTTGTTTCCTGCCAACAAACCATTATCTGCAACGATGGTTTATTGTTGGCTTTTACTATGGTTTGGTGTTATGTGTGAACCAATCACTTTTCGTTAACCATGGTTTGCTTGGCCATCCCACCTCAGACCACTCACCAAGGCACAAAGGCAGGAGGCAGGAGGAGTTCGAAAGCAAACCAAATTTTAAAGAAACAAGGCATGATTTGATCATTTCTGGGATAACTCATGGTTAACTTATGATTTGTTAAATAAACAATGACTTAGCATTATGGGCAAACGAGACCTATGTCTGCTGATAGATATGCTCATACTGGCTGGAAATTATTTCCTTAAACAAACCAATATAGTGGTAACTCGGTTTTCAAACATAATCCATTCCGGAAGACTGTTCAAGTACTGAAACGTTTGAAAACTCAAAACATAAGCCTTAATACAGAAAACTCAACATGGAAAACTCAATACGGAAGCCATGTGGCATGTTCGTCTTCTGAGGTTTGTTTGAAAGCCGAAGCATTTACTTCTGGGTTTACAGCGTTCAAAAACAGAAATGTTCATCCACGGAGATGTTCAAAAACCAAGGCACCACTATATTTATATTTTGTGTGTGCAATGTCAGTTTGCAAACTACCCTTACAGTGGCATGAAACTATTTGATGTTACCAATTTAAACACTGTATTTCTAAATGAAGGCATTTGTGTTGGAGGTTGACTGGAGTGCATGTAAGAGTTCAAAATATTTTCTAAGGAGCAAAAATACTTTTGATGTGTACAGTTAGAACTGGGATCACACAGAGGGCACAGCTACATGTGTTGTGAAATGTGTTGCTTTAAATTGAATGAATGGTTTTGCAGTCACAAACAGCTGTCATGGAGAGTGGGGAGCTGTTCAGGGCTGGATCTGCCGGAGGTGGGAAAGGAGGGTCAAACCCTTTCCTCTAGCGCTTATCGTAATTCTCAGTGGAAATCCCATTTTCCAGAGTTCTTATTTGCATCAGGAAGGAAGCTCCCATGGGCACCAATGGGAGAGTCTCTCCTAATGCAAATGGTAGCTTTGGGTGAATTTTTGCCAGGACTGTGGGGTGGGGATAAACTCCTCCTCGTTGCAGTGCATCGTCCCAGTTCTCACCACCCCAATGGCTTCTACTTGCCATTGTGAAATATTCACACAACTTAAAGCATTGTCACTAAAAAGGCCCCCAGTTTAGCCCACAGATGATTCTGTAACCATAATCCACTGGCCAACTACTTCAGTTCCAGGTATGCTTTCTTCATACCTTTTTTACCCACACCCACTGTACACACCCACCCACCCACACATGCATATAGACATACATACGGCCCACACTGAATGAATGAACTTCAGGCTATGCAATCTCTCTTGGATTTTCTTCCATAGAGAAAGCAATGGCACTTTCCCCCTCCATCTGGCAGTTTCATTCTCTTGATTCTGTTTCTTTGGTGATCCTGCTGTCAGGGGGAAGCTTTCCTTTATCTCTCAGCTTTGTTTCTTATCCTCATTGAACACTTACCTTCTCCCTTTTGGCTATCCCTTTTAATTCCTTTCTTCCGCTGGTGTGCATTATTAACGTTGGAACTGAATTATTTACAGCGACTCTGTAAAATGTCATTAACGACTTGAGACAGAGAGCAGTACGTCTTGTGCGGACTCAGTGAAATGGGGGGAGATAAGAGGGGGGGAGACATCTGGAGAACACTGCTTGGGAAAAGCTGAAGAAGCTCAGTGGGCAGAGGGGAAGAAACTATTTGCCCTGACTTCCCCCCACCTTCCCCCCAAACCTTTTCTCACCTCTCTCTGCACGTTGCCTCTGCCTAGAGTTCATTTCCCTGCTCCCTTCCAGACAGATCCTATTCTATCAATGCCAACTTTAAGAGACAGGTCATACCTCCAAGGTAGGGCACAAGACATCATGGAGGAGAGGACTACTCATGGCTACTAGCCATGTCTGCTATGCTGTACGTCTATGGTTGGAGGCTGTAGTGCTTCTAAATAAATAAATAAAAGCCTCTGGCCATATATTGACCATCATCAAGAAGCATACATAGATAGAGCCAGCTGCATCTCAGAAGGGA
Source organism: Podarcis pityusensis (assembly GCF_964106645.2). Taxonomy (NCBI): domain Eukaryota; kingdom Metazoa; phylum Chordata; class Lepidosauria; order Squamata; family Lacertidae; genus Podarcis; species Podarcis pityusensis. The sequence goes on from NC_138036.1 coordinate 57,907,468, forward strand.
GTTATTTTCACAGCTTGGGGCCCACCACAGAGAAGGCCCTCTTCCATGCAACAACCCCACAAACTTCACATTTCAGGAGTATTGCCAGCAGGGCTTTCTTTGCAAATCTTAACACCCAGGGCAGGTCTGTGTGGGAGGAGATGCAACTTCAATTATTTATTTAAAGCCCTGTGCACTTCATTGCTCCCCGCCCCATCCATTGCTAGTTTGATAGGGAAAGAATGTTCTAGTTGTGAGAACAGCAAGTAATCATGGTGCTCAGTGCCTGCTTTCTGCATTAATAAAAATAAAATGAAAAAGGCAATCTGATTAAATTATGTGAACCTTTTCTTATGCCAGTGGAGCTTAACTAAGCAAACAGGAGCAGTGCGGCAAATCAGTGTTGGTTTATTAAAGATCAGAATTCAATATCTCAATGGTTGAAGAGCTTATGCCCCAACGTACTCTGTTGTTTAACTTTTCTGTGCTGAGGCAGTGAATGCCGTGGCACTGAGAGAAGTTTTGTCAGGACAGTAACACTTAACTGAAGTGGTGATGAACGATAAAGGAAGAGGTTGTACTGTCATCTGCACTGTTGTGAATGTGGCCACAGTTCTGCACAGACATGCTACAAGAAATGTTAGGTGTGGAAATAGCTCCCCTTCCTTTGATGACTACTCCACATGATGGCCACATGCAGCCTTCAGGCTCAGAAGCCAAAAGGCTGCAATTGCCAGTTGCTTTGGAGCAACAGCTTCCCGGCTTCCCATATAGCAGGATACTGTAGGAAATCGCATGCTGGAGTTGAAGGACCACTAGTCTGATCTAACATTGTTTTCTTATAACCAACCCACCTACATGAAATCATAGAGATGGAAGGTATATTGAGGGTCATCTAGTTCAACTGCCTGCAATTCAAGTCCCATCAGCCTAAGTTAGTATGGCTGATGGTCAAAGATGATGGAAGTTGGAGTCCAACAACATGCAGAAGGCCACAAGTTCTCCATCCTCCAATATATATAAACTGAAGCATATGTAATAGTCAGGAATGATGGAAGTTGGAGAGTCATGATTCCCCAACAGGAAACAAAGCATACTCAGAGGAGAAGAGCAAAGTGCTGAAGGTAAAGAAAAAGTTGCCAAACTGACGTATGTGGCTCCAACAACCATCGGTGAAGATTGAGCTCCCCTCACCCCTGGATTTTTGATTGGTTAAAGGGTCATTTGTAAAGAAAATAAAATGGTAAGCACAGCACTGCAAACAGAGTAAGTAGACAGGTCAACAAACCTGAAATTACAGGAGGCAGATTTGCTCTGCAGTAGTGCTGTGCCTAAAAATGTCTCCTCTTTTTAAAGACAACAGCAACATTATCCAGTAATTAGTGAGAAAAGCGATTGTATTCAAACATTTTCAAACGGGGAGATCTTGGGCTGGATTTCTGGAAAGCAAAAGAAGGTTTGCTATGAGAGGCTGCCCATAGTGTGCCGGATAGCTGTTTCTCATTTTTTTTGTAAAAATGGAGTGTTCTTTTAATTTTAAAGAAATCAGTATGGATATGGAGATAGATGATGATATACAGATAGATAGATAGATAGATAGATAGATAGATAGTAAAAAGAAGAACTTCTCAGGCAATCTGTAGCTGTCTTCCTTGGCTTCTTGTACTTCATTTAAAACTCAGAGGAAGACTAGGTTTGGAACTGCCCAATAAAGATGCTAGATTGTTTTTGTATGCCACAACTGCTGCTAGAATTTTGCTGGCCAAAAAATGGAAATCACAAGAAGTACCAACAGTGGAGGAATGGCAGATGAAGATGATGGATTTTTCGGAGCTAGCCGACCTGACCGGAAGAGTCCGTGACCAGAAGGAGGAGGAGTACCAGGAGGAATGGAAGAAATTTAAAGACTATTTAACTAAATATGCTAAGATAATTTAAATAGAAATACTTGCAAGTACCAGATTGGCCTAGGATTTAAATAAGTGATGTTATTGAATAATATGTTTAAAGTTAAAATGGAAGGAAAGAAAGATGTTAACGCATGAAGTAAATTACATGTGAAAATAGTTTTGGAAAACTGTTATAATGATATACATTGAAACTCAGCCTGGGGGAGTCGAGGAAGTCACCCAACAATGTAAAGAAAAATGGAACTATTATACTTAAGATTTATGTTTGTTTGTTTGTTTGTTTGTTTGTTTATATAAATGGAAAATAATACATTTTTTTGAAAAAACACACTCAGGGGAAGACATCATGAGGGCTTTTCAAATCAGGAAGTGCAGACATCTGAGTAAACTGCACAGACACATCACCCACATCTACCTCACAACAATAAGGTAAGTTGAAACCAGCACCACCGAAATTACAAATAAATTGTTACAGAAAGTGGCAGAAAAATTGAAGTTTCTTTAGCAGGGGAAGAAGAGTTTTGGGAAATTGGAAGACAGGTTTCAGCACAGCCCTAAAAGACATGGAAAGAAGACAGCAGCTCTGTAGTTGCCCACAAGAAGCAGGGAGGTCCTGATGAGGAGAGAAGGTTTTGGATTAAGTCATCTATAAAGCCTTCAAATAAATGGGAAGGATAAGATCAGGGTTGCTGGCTATTGGCTTAGAAGCGGGAAGAGAACTAGGGCAAGGGAGTATGGTAGATACCTCTTTAAAGTAATTGTCACATTTTAAAGCAAATATGAATAAGCAGGAATCCTGTGACAAACCCAAAGGTCATCTTCAGAGGCTCTCCTCCAGCTGCCCCACCAGATTTGTTGAGGCAGGTGGCTATTAAAGAGCAGCCTTTTAAAGTATGGGTGTCCTAGTTGTGGAACACCCTCCTGAGAAGCTCACACAGCACCTAGTTAGTTATTTATTAAAATCTATATATTGCTTGATCATAATAAAACCTCTAAGTGGTTTACCTTGTGGTGTTTTCAATGCTTGGCCCCTTCCAACTCTGCAATTCTGTGATTTCCCCCAGCTTTTCAATTTTAAAAACATGTCTGTGCTTTAGACTTTGGGCACTGCTGGTTGCAGCCTGGTTTATTCTGATGTTGTTTAAGCTGGTTTTAAATGGGATGTTATATATTTTATATTTTATGGTTCACTGTTGCTGTTTTCTAAAAAAAAAAAAAGTTTTGCACCTCCCAGGGAGTGTACTGTAATTGGGTGGCATAAAAATGTTGTAAGAAAATGAAAGAAAAGCTAACAATTCTATTGCTGTGTAAGTGCAGAAGTCGCTTGCCCAGTGAGGCAGCTAGTCTGCTGCCGGGGGGCATTGCTGCTGTGTACCAGGAGGGCGAAGGGTGAGATAGTGGTGAGGTCAGGGCTGTGCAGGGACAACAGCAGTGCCCCTTCCAGTGGGTGAGCTGCTCCTTCGTAAGTGTTTATGGGCAGAGTCTATGCCCTCATAGCTAAAACTGATCCACCCTACTAGACTGGTCCCTTCTTGCCATGTTAGAAAAATTTAGAACAGGGAAAAGCCAACCGGTTGCTGAATATAGACTGTCTACTCTACAGTGATCATGACAGAGCGCCTGTCTATAAATTATCCTTGCTTAAATGCCAAAGCATTAACACCACCCAGAAGTCAGTCAGTCTTTATTTTCAGCTTTTGCCATCATAATATGAGTAGATTAGATTCACACCCAGAAAAACCTGGCAAGCAAACCGGGTCGGTGAAATGAGGTCACGGACATGCTTTATAGCTATTTTTGATTGTACATGAATACTGATATGGATCTTTCCTTGCTAGCACCTGTTCTCATTCAAAAGCCTACATATTCATGTTCCCAGCAGGAGCTGAGCTTAACACTGGTGCTAAGTAAACAGCCTATTACTAGTAAAAAGTGCTGCTGGTGGTGATGACCTTTCATGATGGCATCGGTGCGCATTTAGCCAGTATCCCCATATCTAGCCTGGCAGGCATTGTGCAGAAGATGTTGACAAAAGGGCTGCAACAGTAGCTATGTCACAATAATATTAATACAACATAGGAGCCTGTAATTTATTCCCCTGAAATGGTTGTGTAATAAACGCCAACATAGTAAATCACTCATTTCAAGGGTCAAGGTGACCGCAAGTATGCAGTCTTATATTGCAACCCAAGAGAAACTATTCTCATTCCACAGAAATGCCTGAAGCCATTAAACCAATCTCCCTCTGGTATCCAAACCTCTTTGTGGAAAAAGATAGATCTTCCTGTTCAATTTTCCCAAAAAATAAAAATAAACGGCTGATTAGTCTTTATTTGCAGCAATTGCCATCATAACAGAAATAAGCTCAGTGGTAAATGTTGATGTGCAGGAGCTCATCTTAGCAGCTTCCAAGAGTTATTCTCAAAGAGGGCCCCAAAATGCAAGCAGCTGTGTTGACTATATTTACAGAAATCACACAATTACATAAAAAGTAATAATTACAAATCTTAACACACCTCTCCAGTTCTGAGAGCTGGACTGGAAACTTTTAGATAATCAAAAATGAATCTCTTACATTACAGCAAAAAAGTTTTATATGTCTTGGGACATGTTTTATTTGGTAAAAAATAACCATAATTTAATATACAACAGCTCACAAAACACACTGTATAAAATTAAGTCCTGAGTATGCAAAATACATATCTTGCTTTCTGGTAGCATTGAATTAAAGGCAACAGTCAATGATGCTTCGGCTCTTGTTCTGCTTTCTCAGTGGAAAATTTCTTGGGCTCTTCAGTTGTCCATTCTTGTAAGCAAATTTTGTTCTGGAAAATAAATGGGAGATGAAAAATAATTTTCTCCTCAGGGAGATGTAACTGCAGGAAATGAGGTGATAATAAAAGGGCAATTATCATTTGTTATAAATGGGCCATCCATTTGAATCATTTATTTATTTAAAGTATTTTATATCTTGCCTTTCTGACTGCACAGGAGTCCCTCACAAACTGTTCAAGTCAACAACCAACACACAACAAATAAGTAAAACACAACTAAAAGAAATCTGTTTATCTAAGACATGCAAAGCAGCAATTTTTAAAACACCAAGATTTGCCCTCACATATCACCCAAACCAAAAAGGTTCTCAGGGCAGAAGTGTTTTTAACCTTACTTGGAACTACATCTGTGAGGCAGCCAAAGGGCCAGCTGCTTGGGAGGCCCTGCAGAGTCCAGTTGCTCCTGCCAGCCACATAACAGGACCTCTCCAGATGACCTTAGATCAAAAGCAGACTCATGTGGTAGGAATAGGAGGCAGTTCTTTAGACATCCTGATCCTAAGCTATTCAGAACAACCAGCACTTTGAATTGAGCCCAGAAACGCACTAAAAGCCAGTGCAAACAATGCAATCCTAGGGTCTCAGCTTGGTGTAATTAGGGGATGGGTAACCATGGGCAGATTTGCTTTCTTCTGGCACTTGGCACACCAGTCACAGCTGGCAAAGGCACTCTTGACCACAGCTGATCCTGAAAACTCAGGAGCAAAGCTGGTTCCAGGAGCCCCTGGATCATAGAAGTGCAGTCCTGCCCAAAACATTGTGTTCTCATTGACAGATCGTCATTGCTGATTAAAAATACTTTGGTCTTGTCTAAACTTCCTTCTACTTGACCACATCAAACCAATTATGAAACCCTATTCATTCAGTGCTTTTTTCTGGGGGGACGCTGGGATATGCATACCCCTAAACATTTTGTGAATCTAAGTTTGGCCTCATTGAGGGCCAGTATTTCAATATGAATAGAAAAATTGAGAGTACCCCTAAGCATTTTTTTAGGAAAATAACACTGAATATTCTTATGTAGGCCATTGAAACAGGACCATGCTTTTACCTGGTCCCCAGTTTCATGTCTCCTTCTTCCAGCTTGTCTGTTATATGTGTTTTGGTTTTTTGTAGGCACCCCCACACTTTCAATATATGAGCAGCTGCTCATGTGTAGGGGCACCATACGACCACGACACTTACGCCACTGAGTGCCCTGGTTGCAGCTGAGTGTCTTGATTGCATGGAGCCCCTGCACACATGCAGCCATTGGAGGAGTGCAGCCCCTACTCCAGATTAAGTACAGCAATGCCTCCCATGCTAGTACTGTATATTCAGTGCTTTAGTGATTCAAATCATCAGCTGAGAATATCCCCAGCCTCCCTAGACTGGGATGAAATAGAGAAATATAGCTCTCTGTTATCCACCTGGTAGTGACAATACATTCCAAATTTCCAAGTGACCTCTTTCACTATGGATGTTTAAGTAGCATGGGAGACACAATAGCTCAGCTGAATTCAGCCAAAGGCCTATTTAGTTCACCATTCTGTTCCCACAGTGGCCAATCAGATATCCATGGGAACAGAGTGATGTCCTGGGCTAGAGGCCTCCTCCTTAGATGAATGAAGAAATCCCCCTGCCCAAGTTGTCTTATGAACAGGTTAGTTGGTTTCAACATGCATAGAGATTGTATATCTAGCTCCTCTTAGAAGGTCAGTGATATATTTGGCTAACTGGCTGGAGAAAAGCCCTTCAGTAAGTCTATAAACCCTAGACCAATATGAATGTAATCTAATTCTAATAAGACACCTAGAAAACTGTAAGTCACAGTTTTTAATACCATAAATCACAGTATTTAATCTGCAAAACCTATGGTTTAACAGTAGAACTGAGGAAGAAGAACTAAGTCTAGTGTTATTAGGCATAATGTTGCACTTGTGAATGTCATGCATACCTTGAGATATACATGGGGCAAATGTCCATATCTCAGAAGTGTTGTTGGACCAAATAGCAATCTTATTTGCCTCAGCTGAGTTACTTCTTAACAAGTAAATAGTAAACAAGTTCATCGTTGGCAAGTTCTGCCACCACAGCTGGCCTGGCAGTGGAGGTAGAAATGGGGTATGTCAGTGGTTCGTTGTGGGAGGCCATGGATCTGCGAGATGCTAAACGCCTCAGTCCCGCATAACCTTCCCCAAATAGGCCTGGAGCTACTCCAGCCCTGTAGCTGTCGTAGTCAATGGGAGGGGCAGGGAGGTTTTATTAGAAGCTGCTCCTCCCATGTTATGTTCCGGCCACAGCAATTTGGCACAGGGCACTGGATGTGGAGGTTGCTCTGTGAAACTCCCTACCCTATGATGTTTCCTTGTATTTCTGAATCAGATTCCTTTTCTGCAGAGCTAATAAGTCCATGATGACATTGGCTTTCTTTCTTCTTGATTCCTCCCCACCTCCTGTTTCACAGACAGCAGCATTTCCTTTTGCGTGGCTGTTGGAAGTGACATTGAGGACTCCTGTGAGTCTGACATGATAAACACAGCCTAGTTTACCCTGGAAATGACTGATGAGACGAGGTCAGAGTATTCACCCACTGTAACATATCCATCAGGCCAGCGGCTGCTTTTGCCTCTTGTCTAAGCAACGGAAAGCATAATAATCAGGCACTGCTGTAACTTGTTCAACTGTTCAGTTGTCAGTTACAGTTATTACTATAATTTAAAATAGGTATTTAAAATAATTGCACTGAAGGACTTGCAACTAGCACCTGGCAACACCACAAGTATATGCTTGCCGGTGGATTTCATTTTTGTTAGTCTATCATCATTAAATTACAATATAACATGTGAGTGTGTGTGTATGTGTGTATAGTCTTCTCTAGCTGTTTTTTAAAGTACATTTTCTCTAACAGATATCTTCTCACCACTTCCCTCCTTTTCTGCTGGAGACAAGCACTTTAAAAATAACAAACTGGATAACATCAAAGCAATTTAAAAATACACAGAGACAGCTACTATATGCAATTTGGCAACACTTAGTCAAAATTTATTCCTTATGGCCAATAAAATCAGTAATTAGCATCAGTAGTTTGTTAGGGAGTGAGGCCTAAGAAGGCGCCATCTTTGCTGCTTTTAGTGACTGGGTTCCATCTGAAGCCTTGGAGTCGTCACTGTGATCACCTTGGTGCCAGTGTGCCTTTGGTGCCCTCAAAAGGTCTCCTCAAAATCCTCAGTGCACAAGAGACTGTTCTTCCTCCTCAGTTCCTGTTTACACTGACCTGCCCTCTCTTACATTGAACCCAGTGCTGGATTTACTTCTAAGCTAAACAAGCTATAGCTTACGGCCCCACTCTCTTGGGCCCCCCCAAAAAAATGTTAAGGAAAAAAACTGGATGTACATTTCCAAAATATAAGATAAGAAAACAAATAAAACAAAACCAACATACAGCAACAGTGTTTTGTGTTGTGTAGGCTCCTATGATGTGTAGGCTCCACCTGCTAGCCTGCTCCCTAAAATATCACTGGTTTGGTCATTTCTATGTACAGTGGACCCTCCGGATATGGATTAAATTCGTTCCAGAGGGCCATCTGCACCCTGAAAAGTCAGTAGGCAGAGGCACCGCTTCTGTGCATGCGACTGAGCACTTCTGCGCATATGCGCACGGCAAAGCCCAGAAGTATACACTTCCGGGTTTGCCATGTTCATAACCAGAAAGTTACGTATCCAGAGCAGTACGTAATACATTCTGCATGGACTGGTTGCATGGCAACATGTGCAAATGGCTTGAGATACCTATTAGGTCCATAAATTGCCATATAGCATATAAAGGTAAAGGTACCCCTGCCCGTACGGGCCAGTCTTGCCAGACTCTAGGGTTGTGCGCCCATCTCACTTAAGAGGCCGGGGGCCAGCACTGTCCGAGGACACTTCCGGGTCACGTGGCCAGTTTGACAAGCTGCATCTGGCAAGCCAGCGCAGCACACGGAAACGCCGTTTACCTTCCCGCTAGTAAGCGGTCCCTATTTATCTACTTGCACCCGGGGGTGCTTTTGAACTGCTAGGTTGGCAGGCGCTGGGACCGAGTAACGGGAGCGCACCCCGCCACGGGGATTCGAACCGCCGACCTGACGATCAGCAAGTCCTAGGCCCTGAGGTTTTACCCACAGCGCCACCCGCGTCCCTCATATAGCATATATTCAACACAAAAAACAGCGACAATTTGTTGTTGACAAAGGACAGCTGGACATATAAAGGGTCCCATTACCTTCAGTAGCTGAGGGCCTCATCAAACCTAAACCCAGCCCTGATTGAACCCTCAGGTATGTCCACATTTCATTGGCTGCCAGTACCAGATACCCTCCATCCATTTCGTTCTGAACAGAGGAGAGTTGCTAAAGGGCTGGTGCATTTCATACCCTGCAACACTTTGAAGCCAAAATATGGAATGCCATCTTCCTGGAAACCACCTTCCAATTTTTTATCGTGAGAGCACGGAGGCCATTTGGGCTGCCATGATCTCATACAATTTCACATCATGGTTCCCCATCCCCCATGCTTTTTTTTTGGCACAGTGCCCCAAAATACATGTTTTGGGGGCTCTGTGCAAGATCGCGGCCCTGAAAATAGTGCTTTTCGGGGGGAAATCATGCCATGAAATAGCACAAGATCACAGCAACCAAAATGGCCACTGTTCTCTCACAATAAAAATGGGATGTCCTAGTTTTTCCAGGACACTTGTAAGCTATGGCATTTTGCTTCCACTGATATGGTCCTGGGGACATGCTTGCACCTTTTTGTGGTCCTATCTCTTTTTCTGCTCTTTGGGAATGGCAACTATTTTGATTTATGGCTTGCCCCCCACAACAGGCATTTTGTGAGTGGGACCCATGGCACATTCACTAAATTCCAAATCTGGACACTGGCTTCCAAATATTGGTGCATTTTGGAGGAGAGTTTTGGGGGGAAATAATTTTTATTTTTTAAAATTGAATAGCAGAGAATAGCTAAAATGAGACAACTGGGCAGAGGGCAGGGAAATTATTTACACTCTGAAGCACTTGCTATACCCACCCACCCACCCACCCACCACTTTTTCCCTGAGTGCTCAAAACATTCCCTATATTGTCTCAGTAATCTTACTTAGGTGATCATATAATAGTACTGCAGTAAAGCAACCGAGGGAAGAAGAGGAAAAGGAGCAAATACATAAATAATGGCCAGCCAGCAAGTTTGTGGCTAAAGTGTGATTTAATTGGGGACACTCTGGTTTCTAGCACACACTCTCAAACATACCTCTATACCAGCCCATTGAAGGCAATGGAAACTGGTGGAACCCAACCTCAAAATCTCATCTGTGAGTAAATCCTATTGAAAGCAACGAAGCCCACTTAGACCGAGGCCTTGACATTTCTGCAAACACGTACAGAGTGTTAACCCTTTTAAAAGAAACATGAAAATGAATCCCATGGAAAAAGGGGTAGAGGGAAACAGAACCACATATTACATGAATATATTTATAGCACTCGACTGCGAGGCCTTTAAGAGGCCTGCGTTGTTCTTGTCATTACAGATGCAATCAGAAGCAAAGTGAAGGATTGTTGAGGATGATTAAGGGTGTTTTATTTTAGATTGATAACTGTAAAGATGGGGCTCAGGAGTGGGAGGGAGAGCAGGGAATCATTGTGTGTGCTTGCTTGACATCACTGACTTAACGTTTGCATTTTCAACCCTCTCCTGCCTAATAACATCATGTAGTAAAATAAAGGGTCCGTTCTGGAGGTAATTGTTATGTGGGGGAATATAAACAAGCCCCATTCTGCTGTATATTTACCATGGCGCATATTTACGAGTGGGGCTTAATTAAAAGTCGGGAACACTGGAGCTATTTTTTAACTAGATGCCTATTATCTGGTGTCAAATGCTTGGTTTTAATCACGCATTTTATATCATCGTGACCCAGATCACTGCCTGTGACATACGAGATAGCGTGTTGCCTTTCCAGAGAAGACGTAGCTGAGCTTGATGGATGTTTTCTCATTCCTAACCTCATTACTACTGGCTTCCCATCCATCTAATAAAATGCTATGATAGAGAGTGGGAAGGTGCTATAAATCATAATATTCCAGCCGCTTCCAGCAGATTCATTAGAAATGCTGACTATATATCTCGCAAACAGAAAGTCAACACACAAAGTAGGTTGCTGTGGCTGCTTGCTTGTGCCAGAGTCATCTTCCCTGACTCTGCCTCCAATTGAGTTTGGATTTGTTTTTTAATGGTAAAGATGCTATTTAATGAAGTTCTGGGTGATGGGCTACTTTGACCTGATTAACCCAGTAAATTGCCAGGAAACTGTTGGTTTTAAGCTGTGTTGCAGCCTGTTATTATCTTAGTTTACCATAGAAACAATATCATTGTTACCTGAAACCTCCCTACCACCACCCGTTGCCTCGTGGGACATTTCCTATTCCCCCTCTTTATCAAGAAAGAAAGAAAGAAAGAAAGAAAGAAAGAAAGAAAGAAAGAAACTTATTTCCCATTGAACATTGTCAGGGTAGTAGCAGGGCTTATGGGTAAAGGGAAGCTTTCAGTTGTGCTCCCTTTGTTCTGTGAAGTCAAAAGCAAAGAGCCTATCAAAGGGTAAAGTATTCCAGAGCTGTGTCTGAAGCTGGAGGACCAAGCCAGCTGTGATGCCTGAAGCACGGCCTCTAAATCAGCTCCGGGGTCAAGTCGTGTTTCCTCTCTTGGGTTTGCTTTGGAGGAGCAGGGGAGTGTTCACATGCTATAAAAAGGTAACAAGAGCTGTGATCTTTAGAAAAGGTAGAGGTCAAAAGGGGAAGATGGAACATAAAGAAGAGAGAAAAACGAGAAGCAAGAGCTCTCTCTCTCTCTCTCTCTCTCTCTCTCTCTCTCTCTCCACCCCGCTCCACACTGCAAAATGCAATGGCCTATGGGTGATACCATCCCAGGTGTTTTTAGAAGACTCCATGCTTCTACTCGCGTTGCACAAAGCTGCTGGATGAACAGTTGCTGACTGGGAAATTTAATCAGCCCTGAGAAATTGAAAAGTCAACAGCTTTAGAAAGACTATCCCCCTAAATAGAGAAAGCCCTTGGCCCCTTACTCTGGCATCCAGAGAACCTGGATGGTCCAATCTTCCATTTATTATATTGAATTACATTTCACATGTACACTGCAAAACATCATAATTTTTTCTTTGGTTTTCTTCAACTCCCCCTCCCCCCATTTTCCATGATGTTTTAAATTTCTCCCCCTTGCTGTACCTTATCTTCTCTCTCTTTTATTATAACCACCATACAATAATCTCTAATTCCTTCCGTTGCTCATAGTTCAAACCTGCTCACAAATTCATCATATTATAATATTTCTTTAAATATTTAGAAAAAGGTTTCCATTGTTCCACAATCCTTGCTAGAAGAAGAAAGAAGACCTGCCAGTTAAGGAGTTCCTAGATGATCATGGCCAGCTGTGTGGATGTGCCTCAATATGTCTCAATTCCCCTTTAATAGGAAGTGCCCCCATACCGTTTCTTACTGGATAGTGTAACTATTGGGCAGTTCTTTATCAGGAACTCTATCTGGTAGTTGTGAGCTTTGAGCTTACTTGCCTGGTGCACTCTCTGGTGTGCTTGCTTGCTCCACTGAATGTCTTCAGACTGCTCATTTCCATCTGTTTTGGGCAACCATTATGATGTCAGGTGATAGACAGGTGGGCAGCCCCACTCTCCTGCCAAAGTTGGCCTGTGCAGTAAGGACTCAGCCTGCTGGATGGACCCAATTCCCCATCTCTCCTTTAAGTTCAGGCACAGTGGTATATCTTGACTATTTGGCATTGGGATGCAGAAGCTATTTGGAGTTTGGGGAAGAGTGGGGAAGACTGTCTTATGTCTGAAGCAGTGCTTTTCTTCTAGGAAAAAAGATACTGGTATTCACCATGAAATTGTTAGAGTAAGTGCCACACTGTTAACTAGTGCTTTTCTTCTAGAAAAAAAAATGTTAGTACTATGTACCCTTGAGTACCCCAAGAAAAAAGCATTGGTCTTAAGGCTGTGGGCCATATGGGGGGTAAAATCTAAGATACGGCTTTGGTGATAACATCTCTTCTCTTCGATATAGAACTACATGTTTTAACACACCATTTCTGTCAAACGCAAGATGAGAAGCAGTCCTTGCTATGGTAATCACTATGATAATTGGTAATACGGTATAATCAAATCCTTCAAGGAAACATTCTAGTGATGATATGGTTCATAATAAGCTCTGTTCTTGCTGCATATGCAGAGAGGCTGTGACAAGCTATATTTTCCATATTGGGCTGTCAGATCCAGCTTCCCAAAATATTATTTGCATATATTTGCATGTTATCTATTTAGCATTTGTGCAAACTGCTCTTTCTCACTGAATAGTTTTCACATTTTAAAATTTGCAATATGTTTGTGTGTAAGAATAAACATGGTGAGAAACTTTACACTAAAGTCTTATGAACTGCATGGCACTATGGCAGGATTGTAGATTTGGGCCACAAACCAGAGAGCAACTTTAGAGACAACAGTGATTCCTTGGGCACACAGTGAGACTTTGAAATTTCTTCTTGAACAAAGAGCCCTCGTCCTCACTCCTTGTTGCAATGGAAATTGCACTCAAAGTTTGTCAAAATTGGCTTCCCAAACCTAGCTGCTGACGAGAAAGAAATTAAATCAGATGCTCCATTGGGCATATGGAGTTTGTTGCATGGTCTGGATTGTGGTCATTATCTAATTCACAAACTCGTGCTGTGCTTATAGATGTTTGTGTTTGTGTGTGTGTGTAAAAAGCAGAACTGGGTAACCTGTGGTCCTCCAGATGTTGCCAGGCTACAACTTGCATCAACTCTGACTATTGGCTATGCTGGCTGGGGCTGATGGGATTCAGAGCCCAGTGACATCTAGAGGGCCACAGGTAAGCTACTCCTGCCATAAAGGAACAAATGTCAGTTATATTTAAGCATATAAATCTTGGCTGCGATGAACAGCCTATTTACTCCAGAGTATCCTAAGGAATGGGACGTGGGTGGTGCTGTGGTCTAAACCACAGAGCCTAGGACTTGCCGATCAGAAGGTCTGCGGCTCGAATCCCCACGACAGGGTGAGCTCCTGTTGTTCGGTCCCTGCTCCTGCCAACCTCCTGCAGTTCGAAAGCACCTCAACATGCAAGTAGATAAATAGGTACCGCTTCGGCGGGAAGGTAAATGACGTTTCCGTGCACTGCTCTGGTTCGCCAGAAGCGGCTTAGTCATGCTGGCCATATGACCCAGAAGCTGTCTGAGGACAAACGCCGGCACCCTCGGCCTATAGAGCGAGATGAGCGCGCAACCCCAGAGTCATCCGCGACTGGACCTAATGGTCAGGAGTACCTTCACCTTTATCCTAAGGAATATAAATGGTGCTCCTGTGCACATAAGTCAAGGATGGGTTGCAGCTTTGAAAATACAAATCCAGCTGAATTAAGACTGTATTGCATAAGTTGGATAACTTGGGAAGCAATGGATTACATCTGTAGATTGTGGCCACTTTCCCTGTCCCAAGGCAGTCCAAGTCATTAGAGTACCTGAGTCTTGGCCCTGCCCGTGCATTTTCCTGCTACTTAGCCACCACAATACATTTCTCGGATTTGGGGAAATGGCTTTTGGGGCCACAGCTAAAGTGCCTACCGTATGTAGGGAATGACTAGTAGCAGGCTGTTGGCTAAGCCTCCTCAGTGCTGATTATTAGCACAAACATCTCATTCATCAACTGGATAGGCTGGTCATGGCTGGTTGCAGTGTACTGAAAGAGATCTTTAAAAACTATAGATAATTTCTACATCATGAGATGTATGAAAGAGAGAGAGCTCCTCTTCTATGTTTGTAGAATGAGAATGAAATCAGTTGTAAAAGGCCAGGCAGAAAAGCTTCTACTGAGGCTGCATTGTATTCCAATTTCCTGGTTGTGGCAGAGATTTATTAAAAAATAAAAACCTGTTGCATTAAAATAGTATTTTGCATAAACTGTAAGATATGGGTGTCTCTGGAAACATGACATGTTATGAGCTTTTAGGGTGATGTGGAGTATTCTAGAGTGTAGTATCATGACCAGCAACCATATAATATATTCTAAAAGATTCAATAGTGTATTAAAATAAAGTAACACCAGGTACAACCCATTAGTGGTTATCGTTTGTCCATAAAAATATCTGCTAAGTACTTGTTTGATACTGTTAGTTTGATTCAAAGTGCAGACAAATGCAGTGTGCCAAGAATGCTTTACTGTTTAAAAAGCGTGCTTTAAAAAGTGAGGAAGTTGGGTTTGTTGAATAAGAAGTATACTGTACTGTTTTGCTGAATTTTTTAACAAAAGTTGAAAATGGATTTTTGTATATTTAACAACAAAAATGTGTAATAAGGCAAAGATTTCGAACCTTTTCCAGTCCAAGCTATGCAATCTCTTGTGGGGACCACATGCCACTGATGGACAGGGCCAGAGATAAAAGTGGTTGTGTCCAGACCTACCTTTCAGGCAATGCAAAAGTACACACACAGACTCCCATTCTGGAGAAATCCAGGAAAGCAAGGGGGCATTATTACAACTCAAGGACACATCAGAGCCAGGCAAAAGCATTTGACCTAGAATGCTGGGATAAGTTCATAACTTTGGTCCTTAAATAAAGTGAACAAACTGAAAGTTTTGTTCACGAGGGCTCCCTGAACCCCTGGATAAGTTTTTTGGAGGGCGTAAGTAGCTGCAACATTTACCATGACCTGAGTGAAATACTAAAAAAAAAAAGGAAGCTTTATAACATAGGGGGGTAACTTGAGAAATTCCAGGTACCTTCTGACACACACATTTCACTTTCATGTCCATCATTACTCGGAGACTGTGTCAGGGACTGGGCAGGGAGGAGGAAGAGGAAGGCAGTATAGATTTACAACAGGGTTTTGAGGGAGGTTGCCGCTCAGAGGTAGATGAGGGGGAAAGCTGGGAAATCATAGGAGAGCCAGGACAACACCCAGCTGCCGCGTTGTCATTAGAAAGCATCCCAGAGCCTCCATCTCCCGAAACCTGGCAAGCCTTAAAAGTAGGAGAGCAAAGAACTCAAAGACAGAGGGCACGTAGCAACACCTGTAGAAGTGGCAAATGAGGAAGTGGGAGAGACAGGAGCGGGGTGGAGATTCACTCGGGACAATGCCATTATCCAAGAGGCTGAGTTCTATAGCCTCTCTCTGTAAATAATGAAATAAAAAAAGGACAGTAAATCCCCCCCCCCCTTGTCTTTATACTTTCCTGGGCAACCAGCGTTGAGCCACTGACAGCATCCTGACAGGCTGTAGGGACAGCTCACATTTGACAGGTGAGCCTTGTGACGTGGTGGCAGAACTTAGAAGTTCCATGGTGGTTTTTAGCTAAAAGAGTTAATCTGGGACCCAGATTCAAATCCCCAAGTTTGAACCATCGTGAAGCTCACTGGGTGACTTGTGTCTCTCATTTTAACCTACTTTACATGACTGTTGTGACAGAAACAGGGAAATGTTGAATGCCACTCTTGAGTATGTTGGGGAAAGGTGGGAGTTGAAATGTGGTTACCAGATTTTTTTCCAATGAATCTGGGGACACTCCCCCCCCCCCCAAAGCTGAGTAGCAACAGGGAGTCAGTAGTGGGGATCGTGAGGCAAAAGACCCTGGGCCCAAGCATACATACATATTGTATAAAGGTGCAAAGCCCTTCTTTCTCACCCTGTGAAACATAAATGCACAGAGTTTTTTAAAAACTGGGCAACGGCCGCCTGCCCGTGACTCCCGAGCCTCCCCAGATCAGTCAAAACAAAGGGGGAAGGGGGCAGGAGATTGCACAAGACACATCATACGGGGACTTCCGGCGAGGAAAATGGCGGGCGCCACAGCTGCGAGCAGCTCCTGAAGCCAGCCAGAGCCAACTGTGCTACAGGCTGCTGAGGCTGCTGCCGCCACATTTCCCGGGGACAGATTTGCAAATCTGGGGACATTCCGGGGATGGAATTTGTCTGGAGACAGATTTGCAAATCCTGGGACTGTGTCCAGGAACCGGGGACGTCTGGTAACCCTAAGTTAAAACATGTGATAATTAGACTGGGGTAACAACAAATATAGCAACTTCCAGTGTAAAGCATGTTGCATATTGTAGGAAAGCAGTTCTTTTTTAATCTAGAGCCAGGGTGAGGATTTCTCTCCACTGAATGCACACCAACACTCTACCTCAGTATCATCCTGCCCACGCTCAAGTTCTTGTGGTTCAGCCACATGGTATAAGAGGCTAATATGAAATTGAGTTTGGAAATCAGTCTTTGAGGGATTTAGGGAGGGAAAGGGTTTGCTTTTTAAAGATCTGAGCATGTGCGTAATCAGAATTCTCCTTATTTGCATGCTTTTGCCATTCACTCCTGCCCTGTAAATCTCCCCTGAGTTCCTCAGGCTTTATTTCCTTATAACTTTTTATGTCCCTGCAAGGAATTTCTACTCCAGAAAGCACCAGGGATTTCCCCTGAATTCACCAAACTGGGATCCTTTGAAACAGTTCCTCTATAGCAAAGGTCAGCAAACATTTTCAACAGGGGGCCGGTCCACTGTGACTCAGACCTTGTGGGGGGCTGGACTATATTTTTTGGGGGGGGGGTGATGCAAGAGCACCACAAGCCCCAGTGGCTGCTTACCTGTGTCTTGCGAGCAGCAGGGGCTGGTGGCAGCGGAGGAACGATGAGCGGCATGTGAAAGGGCTCCAGAGAGGGGCTGCTTAAAATGGCGGCCACTTGAGCGCTGCTGCTGCTGCTGGCACCAACAAAGCCCAGGCCCCTTCCTCCTCTAGGCAGGGCGGGGAGAAGCCAGGAGGAGGGAGGGAGAAGGCGCCGCCGCCGTGTGAGGGAGAGGGAATGAACGTGCATGCTGGCAATCCACGCGGTGATTCCTGGACTGTCCATGGGCTGGATCCCGAAGGCAATTGGGCCTGATCCAGCCCGCGGACCTTAGTTTGCCGACCCATGCTCTATAGCATAAGCACCGACTGTCAATTTGATCAATTACTCAGATGATCTTGATCTTCCAGGTGATAACAGCACAAATGTCAGCAAAATCTGCCCAGCCACAGCATTGCAAGCTCTCTTTGCCCATTGCAGGACTTGTTTTGGATGTGCAAAGCCAGAAAATAAGCTCTTCTGAAGCTCTTCCATTTTTCAGGAGCACTGGAACCCCTTCTGACTACTTATCTCTTCTAAACCCGATTCCTTACCAAATGCAAAAGTGACAGCACGAGGATCGTCCAGCACTATTGACAACCTGGAAGGATGTTCAAGTGCACCTTCAAAGTGGCTTTAATGACCTGTAGCCAAAAGGGTCCCCTCGTCACTTCCAGCTTGGAGAAGTGAAATCCATTATCTGAATACAGCTCTGATTAGTTGCTGGTGACGGTGATGTATTAGACACATGCATTCCCACCTGTATCCATGGAAAACTACAATGTCTTGCTGGCTCTTTCTGTGTGACCTATTGGTTCTTCCTATACATCCCTTTCAACAATCTCCATCCATAGCATTTTAACACCAGGAAAGTACTGGAAGCACCATTTCAAGTCCCACTTGATTTGACCATTGATCCACTCACAGATTATTCTCAACAACAAGATAGATTACAGTACAATGATGTCTGAGAATTGTCTTTTGAGAGATGAGTGGGAAGACTTGAGACCAGTGCAAGCAATATGTACTTACCAAACTGATCAATGCATCCCAGGCTGCTGATTCCCAGACCCTCTCCTCAAAGCTTGTCTGGGTTTTCCATCTCCTCCAAACCCTTCATGGCAGAATTGACTGGAATATAATCATTGAGTCAAATTTTTCTCAGGCAAGATTCTTTTATCAGACAACCATACCCTGCCCTCCAGCCAAGACAGAGATTAGCAACATTTAAGACAGGTGAAATTAATAATGCCCCCCTTTTCATTCCTATGGCATCTCCTCAAATGCCTCTTCAAACTAGTCCTCATAAAGAGAGAGCTCACTTGCCTTTCACTGAGAATGTGAAAGAGGGTTTTTTTGTTTTTTTTTTTTCCAAGAGGCAAGTTTGAAAGGAAAGCTATAAATCTCTAGAAATAATAATTTAAAATGGCAGGACTTCCTCAGTCATAATTAGTGGATTGAGCAACCAAAGAGCAAGAATATGAACCACCCCCTGCTAGTAGTAACCTTTTCCTTACTCCTCCCTCGCCTCCTCTTTTTTTTTTTTTTTTTAAAATATATTTTACCATTGCCTTTTTTAACAAGTATTTTCGTTTGTCACTTTCTGCCCCTTGCCAATTTACAAGTCATGCTGAAAACTTGCAATCAGCTGAGTGGTTAGATGTTAGAAGTTGGGTATATTCTCCCAAATGCTAGTTATAAATGGTTCCAAACCATTACCAGTGATAGATTGTATGCCTTTTGCTGTTGTATGCTTTGAGAGACCAGCGAATGTAGCATTTGAGATTTTAATTTCCCTGCTATTAAGGCTTGTTAGTGTTATATATGCTTGTGTTGTCAGTTGATGCACAATCATTTTTTATCACAAATTTATTGTAGGTTTAATCTCCAAGCATTTATATTTCATCACCTCTTTTCAGCTTTCCTTTTTATGACTGCATCCTGCTGGTTAATTGTGCCCTTAGATTGTCTGTACATCATTAAAATATGGCAATTAGGTGTGCTTAGTCTTGCTATATATGACTGTATTATACTCTCAGCTAAATTGCAGTGCCACCCACCTCTACAGGTGTTTAAAACTAGCATTAAAAGGAGAATACTAAAATGCATATATGTAATCTACCAAATTTCTTCTCGGTGACCCACACACCTGCTCTGGAGCTTTGCGATATATAATCAAAAGAGTGCAGGTGCTGGCGTAATGAACAGGGCCTTTCCATTTAGTGTATTGCTGTTCTAATTCAGGAATGATGTACAGTGGCTGTGGTTGAAAAGATCTCTCTCTAATTATGGTGATTTCTTTGTGCTGTATTGAAGATTCGCCTTTTCATTATTTACACTCTTCTGTCTGGCTGTAATATTTCTGTCTGCCAATGACAATTACATTGCTCTTGACTGGAGCAGTTCAGCGGTGTGTGATATCTCTGAGAAGTCAGGCTGTATCACATGTCAGAAGCAAACATATTAATGTTTGAGTTGAGAAGTGCAAGTGATGTAACAAGATTAGATAGCACCAATATAAAAGACCAACTCTTAACCAACGAATAACCAAGAAACAGCTAGATGACAACTGTCAATTATTTATAGGTGCTGTCCAATGTTTTATTAATAGCTTGGAGTCTGTGCTTTCCTTGCGTCAAAACACGTGGGCCTTCTCTCCATCTCTCCCATGTTTACTGCTTGATTTAAAAGAAGCAGCGTTGTTTTCAAGATACTTTGATCTCAGTTGCCACTGAACAATCATTCAGAAGAGTGCGCCCAAATCAGCTAACATTTAATCCCTTTCAGAACGGCAAAACCCATTCAGCTAGGTAAGATTTGCTACTTTTAGATAACTTCATTTATACCATCTTTTTCATTTCTTTTCCTTATCAAGACTAGACAACAAATGACAAACAACAATAAATAATAAGGATTTGGTGCTTTCAGTGATCTGTGTCACAATTAGCAATAGTTCGGCAGGTGGAATGGCTTGCAAAATAGCACAAATCCTTTGACAAATAACTGCATTTACATTCTGCCATCATAAGAATACAGACAGCATCAGCTTCTTGCCTTGCTCTTCCTAGGGCATGGAAGGAGGTGAGTCTTTCTATGGCTACCCACCTCATCTAATAAGTGGAACCCTGCACCAGGTCCTAGGTAAAGGTAAAGGGACCCCTGACCGTTAGGTCCAGTCACGAATGACTCTGGGGTTGCAGCGCTCACCTCGCTTTACAGGCCAAGGGAGCCAGCGTACAGCTTCCGGGTCATGTGGCCAGCATAACTAAGCCACTTCTGGAGAACTAGAGCAGCGCACGGAAACACCATTTACCTTCCTGCCAGAGTGGTACCTATTTATCTACTTGCACTTTGACGTGCTTTCGAACTGCTAGGTTGGCAGGAGCAGGGACCGAGCAACGGGAGCTCACCCCGTCACAGGGATTCGAACCGCCGACCTTCTGATCAGCAAGCCCAAGAGGCTCAGTGGTTTAACCCACAGCGCCACCCGTGTCCTAGGTTCTGCTTATTAGACGAGGTGGGTGGGTCACAGCCAATCATGCTGCATTGTTGTCAGGACCCAAATCCTCTTTTGTCATAGAATCGGAGAGTTGGAATGGACCCCGAAAGGTCTTCAACCTCCTGCAATGCAGGAATCTCAACTAAAGTATCCATGACAGATGGTGAATCAACCTCTGCTTAAAACCCTCCAATGAAGGAGAGTCCCCCACCTCCCGAGGGAGTCCGTTCCACTGTGAAATAGCTTCCCTTGATCTTGACACTATACTTCTGTTGCATTAGCTATTTTTGCTGCTGCGTTACTCATGTTAAGCTTGTGGTCCGCTAAGACCCCTAGATCCTTTTCACACGTACTACTAGTAAGCCAGATGTCCTCCATCTTATATTGGTGCATCTGGTTCTTCCTGCCTAAGTGCAGAGCCTTACATTTGTCCCTATTGAAATTCATTTTGTGAGTTTGTGCCCAGTTCTCCAATCTGTTAAGGTCATCCTGAATCCCAATTCTATCATCTGCAGCATTAGCTACCCCTCCCAGTTTAGTGTCATCTGCAAATTTGATGTGCATCCCCTCAGTTCCTTTGTCCAAGTAATTTATAAAGACGTTGAACAACAATGGGGCCAGAACAGAACCCTGCAGCACCCCATTTGTCACTTTTCCCCCAGGATGACGAGGAACCATTAATGAGTACTCTTTGGGTTCAGTCAGTCAACCAACCACAAATCCACCTAACAGTTACCTTGTTCAATGCACATTTTACCGGCTTCCTCGCAAGAATATCATGGGGGGACTTTGTCAAATGCCTTCCTGAAGTCAAGATACGCGGGTGTTACCTGCAAGATTTTTGGGTTCTCTGCCTACCATACTGAAAGAAGGGCATAGTACCTTGCCTGGCAGAGATGATTTGATACATTCTTCTCCAACTTACTTATTCAGCCTGTGGAATCGTCACCTTAGAAATTCAAGAACGCATCTTTTCTTCAGAAAAAAAATGTATTGGGGTGATTGAATTATAATAATAAACAGAATTGAAGCACTGTAACTGTAGCTATCATGTATTCCTAATTTTTAAAGTAGTACTCAGTTTTTGGTTTGAAAACTAAAGACAGCTGCTTATATTTAATTAATGTAACCATGTTTATTTACAGAAAGAAATCCCACAAAATTCAGCTAGATGTTCAAGTGCAATTAACTTAATCTAAATACTTCAAATAATTATGGGCAAAACAAACAAATTACAAAAAAACACACATGGGGGGGATTCTTGAATATCTTTAGTGAATAAACGTAGCTTCCCACTTGAAATGTGAAGATTTAGACATTTTTCTAGCCATTTCTTTTATAAGTTGTACACAATTATTCAAACAACAACATACTATGCCCTTTTAAAATGTTGGTGGCTTTTTCTGGGAGGGAAGCTATTGAGGGGTTGTTTTTATTTTGATTATATATTTTGTGGTTTTATATTTTGATTTTGTTCTGTGAACTGCCCTGAGACCTCCAAGTATAGGGTGGTGTGTAAATTCAATTAGCAGCAGCAGCAGCAACAACAACAACACATGATAAGACACCTCTCTAAAAAATACTTTTTGCTAAACACTAGGGAGAGTGTTGTTAGGGAAGAGTGTATCTATCTGTTTTGGTTTTACTCAGTTTCTCATTTTTTTAATCTTAAGGCCAGTTTTCCACATTTCCACATCAGTTTGTGATTTTTTTTAAGACCTTAGGAAAACCCACCCGCATTCTAGTGCAAATTTCTCCTGATATACACATTGATTTATGCAATTTGGACCAACACACACATTTTTGTAAATCAAGTTTCCTCAGTATAAGGCATTTTGGTAGTTTATCACTTATATATACAGTACATTTTTTTTATGCACACATCACAGTATACATTATTTGACTGTAGAACTGCATTGCAAAACCTAGAGAAGTGCAAATTTCTATGGATGGCTGTGTTTCAGTTTGCACTGTGTTTTGCCTTTAAATGCTACCTGAATCAATTTTTCCTCCCATCTCTAAGTGCTGCACCCCATCTTCACTGTCTGTAACCCCAACCCCAACCCCCCGAGTTTTAATAGGCCAGGGAGCAGCAATAGCAGAGCCAAGGGGTGGGTGACACTCAACAAAGCAGAGAAGTACTGAGCAAAGCAGCTGTAGCCTCCATCTTTATGTTTCTAGGCCCAAAAGCAGCATACGCCATGGCCTGAGGTATTCTGGAATAGTAAGGATGGCAGAGGCTCCTGCAGAAGCTTGGAGTGGTTCTTCTTGTCAGAGTGCCGGGCTAATTTTTAAAAAGGACATTTTTTCCTGCATGCAAAGCTGGTACTCTACCACTAATTTGCTTTTCTATTTTCCTCCCTGCTATTGAATGACATCTGACAGCTAACTTCTCCCTCTCCCACCTGTTGTACAAACCAGTAATTTGTGGAGTGAATGTCTGTGTGAACAAGAAATCATTTCTGGGAAAACAGAATGAAGAAAGTGAAATGGTCACTGCTTGGCCCCAGCTCAGCTCAGGAGCTGGAATGCTCTGACATATGCAGGTCAGAGTCACAGCATGTACGATCTGCCTGCCACTCCCATCAACATTATCCCAGCAAGTGAGATGAAATGGTTACATCAGCCAGCAGACCAGGTACACAATGGCAGGATTCCTGCAAAACTTTGTGTACTCAGCCTAGGCGTAGTTCTGGCTCCCAGAAGCTGTGTCATTGCTCCGTGCTGCTGGCATAAGTACTAAATAATTTGTGAACTAACTTCTCTAATTAGGATTAGCATTAGTGACATGACCAATAAATAAATCAAGAAATTGACTCGGTAATTCAAGAATAAATCATTCTGTGAAATCCCCTTATCCTGACTTCATTTCTTGACACCTTTCCACCAATTTTGCAATGGGTTTACTTGGATGTAAGTGCCACTGTACTCATGGGGCTTATGTTTGATTAGATATGCAAGGACTGCACTCAATGTCCCCACCCCCAAAGAAAACACACCTGTGTGGGATGTTTTTTAAACTTTTGAATATATAATTTGAAGGATTTTTTTCAAAACATTGTTAAATATTTGTTTAAAATAATCAAAAATGGGGTTGCATAAAATGGAACTTTGGTTCTTTACATTTTGTACAAGCCTCCATCAGTCACTACTTTTCTTTTGTAAGGGTGATTAAGCGCTGTGCTTCTCAAATAAAACGAGCTGGCGCAGGAATGATCCACCCACTCTGTAAAAGTGTTTTGTTTTTCCTGTAGACATTCAACTGCTGTCCAGAATAGCAGCAGTCTCTCCAGTCAATGGCAAAGGAAGCAGCCAATTCCTCAAAATTCAAAAGGCACTGTACAACAGGACTTTCTTTGAGAAGCAAAATGGTGGCCACCCCAGTTCTTTGGGTCCTAAAATCATTTTACCTCACCAAAGATAAATATTTCTGAAATGAAACAGCTAATTTCAAGTTGGCTGGAACGCCTGAGAAACGACCCTTGTCGGGGACTTCCGGGTTAGCGCCTCTGGCAATGGCGGATTTCCTCTGATCGGGAGGAATCCGCTCCATGAGAATTAGGGTCTGGACCGCCGCGGCGAGGCGGAGACCCACTAAAAACCACAGGCGGGAGAAGCCTGTGGACGTGGGATTCGGCTGGCACCTTTTGTGCCTCCCCTACTCGCGGGGAAACCCGGTTTCTGGGATCCGGAGCGACATGGGGTGAAAGGTGCAGTGCTTCAAATCGACTGCTCTTTTCACGGAGTGAAGCCGCATTGCTGTTGCCGGAGAGCGCTGACTTTTTCCTGTGGACAATTGGATTTTAAACAACTGCCCGTGAGTAGAACGGAAAATTGGACTATGGAATTTCTTAATTTGGCACCGAAGCAGGAAGGTCTAAACAGGAAGTCCGCCTTCCGCTTTTGTAAATAGATTGAAGCAAAGACACGGCAAGCTAGAGTCTGGAAAGCCGCTTGTAAAGGATTAAATTTTCATCATTTAAAATTACTGAACCCCCCTTGGAAGCAGGAGAAGAGGGGGGAACCTTTTTTAGACTGTCTAAACCTGCAGAAGAGAGAGTAAAGAAAGGTAAATTTCCACCGTCTTGAACCTGGGAGCGGGGTGTCAGGACAGACGTTTTGGGGAAGTTCATTGACCATGGACAAACGTTTTTGACAGATAGTCAAAAGAAGAGAAGCATATTGATTCCATTGTTCCCTTTCGCATTTAAAAGGAACAAAATATCCGAAAAAGGAAAACTTTGTTGCTAGATCTGCCTTAAAAAAAAAAAAAAAGATGGATACAAATAGAAATTGTTTCCCCTAGAGGGAGCTTGTGAAACTGTTATTAGAGTCGAACTGGGGAGCTTTGCAGCTGTAGAGATTAAAGATTGTGGGACCAGACTTCGACCTTGAACAAGAATGTGCTTAGAGGAGGCTTTGGTGCTTGCTTTTTGCAAGACAAGTGCTTTATTGGAACAGTTACATGAGAAGATGGATTTGATGACTGTTGCGATCGGAAATTTTGGACAGGCAGTGGGTACCTATATAGAACCCACTCAGGAATTAACCCAGGAATGTGCTTTGACAGATCAGATAAAGGAGGAGGTTGTTGCTGAACCTCAAGTAACAGATTTGGAGAGAGCTGCGGCCCAGCAGGAACATGAGTTGTTGGATTTGACGAATGAACCTGGAAAAAGTCAGATTTGGAGAGATGGAGTTCTGTTTGGCCTGGAGATGGGGGGCTGGATGGATCCCCTTATGCAGGGATGTTTTGACATTTCGAGTCTGGCTTTGGGCCGGGGGGAGTTCGGAGTTGTGGGGGCCCTTAACTTTGGAGGGACTTTGAAACATGCCTTTAAATATCACATGGATTTCAGTATTGACTATGGAAAAGGGGCTGACTTGTCGAGAAGGGACAAAGATATTGTCGAGTTGGAGTCTCCCCGAGTGAAAGGAAGGAAATTAAGAATAAGATCAGCAGAAGACAAAGTAAAGTACAGGTATAAATATGAAGAAGACCTGCGGAAGGGACATGGAAAAGACTTAAGAGCCTCGGATATAAGGTCACCAGGTTGATGGACCAGATGGATGGGATAGAAAGGACTGACAAAACCCGAGACCAGGAAGAAGAGACGATGGATGAAGATTGGAAGAAAGTTATAAAAATTTATTTGAAAAAGTATCGTAAAATTAATGAGTATTAGAAAAATGTAGGAATGAAATTATTTGGCTTTAGCAGAAACGTTAAAAAGAATTATGTAAGAATATGTTATGGTTAAAAGAATTTGGTATAAATAAGATTTAAGCTTTAAGTTTTAGGGTTTTTTATGGTAAGATAAGGTTAAAATACATTAAGGTAATTAAATGACAGAATATTGTGAAAGATGGAAAGGATTTGCTGAGATAATTAACAACTAGAATACAAAAAAGGGAGGTGTGAGGAGGTCGATGAAATAAGATAATGAAAGTTAAGGATTTGGGAATATTGGATTTGTTCTTAATTTTTTTGTTTATTTTTGCTCTTTGATTTTGATGTATTGTGTGTTTTGTTTTTTCTTTTTGACTTTGGCTTTTATTGATTTGTATTGTTTAATTGTTATTTTTATCTACCTTTTTCTTTCTTTTTCTCTTTCTCTTGTTTTTTCCTTCTTTTCTCTTTGTAATTTTAAAATTCTCAATAAATATCATTTTTTTTTTTTTAAAAGAGAAACGACCCTTGTCAATTTTGTCCAGTCCTTACTAGGATATCTATGGTTTGAGAGGATATACCGCTATCCTAATTAAATTACTTTATTCTGTTTTATGAAGGCTGAAAGAACATGATTCCTTTTTTAAAAACAGCATGGATCTCTTTCCAATGCTTCATACAACAATGAAAGCCCATCCATTTTCAGATTGCACCATGTTTACTTCAATAAGGAAGAAAGGAAAGAAAGAAACGAAAATATGTGCCACATATTAATAAGGCAATATTCTTTAGAACTCTTTTATTACATTGTTCCTACACAACCTTTTCCTGATGCAATCTGCATCCCATTGAGGACAATGGCATAAGTCCCATGCGTTTCAATTGAGCTGTATTGCACCTTTTGTGTTTGGTACCTGTGAGAAACACATATGCACTTAATTGTGTGCTTTTTAAAATTGTGGTTTATATGGAAAGTGGACAGTATTGGCAGTTCAGAAGTGGCCGGTGACCATTACACTAAATGGCATTAATGATTCTGGCATGATAAGCTAGGAAAGCAAAATAAATACACTTAATGCAGACTGAATCTCTGTGACTCTAATTGCCAGAGCATGGTGAGTCCTTTCAAATAATAAGTCCTTAAATAATGAATTGATATGGAAGAGAATAATGACACCCAGGTGTGAAACCTTAACCTGAGAGCTGAGCCACATTCTCAATGACATAATTGCCACTATTACCATTTTCAAGGTTTTGAGTCGCGGAAATTGGACTGAAAAGTAAGAAAGAAAATACTCATATATAGAAGTGAATGTTAAAGCAGGCGTATAGAACAAAGTCCAGACAATCTACTTGTTCATGGAAACCTTTAAAGGCATTTTAGCAAATCTGTACAAATTGAAATAGATTGCAAGTTCCAGCTCTCACAAAAGCAAGCGGCAGGAACACCCATAAGTAGAATCAAAGGCAGATTCCTGCTACCATGCTCTTTAAGTAAGCTGAGGTTGGGGTAGAACTGTTGTGTAAAAAGGAAGGAAATAATATTTTGGGGTTATAGGGGTTTTTTAATAAAATGCTTCCTTTATTGATTTTTTAATTTTTTAAAAAATTACAAATAAAACAAACAAAACATATTTTAGTATTGCTGGCCACTGATGAATTCTGAGAGGGCAGAAGCTTCACGGCACTTGGGCCAAGCAGGGCCTATAAACCCTGCTGTCATAGCATTGCAAAACAGCCAAAATTACATTATGTTGGGCCTTTTATAAGTGTTCGTTACTGGTGGCTCATTTCATTGTCTTAAGCTGTAATTCTAATCACTTTGACCATGGCTTGACCAAAGCATTGTGCCGCCTGGATTGGTCCAGAAACCCCTCCTTCCTCTTCTCCCTCCTTCCTTTGTCAGCGTGGTGTAGTGGTTAAGAGCGGTGGACTCGTAATCTGGTGAACTGGGTTCGCGTCTCCACTCCTCCACATGCAGCTGCTGGGTGACCTTGGGCCAGTCACACTTCTTTGAAGTCTCTCAGCCCCACTCACCTCACAGAGTGTTTGTCGTGGGGGAGGAAGGGAAAGGAGAATGTTAGCTGCTTTGAGACTCCTTAAGGGGAGTGAAAGACGGGATATCCAGTCCAAACTCCTCCTCTTCTTCTCCTCTGACCCTGCCTCTTCCTCCTGCTGCTGCTGCTTTCTCCACCCTCAGGCTCTCTCACCTGCTCCACATTCCTCTATTCTGCAGGCTAGCTGGTCATTGGCCAAGCAACAATGTTGTGGGCACTCTCAGCTTCACACTGGCACCGTGGTGAGTGAGGTCGCCTAGAGATTGCCTGTGCCACTCTGCACAGCGCAACTTTCCCTCAGACTTCAAGGGAATTTTGAACTGTATTTTATTTTAAAGTCAATTGACCACATCACATGCACTTTCTGGACAACATCGCTCGCAATGAGAAAGGGCCCCTCTTCAGAGGGAAGCTGGGCGTGCCCACACTGCTGCCACACTCAGGCAAATGGG
The DNA here is from genome assembly GCF_964106645.2 of Podarcis pityusensis. Classification (NCBI taxonomy): domain Eukaryota; kingdom Metazoa; phylum Chordata; class Lepidosauria; order Squamata; family Lacertidae; genus Podarcis; species Podarcis pityusensis. The sequence goes on from NC_138036.1 coordinate 57,936,083, forward strand.
AGCCATGAGAAGCGTTCGGTGGGCAACAGTGGTCTGCCAGCCCTGCGGGCAGCATATGTAAAGGTGGCACACAATCTGGTAAAAGGTAAAGGTAAAGGACCCCTAGACGGTTAAGTCCAGTCAAAGGCGACTGTGGGGTTGCAGCACTCATCTCGCTTTCAGGCCGAGGAAGCCGGCGTTTGTCCACAGACAGCTTTCCGGGTCATGGGGCCAGCAGGACTAAACCACATCTGGCACAACGGGACACCATGACAGAAGCCGGAGCGCATGGAAACGCCGTTTACCGTATTTTTCGCTCCATAAGACGCACCTGACCATAAGACACACCTAGTTTATAGAGGAGGAAAACAAGAAAAAAAAATATTCTGAACGAAACAGTGGATGTATGATTTTTGTGGTTCATGCTGTGGCCACAGACATGATATGTGATTTGACGGTGAGTTTGGGGTTGTTGTTGTTTAGTCGTTTAGTCGTGTCCGACTCTTCGTGACCCCATGGACCAGAGCACGCCAGGCACTTCTGTCCTCCACTGCCTCCCGCAGTTTGGTCAAACTCATGCTGGTAGCTTCGAGAACACCATCCAACCATCTCATCCTCTGTCGTCCCCTTCTTCTTGTGCCCTCCATGAGGTGGCCAAAGTATTGGAGCCTCAGCTTCACGATCTGTCCTTCCAGTGAGCACTCAGGGCTGATTTCCTTAAGAATGGATAGGTTTGATCTTCTTGCAGTCCATGGGATTCTCAAGAGTCTCCTCCAGCACCATAATTCAATAGCATCAATTCTTTGGCGATCAGCCTTCTTTATGGTCCAGCTCTCACTTCCATACATCACTACTGGGAAAACCATAGCTTTTACTATATGGACCTTTGGTGGCAAGTTTGGGGTAGCCCAATGCAAAAATCCTGTGGATCCATGTGGATCCGTGCTTGTAACCACGTTTTTATGCCACTGCAGCCCCACGAAACAGTGGATGCATGATTTTTTGGTGCAGGCTGTAGCCATGGATATGCTATGCGATCTGATGGTGTATTTGGGGTAACCCAGTGCAAAAATCCTGAGGATCCATGTGGATCCGTGCTTTGTAATCATGTTTTTGTGCCATTTTTTTGTGCCCCACAAAACAGTGGATGTGTGCTTTTTTTGGTGCAGGCTGTAGCCATGGACATGCTATGTGATCTGATGGAGAATCTGGGTTGACCCAATGCAAAAATCCTGAGGATCCATGTGCTTTTACCTCCCCGTTCCCAGGCAGCCTCCTTTATCGCTAGAGTCCCTTATCTCCCCTCCTGATCGCTTGCTGATAAGCTGCTCAGTGGCTTTGTTTCAACACCGCCTTCCCTCTTTCAAAAAAACAGAGCACAATCTGCCTTTTGCCCATGGGCAATTCGGCTCCAGGGACCATGCATTCACTCCATAAGACGCACAGACATTTCCCCTTACTTTTTAGGAGGAAAAAGGTGTGTCTTATGGAGCGAAAAATGTGGTACCTTCCCATCACTGTGGTACCTATTTATCTACTTGCACTAGCGTGGTTTCGAACTGTTAGGTTGGCAGGAGCTGGGACAGAGCGACAGGAGCTCACCCCATCACGGGGATTTGAACAGCTGACCTTCTGATTGGCAAGCCCAAGAGGCTCAGTGCTTTAGACCACAGCGCCACCTGTGTCCCTACACAATCTGGTGCACCTCCCCAGTCCCCACCTAAGTGGTGTGGTTCAGCATGGCCCATGATAGGGCCGGTCCTACTTTAAATGGTAATCCTCAAATCGGTCACACTGGAGCGCTCTAGCTGAAGTAAAAAAACAAAACAAAAACGAACACTTTGAACACTTTGTGAACGGCCATGTGAAACTGCTTTTATGGGCACAGTGTTAATTGAGTGTGTTCCATTAATCAACATGAGGCCCATGTCTGTTAGCAGCCAAAGCCGCCTTTGATAACTACATTTAAAATGTCTGTACCCTATTCCAATGCATGCTAAGAGAAAGCACTATTCCATAAACAAGTGTTGGCACAGTTATAGTGCTTATTGGGTTTTGTTGTTGCTACTAGAATGGTATCTTTTGCTGCAGGCTGAGTTTGCCTTATTGTGCTTTTTTCTGATTCCAGAGTGAAATCTGGAGGTGGGGCCTGCAGTTCTGCTCTACGTACTTATTTTAAAAGCAGCTCCTGTGGCATGCGGTTATTATAATCTTGGGGTCTCCGTAGTTAAGCTTTTATTTGTGTGGGTGAACAGAAAATGATTGGAATACTTAGAAAATTAGCTTCCAGTTTTATTTACATTTTATTTTAATATGCACGCACACACACACACACACACACACACACACACACACGTCTCCACCATCAAATAAAGCTCTAGATTGCCTCTGATACATAATTCTAGTCATATGTTTGTTTGGTTCACCTCTTGACACTTAAGACTGAAGTGTCTTAACCCACAAGGAGTCAGTTTGAAATAATGTTCTATAATGTGATAAAGATATATGTTTAATATCCATAAAATGATTTGGTTAGATTGCATTGTATTTAACATGCTATGCAGATATGTTTGCATTAGGCAAGAGAGGTTTGTCTTTAGCAATCATGGCAAAGAAATGTTGGATGCTTCCATTTGAGGGTTTAGACTAATTGATGACTCATCCCAGAAACCCAAGCAGGAACTCAGAATCGTTGACAGTCCTTGAAGCTCCATATGTTTCCATAGGAAATCTGGGCATTTTTTGTAAGAAAAAGAAAAGCTCAACAACTTTGGGGTGTCCTGGTTTTTACTTTTTGAAATATGGGAACCCTCTTGCTGTCTGAGAGCAGTCTTACTTTGTATTTTGTGATTCAGTGTTAAGTGTCAAGAAGGGAGCCAAACAAACATTCTGTAATGTTTATTTGTAACTATTTTTAGACTGTTTTACAGTAAAGCTTTGAAATTCATTCTTGTAGAATCATAGATTTGTGGAGTTGCAAGGCACCCCGAGGGTCATCTAGTCCAAGCCCCTGCAATGCAGGAATATCAGCGAAATTTCATCTGAAAAGAGCACAAAATCATACCTTCTTTTTCAATTAGAATGCCGTTTCTATGTATGATGGGAAATCATTTGCAGGATTGATTTGTGATATGCATGTGTGATAATAGCACAGTAGCATCAGGTTCATAGGACTGTGGAAGCCTAAAGTGTAATCATGCTTTGTCATTGGTTATCTAATGTTTACCTTGAAATAGCTCCAGCTGAGCTCGATCAAGCTTACTCTTGTGTAAGTGAGCAAAGTCAGTCTGTCAATTAATCTTTACTGTTTCAACCATGGGTCACAATGGAGAACAAATAATTAAAGGAGTGGTAATAGGTTTTTTTTTTGCTTTGGGGTACTGTGCTGCTTTTATTGTAATTATCTATATGCTTTTAATAGATGCATGTGTACTTTTAATTTAATCAATATTAAATTGTTTTCTTAATTATTGGAATTTTTCTATATTTTTATCTGTAAGCTGCCTTGAGTTACTGTCAGGGGGGAAAGTGGGGTATAAACAACAACAGCAGCAGCAGCGAAGTAATATATATACAATAACAATAAAATCAAAATGATTCATCATACAACTGAAAAGGTTTAAAATTGGCTTGAACTTTTGAAGCTGCCACTGCCAACACGGCTCTCTTATTATAAGAAGCCAGCAGGAAATAAAGGGCGCCTCACATGTGTTGGATCAGGGCCTGCTTTGACATCTCCTGTATGTTTATGATTTGGCATTTAGGTTCCACTTCCACATTCTCATAACAGAGGGTAAAATCCAGCACTGGAATAGGCACTTTGGTGGAAGGGATTCCCCCACCACTCTACAGCCCTTCTGGAGCAAATTTGGGTGGGTCGTACAGGGGCTGCAGAGGAGAGAAGGGTAAGGGGGCTCGTGGGCTCATGCGTCCCTGGATGTTGCCCAGAGGCAATAATGGCTCTCATTCCTGCTAAGAACAACATGGCCACCAGCTAAATAGTGCTTTATGGGTTGATAACAATTGTCTCATGGTGTAGAGGAAGAATCACCAATTTGACGCCCTTGAGATGTTGAGGGATCCATCAGTCCCAGCCAGCAGGCCAAAGAGTGAGGGGTTAAGGGAGTTGTAATTCAACAATATCTGGAGGGCCACTGGTTTCCTAGATTTAACATCAGTTAAAGTTTCTTTTTCAGCTCAATCCATTCCTTTAGGTAATTTTACAGATGTTTAAGTGAAATGCAGAATGCCTCATTACAGTTTACTTCCTTTGATTCTAAATTTTTTTCTCTTAAACATCTGTATTCTCTTTCCCATATTACTATAAAAAAACCTCCTCTTAACTGAAGAGGTCTACAGTTGCTCTATAAAATGACCAATACTTCTTCTTTTTTTAAAGTCATGTTGTCATTACCTTGTTTCCATTTAACAACTCCAAATATCCTTCAGTTTTAACTTGTACGGCTGATTATGTATTGCAGACATATTAAGGGACTTAGAGGGACACAAGAGCTATTTTCAATGTTGAATTGTTCTCAAGTACTAGGATGCTGGGCACTCAGTGCTACTCTTAAGCACCTTTTGCCACCTCAGTTACAAGCCCCTCTTCAAAGCAATTTATACATACAGCTAGGCTGTTTGAAGACACATTGCTTGAGGGAATAATAGTGTGATCTATAGTTGTCCACTCAGAAGAAAGTCCCACTGACTTCCATGGGGTGTAGGACTGTATAGATTTGCCGCCTAGGGAATTTTATCTAGCTTTATTGTATTCGTTATTCAGGGCATCCCCACCCAGTATAAAATTGGCTCAGAAATAAAATTGTGGAAGCCAGTGTGTGTACCCAGCTCACTGAGTAACTTTGGGCAAATCATTGTCTCTCATCCTAGCCTACTTCTGAAGATGGCTGTGATGTTAAAATGAAGAGATTGAGAACCTTGCAGTTCTTGGAGGAAATGCGGGGTAAAAAATGACACTGCTAATTAACTAAGTAGCACAGGGGTGCCCAAACTTTTTTCAAAGAGGACCAGATTTGATGAAGTGAACATACGTAACGGCCGACCAAAGTTGTTGACCTTTTTTAAGGATTTTACCCTGTAGGGGCCGGATTAAACCAACTGGCAGGCTGAATTAGGCCCCCCAAATGGACTTTGGACATGCCTGAACTAGCAGACGCTGCTAGATTGGCTTTACAGTACTTGCACAGCTCCTAATGGGAAAGTGTGGGCATAAGGACAAAAGAAAAGCCCTGCTGGTTGAGATCAAGGGCCTATCTAGTCCAACATTGCGATTTCACAGTGGCCAAACGAGGATCCCTATGGGAAGCCTGCCACAAGTGGGACATGCAAGCAACAACAACTATTCTGCTCACGTTCACAGCTAGATCCTTTATGACTAGTAGTTTATCTTCCATGAATTCTCATTCTTAAACCATCCGAAGTGGGGACCATCACTTCTCCTTGTGGTGGAGAATTCCATAATTTAGCTATGCACTGCACAGAGAGGTTCTTCTCACCTGTCCTAAATCTCCCACCATTCCATTTCATTGGATGACCCCAGATTCTAGGATTATGAGAGAAAGGGAGGAAAAACTTCCCCATCCCCATTACTAAACTTAATTGTATTCACTCCTGTCATGTCCCCCTTTACCATTTTTCTAAACTATAAAGCCCAAAACAATGTAACTTTTCCTCAGAGTTGGTCTAGCTCTTTGGCAAATTTGTTTGCCCTTTTCTACACCATTTCAGCTCTATAATAGCCTCTTTTTTGAAGTGTGGTGACCAGAACAGTACAAATTGTCCCAAAATGTGGTCACGCCATAAAGCTGTGCAATAAGCCCACAATTCATGTGCATTTAACTTGTGCGCACTCAGCAAAAAATAAAATGAAAGGGGGCAGAAAGGGGATGGGCATCTGGGAAAAAATATTTTTGCAATCCTACTCACCATTGCACCTAATGTGTTTTGTCTATATGCAATTTTGGCTTTAAGCATGATCCCGAGAACGTAACAACCACAAAAGTTGAGGACGTCCTGTATAATGAATAATGATCCAAAACACAAATTCAGTTGTATGCATGCAGTGTATCAAATAAAAGGTTTGAATTATGTTTAAAAACGAACCATATGTGTTCACATACACACACACACACACACACAGAAGGAGTGTGTATGTGGAAGTACATAGTTTGTCCCCAATTTTTTTTTCAGGGTACAGGGTAACTACAGCAATCTTATGCACAATTACTTTCAGAGAGGTTTTACTTGAAGCCAACAAGACTGGCTTGTGCACAACTATGTCAAAATTAGAACAATTTTATCTTGTGCCAGACATCACACTCGGGTGCCAGTATAGACAGCTTTCATGCTAGCATCAGTTTGTTCCTGGAAGAGTTCATGCACTGGCATGAAAACACTGTGTTCTGGGTCCCACAATGCTCTCTTGGCTGTGATGGGGGCAAGTCATTATGCAAAGGCCATAATATCTAATGAAGGGTAGATTTCCTGCAGCGAAGGTTGAATCTAGTGATTTCATATGTTCTAATATTTACAAGATTGCAAAGAAATGTGGCTTTAGGAAGGGAACAAGGATGTAGAAAATCCTGGTTTTATTTATTATATTAGCTGAGAGTGGACTTTAGGTAACAACCCTACCAGAAATATTTGCATTTGTGTTCCTCAGGCTGAATTCACTGCAGGCCAAAGGCTGTTATATGTTGACAGTCAGTATGAAAGGATGTTGATTTTTACTTAACTAAAGGGAAAAAATGGGGGGAGGGAATCCCCAGCCAATTAATGGCCTAGGAACTAGTGGAAACATGACAGGAAGTTTTCAGTAGAGAAGGCTAGAAGGTGTACGTGAGGAAGTGTTAATTAACCTCAGTCTTAACTTGTTCTCTCTGAAAAAGTGAAGAAAACATACAAGAATACTTACATAGCAAGGACTCAAGATTGCTATTTGCTGGACATTTCCTAATTATTATTGCATTTTGATTTCCTTTGTATGAATTTTCCACTTGAGCCATATGAAAATATTGAATAGAATTGTAGTGGAGTCACTGGGCAACAACTTGGGGGGGATCTATATTGCCCTCATCTCCTGCTTCTGAGCTTCTCATGTGCATCTGATTGGCGCCTGTTGGAAATGGACTAGGTGGGGCTTTGGTCTGATGAATGCTGGTTCCTCTTATTTTCTTATGTTACACTGCAATCTGAATCAGTGTGAAATTGAAGTTGTGAGTGTTGGGCATCTGGGTATGTATGTCACCACACTGACCGCATTGTACAGTATATTATCAGGGTTTGCTTTCATTTTTTTAATGCAGTGCCATCTTAGGATACTATCTGCATGATACAACAAAACAACTCTGCAAACAATTCTCTTGGCTGCAAGTAAAATTTGTCTTTTTAAGGCAACGTGGGCCACAAAACCAAAACACACCTGGAGTTGTAGTCAGTGAACTTTTACTCAGAGTAGACCAATTGAAATTAATGGGCATCATTAACTCAAGTCCATTAATTGCAATGGATATACTCTGAGTAAAAGTCACTGGTCTGAGAAGCCTTTTATAAGAGATTAACAATCAGTTCCTACGTATATTCAATCAGAAGTGAGTTCCATTGCTTCTTGAGGAACTCACTTCCATATATCTTAGAGTGATTGCCTTGCATATGATCCAGATATAGGCATCTAAAGAACACTCTAGGCATGATTAGGAATTCAAAAGAGTGAATGTGGATGATCACACTGTAGGTGGAAATCAACGTTGTACAAAAGCCTTCATTCCATTAGTGTAAGCAATTCTTCTTACCCTGTTCCAGTGGCTCTCCCAACCAGATTTACACAGTGGGAGAAGAGGAGGGGAAGTCCTATTACACTAGCAGGACTTGTTGCACTGGTTTCTGCTAGCACAACTTATTTGAATCAGGCCCCAGATGCTTTCCATATGGATTTACACCACCTGTAACTCTGCACCTGATGTGCATTTGCTGGAGAAAGGTGTCAGTCTCTTAGCTGCATCTTTCTTGAGTGATCACACTGATTATGTTTCTTTGAACATCTGTTGGAGTATGAAATTTTATTCCATCTTTAATCACATGTACCCATATGATGTCTAGAGGGCATGAATAAAGGCTTGAAAAGAGACGTAAATATCTTGAAAGTGCTGAAGCAATGTGACCAGGAAGACACTGCCAGACCAGAAGCAATTTTGGGGGGGAGGGAATTTTGGTTTTGCTGATTAGTATTAACAGGATGCCCCTTTCTGCTCTATTTTATACAATTAATCGTTCTCTGCTATTTCTCTTGAGAAATTCCAAATTATCGTGGGTGATAGTTTGGAAAATAAGCAAAAAGGAGCTGTCATAAGTTAAGGTAAAGGACCCCTAGACGGTTAAGTCCAGTCAAAGGCGACTATGGGGTTGCGGCGCTCATCACACTTCAAGGCCGAGGGAGCCAGCATTTGTCCACAGACAGCTTTCCGGGTCATGGGGCCAGCATGACTAAACCACTTCTGACGCAATGGAGGCAGAAGCCGCCATACAGGACTGTGTTTCAGCACAAAGGGTCGCATGTTATGCAGGTCTGGCTTATCTAAAGAAAAGTCTGGTTATGGATGGGTAAAAGAAACAGACTGTGCAGAGGCTTTTTACTGTTTGAATTAGGTCTCTTAAAAAGCCACAGTATATGGTTTGTGAGGTCTGCTGTAAAGCTCAAATACCTGAGCTGGTAATCTAATTATCTGCTGTGTTCCTGAGCCATGAGATTCTCAAGGGGGAAAGATACTGGGATTGCGGGGGTGGGGGTGGTGGGGGGATGAGAAAACAACATAAAGCCAGCCAATTAAACAGAATTTATAAACACTTTTATGAGGCTGCTTACTTGAATAGTAGTAGAGGAACAAAAAGCTGGTGGTGTGGCTGAAATTCAAAGTTCTCTCCTGGCCTGTGACTTTGTTTTGCCCCTCACTGCTAAGAACTGTGGTACACATGTGGGCCCAATCAGATTCTGCTCTTACCATTACCCCTGAAGGTAGGAACATTTTTGAAGACTGAAATTCATTATCTCTTCATAATGTGTGTGAGAGAGACAAGAAGACCTTATGGAATCCATGAATTATCTCTAGCGTAAGTACAAATAGAATTAGTCCCCAAGGATAAATGATTTGGCAAGGCATGGCTATCATTTCATTAAAGGCCATATTGCATTCCCACACAGCAAGAATAGGTCTATTAACTTCAAACGCAGAGGACCACATGGATTAAATTAGGCCACTCTTCATGCTACAGTTTCAGATTTCATAAAGTGCAGCTTGTGGTTATATCATGTGTTTTTGATCTTAAAAGGACTGGTTGATGACTTCCCAAACACTTCAGTATTGTACTACTAGGAGCCTTTGCCAGAGTTCAACCACAGCACTTTCAAGCCTCTTGTTAATGAGACACATTTCAGTCCTGGAGCCCTCTCCACATTTTACTTTCCAATAAACAAATATTTGTGGAGTGTTTGTGGGTGGTTTAACTGTGTCAGTGCCTTACCATTACTAGCATCCTGTAAGAGGGGGGAAGGAACTGTGTGGGTTCTGGCTTTTAAAATGGAAGTAATAGTAGTCACTTATGGGGTGGGGTGGTGGCAGCGGTCTGGGTTTTAATAGAATGGCACTACAGAAGCGGACGCAGGAACAAATAGCAGGCAGTAGAAGCTAGCAAGCTGGATTCAAAGGAAGGACCAGTTTGATCTGTCCCAGACATATAATTGGTTTCTGTTGGTTTCCTTTCCCTTTCTTCTGTGCAACAATGAGTGGTGGAAACTGTGGGTGGTATGGAAGGAACGCTGTTTAATCCTTCCATAGATTCTTCAGCATCATTTATAACACAATCCTCATAGTGTGTCATAGCTCTAGCAAATGAATGGCCAACTGTACAAAGAATGCCTTTGTCACATAACATGGCATGTTAGCACTCCCAGGTTTTAAGTCACATTAAAAGGGCCCCTCCCCTCCCAACTGACTGTCAAAACTTCCTTTTAGGCTGGAATGTGTCACTTGTGAATGTCATTCATGCAAGTGAGAAAGTAGAAGAGGGGAATCTTTTTAAATCAAATGGGCATTCTAATCAATGTAAATTTCCAGAAGTGGAGGAATAATTTAGATTGCACTTCTATAAAAGTAGTCAAAAGCAACTGGAATATCCAACTTGTTGCTCTGAATTAATTGTGTTTTCAAACAGAAGCATGTCAGCGCAACCCTTTAACTGAACAAATCGTGTAGTTCAAGAAGCCAAAGGCACTACTCTTAACGTACGGAATAACTTAGGCATAACCTAGTGATACTGCCTCACCTCAAAAAGGATTTTGAAGAGCTGGGAAAGGTTCAGAAAAGGGCCACCAAAATGATAGAGGAGATGAAGTGACTTGCATATGAAGAAAGGTCACAGCTTTTGAGACTTTTTAGTTTAGTGAAAAGGCAAGTAAGAGGCAGCACGAGAGAAGCTTATAAAATTATGTGTGGCATGAAAAAAGTGAATAGAGAACTCATGGGCATCTAATGTTGGAAGAAATTAAAGAAAGAACTTCTTCACACAGCACATAGTTAAACTATGAACTAGCTCCCACAGGATCCAGGGATGGTCACCAACTTAAAAGGCTTTCAAAGATGCTTGGGCAAGGTTAGGGAATAAAAGGCGATCAACGTCCACCAGCCATGATGACTATGCTCTGCCTCCCCAGCTGGAACCAGTAATGCTTCTGAAAACCAGTTGCTCGAGCCCACTGCAGGGGGAACTATTCTTGACCTTGAATCCTGTCTGAGGGTCTTCCATTGGCATCTGGTTGGCAACTGTGAGAAGAGGATGGAGGAGTAGATTGGACCATTAGCCTGATCCAGAAAGCTATATTGGTTATACATCTCTGCAATTAAAACTATGGCTCACATTGTTGCTTGTATTCTTGAGGGTTCATCAGTATCAACTGTATTACACCCCCTATAAGCTATGTTCATGTCTGCATGTTGTATGTTTCAAATACCTAATTGAAGGGGGAAAAGGTCATTTTGCTATTATAGTTTTAAGAGCTGGGTTGAGGTTGGGCTACATGGTACATTTTGCAGACCGATGCTGTTCTGACTTTGCATACCCTGGTCCATGCATTGAGTAACTGAGTAATTGCAGCTCTAATTCTCTTGTCTAGTTCCATAAGAGGTGACAAAAGGTGTTACCATTTGATCACATCGCTTTTAACCCTGTAAACACAGAAAATTTCCCTGAGTCTTCAAAAATCAGATGTGGAAACTGGCTCTGAGAGCTGAGAAGAATGCACACTTGCTCAGGAGCTTTCCATCCGCTTTGAGCCTCTTGATTTTCTTTTTATAGAAATCTATTTCATCACTGTGTAGTGATGCTGGCTTAGCCGCCGTGCTTTTCTCAGTGTCCTTTCAGAACTTCAGATTTTCTTTGCTTTCTCACTGCATCATTAAAGAGTCAATTAGCAACCGGATTAATAGACTAGACATCCTAAGAAAAGGCTTCAGCAGGGTTGCAGTCTTATGAATAAAGGATCATTTACCCAGCTGAATGCTGACAGACATTCACTGACCTTGAGGTGTAGATTGAAGATAAGCAGTAAAATAATTAATTTGGCTCTACTAAAACCAGGGGAAAAAATTAATCCCTGAAAGGAAAGCTTAAGTGCTTGAGTAATAAAAGGCAAGTGCCTTCAAAAGATCTGATTTAATTGCAAGACCCTTTTGCATTCTCTAACAGCGTGTTCCTTATTTTGCCAGTGTCCAGTTGGCAGCTCTAGAGTTCTTCTACCTTTGCTGGCTCATGTTAGTTCCAACACACAGCTAGCCTATTGCAGTGTAAATGAAAATACGCTCTTCCCTTTAGCTCTGCTTTGTAATTGCTGTGCTGGATCAGACCAGCATCTTTCCCACAGTAGCAAACAAGATACATACAGGAAGTCCACAATCAGGGTATGACAAAATAGAACATAAGATGACTGTGCTGGATCAGGTCCATGACCCATTTTGTCTATGATTACCAGATGTCCCCATTTCCCGGGGACAGTCCCCAGATTTACAAATCTGTCCCCGGACAAAATCCATCCCCGGAATGTCCCCGGATTTCATTTAATGTCCCTGGATGTATATTTTAAGTGCTGTAGCTTTATTAGTAGGGAATGAATGTTGTGTGATTGGTTCAATGGCACAAGACACATCATATGGGGACTGGTGAGGCAAAATGGTGGATGCCACAGCAGCGAGCGGCTTCTGAAGCCAGCCAGAGCCAACTGCACTACCAGGCTGGCTCCGGGCTACTGAGACTGCTGCTGCCACCGCCTCTGCTGAGGGGGAGCTGGGGACACCTGCCACGTCAACTGGGGGAACTGCTGTCCCCCACCCTGTGACCCAAATCGAGCCGGGAGCAAGAACATCCGGCCACCCAGCTGACTGCCCAGTGGCACTCTGGGGCTGACGCAGGGAGAAGGAGGAGATGAGGAGGAAGAGAGAGAAAGAGGAAGGAGAAAAAAGAGGGGCTCCCCGACCTTGCTGTGCCACTGAAGATGAGAGGCAGAAGAGCACTGGGAGGGCAAGGACACATGGCTGAGCCCAGGCCTGATCCGAGCCTACTCCATGGCAGCTAGATCTCCAGGAGAGCAGGTTGGGGCCCAGAGGAAGGCCATGCAACAGAGGAGACCACAAAAGAGAAGATATTACTTCTTAATTTTTTAAAAAAACAACTTTTTTTTAAAAAAAGAACTTTTCTTCTCTCTTTTCAAAAACAAAAAAAAAGTGTCCCATGATTCTTTGAAAAAAATCTGGTAACCTTAATTTAGTCCAGCATCTTGTTCTCACAGGGGCCTGTGGGAAGCCTGTAAGAAGGACTGGAGGGCAAAAGCGCTTTCCTCTCCTGCAGCTTCCAGAAACTGGTATTCAGAAACATTTCTGCTTATTGTGGTGGGAGGCAGACCTTAGCTTTCATGGCTGATAGCCACTGTTAGCCTTCTCCTCCCTGCACAGCATTTGTCTAATCCTTTTTTAAAGCCATCCAGGATTGTGGCCACCACTGCTTTCTCGTGTGAGTGAGTTCCATAGTTTAACTATGCACTGCGTAAAGAAGTAGTTTCTTTTCTCTGCCCTGAATCTTCCAACATTCAGCTTTGCTGGATGTAAGAGCCTGTGGTTCAGATGCACACAATCACACTTTGTTTTTCCATGGTGCCTGTGCAAAAGTCAAATTCAGTCAAATTAAAATGTTTCATTCTCAAGTTGCCTGATTTTGCATGGGCTCCTGCAGAATAAGCATCAAGGTAAAGTTTATGTTGATAGGCTGCACAAAATCAAATAATTGGGACTTACCAGCAACATGGAAACATTGATCCCATTCATAAATCCTTGTGGGTCTTGATGATTTTAAAATGGAATGACAACAATTAAAAAATCAGAGAGTACATCTGTGTACACAAATTTGATCATGGTTTTTGAAGGGATCTGCTGACTGAACTGCAAAAATAATGTATCCTGTGCATTCCAAGACTTCCATGAGACAAAACTATGAACCTCAGGCAGTCTGGAAAGCATGGCTTACATAAGTTTTGGAGTTCGGTCAGTGGAGACAAATGTGATCTGATGATGATGGTATCTGCCGGATGCCCTCTCCTGCAGAACTCAGTGATCTGTTGGATAAGTAGGTTCTGTAGCCATTTTTTAAGGTACTTTTTAGGTACTTAAACGTTATTGTGGGTTTTTAAAAAAATATTATTACATTGGTGGGAATGTTGTTTTTAATGTTTTCCTGTCAGCCTTGCCCTACTGTGGCTGCCACTCCTTCTACCCCCTCTCTGGCTCCTGCTGCCACCTGCTCTGCCGCCACCACATGCCCTGTCCCATCTGCCACTGGTGGAGAAGCAGCACTCCCATCAGTGCCTGTTTGGGGCAAGATCACACCAATTTGGGGTGCCCAAAATCAGCACCAATAGCATTAGTTGGTGGAGGTGTCGTGGCAGGTGGGACAATGGGGGTGCTGCCTGAGGAGCTTCTGCCACCTAAAACAGCAGTCTCACCAGCCTCATGGCTGGACTGGTGATGTTTGTTGTTATTGTTAATATTAAACCAAATCAAATTCAGCACTTGCACCTTCGACAGCTCTACCCATAGATTTGCAAGTATCTGGTTTTGTTTCGTCGTTTCGGAATTGGAATCCACACTGCTTTAGATCTGTAGGTGCCAATTGTGCAGATCAAAAGAATGTGGTTAGCTGGCTCTGCCAAGTGGGTGAGGGCGTACTAGGGTCCTAAATAAGCCCGAGACAGCTGGAACAAAATCTTTGGGGCAAAAGGGCATTGGTTCTTCATCAAGCTTCAGCACACCTTTCAAGCGGCGGATGAAGACAATTTGCTAGTTCCCACCCACTGAGATAAATGTCCCTGCCCCAGGACAGAAGCAAAATATTACTGCCACCCTGCGAGGAAGGAAGAGCCTTTTGAACCTTCAAGTGGATCTAGCGGAGCACCGGCGCTACATCTGACTTTCCAGGCAGGCCTTTCAATCAGCCCACCTTTGATCAACCCTTCAATTCGTGGCTTTATTTATTTGAGGCACAATATGACTAAGAGCCATAGAGGATTTCAGCACAGAAATGAAGTTATTTGAAATGAGGAGCCTAAGAGTCAGCGGGCTTCATTCTACTGCATATTTTTACACAGTAAATTAAACTTGTGAGCCTCTGAGATTGGCTTCGTGCTGATGTTCCTGCCGTATGGAAAATCACATGCTTTCAATTTTTCCCCCTGCCGCTAACAGATGACAGTAATAAGAACTAAAATCACTCAAGTCAGCATATGAAAGGAAACAGTCTCCCTCCCCCCCCCCATTTTTAAATAAAAAAGGCATCTCTTCAAACCATCTGCTGAGGTACAGTAATGTTTTGTAACAGGACTTCTCTCTCTTTTTTTCTTTGGAAAGCATTTTAAAAGGTATTATATGTCCCTGTCCTTTCTAGAAGTCAAAGAATGATTGCAGCTCACTGTCTGGTACAGAGCCGAGAGCTGCATAATTAATTTGGATGCTTCTTTTACATTTCATGTTTCAAATGCAACTGATGTGGGTTTCATTAAAGGGCCAATGCAAAGTAGGAAGATGAAGGACTTGCAAAGACTAGGAACATGATACAGCTATGTCACAAATATAATGAAGCTCAGAATTATTATTTTAAAAAAAGAATAATTACTTTCTGATTTAACTGCAATTTAATAACTTGTAATTAGATGGCTTTTGATATCCCACTTAGTGCCTTATTCTCCATTTAGCCCAAGCATCAGAGTTTCTTCTAGCTCCCTCCTGCTTCCGCCGCAATAATTGGCATATTAAACCTCAGCCTCATCCAATGGCTGGGGATTTTCACTTATTTGTTGCCAGGACAGCCTAAAGGTGGTTGAGCTTTTTCTTTTTCTATTTTAGGAAAACCGAAAGTTGTTGAGCCTTTTTTCTTCTTCTTCAAAAATGCCAAAACCCCCCCGTGATTTTCCAATTGACTTTACAAAGATGCCACCTTTGTCTCCCCAGATGTCAATTCCGCCTTTGAGATCTCAGTAATGTCCGGGAAAATATGGACGTATGGCAGCCCTACTGGGGGTGAGAAAAGTCCCTATTTTTCATCTGAGGAATGTTGGAGTGTATGTACCCATAGAAGTTTCCATAGAAGGGAAGGGGGGTCCAGGAGAGGGGGGCAGTTTCTGATTCCTGGAAGAGGCCATAATGCTAGAGAAGTCTGCTTGCTACTTTCTGCTTCATAGCACCCCTTCCTATCTCAGACATGAGAAAATCTCATGGACAAAAGTGATCATATAAACAGCTTCTCACAGGACTTTCCAACATTGGTCCTATCATTAGTGACAGTGAAAGGATTTTTTTTTGGAGGGGGGGAGGGAAACATAGTATGTGCCCATGGAATGGGACCACATCTTCCCTTGGCCACTCCACATACCCCCCCAATATATTCTGGTATTTGGGAGGAAGGAGAGGACAGGAAAGACCCATTCCGCTAGTGCATGAGGTTGGATTCGCATATAATAATTTGTTGAGAAGGTCAAGAATGTCTTGAGATGCCCCATGACCTTTGCAGAAGTTAGTGGGCAAGATCTTTCTCCTCCCTGAAGCCCTCCCATCTGCCCATGCTCACTGCGAGCTAGCTACATTGCTGCTAAGCTGAACACCCAGGAATCTGCCTTCCCATTCCCAATAACTTGGGGCTCTTATACATTTCACCCTATGCAATGTAATTGTCATTTTTGTACCTTTAGCTCCACAACAAATATTGGAAAGCTCATTCCCATTTAAATTCTGAATTTGAATTTCATTTCAACTTGCCTTCTCTCTCTCTCTCTCTCTCTCACTCACACACACACACAATTACAGTGTTGCCTTGGATTACATACGCTTCAGGTTACAGACGCTTCAGGTTACAGATTCCGCTAACCCAGAAATAGTACCTCAGGTTAAGAACTTTGCTTCAGGATGAGAACAGAAATCGTGTAGTGGTGGTGCAGCAGCAGTGGGAGGCCCCATTAGCTAAAGTGGTACCTCAGGTTAAGAACAGTTTCAGGTTAAGAACAGATTTCCAGAACAAATTAAGTTCTTAACCCGAGGTACCACTGTACTGAGATTTTAGAAAGTTTCTGGAACAGGTAAATGACAAGTAGCTTTGACTGCCAGGACACCGAACCTTTCTCTCCTCAGCTCTCTAACTGCTCCGTGGCTCTACACTCTCAGTCATAGGCCATTCCACACTGAACTTGACATAAGGTTGCCAAGATGTCAGAAATAGGGTAGAAGTTGGTATGTTAAAAACCAGGGTGGGCAGGAGTTCTTTGAACACCCTGCTGTGTACTGGAGTGCAGGGCAAGCGTAACCACAAAACCACACTGTAGCTACAGCGACTGCTGTGCTAATCTTTTGAGAGGTGGAATAAATGTGGTGCTCTTTTGTATCCACTCCAAGGTCTCTCTCAATGTTAATGGGTTGATTTTGCTTAGTTTGGCTGGTGTGGCTCTTAAGACTCATGCTGGCAAAGTCAATTTCACTCGGCGAGACATTCAATCCCTAAGTCTCTCCTCTCCCTTGGTTTTGGAGACACTGCCGTCATTCAGTATTCATTCATAGTTTTTCAGGTTTGGGGAAAAGGGGGTCAGTTTTCAATAATTTATAGTGCTATTACACAATTAATGTTTTATGCCACAGCACTGCAGTAATAATATGATGAAAGCACTTTCAGCCAACCGCTCATCCTGGACTGAGAAAGAATTCAAAGAGTGAAAAGTTAAGTTGTATCACATATGCTTAACACTAGACTTCATTGAGATCCAACTTGACACCATACAGTCTTTTAAATGCCAGCTAATTGCACCATAATATTTATGAAGTATTAAGAACTGTACTAAAGTGTCACACTTCTTTAGAAGCTGTTATCTTTCATAAGCACATGGCTAAAACAGGAAAAACCACGAACAAGAGCTTTTTGGAAATTGATTCTGCATGTGTAATCTCAGCTCCCACCATAGCCATGACACTTTTTATATCTGACACCAAAGTGACCATCACTTTAGAGAAATGGCAAATTGCTCTTCTTTAAAGAGCATGAGCTCTAGTGTTATGAGAAGGGGAGAAAAGCTTACAGTAAATGAATCAATTAGGAGCTAATTTGAAGCTTGACTGTGCTCAGGGAGAACCCTAAAACCTTAAAAACACTGAGAATGTTTAGTGCCTACAGGTTGCTAATTGACTGTTAAGAAGGAAAAAAGGGTGGGATGGGGATTGCAGAATTCTGGACAGGAGAACTGAACACAGAAACATTTTCCTTCAGGTCCCGTTTTTGTTCCTAAATCGGGGGTGAGGAACATCAGACTTGGGGGTGAATGTGGCCCCCAAGGCGTCTGGCCAAAACCCTCCATGACTAGGCTTTGCAGCAGAAGTGTTTTCGCTTGACTAGAATGTGTCCTTGGACCACGGTGAGACTTCCCGCTTGCCTCTCTGTGGGGTGTAGAAAGGGGTGCGTGAACAAATGTTGAAACTATTCCACTGTACAAAGGTAACATTTATGTTTGTTGCCCCACCCATTTTGGCCTCTGGCTCTGCCCCCCATTAGCATGTGGGCCTTGAGGGGGCTGCCTAGAAGGGAATGTGGTCACTGGGCTGAAAATGTTTCCTCACTCCTGTTGTAACGAGTCTCTCGTAAATTTTATTTATGAATTATTAATGGTGGTTCAGAGAATTCATTTTTGCTAATTTGGCCCTTGAGACACGATACCAGCAAATGTTATGTTGCTCTGAAGGTCTTGTGAGTGAAAAACATGCATTATTGTGGCACAGCTGTGGACAGATAATCCACAACGGGAAGAAGAAAGTGTATACTGTGGTTAAGTCTCTGACTTCATTCAGCTTATCCAAACTTGAGAAAGTTCTTTGTCTTAGGGAAAACGAGAATTCAAACATCAGACTTCCAATAATACTTGCATTGAAATTTCTTCATTCTAGATGACAGGTGCCACAGATTCCATAGCTGATGCTGTCAGGTTTGTCCAATATATCAAAAAGGGGCAGCATTTCACTGAGGAGAGAAAACATCTGTGATCTTGGGTCCTCTTCATAAAAAAGAAGCGGATCCCATCAAAATTGTTATTTGTATCAGGCAAGTGTAGATTTTGTGGTTGGTGGTTTGTGTATTTCTGAAAAGGGAAGTGAAACATGTGACCAAAAATGCAAAAGCATCAGTAAAAGGATTATGGTCTTCTGTGCTGCCTTCAAGCTCGATTACGTTATTCAGAACTTGGCTTGAGTGCTGCGTTCACCTTAAGAAAGATATTGGCAAATTGGGGTGTGTCCATAAGAGAGTGACAAGGAAGTTCTTGTGAACTTTCTTGTGAGAGGAGGGAGTTTGGCATGTTTAAGCCTGAAGAGCAAATGAGTAAAAGGTGATACACTAGCCATCTTCAAATATTTGAAAAGTTGTCACATAGACGTGGGTGGGGAGGGGGTGTTTCCTGTTTCTCCAGAGGTAGGACCAGAGCCAGTGGTTCAAATTACAAGAAATATGAAAAATGTATCAAACTGCTTGAGAGTGGAGCAGCAGAGTGCTTTAGAAGACAGTGGACTTCCATTCATTAGTGGTTTTACATAGGGGGTGGCTAGACACCTAACAGGCTGCAGCAGTGGATATCCTGCCTTGGCAGATGACCATTGAGGTTCCTGGTCATGCTGGCTGGAGCCAATGGGAATCGTAGGCCAAAATATCTGGTAGGCATCAGGATGAGAAAAGCAAAGGCTGCCTTTGAGCAATGAAGCTTTATCGGAGTATCATGAGTTGGGCAATATTGTTTTTGCATGCAAACTACAGTTTTAAACCTGTGTGTACAAGACTGATAAGCTGAAAATCAACTCTTATATTTTGAGGGTCAAACTGCTAACCTGGTGCATTCAGATGAGATTTTCTATTTTTTTTAAAAAAAATGATGTTTATTGAGAATTTTAAAATTACAAAGAAAAAAGAAAGAAAATACAAGAGAAGAAGAAAAAGAAAGAAAGAAGTAGATAAACATAACAATTAAACAATACAGATCAATAAAAACCAAAGTAAAAAAAAGTAACAAAACACACAATACATCTAAATCAAAAAACAAAAATAAACAAACAATTAAAAAACAAATCTAAAATTCCCAAATCCTTAACTTTCATTAACTTATTTCAATGACCTCCTCACACCTCCTTTTTTTGTATTCTAGTTGTTAATTATCTCAGCAAATCCTTTCCATCTTTCACAATATTCTGTCATTTAAATTACCTTAATCTATTTTAACCTTATCTTACCTAAAAAACCCCTAAAACTTAAAACTTATATATACCAAACTTTTTTAACCATAACATATTCTTTCATAATTCTTTTTGACATTTCTGCTGAAGCCAAATAATTTCATTCCAACATTTTTCTAATACTCATTAATTTTACAATACTTTTCTAAATAAATTTTGAAACTTTCTTCCAATCTTCATCCATCGTCTCTTCTTCCTGGTCTCGGGTTTTGTCAGTCCTTTCTATCCCATCCATCTGTTCCATCAACCTGGTGACCTTATATCCGAGGCTCTTAAGTCTTTTCCATGCCCCTTCCGCAGGTCTTCTTCATATTTATACCTGTACTTTACTTTGTCTTCTGCTGATCTTATTCTTAATTTCCTTCCTTTCACTCGGGGAGACTCCAACTTGACAATATCTTTGTCCCTTCTCGACAAGTCAGCCCCTTTTCCATAGTCAACACTGAAATCCATGTGATATTTAAAGGCATGTTTCAAAGTCCCTCCAAAGTTAAGGGCCCCCACAACTCCGAACTCCCCCCGGCCCAAAGCCAGACTCAGAATGTCAAAACATCCCTGCATAGGGGGATCCATCCAGCCCCCCATCTCCAGGCCAAACAGAACTCCATCTCTCCAAATCTGACTTTTTCCAGGTTCATTCGTCAAATCCAACAACTCATGTTCCTGCTGGGCCGCAGCTCTCTCCAAATCTGTTACTTGAGGTTCAGCAACAACCTCCTCCTTTATCTGATCTGTCAAAGCACATTCCTGGGTTAATTCCTAAGTGGGTTCTATATAGGTACCCACTGCCTGTCCAAAATTTCCGATCGCAACAGTCATCAAATCCATCTTCTCATGCATCTGCTCCAGCAAAGCACTTGTCTTGCAAAAAGCAAGCACCAAGACTTCTTGTAAACACATTTTTTCCCCCAAGGTTAGAGTCTGGTCTCACAATCCTAATCATACAGCTGTGAGGTCCCCAGATCAGCTCCGGCAACAAATTAACAAGCTCCCTCTAGAGGAGACAATTTCTATTTGTATCCATCTTTTAAAAACAGGACCAACAAGGAAAAATTACTTTCACTTTTCAAATACTTTGTTTCTTTTGATTGCAAGAAGCAACATTGGAATCAATATATTTCTCTTTTTTTTTTTAACTATCTGTCAAAAGACGCTCCGTTCGCGGTCGATGAACTTTCCCCATAAATTTCTGTCTCTGACACCCCGTTCCCAGGTTTGAGACGGTGGAAATTTTATCTTTCTTTACTCTCTCTCCTGCAGGCTTAAACAGTAAAAAATCCCCCTCTTTTCTCCTGCTTCCAAGAGGGGTTTTGGTGGTGATGAATGAAGGAAATTTAGAACTTTATATACGACTTTCCAGACTTTAGCTTACAAAGTTTTTGCTTCAATCTATTTACAAAAAACGGGTTCTGTTTAGAATCTTCCCGTTTCGGTGCCAAATTAAGATATTTCTTAATACTTAATCCAATTTTCCGTCCTACTCACGGGTACTTGTTTAGAGTCCAAATATCCACAGGAAAAGGTCAGCGCTCTCCGGCAACGGCTGTGCGGCTTCACTCCGTAAAAGTAGCGGTTGATTCAAAACACCGCGCCACTCACCCCACGTCACTTCGGACCCCCGAAAAGGAGTTTCCCTGCGAGTAGGGGAGGCGCTCCTGGTGTCAGCCGAATCCCACGTTCCCAGGCTTCCTCCGCCTGGGATTTTTAAAGGGTCTCCGCCTTCGCCGCGGCGGCAAGACCCGATTTTCACGGAGAGGGTTCCTCTCTGTCAGAGGAACTCTGCCATTGCCGATGGCGCTGTCCCGGAAGTCTCCAGATGAGATTTTCTAGACCAGCTTAAAAGGCAGTCCTTCGTAGACTCAAACACAACCATCGACCCAAGAAGTTATTACCAATATATGCAGCGACAGTAATAAGACTCTTATACAATCAGCAGTCTAGTAACATGGTGGTATGGGAGTGTATAATAGAAAATTGGCTCACAACAGCTGCAGTTTGCATCTGAAGGACTGTTTGTGTGCATTTGTTTGTGTGGTCTTTCTGTACACACAAGATGCAGAATATGTTGAACTGCAACTTCCATTTTTCCTGACTATTGACTATGGCGGCCAGGGCTGATGAGAGGTGAAGTCCAACAACATCTGGAGGACCATAGGTTCTCCATCTCTCCTCTTATACCTTTGAAGATAAGGACAGCACAGAGCTGTAGGTCCTGCAGAAAAGAGCCATGCTTCCGCACCATTGACATTGACTCTACTGCCTTGCTGAGTGAGAAAAGTATCAGGTCAAAGAGTGCCAGTCTTTGGGCTACATATTGCTTTCATTTTGTCCAGTTGGTGGATGGAGAAATGTTTCGCTTGAAGCTCTCAGTGTTTCATTCAACCAAGCATTAAGGAGGCGCTCAACAACTTTTTCCATAACAGTTTATTACATCTTTAAATAATTTGTATTGGATGTACAGGGTAGTTTGTCTGAGCTTTCCTTCAGCAACTAGCTGGCTGGGGATTCCAGGTTTCAGTCATCTGTCTTCCATTAAGTATTTTAATATTGTGGGAAATTAACTTTTAAATCAATAGTCAGAATGAAAAAGAAGAATAATCCCTGTAGCCAGAGCAGAAGATGTCAGTATCTAATTTGTCATCTTCTTCTTCAACCTCCTCCATTTGGTTTTGATTTAGCTCTAGACCACAGAAACCAAAGTCAGCATCCTTGCACAGGAGCTGTTTCAAATTATGCACAGCAAGTTTTTAAGCACATTAGCAACAAGAACAAGCTGTCCTTATACTAACTGGCCCTGCTTTGTTCTTGATTGTGGAAAATCTCACTTTAACTGCCATCTAATTTGCTGCAGATTGCTACCGCACCAGCAGCTGCCTTGGCATACGATGAAACGTAATCAGAAACACAACTTTCCCCACTTATTATTAATGGTTCCAAGTGCAACAACAATAGCTGCAGAGGTTTGGGGTAAATGATCTTACCAACGTTCTCAGGAGCCCAGCTTATTTTGCCCAATACAGTCCTTTAATATATGTAAAAAAACACCCTATTGGGATTTTTTAAGAATCATAAATAAGCACTTATATCAGGTGTTTTGACCCCAATCCAAGCACCAACACTGAAGAGGATGGCATCACTTTTTTAGCTCTGGTCAGTGACCACAAAACACACTTGGATCAAATTGCTCCCAGGGCTCAAAGAGATCTGAAACTGATTTAGGCATGAACAAATAGCTTACAGTATAAGAAGAACCTGCCTTGCCCAATGGGGCCAAGGAGTTACCTACTCAGAACTCAAAATAGATGTGCAAGACCTACAAGGAGCTGTCTTAATACAAGAATACAGAAGTAGAGCAACATTTGAGAGGAAAGTAGCTCAGTGCAAATGTGGAAGTGAGTTAGTTACTCATGTTGTGTAGCATGCATATCCTGCTCAACATAGCTCAGTCGGTAAAGCATGAGACTTTCAGGGTGGTGGGTTCAAGCCCCACATTGGATAAAAGGTTCCTGCATGGCAGGGGTTGGACTAGATGACGCTCGTGGTCCCTTCCAAGTCTATGATTCTATGAAACACTTTGCAAACAATTAATGAGAAAACAGTTGTTTATGTGGGAAGAGGAAGCAAAGAGGCAGGAGAAGGTGGGGTAAGGAGGAGCAATGTAGAAAGAAGACCAGGGTATGGAGAACATGAGTGTCGCAGTACATAGGAGGCACAGCACAACATTTTGTTGTAGGTCCAATTTCTAAAATACAGGTAGCTCGCGTCTTATGTACATGTAACTTGTGTACATTCAGCTTTACGTGCTTGGCAAAAAAGTTTTTTAAAACATTAAATAGGGAGCAGAAAGGAGGTAGGCATCCAGGAAAAAATACTCTGGTAATCTCACCCACCATTGAACCCAGTGTGTTTTAACTATACACAATCATGGCTTTAGGCATTATACCCAGAAAATAACCCGTGTAAGCTGAGAGTTACCTGTATACAGGTGCCATCCACTGCCCTTGTTCTATGATGATTTATGCTTGCACAAAGGAACTTTTCCCCTCCCCAAATATGCTCCAAAGGGTTGGGAGAAACCCCAGAACAGATTTAGAGGGGGGAGGGAGAAGAGGAAAGATGGGGAAAGTTCCATTGTGCTAGTAGAAATGAGTGACAAAATGAGTGATTTAGTCCTACATTTGATACAAGCCATTAGTACATTATATTAAACCAAAAACTACTTCTTTTCTTATTTTTAAAGCACTAGAACTTAGTATGAAACATATTAACTGCTACTTATATACTTGTTCTAAACTATTGGAATAATTGGCAGCTTCAGTGGTGGGATAATGGATGAGGGAAATTTGGTGACTACTGTAGAGGAAGAAATTTACACTAAACAAAAAAAGATTTAGGTCTTCTCAAACAGTTGAGGGTTTGTCATTTTTGGAACAATGGCATTGCTTAGTTCTATTTTGGTAGGAAGTAACTGCAAGACAATGTAAGACAGGAAGTTCTGGCTGTTGTTTAAGTATTACTGTATGGCAATTGTTCGTTTCTGCGTTCTGTGTAATTGTTGATACAATTTGAAGAAGAAACAGCAGTGCTGGGATTTCTATATTATTATCTTGCCAATATTACATGCATATCCACAAACTTGTTTTCTGCAAAAAAATGTTCTTTCCAAGACTTTGTAATAAGTGTCCAGCTTAAACTATCACCTTGAGTTTTACTCCTTGGTTCTGCATTGGCTTCTATTGTACTGGAAAGGAAACAGCAACATTGTTCTCCTCTGTGGAGCCTGGGAAAGATCTTTCAGGGCAAGCTGTACGGAGAAAGTTGTTTATGCAGGTGGCATGACGTTGGTCACGATCTGTTTTGCCACAAAGCTACTCCAAAAAGAACTCTGTCCAAATGTAAAATTAAGGCTACAGTTCTGACTGTACTTAATTGGGATTTAAATGTTGCTGAAATTAATACAAGTTGCTTCCAACTAAATATGGCTAGGATCAGGCAGTACATTTCTTTAGAAGGAAAGAGGCCCACTGCATATTCTAACACAACTAAATTTACTGCAGCTGCACTCAGTTTAAAATTGAAACAGAATATAGCCACAAACATACCCTTAAAACCTTGTTTGTACATAAAATATACAGGTTGTATGAAGACATTTTCTTACAAAAGCACATTTCCCATGGTTTGCAAGAAATGAGGGTTTTATGACTGTTGATATATATTCAGTCATCACAATCACTGCACAGAATTCAGCTCACTAAGTGCATTGGCCTCAGTGGTTTTAGGTATACCTACAGTAACTCCATCTAGATTATAATCAATGGCAGAGATCCAAAGAGTTGCTTGAGGTCAGCTAGGTCATGCCCAGTAGAATTATGGATACCCCAATCCCCTTTGAACGGCAACTTTTGAAAGTTTCAAAAGCAGTTTGCTTTATGTCATAGAGCTTGTTCAAGAAACCATAAGGGCATGCAGAACTTGTTTTGTGAATCTTTGGATTTTGGCCAATACCTTATAATACGCAATTGTGTATGAAATTGCCTGTTACCTAACCAAAATCTGAGCAAGGTATTTAGAAACTATTTTGTATGTGTGTATGCTTTCTGACAAGCACTAAGATGGAATTGTATATTATTTTGTGGAAGCCCGTAATGTAACTTGCAATCCCACTTTGGTTTTGGAATAATAATTTGTGGCTCTTTCAGCATACTTCTCCAACAGACAAGGGAAAACCACATATGATTCTTGGAACTTCATGGTTTTTTCTCTTGATCCTCCCAACAGTTCCCAGAATAGCTCTATATGTCCATAAGTTTTACCAGGGAGGGTAAATGCCAGCTTTGGTGGGATGAGGCTATTTTCAGCAGAAGATTCACACACACCTGCAACTGAGGAGGCCACTTCATGCATCTGATAAAGTGGACTGCAGCCCACAAAAGCTTAATGCCATAATCAATTTGGTGCAGTACCACAAAACTCTTTGCCTTTGCAGCAAGAGACTACCTTCCTCTGGAAAATGTCTTTATCTTCTGCTTCCATTCCCAATGCTGTCATCCAAATAAGCAAGGGATAATTGCAGTCTTGAGTCAAAACAGATCCCATATAAGCAAAATAAACCCCTTGTGCAGATGCATACTGGATTTTTTCCCCTACCAAATTATATACAAGGAATACCATATCAGCACCAATTTGTAGCTTCATGTCAATGCAACATCCTGCTATGAAAAGCTAGCTAGACAATTAGGAACTGTAATACTTATAGGGGTTGCTCGTGCGTAAGTTCCCGCCACTCCTGGCTAGGTTGCCTGGTTAAAGCTTTTCTGTCTGGACAGCCCTTCACTTCGTGGCTGTTCAGTCGCTAGCAGAATCCGTCAGTGGGCGTTTCTTAAACCTTTTCCAGCATAAAAGCTGTTTGACGCCAAGTCTCCTCCTACTCTCCCTGCGCGGAAGTCTTCTGCGCAGGGAGGGTGTGGGTAGCGGAGGACCCGTGCTCTCCCCGCTGGTCTCCGGCGAGGAGTCCTGGAGCCCCCTCGCTGATTCCCCCATCTGCCCCCCTTTATCCCTGGTGTTACGCTGATTTCCTTCCCCAGCTGATGAGCTGCCTCTCTCCCTGCTGGGCCCTTCTCCAGCATCGCTCGGGAGCCTTGCCTCCGCCTCTGGCTCCGATGTCAGTTCCCTGACAGGAACATTATAGGAAGATAACTTACGCCAGTGGTTCCCAAACTCCCATCCACCATGGACCACTTGAAAATTGTCAAGAGTCTTGGAGGGCCAAGACTTAATGATTTTTCTGCCTGTTGTAGCAATTGTAATGGGTAAATGCTGTATGGTTTTTAATTATATATTTAGAGCTTCTTTTATTTTTTAATATTGTATTTTTTTGCTTTACAATTTGAATTCCATAAAATACAATATTGAACACAATCATGAATAAATATCACACAAGAAATAAAAGAAGCAATAAAAATTAAAAGAAGCACTGAAAAAATCAACATGAACATTTAATATGCTGAGCCCACTGTTGACAGCCACTGTTCTTAACAGGCAAACCATGAAACCCACAGTTTTGGAACCCTGGCCTTATAGCAAGTCAGACCAAAGATCCACCTAGCTTGTTCATGCCTGCACTGATGGGCAGTAAATCTCTGTGGTTTCAGGAGAGAGGTTTTCCCCCACCATCCCTGTCTGGAGAAACCAACCTTTAGTGTGTGAGACTTTACCACAAAGCTATGGGTCTTTTCCAAAGGAAATTGATAACTGCTTACCAAACTAATTTTACACTAGGGATTATAGGCAATAATCCTCATAAACTTCATTAGTGGTCTGTAGCTGATCATTATGTGCTGAGGTAAGAGAGGGGAAGAGATCAGGGTCCTCTTCCCTCCTGAAGACTAATCCTCTTCAACAAGATTCTCAGGGTGCACTTATTATATATTATATTAAACTCATCTACTCAATACCATAGCTGTCAAGTGTCCCTTATTTGAAGGGACAGTCCCTTATTCCAGCGCCATGTCCCACTGCTGTCCCTTATTGATGGATGTCCCTTGAATGTCCCTTAAATGATGTCCCTTAAATTTCAAAGGAAGCAGCTCCTCTCCCTCCCTCCCTGCCGGCCAGGGAGGAGGAAGGCTCCAACTGTGTTGCTTGGCTGTGTTGCTCACCCAATAAGAAGTCTAAGAACGACTGGGGGGTGGAGCTTGCATGCCTTGTGTGTGGCTAGTTAATGCAAGCTGAGGGGGCTTTTGAATGCTGGACACCATTTTGTTGCACATGCTGCTGCAAACTTTGCAGTGCAAATCCAGGCCGGGGAGCCATCTTAAGTTGGCCTTGTGGTGCATGTGATTCAGATTCTATTCAGCTGAACCTCTGGTTACAAAGTTGGTTGGACAGTGTTCTCGAAGCTACCAGCATGAGTTTGACCAGCCTGCAGGAGGATAGGAAGACTGGAGTGCCTGGAACAGCTGAGGCTGCAGGTCCCTTATTTTGGCTGCTGGTCCCTTATTTTCAAGGCTGCTGGTCCCTTATTTTCAAATCTGTAAGTTGACAGCTATGCTCAATACTTCGTTG
This sequence comes from Podarcis pityusensis, assembly GCF_964106645.2. Taxonomy (NCBI): domain Eukaryota; kingdom Metazoa; phylum Chordata; class Lepidosauria; order Squamata; family Lacertidae; genus Podarcis; species Podarcis pityusensis. Next base: position 57,963,985 of record NC_138036.1, read on the forward strand.
TTGTCTTCAGGGTTACACAATTGAAATGGAACTCTTACAATTTCTATTTTTAAGTCTTCAGCTCCAGTCAGCACAGCCATTCTGGTTTGGTCTTATGGGAGTTGTAGTCCAAAACATCTGGAGAGCACCAGATTACAAAACGCTGCTCTATAATATACTCCCATGGAAATATATGTTGCTGAAAGAATTGGCTTAGCCATTGACTGACAAACAGGCAATTAACTGAGAGGTCCACACAAACCCTATTGTGTATATCCCTAACTACCACCACCCCACTGTAATTGTGCCAGTTCTGTGAAGTGCTCTTATGTGTATGATGCGGCCAGGATCCCCCCACTCCCAACAGAAGGGCCCCATATGCATGTATCTACTTGCATATAAAGCCACTTCACATCCCCAATGAACCCAAATCCAGCAGAAATCATTGACAATATGTATTTATTAGTGTGCCACAATACCTCAAGGACTGCATCTCCCCAAATAAACCGAACCATAGGCTGTGATCATAATCTGAGGCCCTTCTTCATGGGCCTCCTCCACGTGAGGTCTGGAGGGTGTCAAAAATGAGAACGAGCCTTTTCTGCAGTGGCTCCCTGTTTTGAGGGTTCCCTGGCGCCTTCATTATACATCTTTAGGAGCCAGGCAAAAATGTTCTTCCTCAACCAGGCCTTTGGCTAATTAATATTCTACGGCCTTTTAAAAGTGTTTATGGAAGAGGGGAGTTTTGTTTTTCCCAGGTTTAACTATTTATTTTGTGCTTTAATCCTGTATTTTTATCTTGTGAACCGCCCTGAGATCTTTGGATGAATGGACGTAGATAAATTATTATTATTACTAGCACACTGTGATGGCCTGGGATTCGGACTCGGATGCTGAACCTGAGGAATCCCAGCCTGCACAGGAGTCCCCGCCTCCAGAACCCGCTGAGCCGGGGCTGGGGCATGAGCCTGAAGGGTCCTCACCTGTGCTGGATCCTCAGGTGCAGGCACCAGCTGAGTCTGCTCTGGCTCCTGAAGCGATGGAGGAACCATTGCCTGCAGGTACTCCACTCTCAGCCCCGTCAGAGGAAGCTGGGATTGCCTCTGGGTCCGCTAACCCTCCAGCCTCTCCTGAGCTGCAGAGGCTCAGGGCAGAGAGGCGGAGGGAACTAAGTTCCCACAGGAGGAGTGCTTGCCTCCAGGCCAGGAGAGGTGAGTCACCAGAGGATCAGGGACACCCTATGCCTCGGGGCAGATAAAAGCCGGCCAGCCCCAGTCCCAAGTTTGTTGGTTGCTAGTTCCTGCCTGAACCCTGTCCTGCTTACCTGAGCTCCTGACCTGCCCTGGCTCCCTGCTTGCATGCCTGTCCCTGACTTCACCCGACTCCCTGCCCTGTACCCAGCTTCAGCTACTACAGACTGCCTCCATTTTGCACCTTTGACCATGGACCGGACTTGGACCTTGCCTCTTGAGTAACCCACGGGACCAGCACACACATCATGAAACCAGGAGAGAATTCTCAATCCAGTACCTGCTTTGCCCAAGTGCTAAGGGCTTTGTGTGCATGCTTATTTCCACCTGCCCATATATACTAGGAGGAAAGGAACAAATCTTAAGTTCTACCTTTACTGCATGCATTCCAGCATTGGCTGCCGTTGCCTGTGGATAAGTTCAGCAAACCATCTACAGTCCAGGCAAGCAAAGACGAATGCAATGTAACCTACAGCAACCCTACACTGGATAAATGTGGAAGCACCTCTGTACAAACAGGAATATCAATTTATATAAGTGACAATGAGTGATTGTGTAGAGCAGGCATGGCCAAACTTGGCCCTCCAGCTGTTTTGGGACTACACCTCCCATAATTCCTAGCTAACAGGATCAGGGGTGATGGAGGGCCATGTTTGGCCATGCCTGGTGTAGAGCATGACACTAGTTGCATGCAACCATGTATTTTGTTTGATCATTTCTGGATCCAGGCTATTGTCTTCCAGGGTTATTTAAACAATATGAGGATTAATGTATTCAACATTACAGTGTTGCATGTGCAGGCCTACTCAAAAGTAAGTCCCATTAACTTCAAACCGCCAGGTCAGTTTGACTAGCTTTACAGCCTTAATGCTTAAATATAAAGCTAGCAGAATCTCTAAGAGTGCTACTCTCACTGATGGTTTCACTCTTGTAAGATTTTTCTGTAGGTATATAAGGAAATGCTCCCCCTGCTTTTTTGCCAGAGCTTTTAGTACAAATAAAGGTGCGATGGTCTATTCAGCTTGGGAAATGAAATTTCTCAGCATCAGTTGATGGGGCCCAAAGGTAAAATAGAAGGAAAGCTGTGTTTTATAGTTGTTCACTATAAATAACATAAATTATTATGATTAAAATGATAATTGCTGCATTACTGTGGGGAGTAGGGGAAGCTTTAGAAGTCAGCTTGGGGGAAAAACATGATGAATAAATATACAGCCATTCCAAGAAAACAGTATTTGTATAATGTAGCATTAGGGTACAAATAATATGTACTGCAGGGGAGAACTTTGTTTTAATTTTCTATTTTGAACAAGTGGCACACTCAATAAACCAGTCAGCAAATTTGCTTTGCTGCTGTCGTTGTCAGGATACTGTAACAAGCAGATGGAGAGTTTAATGTAATTTGGTTAACTAATTTTAGCAGGTTTGGCTTTGAGCATTAACTTATTTTTACATTCTGTTTCTGCTATATTTGCAGGAGGTTGGCGTACATGAATAAAAATGAGAAGCTCTGCACACACTACAGCTGGTTTGATAATGCTGTTGGTGGTATACCATATAAGTCCAGTTGGAAAATTACCTTTCTGTTCCACAAAGAAACTTCTGCCTTGATTTCTGTTTGTGCAAGACTCAGAGGTTACAGCAAGACATCTTTGGTGCTGAAAAGGTTCAAAATAATTTGAGGTATGTACATGCTCTTTGGTGCGCACATAGTTGTATCCAAATTACATCATTTCCATTAATTTCCAGAACTGAAATGAATGGAAATGAACTAATTTCAGGGCATCTACTCTGGGTATCAAACTAAGTTTGATACAAACCACAGACCTTCCATGGGCTAAAAAGCAAAATGGTTTGGGGGCAAGTTATTTGAAGGACTGCTTGCAGCAATATGAACCTGCCTGCGCCTTAAGGTCAGCCTCACTCAGAGGCCCTGCACACAGCCCACAATGAAGAGCAATGATATTGTCAGGCACTAGAGGCAGGGTCTTCTTGTTGGTGGCCTCATATTTGTGGAAACTCTCCTAAGGTATGTAAATATTTGGCTCCATCATTAATGGCTTGAAAATTAATTATTTTTATCTGTGTTTAGCTGTGCTGAGTTACTCAACTTGCTGCTGGTTTAAATGGGTTTCTGCATCAATGTTTCACTCTGGTTTTATATTGGTTCCTTTTTGCTTAATTGTTTTACATTGCTTTTTATATTTATTTTTTAGTTGTATTGATTTATTCCTCTAATTTGTAGGCCATGCTTCATCACGTCAACATCAGGTCTCTGTGTTCCAGTGAAAACCTGTTTGCGCCGAGGTTCCCAGTTGTGCAAAGTGCTCCTAAGCACATCCAACTGTACAGGTTCAGGGCCCTTTTACACTAATACTAAATGTGTGCAAGCTGGAACATAGCTAGTGGTCATGTGTATATCAGGCATGCGCAGTCCCCTTCCCTGTTAGTGAGCTGTTCTAGATCGTCACAATCCCAGGCTAATTAGCAGGATAGTACTGTTTGGGATTTAGATACTGGGTGGCCAGTGTCACAAATAGAGAATTTGCAACACCAGAAGGGAGGACAAAGGTGGGCATTGATTTATATAACATTTGCATATGGTGATTTTAGATTTGTGCTGCAAATCTTGAAATGATTACTATCGAAAGACAATAACCCCACCATATTGGGAAGACACCTGATGAATCATGGGCCTGCTCAAGTTTGCTGATCAGTTGCTAGTAACCGTTGATGGGAGATAAACATTTTTAGGAAATAAAATATCACACCACAACTCTTGAGTAACTGATGTTGTTTGTATATAAGTAATTCTTTTAATTGTTTCTATATATGCAGCAATTTTCAATTGTTTTTATATATGCAATTGCTTTCCTTTTTATTGTATTGTGAAATTGCTTTGGGATGCTCCATGGGAAGAGATTCATAAAATGAGATGAATAATAATATAATATGAAGAAGATACTAGCAGTGAAAACTTTGCAATTTCTTCATCCTGCCCCCACCCCAAACATGGAATTACATGTAGCAATGAGTAACAATGGACCATTGGGTCACGGTTCTGGAGGCGCGGTGGTAAACAGCTTTTACATGCTATTCCACCACTGTTGATAATATACCATACATTTTGCCCCAGAAAGGCTGGCTAATTATTTTAAAGGACGATACTAGAAGTCAAGGTCTAATAGATATGACAATTGAACTCTGCCAGACTTGCAAGATGCATTATTGATTATGCATGCACCCAGGATCTTCCAGTCTGCACATCAGTAAGCGTTTGTACTAAGTAACCTAACAACAGCTTCACATCTCTGCCGAATCCATTTAAAGCAGAAGCCGCTTATTCCAGCAATTAAAAATTTAGGTCATAGGGTTACCAAGATGAAAGGTATTTATTTAGTGCAGTGCTTTAAGACCTCTATTAAATATGGCATTCTCACAGTGACCCCTAGATTTAATTCATTAGTTAAGATAAGATCAGGACATTTTTATAGGACGATGTTTTCCCCACACATCAGTGTGCTAGATATTATGAACAAAAAAAAATGGAATAGCAAAAGAAATAAAGTGCTATTAGCAGCTTTCGAGCTGGGAAAAATGCCAGATTAGAGGGCACTAATGTCAATGGTTTATAAAAGAAAGAGGCCTCTACATTCATGTAAGCTATCTGTAACTTAATTTTATTAGAAATTCTTCCACTCAGGCTAAAGGATTCTCTGGCTAGGGAAGTGGTGGCACTAAAAAGAATCTCTGTAGCCATTAAATATCAGCAAGCTCTACCGTTGCACTGGTGTTGATCCATCACATTTTGAAACTGTTCCAAGAAATGTCACCTTTTTTTTTAGGAAGAAAGGTATTTCTAAGAAGGAGCTACCTCTGCCAGTGAGTGAATGATTCTGCTGAAAATGCTTTTCCTGGAAGATGCCACTCCTCTTCCCAAACTGCTTAGATTACTAATCACTTTGACTTCCTCAGCTGCACTTTCTCCATTGCACCTCCCTATTATTGCCATTTATCCTAGACCACAATGCATTTAACTATAGACAATTCACCTATGGTTTGATTCTGTGAGCTACGGTAACCTGTACAGCAGAAAATGTTTCCTTGGCTTCTGTTTCTTGGCCAAGATTTGCTCCTTAGCCAAGACATTCTGGGACAAGCTGATGATACTAGTCTGATCAACATTAGCATTATTTTATGGTACTGCAGCCTCTTTCTTGCTTGTCAGTAAGGATGAAATAATCTGCCCATTTTGGTTTCTCTCTGTTTCTCATCTTTCCAATCTTAAGGTCAGTTCTCCACATTTCCACATAAGTTTGCAATTTTTTTAAAAGTCCTCATGAAAATTCATCAGCATATTAATGTGAGTTTCTTATGCTTTGTATGTTATTTGGTCTAATTATACATTTTTGCAAAGGAATTTCCCCTAATATAATGCATTTTTGTAGACGAAATGCTGGAAAAGTGCATTGAAAAATTCAGAGAAGTGCAAATTTTAAAGGATTACTGTTTTAGTTCTCGTATTGTTTGGAGAAATGTGAATTAGGTAGACTGTTCTTTAAAGGCAAACATGAGTCACATGGTGCAGGTCCCAACATGTAGTAATGCTACTAGTTCTAGCCCTTTAGCGCTTGATTTTTTTGGTCTCATTTTATTTATTTTATTGTCCTTGTGCTGTTGTGATTTTCACGTGAACCAGCCATGTGCTATAATAACTATGGCATATTGTTATGAGTGGGAGTGAGTCTGTGGGAATGAAGTTGGATCCTCCATTTTATTGTCAACAACTGGATAGCCACCTAGCAGGAGGGTTCTTTCCCTGAAACCTTCATTTTTCAAAATGGAGCTGGAGGGATATCGGTGATTTCTTCCTTCCTTGTTTGGGCATGTGTGTCCCCTTTAAAATGCATCCTATTCTGCACAGTTCTGTATGGTCATATATCACACATTGAAAATAGTGCCTGCTCTGCAAATTGTGGTGAGTCGCGATTAATGTGCAACAGTCTTTGACCATGCATCATCTAGCTGGTGCAGTTGCAAAAAGTGAGTATAAGAACACTGTAACACACCACTCTCTGTCCAACTCCAATCAATACCCTACTATTAAGCACAAGGCAGAGATTTCAATTAGCTTTATTTAATGTGTATTTACTATATAATGGTTATGTGTTCAGCTTTAAGGAAAAAGGGGGCGAAGGCATACTAATTTTATGTGCAAATGACTGCGCAGGTGGTCATATGTTTACCTAAATCAAAAAAAGGAATTGACCTTTCAAATATCCCCCCACCAGCAGCCCAATTTGCAACTAATTACAGGGATGTGTAGCACAGCATTGCAAGATCAAGAAAGATAAGACAACACATATGATTTAAGAACCTCCCACTCTTTACTGCATTTCCCAATGGCTTGCAGTATGAAACTGCATTATAAACAAGGAGATATAGCAGGCATTGGCAAACTCGGCCACCCAGATGTTTTGAGACTTCAACTCCCATCATCCCTGACCACTGGCCCTGTTGGCTAAGGATGAATGGGAGTTGTAGTCCCAAAACATCTGAAGGGCTGAGTTTGCCTATGCCTGAGATACAGTCTTGTAGTTCCCCGGAGCGGCAATTGCATTTGAGGAAAATACCAGCACAGCAATGTCTCACAAATGAAGGAGGCTTTGGTGTGGCTTGCACCATAGTCTATAGCTCATTCTCAGTGGTGTCCATGTTTAGGACATTTTGAATTTTGTTCAGTGAAAGCCAGTGCAGATGATCCTCTCATGCAATCAAATAATATGTGAGAGGGCCCCATCTCCCACCAACACACCAGGCACTCATGTTCCCCACCACCCATGCAGTCAGTGCACATGAGAAGGAGCTCTATCCACATACCTGATTGGCTCAGGATCACCGTCTGTGTGGAGGAGCTTTGCACATGTGCATTACTATACATGTGGAGACCCTTCTCATGCACACCAAATGGATGAACTGTGGGAGGGTGTGGCTGCCAGACACATCAGTGATGTGGGCTGTGTTAAGCCATATGGTCCCATAATTTTTCACCTCTTCATGTGTCCTTTATAATAGCAACAATTAAATTACTCTAATGGCTTGACTCCTATGTGTGAGACTCTCTGAATCCCCTTTAGGTGAAGGAAATCACCAGATTGGCTTCATTTAGGTATAACACTAAACTATGGCTTTGCAATATGTGAATGAGCCTCAGGCATGTCAACTGGCCTCATTATACCCCAAACCAGACAAACTGTGGTCAGTCTTAATTATGGTTTAGGGATGCAAGCCAACTTCAAACTATGGTTTGTCTTGGCTTATTTTCTTAAACCATAGCGAAGATTAACAACAGTTCCGGCTTGGGTCAAAATAATAACTTGTGGTTAAATTGAAAGCTTCCAATTGCCTCCTCACAGCTATGCTGGAAAAGAAAGTCCGTTTTTACTGAATTTTAGACGGTGAGACTCAATGATATTTGATGTAGATCTGCACATACTTACTGTAAGCTGCTGGAGAAGTTCCATGGCTGACATAGCATAGAATGAGCACATAACTATTCATTTCTAGCAAAACCTCGGCCGGTTGTCACTATTTTAGTGCAGCATCTGAATCACAAATTTAAATAATTTCAGTATGAACTATATTGGGGCATGAGTAAATAATATTCTTGTTTATGAATCTGGGCCATCATCTGCTGTAATTTTATTCTGCTTTTCATACCTTGCCCAAGACCCATCTTGAATCTACAGTAATAGCAAGACAGGAATCAGAGCATCGAAACATAGGCATTCCAGCATATTTTAACAGGCTGGCTGGGGGTAAGAGCAGGAAAAACCAGAAAGGAAAACAGGCTTCAGAAATGACAGGCGTGATGTAATGCTGAAATTAGAACGATTTGAAGTAGGCTCTGGGCAAATGAATCATGCAGCAAGTGTGCGGCAACTGTTGTGGTCGCATTTGCCTAGACTGAGGCTCCGTGTGAAAAGATGACTTTCCCTAAGCAGCAAAGGGAGCTGAATGAATGGAAGCCAAAAAATCAGTTTGCCATTTAAGTTCAGGAAGTAAACTACAGTTTGCATAATGTATTAGCAAGCACTGCGATACATTAGCAAAAATGAAATGTGAGTGGCTATCTACTTCTGGGAGGGAAAGAAATATATTTGTTGCTAAACATGCTGCTTAAATTTCAGGTGCTAGGAGGATTCAGAGAATTCCCTTGTCAGCACTTATTTGTGCCAGTATCACACACTAAATTGTGCTCTGATCTTTCCACTAAGGACGGTTCCCGTCTTCCAAGTCTGGGTGCGTAAGGGATTTGCACCCCCCACCCCCAATATTATTAAAAAGAATGTTGCATTTTAATATTTGTAGAAAAAACAAAAATCCTTTCCACTTGGCACTTATTTTCTCCCCATTGTCAATAGTGCAGGCTTCAGATGATGCATTAACATTCATTTGAAAAATTTGATTATGAACTATGAATTGAATACCATGAAGATCAGTGGACAAATCCCAGGCAAGGAGGTGTGAGGCTCAACTCACCACTCTCTCCCACACCCACTGAAGACAATTGTCTCAGCTTGCCTCATGAATGAACCAACCGTGATGGGCAGCAAGACCTGAATCACCATTGCAAAATGGCTTTATACCAAGCAGAGACAGTTCCTAAGATGTGGCACATGTAATTAGAGAAATGGAAAAGATGCACCAGGCATGGTGTGTGTGTGTGTGTGTGTGTGTGTGTGTACACCCACAGAGAGCTCTCATGCACACAAATGTATAATTTTATCTTAAATAGAGGAACAGATGCAGGCGGGCAGGCAGGCAACATTATGCTGTCAGTTTCTAAGTGATACATATTGAATTAATTTAATAGACAATAGTGTGTCCTAATGTTTGAAGCCAACAAAATTCTTTTCTGTCTCCCAAATGTTTGATAAAAACTTTTTTGTGGTTAATTTCTAGCTCTTGGCTGCATTTCCTGCTAATTTCAAACATATGTCATATACAAAATATGTTAATTTTCAAAGCTCAAATCTGGCAGGAGGTGATTGTAAAGCTGGCATAGAGAAGGCTGGGACAAACAAAGAGAAGAGCTGAAAGTTGGCAGGATTCATTAACATACTGTATCTTTTTCAACCATTTCCATATACGGGAATGATGATAGGAAGGTAAATGGCCTGTGATAAAATTTCAGTGCTCCAAACAAAAAGCTCCTTGAATTTATGCAGTTACTGCAATTTACTTTTACACTACAAAAACTTACGAGTAATCAAAAGCAGGAGGAGGAAGAAGAAATCCACTGAAATTTCTAACAACCTAATCTTGGCAGTAAACAGAGTTTTCCTTTTTAGTTGGAGAGGAACATAAGCAACCATTTTAATGAGTTTTCCAGAGATTGTGGGCAGTTTCTCACGCCACAAAGATACCCGAGTACAATGTCTATGTGTTTTGCGTTGGGTGTGAAGGGCATGTGCATGTGTAAATCACCTTTTTAAAAGCATGGAAATGTGAGCCCGTTCCTTTCCTAATTGCCACATATATAGAATCTTAAAGAGATCTTATACAGTGGTAACTCAGGTTAAGAACTTAATTCGTTCTGGAGGTCCGTTCTTACCCTGAAACTGTTCTTAACCTGAGGTACCACTTTAGCTAATGGGGCCTCCCACTGCCACTGCACAATTCCTGTTCTCATCCTGAAGCAAAGTTCTTAACCCAAGGTACTATTTCTGGGTTAGGGGAGTCTGTAACCTGAAGCATCTGTAACCTGAAGTGTCTGTAACCCGAGGTACCACCGTAGATGGTGTTACCACCACCCCACACTCAAGGTAGTCCTTGACAAGGCAGCAACATATTTGTAGTGCCAAAATGGCACTCTCTTGAAAAAGTGTGACTAAACACGTTGCCAATTCATGCCTGGGGTGGCTGTGCTTACCTAGGCCTGCTTTTTACCATTGGCGCAACTGAAAGTGAGAAATGTTTAAAGTCTTTTAATAGGGATCTCATTACTAATGTGCACGACACCACCTGAAAACAACTGAATACAACTGCATCTTGTCAACAATTGTTTCTTAAGTGACGTGAAATGAGTTGCAGGAACTCTGCTTTGAACAGGCTTTCTACACCTGGAATGCTCCATATATTTTGGACTCCCAGGTCCCCATTATTCCCACCCAGCATTGCCACTGGTCAGGATTGATGTCAGTCATAGTCCAGAAACACCAGGCGGTTGGAAAGGACACCAGACTGGGGAAAGCTGTCCTAAAAGAACTTGGCTGTTATTATGCAAAGGGGCAGTCAGTTGTCATCATTTTGAAACAATGTTCTGTATGTGAACAGGCCAGGTAAAATGTATTCTTGATCTTTCTAGGAAACAAATTTTGAGTATACCAGTCACTGCTACTTTTACAGAGAAAATATTAAGGTGTCTACTTTGTCTTCCATTATTGTAATAACATCTTCTTTTTTATGTCCCATCCAGTAACATACAGACTTGGTTTTATGTCCTTAACATTGTTCACGTCCTTAATTGTCATGTTGCATCAGCACCTTAATCCTATTGGACATGGGAATACCAGTTACCATAGGAACAAATTCATTTTCAGTGAACGAGCAGTGACAAACAACAAGTTTTACTGCCTACCATTATGGTTTCCTCCAAATACAGATTGGCAAGTTTTCTCCTGATGCATGATTTATACTTTAGCCTTGCCAAGCCAAACAAAATAAGCCAAAATAGCTCAGGGGGATGGATGTTGGATATACGTTGCTGTCCAAGGCACCACAATAGATATTTTTTGGGGAATGGCCCAAATTTCAAAGGGTCTTGGCAAAGGTTCTCGTATTGTACTTTGTGTGAATGGTGCTAGATGAGTTTGAAACAGCCCAACAATTAGGTTTAGTGGGAATTAATCCACAGAATGTGTTGGCAGTCATTGGAAATGTGGACCTAATTCCAATTTCTTTTTTTATGCATATGCAAGGAAAGTGCATTTTAACAGGCTACACTCCTCATTCATCTAAGATGCCACCAATGCCAAATGTATAGTTGCCAGACCACAGTTTCAAATATACAGGATATGCTGAGGGCAAAGCCTCTGATCAAGAGGGCCACACAATTTGTTGAGCATATGCAATTGAGTTTTTGAGTCATTGCTGACCCAAATAAGCCTAACTGACAGGGTATCTCAGGAGCTTGAGAAAGCAGCCTCCAATGGACAAGAACCAGTGGGGGCTGGTTCATAAGGGTAAATGGGACACTACGCACCAACCTCAGCCTGCCCTCAGCCAGTCCCCACATGTCTGCCTTCTTAGGTAAAGGTAAAGGGACCCCTGACCATTAGGTCCAGTCGTGACTGACTCTGGGGTTGCGGCGAGCATCTCGCTGAGGAAGCAGGCGTACAGCTTCCAGGTCATGTGGCCAGCATGACTAAGCCACTTCTGGCGAACCAGAGCAGCACATGGAAACGCCATTTACCTTCCCGCTGGAGTGGTACCTATTTATCTACTTGCACTTTGACATGCTTTCGAACTGCTAGGTGGGCAGGAGCAGGGACCGAGCAGAATCCCATCGCGGGGATTCGAACCGCTGACCTTCTGGTCGGCAAGCCCTAGGCTCTGTGGTTTAACCCGCAGCGCCACCCGCGTTCCCGTCTGCCTTCTTACTTACAACCAATTGGGAGGTGGCTCTGCCTATCATTGGCTCTGGCTCCACCCACTGTTGGTCTCTCTGCCTTCTGCCCGGCCAGTCTCAGTGGGCACAGCCACCATGGTCAAGAACCTGCAGCCAGAAAGCACGAGAAAGTGCGTCCTTGCAAAGCCTGGGTCACAGCCAACATGTCTACATGTCTACAACCTCATGAAGCTGTAGTGTTTGGAAACAAAATGCTTTCATTATATTTCACAACATTATGATGTTAAGGAACAGTGGTGTGGAAATGTTAGACTCATGGTAAATCAGTGACTAGTAACTTAGCATCTGCCGGTTGCTTGGATTTTTCTACAAATTCTTGACTCAGGTGACATTGATATGATCCAGCAAGCCATTCTTGGGAATCATTTAACACAGATAATGTCTTATCTGTTAAGAAATCCTGAGCAGGCACTCTTGTTTTGTTCATCTAAATGAATTCATGGACCACAGGACTCCAGGAAAAAAGGAGAGAAATCACAAGATTGATTTCAGAGCTCCCTGTTCTGGAATAAGGGTCAGCTCCTTAAATAAATAGGAAAATGTATTCTAGGTTTGTGTATTTGGATATATAAGAGCATCAGCTACTGTATGACCTGTTCATGATCCTTCCTTCTTTCTCTTTCTTTCTTTACATAATGACATTGTACAGCTTTACTGATCGAAGTCTTCATGCAACAACTACAGTAAAGCACTATTGCTGTTTGTTGCTACTGAACCAAACAACTCTTCCATAGTGTGTCTCAAAGCTGTTCCTTCCCAGGCCCAGTTTTCTGTGAGTGCAAAGTTCTGAGTTCTTGTGTCTGCAGTTAAACAGACTAAAAAAGTATAGATTATAGTCATACCTTGGGATGAATATGCTTCAGCTTAAATGTTTTCGGGTTGCGCTCCGCAACGGAGTGCATTACTTCTGGGTTTCTCCGCTTGCGCATGCACAGACGCTCAAAATGACATCACGCGCATGCGTGAAGGTGGTGAAATGCAACCTGCGCATGCGCAGATGCGCAGTCGCATCTTACGTTCGCTTCAGGATGCGAATGGGGCTCTGGAATGGATCCCGTTCGCATCCAGACGTACCAATGTATTCTGTTTTGCCAGGGTATAACTTACCTTACCAAGTGGGTCAGATGGCTAATAGCTAAGTGTTGGATGAAGGCATGCAAACACCTGCAAATGCTCAATCACTATTTGCTCCTACTATCAGGAGGCTAACTGATTAAGATGAGAACAAATAAGATGAGAACAACTGGAATGAGCAGGCAAAATAAAAAGCAAGTGCTTGTGTTTAGCCTTAAGATTTCAAATAACTATGTATAGAACAATCAGCGCATCTAGTCCTCATCTTGAAATATTTTGTGTCTGGGAGGCACCACTGAACAGCTGTCAGATAAGTCCTTGCCTTCATATTGTTTGCATGTCAAGAGAGAGAAGAGAATTGTGGGGATTGTACTGAGCAAAAAGGTTGCAGCAGTTAGTGCGTGTTATACGATGCATTTCAGGCTTGAATGGCAACGAGAGAGGGCCCGGCCTTCTTGCATTTCGCTGCTCCCTTAGCTACTATTTTTTAGAAGGTTAAGACCCTTCTAACCCTGCCCCCTTTCAATTTAAGCCAGCATTCACCAACCTGGTACCCTAAAGATGTTGGACCACAACTCCCATCAGCCCCGGCCATCACAACTGTGCCAGTTGCGACTGATGGGAGTCATAGTCCAGAACATCTGGAGAGCGCCTGGTTGATGGCAATTACTGAGTGAGTAACTAAGTACTTGGTTGCTTTTCCATTTCCGTATACCTGAGTCTTGCCACCTCTGCTCTTTCTCACTGTGTATGCCAGCCCCTGAAAGTTCCTCTAACCCTTGACTCTTGTCCTTTAAAGGAAACATATGTGACAAGTGTTTGGCCTGCAATGGCAGTAGATGGCCTTAAATGTCTGGTGTTTGCAAACCAAAGCGGCTCTGTTTCCTTTTTGCTACATGGCACATGGTGGGAGCTTATCTACAGTTGAGAATTCATGGCCAACAGGACTTTCCTTGGGTCTCATAGAAGAAGATCACAGGTTTTGCATCTATGATTCTGTAATATCATTTTTTATTGATAGAGCAGTTGTATCCAGGAGCGTTGTTTGCTGGTTGGGTATAAGATTGCTACTAAGCTTGACTGCAGTGGAGAAACTGCTCCAGAGAAGCGGACACGGAGCAATGGATCCAAACTACAAGAAAGAAGATTCCACCTAAACATTAGGAAGAACTTCCTGACAGTAAGAGCTGTTCGACAGTGGAATTTGCTGCCAAGGAGTGTGGTGGAGTCTCCTTCTTTGGAGGTCTTTAAGCACAGGCTTGACAACCATATGTCAGGAGTGCTCTGATGGTGTTTCCTGCTTGGCAGGGGGTTGGACTCGATGGCCCTTGTGGTCTCTTCCAACTCTATGATTCTATGACTCTAACATAATGGTAGCCTCAGAAGCAACTCACTGGTAGAGTGGAGTCACTATGCTAGCGTCCTGGAAGGTGGGTCACTGCTGCGTACCTAGAAGATCAAAATGGCAGGGAGATTGCTGCAAGGAAGATGCACTGGTGGAGCCAATCTGGTGCTCCTGCACAGCACTGACCTACTGAGGATGTTCACAGACATTCTGTTACCACTGATTCAGAGGTGTGAAATGGCAGCAGAACCATTATAACAGCAGAACACTGCCAATGCAGTGGTGCACTGGGTGCATGGCTAGGTATGGATGAATCTTTCTGTTTTGGTTCTTTTCATTCTTTCATTTTTCAGTGTGGCTCATCAGTTTACAATTAAAAAAAAAAAAACCTGCAGGAAAATTCATACTGATTTTTGCAAAACGTTTGGCTAATATATACATTTTTCTAGGCACAGATCCATCAGCAATTTCTCCTACTATAAAGCATCTTTATACATTAATTTCACTAATATATGTGTACTTCTTAATCTAGGTATTTTAATAACTTTTAGCGGTAGAATCTCATAGAAGTGCACGTGCCTATTTTGAAGAGTTGCTGTGCTTTGGTTTGAATATTGGTCTGGGAAGGGAGAGTTGGGGCATTTGCATTAAAATGTGAACGAAACTATCGTGAGAGGCAGAACTGAGATTTGGTGTTGCTTTGAAGTTCAGGCTGTGGGAAGCCGCAAAAATTAGAACTAAATTCGGAAGCCAATTGGGTTTTTTTATTTTAGTTTTTTATTTTTATTGGATTATGATTTGATATGTTAATTGGATGTTTTTATTGGAAAATTAATAAACGCTCTAACAAAAAAAATGTGAACCAAATAAATGTCTTCCCCATCCTTAAGCATTGCTGAAGACGATCAGGGATCTGCTGGAATCTGCAAAGGACTCTGAGGTCAGTACACACAAACACACACACACAGTATTAGTATCATGGGTGGCTTGGTAGCACTGTATTATATTTTTGATTCTATTCTGATTATTCTGTTTTTGAAGCCGTCACCCTAAACTGCTGCTATTATGTAAGCCACCTTGTGAGAATTTTACTCAGAAAGGTGGTCTATAAATATTTTAAATGAAGTATAATGGCATTATGTTTGACCTATAAAAGAGGAGGTGTTAGCTAAACTCTCCTTTTGAAATTAACGGAGAGCTTGTGATCAGGGATGGGGCATCTCAGGCCTAGAGGCCAAATTCAGCCCTCCAAACGTATAAGTAATGCAGTAAAACATAATAAAACCATATTTTAAAATGGTTAATAGCAGTAAAACTGCAACAACAAAAGTTTGGATTGAGTAACTGTAGCAAAAAGATGACCAAACTTTTCCATAAGCATTAGGCAATAGAAATGTTTTCATCTGGTGCTGAAATGATAGTAACATTGGTGTCAAGTATGCCTCCCTAGGGAAAGTGTTCCAAAGACAGGGCGCCATTACAGAGAAAGTGCATTTAGTCTCCACCATCTACACTTCTTTGGGAAATGGGACACAGAGAAGGGTCTCGGATGATGACTGAAGTGCCTGGATTGGCTCCTATGGGAAGGAGCAGTTACATTAGCACTCAAATGGCTAAACTTCTATTTTGAAACCCCCCAAGTCCCTTCATTATGACCATACAAAATGCCACAAAATAGTGACCAAGCTTTTGAGTCCACCATGGCATCATTAGGCTGGATATTACAGTTCCCAGAGATGTGCAGTGCTCAGATGGGGGGGGGGAGCTTTCCTCCTCCTCCTTTACAATTGATTTCATTATTTTTAAAAAATCCATCTCATTGCTTTGGCTAGCTCACTGGCTAGCCAATAAATATGAAATGAAGCTAAGTCTGTTTGACAGCTAAGCACAGTTCTGCAGCCTGCTGTTAACTCAGCTGCTGCCTGCTTGCTCCTCTGAAGCCACCAAACAGAACTGAGCCATCATTTTCTTCACACATAACTTTAATGAATATCAAAAGTGATAATGGTCAACGGGTGACTGAAACAATAGCTGACAATTTGTTTCCAATCGTATTTTGCCTGCTGGAGTTTGTAGCTGTTTGGCTCCTAAAATACATTCCCAATGATTACAAGGACAAAACCACTGGGAGACTTTTTCAAATCAATGCTTACACTTTCCTGGCCATTCAGTTCCATCCATTGCCAGTTATTGTTTTTAAAAGTTTTGGGCAGATTAGCAGGCACACTGGGTTTTCCATAGTTAGCTTTGGATAGGATTCCTTGTATCAATGATAGACCTTTCTCCACTGTGCAATGTTCTTTGCAGGCACCAAGTAATAGAGGGAATCCAGTGGTGCCTGATGGCGCAATCCTGTGTCTTGAGAGCTAACCTTCATGCATACACAGAGTGCTGGAAAACTGCAAAATAGTGTATTCATGGCGGGGAGGGGGCAATAAAAGGTCTGCTAGTGTGAAGTGTACCCCACCCACAATAGTCCATGACTGGTGCAGTGAAAAAGTGATGGACAAAGTCCAGTCAGTACAGACCTACCTGGCTTTGAGATCTTTACGGGACATCCTTCTCTCAGTCCTGCCAACCTCACATGCCTGTTTGGTGAGGATGCAGGAGAGGACCTTCTCAGTGGCTGTTCCCAGACTTGTAATTCTCTTCCTAGACTAGCTATCTCCTTGTCCTTCTGTTGACATGTGAAGACCATTTTATTCCAGTGGCCTTTGGGGAACTGACTTTATAAGAAAAGGGATTTTAATAGTGTTGTGCTTTTGTTTATACTGAACTTGTTTACTAGATTTTACAAACTTACTTTTTAATGTATCATTTTAATTCGAGTTTAATTACTTTTAAACTATTATCTTTTATATACTTTTTAGCTTTTTGTGTTTTATCCATGTTTCTTTTAATTTTTTGTGAGCTGCCTGGAGTCCCAGTTCTGGGGCAAAGGTGGGATATAAATAAAGATAGTAATTAATTATAATAATTAATACAAAATTTTAGCTCGAAAAGTCAGCTTCCAAAACAATGGGCAAATGTGTTTTCTTTGCTTCCGTGTCTCACTGTCCCTTATGCACAGACAGTGAGGAATCAAGGATGGATGAGCTCATATGTTCTGGGAAATGGTGATTCTTCAGAACTTCTTAGCTGGATTGAGAATTCTGGGGTAAGCATCCTCCTGCCCTTGGGAGGATGTTACTAACCATTTATCAGTATGAGTTAGATCAGTGCCAAAAGGGTCTTATCCATTCCAAAAGGCATAGAAGGTGAGTGTAGCCAAGAGGGCATCTCAATTATTCAAGGCACACTTCAACTCCAGCATACAGTTTGGGAATCCCTGGAATAATCAGACTAAACGTACTGGTTCAGCAGATAACCCATTTATTTCAGGGATTGCTGTCATGCAAGAGGAGTATGGGAAAACTTCAAAAGCTTCTTGCCCTGCCAGAAAATATAACCAGAGCGTGATATACTGCCCATGGAAATTATGACATTTATTTAAATCTAGAACTTTACGCACAGTTGACTTGCACAGAGGCTTTTGATGCCTATGCCAAGGTTATAGAAACAGTACTCTTAAGGTCCAATGGTTGTGAGGCGAAGCAGTTACTGTACCCATAAGTCTCGCTTTTCCTCCTAGCCGGTGTCACATTGCTGACAGTGTGAATACAACTTCTCGCTTGATTACTCAGGGAGTTGTCATTCACTTTCATGAAGAGAGGAATGGTTTCTCCAAAAGGCTAGTGGCCATTGGCTCCTCATCTGGAGTTCAAGATGTTCTCCAAATTCACAGAGGATTAATAACAGTAAGACAAGAATATCAATAGTGGCACATGACTAAGAAGGGAAGGAAACAGCCTCTTGCTGAGAGTTCCATGAAACCCTAGCCTGTTGGAAGCTACGAGTGAGTGGCAGGACCTGGTGTGATTTATGGTGTAATTTCAGAATGCCTGATGCAGCTATACATTTTCTCTAGAGAGCAACTGTAAGTTCACACTGTTAAAGGCAAGATTTGAGACTCGGTGGGCTGAGGCTTCACTTACATTCTTGTTTGTAACAGGTGCCTGCTAAGTAGGCTGAAGAATAAGCTACTGAGGTTCAACAAGTTAATAGCAAAAAGAAAAAGCTGGTTGTTGATTAGGGGGAAAAGTCCCTTGTCAACCAAGTGAGTAATTCCTGTTGCAGAGCTTCATCTTCAAAATCACAACAGCCAAGGACTAAAACCCATGAGAAAAAATAATACTCCAAATATGTCTTACAAACACCTGTAGGAACTCTCTTCTAAGAAAAATTGTGATTCCTTACATCTTGCTTCTTTAATAATGGCTCCATCCCAAATGACTATTAATATAAGACAGATCTGGGTAACAGCAACAGTCATGTTTTCAAGAAATGGGGATCAACCATTGCTTCCCTGTCCTTGAATCCTTGCTGTAACCTGATGCCTACAGCCCCTAGCAGCGACTAACTCAGCCTGCAGTTAGTTCATCTTACAACTTAGTTTAAATAGGAATATAGGAAGTTGCTTTATACTGAACCAGACCATTGGCCCATGTAGCTTGGTATTGCCCACGCGAACTGATAGCAGTTCTCCAGGGTTTCAGATAGGGCCTCCTGGCTTACCTGGAGATGCTGAGGGTTGAGCCTTGGGCCTCCTGCATACAAAGCAGTTGCTCTGCCACTGAGCTATGGCCCTTCAACCTTAATGGCTACAACAACCAGTCTAATCTTGCATAACCTGGTGCCTGAAGCATTTAGCAGATACTACACCACATATATTGGCCTAAATCAGACTTCTTGGTTCTCTGGTCTGTCAAAAGTGCTCTGGAGAACTCAGAAGCTTGCCCAGTCTTCTGTGACATTCTGGCTGCCCAACTGTGAACTTTCTTCTTCTCCTCACAACTGCCTTTGCTTTTTAAATAAAATACCACCATCAAATATTAAACCTCATTGGATGTCTTATATGGACATTGAGGAATAGCTGTTTTCTGTTGCTTTTCTCCCAGCATCTGATAACTAGTTGCTTCCATTTTTAGATATTGTTGCTAAACAACATTGATATAAAATGAACTGGAGGCAAAGTCGTTAATGCTTAAATACGAAAACCTTTGTGTGATTTAAGAAGAAGAAAACCCAGCAACCTCAGAGCTGCTGACTGGATAAACAAACTGCGAGTAGACATCGTTATGGAACTGTGATACAATGGCACATAATTATGAGAAAACAAGGATCTGAAGGCATAGCTATTTTCCTGAAAGCACAGCCAACATCTGGAGTAAATTAAACCTATCATTGCAAATTGTATAAATGAATGTAATAGACAGGTAGACATTTTTATGGAGAGTAAAGAGATTGAATGAAACAGTGACAAAGTGGGAGTATTGAATTAAGAAACAGTTGAAAGGCAGAAGGTCTGATAACGAGTCGTTTCCTGTGCAGGAATTCTTATCTTTATATGTCTGTCAAACCCCCAAGTACTGAATGGTTTTCAGGGAAAGTGGGCGTCAGCCAGGAAAATGAGACTGAATCTCAGTACTTGCAAAGAGCAACAAATATATTAATGGAGAGTTAGAAGGGTCACTGACTATTAGGGATGGGAGCTAGATTTTCATGTGCCACAGGCCTATCTGAGATGCAAATAGGACTGGCAATTCAAGCTTCCTTTTTAGGTTGTCCTTGTTGCCTTCTTTACAGTGGACTTCCCTCTGTTTGAAAGGCTGGAATCACAAGTAGAGAGATTGTCACTGCACTCGGGGCCTAGTCCAACACTCTAACCCAGGCATAGGCAAACTTTGCCCTCCGGATGTTTTGGGACTACAACTCCCATCATCCCTAGCTAACAGGACCAGTGGTCAGGGATGATGGGAGTTGTAGTCCCAAAACATCTGGAGGCCCAAGTTTGCCTATGCCTGCTCTAACAACAGTGGCTCTTGTGATATGCGCCCCAAGGGAACAGCAAGTTCAGCAATGGTGATGGCAGCAGGAAACTCTGGCTCCAGTGATGTTGGTGATGTTTCTCTGTGCCCATAGTTGAACCCCAATTTGCCTATGGCTGGCACATTTGATTCATCTCGCATTCACTTCATTGAAAGATGTGCCCAAAATTCCAAATGAAAAAGCTAGCATTTTAGCAGAAAATTGAGCTCATGGTGCCAAAGAAGGTTTTGTAAATGGTTTGTTAATTGGTAGGAAAAATGCAAGTATTAAAAGATATTCAATCAGTTATATGCGAGACTCTTTTCAGAGCAGTATGAGAATATAAGCCTTGTTGCTTTTGCAAGATACTTAATAGATTCTGCTGGTAAACAAAATCTTTTAAAAGGAATACCTGCTATTTAAGTACAGCACTCCACTTTACTACACCATAAAGTACAGGAAATAAATGGAATAAATGCAAACATGCATTTTGAGAATCTTCTGTAACTTCAAACGTTTGAATTTTCCATTGGGATTTTAGAGCACATCAGTGGTATTGTGGGAGTTTGAACATGGAACCTCTGTATTGTTTTTGTGACCTGGAATTTCTACATTTCTCAGCTCCAGATGTTGTGGGAATGTGCTGAAACCAGTACAAGATCTAAATAAAAAAAAATCCTTCCAGTAGCACCTTTAAGACCAACTAAGTTAGTTCTTGGTATGAGCTTTCGTGTGCAAGCTTTCGTGTGCAAGCACACTTCTTCAGTACAAGATCTGTTTGAGATTAGTAGGGCTTGCATTATGTATTTCTGAGTATTGTCTCACTGAAAGATGCTGCGTTTGAATGAGTAGTACAGACAGTATTAGAAGTCAAAGCACAGTTCACAAGGGACCTAAATACAAGGCCATTGTTTGGGCAAAATATTTATAGGATAGCATCTCACTTAAGTTGGAGCCAGGCATATCCAGCGACATAAGTGTAAGGATCTTCAACTTAGATACAGGAATAGCATGTGTCTTCTACTTCTCCCTCTTGAACCCATGTTTGGGGAATGCTGTTTCCTCCCACTATGTTTTACCACTCTTTTGTAAGTGTACTCATTCACTGGTATGACTGAAAGTGTTAGTGCAGCGGTGAGGAAGCCGTAGATTTCCTGTTGTTGATTGGACTACAACTCCCCTGATCATTGGCTATGCTGGCTGGGGCTGATGGGAGATGGTCCAACAACATCTGGAGGACCATCCCTGAGCAAATCACATGCACCCTTCCCAATTATTTTCATGGTAGTTTGGAACAGCTGATAACTGCAGTCATTTACCCACATTGGAGTCTTTACCCTTAACTGAACAGTTAAGGAATCCAGAAAGTGGCAGGTGTATAACTGAAGCTGATGGAAGCCAGGCCACAGCATCGTCTACAGGCTATAGGGGATGGAGCAAGTTGAGATTGCAAGGCCATCTCTCTCTTTCCCTCCCCTTGAAAAACCAGTACTGTTTGGCTTCTCCCCTTGAAATCTATCAATTCCAGCAGGTCTTTGCAAAACTCTCAAAAAAATAGTGCCTATGTTTTCTTGTTTGCTTTATCCCTCCAAATAATTTTCATTTTTGTGTGTCATGCTACCTCACATACCCTCCAACATTTCTCTGATGAAAATAGGAACCATTCCATAATGATAATTTCACTATTTATACCGCACACATCTTACTCTGGGCAGCTTCCAACATATATAAAATAATAATGAAACACTGAACGTTAAAAAATAAACCTTCCCCATACAGGATTGCCTTCAGGTGGCTTGGGGGTTGGATGACTCCATACCCTCCAACATTTCTCCAATGAAAATAGGGACATCCTAAGGAAAAGCGGGACATTCTGGGATCAAATCAGAAACCGGGACGGCTTCTCTAAATCAGGGACATCCCTGGAAAATAGGGACACGTGGAGGGTCTGACTCTGACCTCCTCATGTCTGCTGCCAAGCCCAATACTCTAGCCCAGAACTAGCCAACTTCTAGAAGGTGCCACATGAAAAACAGTAGCAGTAAACAATAAAACTTTACCCGATTGAGACGAAAATAAATATTTCTCACTGAATACAAAATTTCCTACAGCAGAGCAAGACTGCTTTATTTTCTCAGTGTTGATTCTAGTCTGCTGTTGTATGTCCTACTTTTGCTTTATTTTTTCATTGATTACAGGTCCTGTATGTCAGACGCTTAGGAAAGCAGGCTTGCAGAAAATTTTAAATACAGTATAGTTATTAATTAAGCACGTTACGTAGTTTTTGTGTGCAAGATGTAACTCTAGATGGAGCAGTTCCCTTTATTTAAATATGCTTGTGCTCAGAAGACATGATTTCACTGAGTTAGTGCCTGTAAGACAGATGGCTTGCAGAAATACAACATCATTCTGTTGAAATACTCAGGTATGGGTTAGATTAAAAAGCTGATAAAAAGAGAGGAATAGAAGAGACCTACAGACATGCAAACTTTCCAAAGGTAGTCTGTAAAAATAGTCTTGTTATAGATGTATTCAGGGAACAGCTTGCAGTATGGCATTGTCAAGTCATAATTCTCATTTAACAGTGTTTGTGACTGGATCAACAGATAAGTGACATTTGGCATTTTAAACTGTGTAGGGGATTTGTTGTTTTGGTCTGTTACTATGTTATGTATTTTTGTCTTTTCAAGTTGTTAACCACCCTGTGATCCTTGGATGAATGGCGGTATATAAATTTAAATAATGAAATTTATAAATAAAGTCAATGTGCTGGTTTTAACTTTTAAAGCCATTCGTGATTTGGCACTCAGTTCTTACGGATCATTTCCCCCCATATCAACCTGCTAGGGCAGGGGTCAGCAAACTTTTTCAGCAGGGGGCTGGTCCACTGTCCCTCAGACCTTGTGGGGGGCTGGACTATATTTTGGAAAAAAAATAAAAATGAACGAATTCCTATGCCCCACAAATAACCCAGAGATGCATTTTAAATAAAAGCACATATTCTACTCATGTAAAAACACGCTGATTCCTGGACCATCCGTGGGCTGGATTTAGAAGGCGATTGGGCTGAATCCAGCCCCCGGGCCTTAGTTTGCCTACCCATGTGCTAGGATGTTAAGATTTCCATTTAGCCCCTGCTCAGAGCATTGTCACTCTGAGATTAAGTGGAAAATTGGAAACAGGATTCTGTTAACAAAGAGATGGAAGGCACACTTTTTTTGGGGGGGGGGGACTGTTTCCTACCACTGCATAAACAATAAACAAGGAAAGACAGAAATAGAGACCAGTGTTGTTATTGTTTTTAGTCCATATTTCTTTTCTTTTAATCAAATGCAACATTTCAGATTTATAAGAGCAAATGGTGACCATTTATAGTGACTTCCCTAATGTCTTCTTCCAATTCATCTGGGTCATTTATCCTTCGAAGATATGTCAGAATGCCAGAGCATGACTGAGCCGCTTCTGGAGCAATGGAACACCGAAACCAGAGCAGCGCACAGAAACGCCGTTTACCTTCCCGCCTATTTATCTACTTGCACTTTTTGGTGTGCTTTCGAACTGCTAGGTTGGCAGGAGCTGAGACCAAACAACAGGAGCTCACCCCGTCGCGGGGATTCAAATCGCCAAACTTCTGATTGGCAAGCCCAAGTGGTTCAGTGGTTTAGACCACAGCGCCACCTGCGTCCCTTACTCCCTGGTAGGGATGGACAAATCCACCAATTTTGGCTTTTCAATGGGGAGAAGATGTACGCATCATGTAAAATGGAAAGTGATGCAGAGATTGGGGAACTTTTGCCCCTTTCTGCAAGGGGTGAGAGGAGATGTCATCATAACCAATCTGATTCTTAGTTCTGCATCAAGCGTAACAAGTGTGGTGCCCTTCAAAAGTTGTGGACTCCATCATCCCTTCCCATTGGCTATGGTGACTGGGGCTGATGGGAGCTGGGGCTGATTATTGCTTTTAGGAGGAACTGGCCCCTAGGCTACTGAAGAAACAGCTGCATATCACACAATCAGATTTTGGGGAAAAGAAAGTCTAATATCTTCATGCATATCAGTTTTTCTGGGACAGAGGTAATGAACTGTTCTAATTCATTCTTTTAAAATCGACTTCATTCTGCTTTTTGTTCTGTTTTCTCCGTCTAGACACCAAAATGTCACTTACCCACCAGTAAAAAGCTCACACAGTAATAACCACCAGTTATTTAAATTTGTTAAATAATGTACACTTAATGATGAATGAATTCACATGGCAGAGGGAAAAAATAACAAAATAATTAAAAATATATATCTATACTCCTGTGACTAATTTAATCTTGACAGAAGTAATTTTGCTCTGGGTTCTGAATGGCTTTTATTCCCTTTCCTAGAGCTATGTGCACGTTTTACATGAGACTTCTACTTTCCACAAGGAGTTGGATTTAAGAGAACTTGCTGAGAGGTATTGAGTTTTACAGAGTTATGTCAGGTCTAATTGAATTCTCAGAATAACAATTTCATTTAGAGCACACGAGAATTATTTAGATACAAAGTCTCTTTCTATAAAATACTACCACTCTAGCTGCAGTCTTGGTCCAATGCACTAAATTTTAAATGGCAGCAGGAACAGTTGACTGGTGGTCTAAGGAGCTGCAGTGCTCTAAATCATTATTTGCAGATGCCGGCTGCCACCTAATCTTTCCCAATAAATCTCTTACAAAACTCTTTCAAGGCCCAGTATCCCCTCTCAAAGAAGTGTGTGGCTCTTGAGGCAATATTAGAGGAGAAACTAAATCTGGATGTTTGGTCTGAGCGGGAAAGACGTATTTCAAAGCAACGAGGTAAAACAAACGAGAACCAAGTCATGATTTTCAGACCCAGAGAAATCTGAATCTCTGGCAAAGAACTAAATGCACTGCTGAGCTCTAGTCCACAGGTTAAGGGGGGGGGGGAAATCTGCCTCTTCTTTCTTCTTTTCTCAATGAACATGGGAGCAAATTGTGAAAATACTTCAAGGGTTCCTCCACTTAACTCTGCATTGATCCTGATTTGTTTTCACAAACCTTTACACAGTAGTTAGACTATGTCCTGGTTCTGTTATGTATAAATAGAGGTTCAGGACAATGTTGGAGACGATTGCGACCAGGAGAGTAACACCCTATGTACTTTCAATGTGATGGCCTAGAGGCATACATATGCATTGGTTGTTTGTACCTTTCACAATATCCTTCCTCCAATATACAGGAACATTCTGGGAATACGGAACTGATTGCACAACACATCTTGAGATAGTTAGCAGAGAATATGCTGCCACGGTCTCAGTAATGGCTGCTAGCTGATGCTTGATATGTCTATGTACAAACCAGTTCATCCATGTGCCAGTCAACCCCATATATAAAGCAAGGCTGCATGGGAAAAATCAGGAGTCAGGAGGGGCATTTTGGTCCAGGGCCTTGAGATTAAAGGGCACTCAGATTTAGACAATTGCTTGTTTCTTGTCACTTGATAACTTTCAGAACCTTCTTAAGTATGTTGGACCAATCAGTGGCACACTCTGTCATCTAATTAAAGCATGGATGATTGATCATGCAAGTTTGGCATAGTACAGTACTTGTTCATATTGTACTCTGCTTGGGATCCAGAAGTTTAAAATATGCACAATGCTCATAGAATTCCAAGGTCTCTCACCTCATAGCCATTTTTAAAATTTGAATTTCTGCTACTGCTAATTTATAGATTCATGTTCATAAACAAAATTAAATGGCTAACTTAACAAAAAGCTTGAAGAATTATTATCTCATTAGCCATTAAGCCAGGAAAATATTGAATCATTTGGTCTTGGCTGTGCTTAACCACTGCTCATTTGTCATTCTTCAACACACCAATCCAAGTACATGCTGCATAGAAGAGGAAGGAAATTACAAAATGCTTATACAATACTAGACAGTTGTTTCAAGCATTAGGAAACATAGTCTTTGCTATAGGAAAATCCAGGTGCGCAAACCTTTGTGGCTAATTGTGTCCCTCCCCGTCTCTCTTTTGACATACCACTAGGACAATTTTTAGCCAGCTCTGATTTTGTTTAGCTATCTGGGGAGTTTACATATTTTGGTCTCAATAGCAGCTAGTTTTGTGTCTAGGGAATGTGCAATTTAAAAATTGACTGCACTGGAAAGAATTAATATAAACAAATTAACAGTGACTGCTGTTCTTCTGGGGAAATTACATATTTTTCTTCTTCGAAATGACCTCATTGCTTTAGTTGGCAAGTGGGAGGTAGGCTGACAAGGAAAACAGGCTCCCCCAACCTGATCCCCTCCAGATACATTGAACAGTATCCATTTCTCCCTGCTGGGATAGCCAATTGTCAGTGATGATGGGAGTTGTAGTCCAACAATATAAGGAGGGCACCAAGCTGCAGAAGACTGATGGAAATTAATGCAATTGCAGCATTCCATGCAGATCATTGTTCTTATCATCTTATTCAGTAAAGATGGCCAAAAAGCAACAGAGAGAGAGAGGTTTAAACTAAACATGAGGAAGCGTCTCCTTCTGCCTGTAGATCCACAGCTACTTCATATGTTCAGCAGGCTTGGCTGTTTCTTGCTGTTTGACAAGTGTTTTTGAGAAACACTTGGGGTTGTTTCAAAAACGTCTTGTGAGGCAGAGCTGGTGCCGACATAATGCTGGCTCCCTCTTAACCATAGTTAAGAGATCTGGAGTGTGCTGTGAGTCAATTCCCTCCTCCTGCCTTAACTTTGAGAAGTTATATCAGCACTGGCCTTAATGGTGGTCAATGCTAAACAGGTTTTCTCATCCTGCGATGCACTGTATGTGAGGCGGCCTTTGAAAACAGGCCAGAAATTTTGTTAGTCCAGAATATGCTGCAAAGCTGCTGAATGGGACTGAATGGGTGATAAGAACGTAACTCACCAGAGTTGCACCATCATCACTGTTCCCAGTCCATTTAATCTTTTGACCTCTAAGGACCTTGATATATTGGGAACAGGTACTTGAAGCACAGCCTCTCTCCAGAAATACTAACCAGGCCATGAAATCTTCATGGATGCACAGTTACTTTTTGAAATACACTAAACCCGCAGTTTAGGCAGGGATTACTTTCCGGGGATTTAGGCCTAAAGCCAAAATCGCGTATAGTCAAAACACATTGGGTGCAATGGCGGGTAGGATTGCCAAAGTCTTTTTCCCCAAACGCCTGCCCCCTTTTAATTTTAAAATATTACTTTGCCAAGTATGTAAAGCTGAATGTTCATGAGTTAAATGTGCTTACTGCACTATGAAATTTGTCACCAGATGGTGTGGCAACGGCCACCAACTTAGAGGGCTTTAAAGTGGGGTTAGAAAAATCCATGGATGGTATGACTATCAATGGCTACAAGACATGGGGCTACAGGCTGATGAAGTCTGCCTCAGGATGCAGGGCTTCTGGCAGCAACAGCTTCTGCTTCTGGGCTTCCCATCTGCATCTGGTTGATCACTATGGGAAACAAGTTGCTGCACCACATAAGCTTCTGGTATTTTCTTACATTCTTTGTGAGTCCTTATCTAAGGGGCCCCCTGAGTGAGGTGAAATATGGAGACAGAATCTTTTTATTTGTGCTGGTTCAGCTATGGAGGCTGAGCAGGCACCTACTGTACGATGGTGTCATTTTGGTGCCAGGTAAATAGTTTTTTTCTCCAGGCCTTTTAATCTGCCTGAGCTTTAAGCTTCTTATAATCTCCACAGCTGCTTTAAATGCTGCATTTATATAACTATGGTTGTATTTATTGTTATTAGTATGAATGCTCTAACTAACTCAAATACATAAAAAATGAGCAGCATTGACTGCAACTATGGTTCATGCCACTGGACCTCTTAACTTCAGCTAAGATGGAAGGCCAGAATTGGCTCTCAGTCACTGAGAGTTTGGCACTGTCCTGCCACCTGTTCACAATATTTTAAGCATGCTGCAAGGCATTGCTTTTATGGAAAAGCAATTTGAAATATTAACTGCACAAGTCCTTCCATATTAAGTTGGTCGGGTGAAAAAGATGACAGAACTCCTGCACCTTCAACAGATGTGCCTTGTATATGGCTTGTTTAGGGAAAAGCATTTCCAGGCAACCAAACTAGGCATGAGGTTAATTACATGCATGCAGTTAATGTGCATGGGATTTGGTTTAATAATAATAATAATAATAATAATAATAATAATAATAATATTTATACCCCACCCATCTGACTGGGTTTCCCCAGCCACTCTGGGCGACTTCCAAGAAAATATTAAAATACAATAGTCAAACATTAAAAGCTTCCCTAAACAGGGCTGCCTTCAGATGTCTTCTAAAAGTCTGGTAGTTGTTTTTCTCTTTGACATCTGCTGGAAGGGCGTTCCACAGGGCGGGTGCCACTACCGAGAAGGCCCTCTGCCTGGTTCCCTGTAACTTGGCTTCTCACAGCGAGGGAACCGCCAGAAGGCCCTCGGCGCTGGACCTCAGTGTCCGGGCAGAACGATGGGGGTGGAGACGCTCCTTCAGGTATACTGGACCAAGGCCATTTAGGGCTTTAAAGGTCAGCACCAACACTTTGAATTGTGCTCGGAAACATCCTGGGAGCCAATGTAGGTCTTTCAAGACCAGTGTTATGTTATCTCAGCAGCCACAGATAAGCCTGAGAAGCCTTGTGACTGTGATGTGAATAGAAAGCCTATGTGTGTATGAATTGTATGTTTGTAGGGCCTTCTGTGCATTTGGAAACTGTGCAAAAGACATGTTCCCCAGTCAAGCATTTAGTTGGGCTGCCTTCAGACCTTTGACTGAACACATGGAGGTCAAGGGCAGAAAAAGTGCTCATTATCCCAGTTTCCTCATCCATACATACGACATAGTATTGTCTCATGGAAAGGTCTTATGTCAAAATAAAATGGAGCTTAGGCAAACCTATTTCTTGCCATAAAGAAATGGCAAGTTTAGGCAAACCTATTTGTTTGACATAAAAGTGGTATTTATAACAGTGCAATTAATTTACAACACCTATCCAAGAATCTATTCTTGCTGAAAAAAGTTTTCTGATGAGGAATGACATAATCATTTTTGTGTGTCTGTATTACTGATGAATTGGCATGTGTTTATGAAGCAGCAAAGTGTTTTTCTTTTTTAAAGAGGGAAGAATACGTGGTGCAGAGAGTCACTGGGAAAGTCTTTGGCTCTAACTTGATCTCCCTCTTCTCTGTGGAAACACATGTCTTTGCCTGCTGTTCATCAGCCTTGATTTTGATGGGGTGATTTTTAGTCAGCTGTCTCTATCGCTTTGGCACAGACAAAAATCCCTTAAAAATGTTACACTTCATCAAAGTGTATCATGAGACTTCACGGTCATTATCTCAATGGTCGCTCTGATGTGCTACAATTGGCAGAGAGACAGACGGTAGGGGGGGTATTAGAAGAAAGCCTGTGTTTCATGTGGAAAGCTGGCAAGCCTCTCTGAGCTTCTGTCAACAACTCAGCGGTCTGATCCGATGCACTGAGTGCTGATTATGCTCTTGTTTCTGTAGGAAGTAAACAAGAAAATGAATTCCACAGCACAACACAGCCTCTTTGTATCTTCAAAATGGTGTGACTGGAATCGAGCCAACCTCATTGAAAGTTTGGCCATTTTTGTCATCAGTGCCCTGGTACTGATGGAAGCTTTGATTACTGCTTGGAACCCGCAATAAGACCTTTCAGGGACAGCCACTCAGCAAATAAAAGCATTGATTGGTTGTTGGGTCAATTTAGCCATAAGGGTGCAGAGCAGTGTCCTTATAAAAGACTAATGGATTAGCTACACAACCACTACCACTGAAGGCCTTATTTCTCAAGTAACTTCATGACTGCTTTCCAGCTTGGCAGGAACTCGCTTCCTCTAAAGCTAGCTTCAGAGCATTCTTGCTATCAATAGTGCTGCTCAAAGGATTAGACACAAAGAGCTTTACAATTTAATGAAAACAGCTGTTGAAACAAAAAATTATTTCAAACAATACATTGCACGGGGAAAAAACTATTAATTATGCAAACTTATGCAGAAAAAGCAGAATTACTGCTCTGTTCGTCACCGCTTAAAACAACAGACAGAAAGTTAGGCATTTTTTGTCTGTTGATTTAAATGTGTCATTAACTGGTGGTGCTTATAATAATATTGGCCATTTTTGTTATGTTTTGTTAATGTTTAATCAGCTAATCATTTTAAGCACTTGAGTTCTTCTTGGCACGGTTGCACTACAAGTAAGTAAAACTACAGCTTAATGAGCTGATGTTTCACATGTAGAAAATGTTGAATTCTGAAGTGTGTTATGATAGCTTAAGATGAATGGTGCTGCTGGAAACATAACAAACAATATTAATGTTGGGATGATTAATGGGAAATGAACCTC
Organism: Podarcis pityusensis; assembly: GCF_964106645.2. NCBI lineage: Eukaryota > Metazoa > Chordata > Lepidosauria > Squamata > Lacertidae > Podarcis > Podarcis pityusensis. The sequence continues at coordinate 57,994,624 of NC_138036.1, forward strand.
ATTTGTGTTCTCCTGCCTCCCTTTCTGCCATATATGTTGCCTATGGTAGAAAAGGGCTTTTCGTCTCGAGGAATGTGCTGCTCAAGCAAATTCAAATACTCTTCAAGGGGAATTCAAATTTTGTAGTCATAATATACTAATTATATTTATTTTTAAAGAACTTTTTCAATTTTGAAGTATTGCATTTTTACAGCATTTGGCAAAAATTAATAATTAATACTTCAGTGTATTTCAAGTAAATGAAATGGAGGGGAGGTCATGGAAACTGAGGGCAGTTAATAATGTAGGGAGAGAAGACTATGAATGGTAACTGCTGAAGTTTGCAAGAGAAGCTGTACCCTGATCCACGTCTGGCTTCTGAGCTTCAGCAGACCATGCAGAAGTTTTTCCTCTGGAAATGTGATACTTTTAAAAAGGCAAGCAAACTTAAAAGTGTATGTCCTTAAAACCAACAAAACAATGGATCATGGTTGGGGATGGGTAATAGCTCTGTGAAAGAGCTTTGCATGTTGATGGTTCCCAGCATCTCTCTTTCGTTTGGAGTGGTTACACATCTCCTGTAGGCTATGGCATGGAAAGCCACGGCTGGAGAGTGACTATCAGTTAAAGTAGACAACACTGAGCTGGAATGTCACAAAATCAGAGCTGGTCTAAAGTGGCTTCCCGGACAACTTAAAATTTGGCCCCGTTGAGCCAGGTTAGTCGCAATTAACTTTAGCTGAATGGGGCCAGTATTTTCAGGAGCTCAGTTTTTGCGGCTTCACTGTGAAATTGAAAGAAATGTACTCTTAATAGTCATTAGCCAGCCTGCAATTATCATGCTCCACAGTGTATGTCACACAGTACCTGTGTCTTTTAATGCCTGCTGTGTAGTTGGCTTATAATTGGTCTGTGGATTGCAGCAAGAGGCATTCCTTGTACTGTATGGAATTTAACCACCACCACTTGACATCCTAACCCTGTCCTTGTTTTTTTTCCTTCCCCCACAGAAGGCTTAATTCTCTCCTGCCTCAATCTCCTTTGCCCTGCCTATCAACAACCAGAAAAATTGCTGCTTCCCTATTTGCAATTTTCACAAAATCCTTGACTAGCAGCTCTGGGAATTGACTTATGATCTTTTGAATATAGTGTGTTCCACATCTTGCTTTCTCACAGCATCTTGAGCCACCATACCAAGAAGTCCCATTAAGAATGTTATTAACTTTGCCGATATAAGCTCCCTCTCTCTGTAACCACTGTTTATTTCAGATTGCTAGCTAATTGGCATGCTCTAACACCCTTGTTAAGCCGACCAGAATATATTGCTTTAGAATGCCTTGGGAATTTAACTAATTTCATGCTAGAACTTAATAAGTAGGATCCGACACTCTCTTTCATATCACCAGAAATCCATTAGGTGACTAACTCCTTTCAGTGAGTGGATGAAAGCTTTATTAGTCATAGGGTCTCTGCTCTAAACATGTCACCAGAATTTAGCATAGGATCGGCACTGAAATGCAATTTACTTTCCAACTGAATAAAACTCGCAGCAATGTTTTCAGAGGGTGGAAATCCACGTTAAGCATGCTCTTGCTAAACGGGATTATAATTATATTTAAATATACATTTGTGTTTCTGTCTGTGAATTTAATTTGGTGACAGACCAAATGTAGTGAGGTAGGCTGGTTGGAATAAATACAGCAACTTCAATTAATAAATAGTTCTTGCCAAAACCTTGTTGCATTCTTTGTATGTAAATCATGCACTTTGTATGACTATTTTAAGTGACCAATTCCAATGCCCCTGCCTTAAAACTTGTTGTTATTACATGGTCACCCATGAAAATAATTACTAACACCTTCAATAAACTGAACAGAAGTATATTTGTGTAGAGTTCTGCAAATATTTGTCCTGTAGGCAATTCAAGATTGATTTTACCCATATGCGTCCAAGTGATAGTTTTTGTCCAACTGAGGAAAAGGTTTCTGGCTAAGCATCTTTTCCCAGAAATGTTTTCTGACAGTCTTTGGATAGAATACAGGAGATTCAGGATGGAGTGGGAGCCAGTGGGGAATTGGCATGGGCCTATGATTTGGGGGGGACCTATTCCAAGTCCCCCAGGGAAAGGCAAAGGGGGAACCAGTTGGTAAAGATTATTGAAATGGAGCCTACCTTTCCCATCTGGCCTGGGTCTATTACCAGCTTTGCATAGCCCTGAGTAGATCTGAGAACGATTCAACACATTGAGTTTGACACATAAATTGAGCTTTCTAGATGTAGCATATTTTGTCCACTTTGGTCATTGCACTCTAAGAGTGTGATCTTGGCCATACCAGATTCAGTTGGGGGGGAGATGAAAAACACTCAGAATGTCTGCCTTACAACTGTAGATTTCTTGGTAGAGAATCACAACAATCTGCTTATATTTTGGAGGCACAGCATAGGGCCAGCCCAATACATCTTGCTACCCAATGTGGAGCAGTGAATACAGTATTAAGGTAAATAACCAACAATTTACTGCCTTTTCGTAACTCCAAGAATCAGCTGATTAAGACAGCTGCCTCATATTATCTAATGGTAGCGCTAGCCCTAGTTTTTTATTGGGGCTGACTTGTAGTGGCAAGAGTTCAGTCACTAATGTAGGCTTCTTTCGATCTCAATAACTAGGGTTGCTTTTGCTGGTAATATCCAAAGGAAAGTTTTGGGGCTATTGCTGGATGCAGCTTGCAAGTGTGTAAAAAATTGCCAGGCTGAGCGCCTATACAGTCATACCTCATGTTACGTTTTTTCAGGTTATGAACGTGGCAAACCTGGAAGTGTTTACTTCCGGGTTCACCGCATGCGCAGAAGCGATCTGTGCGCTTCACGCACACACAGTAGCAGCGCTCTACTTACAGACTTTTCGGGGTGCGAAAGTAAAGGTATCATTGTATGTAATAGTTTAAAATGATATGGCAATTATACGAAAGCCACAATCACCGCATGAAAAGATGTGGTTGAGTGAATTCCACACACAAGTTGAGTTTGACCAGTTTCCCTCCTGCATTTGACAACATTGCCAAACAACGAGAACTCCACTAAACTAGGCTTCGAAAGAGCACTTTTCTGCCATTACTATATGAGCAAGTTAGAATCCGCCCCCCGCCCGTATGATTAAAATAAAGAGACTGCAGAGCCCATTACATTAAGGATGCAGTCACATGTCCTAGTTTCGTAGAAAAATAAGTCTGGAGGTGCAACAGCCATTCTTGGGAGAGCCAGGATTTAATTCACCATGTATAGGACCTTAATGAACTGAGGCTGAAATGCAGAGGAGCAGGAAATATTTTGTGGGAGTGCCTATCAACCCTTTTTGTCACCCCTGTCCACTGAATTTCCACAGGCTGGTGAATGCAAAAGTCATCTAGTCCTTGGAAAAGGAAACTTGGTTGTCTGAATGCTCCCCCAAGAGTCCCTCTAAGTTGAAGTGCAATGCAAACTAAATACTACAAAACAGCCTCAGCTTTTGGAAAGCAATTATTCTAGCTATCCAGATGTGGGCTTTTTCCGATCCATTTTCCTTCCCCCTCCCCTCCCTCCCTCGGTCTCCACGCCGTGGTTCTCGGCGCAGATATCACGCTGGCAGAATGCTTACATCTCTTCATTATTAATTCATCTCATGGAGCTTAATTGGACAAGGCTAGAGTGAATTTGACAAACATCACAGCAGCAGAAAAAGCAATCACTCTTTCAAGATGAAAATTTGTTTGATGTCTTACTGTGTAACTCATTTACTCTCCTTGGGAGTCACATGACCTGAATGTTAATCAGCCATTGATTGGCTTCTCTCCTTGGACAGTCACATGACCAGAATATTAATACCTTGGTACTTGGTAGCAGCACTGTTAGGCAACCTTGTGATTGGTTGCCAGGTTAAGATAGGGAGATAAGTGGGTGCTTGATGAGCACTTGACAGAACTTCACAGAAAATTAAGGCCCTAAAATAGCATGAGAAAGTCTTGTCAAATCAAGCATGATTATCATTGAATGCTTAAGGAATTCATCATCTGCATGAAATTGATACACTTCAGCACCAGCCGGCCTCACAGTCAGCGGGGACTCATCAGACTTTTATTTATGTGTGTTCACCAAATCACATTAATTCTGAGAGCTAAAACATGCTAAGGATGAAGGTTATTTTCTGTTCAATCTAATTTATCTATGACAATAATCATCACTAATAATATGTCAAATTAGATTGCAGTCATTTTATGCATGCCTGCTGATTTGGAAAATAGCGTTAAAGCGTTCCGTAGTAATTAACTGTCAGCGAAGGTATGCAAGGCCTGAGGTAATCAGCATATCTGGATGGAAAATTAAGTTTTATAGAATGGATTTATAGATATATATCCATATTTAATTCTGAGTATAAATTATATTTTGTTAAAATCAGGTGTAATTTTTATAATACTATTATGGCCAATCATTTTACTTCAGGCACCTGCATTGCTAATTCATTTGGGGCCAAATCCTACTGTGAATCAAAGAGAATTTTCCCAGCAACAGTAAGCAGACTAATAATATTTGGCCTTTTCTCATTATTTTCCATTTTATTATGATTAGTGTTGTACTTGCCTATGGAAATTGGTTTTAAAGGCCCTCTTAAAAATGATATTATGTCTATGTAGGACTTTACCACTACAGACCCTCTGGAACATGAATTGCATCCAGCATTATAATCTATCAACCAGTAATAGACATATCCCTTGTATATATGAATTTTGTTAGTCTTTTTAATTACTGTACAACTCTGGAAGTGTAGTTCTACTAACTTAGAAATCAGTCCTCTTGGAATTCCTAGCCGCAGTTTCTAAATAAACTTGGTTGAAATCAAGATTATTTGCCCACCTACCTCCCGCTCCCAAATATAAGGGCACAATTGACATTTTGTGCAGAATTGTCTCTTCCTTAAGGGAATAATTTAAGCAAAAGTTGCTTCTTGATAGGAGTCTCCCCACCCCTTCGCCTAACAGCAGGTATTTTAGAGCTCTGATTGCTTTAATAGTACTTTTACAGTGTCTTGACTTATGAAGTATTACTGTATTAGGAAATGCTTGGTTCTAAACTGGCTGCTCTATAATGAAGTTTTAAAGGGAGTCATTTATTCTTCTCTTTGTGCTGATACAGTTACAGGAATTTAAGGTTTTTGAAATGGGAGGGAGGGAGAAAGAAAAGAAAAGCTCTACTCTTTGCCATGCAGAATTACTTTTTTTTTTAAACAGGGGGGGGGGAAATCTGTTGTTTCGTATTTTCCTTATCCTAATCTCCTGTGATCCTGGTACTGCTGCTGCTGCTCTCTCCCTCTCCCCTCTTTATTGATTAAACGAATCTGCTCGAAAGGCCGGTTCCCAGGCTCTTTGATCTAATCCGATATGATCTTATCCAACCACTTCGGCAGGACATTGGGGAATTAACAATAAGCAGCTTTGCCACAAGTGTTTAATAACTCAACACAATCTCCTTATGGCTCCGAGCTGCTCATGTTCTCATCCAGTCAACAGCTCATGGTGTAACAGATTGGACATCCCTCTGAACCTGAGGAATTTTCATGCACTGTGAAACTAATCGCTTCAAGTTCCTTCATAAATCTCACAAAGCAGATTCCAGCATCTTAACAAATTGAAAGAGAGGGAGGGAGAAGGGGGTGAGAATTCATTCATTGAGCTAAAGCTTAGGGAAGAGTTGGGGTAGGTGCAGTGGTGCAAGGGAGGGGGCACAATATAATCTATATTCTATCATCTTATTTAATGTGTTTCTCATCTGCTTAACTTCCACAAGCACAAAATAATTCAAGCAGGCTAAATCTTAACAACCCTGAAAATCCACATTGACCTTCTTTCCCCCCCCCCCTTCACTGTGTCATAGAAACCGTGTAGGTTCCACAAAGTTCTCTCATTCTTGTTCCTTTGATAATATTTAAGTGCACTGCATTTTCCCCAAAACGTTGATGTGCAGCAATCGAAGGCACAGTAGGGTGGCCTCCAATGCCCTTGTTCTGCTAGTGCAAGAACTTACCCTTGTGTGAAGGCCCCTCATGTTCTGCACCCACCCCTTGGGAGCACTGGGGGAAATCCAGAACAAATTTAGAGGGGCACTGGACAAGAAATGGGGGAAGTTCCATTGCACAAGCAGAAATCTTTGCGCTAATGGAACAACTGAATCAGCACTATTTTGGATACAAGCCTTCCTGTTCCTGAGCCCTTGATGAGACTCCAAGCACGTTCCCCCATTACACAGAGTATACAGCAGCATGCGGAAGGACGAGATAGTATGAGCTACATGGCTAAAGAGTTTTATTCCTAATTACGCAGACAGAAAAGAAAATACATCCTCTCTCTGTGAGAGGAGAGAGCAACTGCAACAAAGGAACAGAAAACTAGTAATGTCACATCCATCTCCTGTCTTCCGTGAGACTTCCAACAGCCTTGAATGTCTCTGGAATGTAAACAGAGACTTGTGATTCAAAGCACTGCACAGTGGTAACACACAGAAATGTAACATCCTCCCCCTTTCTGTGAACACTACTGGGCGGTGTGTCAGTACACACAGAAATCTAACACTTTATTCCCACACATGTTCTTTAAACAGCTTTAGTCACTCAACATTCAAGGTGGTATCTTATTAACTTGCTCCATCAGTGCAAGGATTTCAGCTTGCACAATGGTACTTTCCTCCTCCTCCTCTTTCTCTTCCTCTTCCTCTCTCTCTCTCTCTCTCTCTTTCTACCCTAAATCTGTTTTGGGTTCCACTGCAACCCTTCAAAGCAGATTTGGGGAGGGAATGGGGGAAGGAGTGGAGGGGGAACTTCTGTTGCACAAGCAAAAACTCTTGTGCTCATGGAATGTGGAAGTTGGACACTACCTTCTGTATCATTGAGTTATTATGTGGCCTTTTGGGGGGATGGGGATTTTACCCTTCAATTCTTTTTTTCACATTTTTTTGTCTATAGCTTGGGGTTACCCTGAGCCTGTCAATAACTCCCTCTTGTGTGTGGATACTGTGGTTTTGATTACATATTGTAAGAGTGAATAAAGAAAGTCTGAAACTGGTAGTATATACAATATAATTCTGTGTACATAGTGGAGGTCTCGAATCTGTGCATTATTTGCCAAGACTTGGAAAGTCTTGGAGGTCCATAGGGCCCCAATGTTTCCTTCAGTTCTCTTCATTACTGCTATATATACTAATGCATAAACATGTTCTTGACTTCAGACCATACAAAACACTCTGTTGACTTTCTAAAGAGGAAAACACATTTGGGAGATTATGTTTTTGGCTCCTGCCCATGTATTAGAAAGGCACTTTGTTTTTGTTTTGTTCTTTAAGAAGCTTTTAAATGAAACCCCCTACATAGCAAAATGCTCACCAAAAAATTAAACTGCATCCTGTTTCTGTATATATTCAAGATCTAGCCAAGCTAAACCAATAAAACGGAATCTTGTTTCATAAAATCCACCAGCTATGAGACCACTAGCCTGCTCCAAAAAGAAAACTGCCAGTTACAAAACGTCATGATTAGTTGTGCTCAGTGCAATCTCAAAACCATGAAGGTTTCCTTCTGTCAGGCTATGGATAGATTAACATACTTAAAACATGGTGAAATACTGCCATGAACTTCTTTCAGATGTTCTTTGAGTTCATGGAGTGGATCATGTGTGCTGTCCCTACTCCTCACCTCCACAAATTTGTTTGGAATTTGGAAGGGAGCCTGTTCATATACCATGATCTCTGTGTGGGCATCTCCATATGATTGGGAAGCTTGCAAGTACAGTTATGTGTACTAAGGTTCTGCTTTGACTGTGAAATTAATACGCGAAGCTCACAAATGTGGGCTGAATGTGCAATCACACTCCTCAGCTCCCAGTGGGGTCATCAGGGTATAACTCTGGAGAAAAAATCCAGGGTCACATTCAACAGAATGAGCAGGGAGGCCTCTAGAAGGAGCAGGACAGCTTCCTACACATTGAAGTAAGTGAAGTAATAGACATTACCACCTAACTGGCAGTGGGAATCTCAGACTTGGGGCCGAATGTGGCCCTCCAGTCTTCTCTTTCTAGCCCTCAGGATTCTCTCCAGGTCATGCTCCCTCCCCAGGCCGTAGCCCCTAAGGCCTACAACTCCCATCATCCTGATTAATAGCCATGCTGGCTGGGACTGATGGGACTTGAAATCCAACAGCATCTGGAAGATCACAGGTAGGCATGGGAGAGGAATTTGGTTTTTATCCAATTTACATTTCTGAAACAATACTGAACTGAAACCCAGTTCAATATTCTCATTTCCCCCTGAATTTTATGATGCAGTTCTCCAATTAAATACTGTGTACAAAACTGTGTATGTTAGGGGGAAATATGTATAAAAATGTAATTATGTAATTATGAAAATAACATACAAAAATGCATTATATTAGAGAAATATTTATGCAAAAAATGTGTACAGCTGGGGGGCCTATCACACTGAGATGCTGATGGATTTTCATGAGTTGTTCTTTTTTAAAAAAAAATAAAATACCAAACACATATAGAATTGTGGAGAACTGAATTTAAGGCTGGGAAAATTAGAAAACGAGAGTCTGAAATTGATATATATTTTCATTCCTAGCCTCAAGGGAGGAACTGAAAGAGAAATAGATAATTTGGGCACTGATTCTGTGCCAAATCCTCTAAGGCAGGGGTTTTCAACCTGTGTGCTGTGGCACCCTGGGGTGCCTTGAAGGATGGTCATGGGTGCTGTAGGCAAGACTAGCCTATGTCCCTCTTTCCTTCCCTCCCTCCTCTGAGGCCCTCTTGCATCTCTGCCTCCCAAAGGCTTGCACAGCTGTTTGTTGCAGCAGCCCTGACTACAAACTCCCCATGCAAATGGTGCCTCGGGGGCTGGCCACCTTGGAGCAAGCAAGCAAGTGGGTGAGGGAGCCTAGCTAGCCAGTCCAGCAGCTCTTGCCATTGGGAATGGACAGACAAGTGGGAGGCAGGCTTGTTGTGTGCAATGCCTGCCTGGGAGCTGAGTGCTGGCATTGGAGGGAAGCATTTCCACCATGCAGGCCCACTGCTGCCACTGCAGCCTCCCAGAGGACTCACAAAGAGAGGGGAGAGGAAGAAGAAGAAGAGTTTGGATTTGATATCCCGCTTTATCACTACCCTAAGGAGTTTCAAAGCGGCTAACATTCTCCTTTCCCTTCCTCACTCACAACAAACACTCTGTGAGGTGAGTGAGGCTGAGAGACTTCAAAGAAGTGTGACTAGCCCAAGGTCACCCAGCAGCTGCATGTGGAGGAGCAGGGAAGCAAACCCAGTTCACCAGATTACGAGTCCACCGCTCTTAACCACTACACCATGAGAGGAGGCTGAGGGAACACTCCACAAGGGAGGGTGTTTGAAAAGGGGTGAGGGGCTGCCAGCTCTGCAGGTAAGGGGGGACGGGACATAACCCTGCTTCTGAGGCTCCAAGTGCCCACAGGAGAGCCACAGAAAGAATGTAGTTGGTCAAGGGAGCCATAGGCTCAAAAAGGTTGGAAACTTTTGCCCTAAGGCAAGTGTTACAAGGTAAGCGTGCACTGAGACCACAAAGGTTTGAGTGTGTGACTTCAACATGTGGAATAGAAAGGTGGGACATTTTGCTCCTGAGGAAAGAGATTTGCTGAAACAAGTTGAGCAACTATATTTTTCAATGAACTTCTCCACTGCCGGCATCTGTTGAGGTTATGCCTCTGTTTTCTTTGGCTTCTACTTTCATTGGTGTCCCATTTTGATTTCTTATTTCCTGTTCACAGATTAAGGAAAGGACACATGCAGGGCAATTGGGGACTTAATGGCCGATCTGATCATCACAGTTAGTTGCTAGATCAAAAAAAGCAACATGTTTAGAGTTCCTAGTAAATCACAATCAAAGGAAAGAGATGGGGGAGAATTTGGCTGAAAGATAAACCAGGCAGGACGAGGGGAGCAGTGGCTGAGAATCAATGGTTTGTGGGGGAAAGATCTAAGTCTTGGGAAAAATATGGAAGTATGCCCAAGGAGGACATCACTAACAGAGATAAAAATTCCTTCCTGGTAACTTTTTATATCTGGGTTCCAATAAAAGCAAGACCAATGTAGATAGGATGTCATAAATCTTCTGGTTTCAGATAAGAGTCTGGGAATTCTAAATGAGAGAAGATCCTGTTGTTTTTCTCCACAGTGTCATAAAAGTGGCAGATTCTAAACAGCAGAGGCCCCTTGGACATGTGAATTTTAAGGGGTCATAATGTGATTTTCATGCAGTACTCTAGGATCACCTGTGTATATTTTAAACTGAGGTCCCAATTTATTTATTTACATCTTATCACAGCTAACAAAAAAGAATGGAAATGATACGGTAGAGAATATATATGGCAGGTTATGTTCATGACATAATTAGATGTAAAGGTTAACAATTTGTTTAATCTTGCTTCTGGAGTAACCTCATAGAACTGACCTAACACTTAATATTTACACTTGCCCTACATGGGTTCTAAAGAAATGCTGCCCCAAAATGTATGGGGACTTTGGGAGAGTATTGGAGGGAATTATGAGATCAGCACAAATCATAAGCTTGCATTCAGTATTGTTGTTGTTGTTGTTTAGTCGTTTAGTCGTGTTCGACTCTTCGTGACCCCATGGACCAGAGCACGCCAGACCCTCCTGTCTTCCACTGCCTCCCGCAGTTTGGTCAAACTCATGATGGTAGCTTCAAGAACACTGTCCCACCATCTCATCCTCTGTCGTCCCCTTCTCCTTGTGCCCTCCATCTTTCCCAACATCAGGGTCTATTCCAGGGAGTCTTCTCTTCTCATGAGGTGGCCAAAGTATTGGAGCCTCAGCTTCACGATCTGTCCTTCCAGTGAGCGCATTCATTCAGTATTCGTCATCCTCAAAACAGACTCACTGAAAAATTTGGAAATGGCTAACTTAAGTCCATTAATTTCAGTGCTTCTACTCTGAGTGTCATTAACACTGGATACAACTCTTAGATTCTTGTACTTTCATGTTTGTTATTTATAGCCTTAAACTGGTAGGACTTTATTTTTAATATTCAGGATCTTGTAAGCATTCCACTGTGTTATTGGAAGGAAAATTCATGATTTGATTAGTCTTCTGCCAAATGGCAAGGTGCCTGGTGAGAATATGGCACTGCAAAAGGATTCTGATTCAGTGTGCAGTGATAGGGTTCAATTTTGGTCGATTTTTAAAAGATTAATTGCCTAAAGGATGGGAGTCTTATATAATGATCATCATTATAAGGACAACTCTAAAAATAATACAATTCCAAGATCAAGATATGTTAGGCCTTTCTCTTTAATTTCTATGCAAATCATACCATTGAACAATTTCTAAATACAAATTGTTTTCTACCTTCTTTTCAGAATCGTAAAATTCTAGCTTACATGAGCACTCCTCTGTGTTATGCAAGATAGACTGTGATGGCTTTTGAGAAAATTTAAAGACCAACAGAAACATTTTGTGATTAATTATGCTAAAATTAAAGGAGGTCCATTTTGGAAAAAAATCCAAAATGCATGTAGTCTTTGAGTAGTTTGAAGCTGAATACGTAGAAAACTTTGATTAGCTTAAAGTGCAGTTTAATCAGACACACTTTTGAAATTGGTGATATATAGATAAATTGAATAGATTGATAGCCTCTACTTCTACTCAAGAGATCTTAAACTTTATCTGCAGTGAAAAGTATGAATTTGGCAGTGCCATTTCTAAAAGTATTTAATGCTAAATCCATGGTGGCCGCAATGATATATTGAGCTGAAAATGGAGCCATCCATTTTAGATACCATTCAAAGTCTGTATTTAAGAAACATACATACATCATTTTATTTGTATGCCACATCCCCCTAGTTAAAACCATGCTCAAGTCAGCTTACAACATGAAAAAATGTACATAGTTACAACACATAAAAAAATAATAAAATGTCAAACATTAAATACTTTCCTATACAAGGTCGCCTTCAGATCTATTTTAAAAGTTGTGTAGTTCTTTATCTCCTTGACATCTGATGGGAAGGCATTCCACAGGGAGGGCACCACTATCGAGAAGGCCCTCTCCCTGTAACTTCACTTCTCGCAGGGAGGGAACTGCCAGAAGGCCCTTGGAGCTGGACCTCAGTGTCCAGGCAGAACAATGGGGGAAGAGACACTCCTTCAGGTACACGGTGCCAAGGCTGTTTAGGACTTTAAAGGTCAGTACCAACACTTCAGATTGTGTTTGGAAATGTACTGGGCTTCCAGATCAGGCCTGGCTCATTTTGACTGGGTCAACAGAAATTCTAGCTTTGGTTGAGTGACTCCACAGTTATTCTCTTTAGGGGCTGGTCAGCTTGCCCATCTGTCCTTTGTTCTCCCTCACAACATGTCTGCCTGCTTTCCTCCTAATCTTCCAGCTTTCGTTTCCTCGTTCAGCATTCTGCTTGCTGCCACCTTACATTACTATTCCAGCATCTTCTGACTCCTCATCCTGACTCTGACCCTGTAATTGACCTCCCTTTCCTCGGTGTATACAGCCTGCTTCCCAAGGTCACCTGTACACTCCTACAGGATCTGACCTAGTTCTCCATTCTGACTCCAGTCCCAGTCCTGCTGGGATTTGTCATTTTAGTCCCCACCCTGCTCCCAGTATCCAGTTGCCTAACAGTAGGGCATGGTGCAAAATTAGTTAACAGACTGGCTGAAAGAGAAGAGAATGCCTGTGCTCAGTGTAATCCTCTTCAAAAGGCTGTTTGTTGCTGCTGTAATCAATGTCAGAATGTCAGTTCAGATTTTTGATTATCCATAGCTTTATGTTTCATCTCATGCCTAATAATAACTTGATGGATTATAAATCAAGATTACTGCTGTATCAAATGAGCTGGCATTCACATATAAAGCACGCTATTGCTGCTTTGCCTGTAAATTGTCATATACACTTGATCCAAATAGGGGGTGGGGAAGGAACCAGAGGACACAATCCCATCAAGCTTAAATACTCGAAGCTCCGATTGATTTTGTGTTTAAACCTCTGTCATTTAAGTCAATGGGACTTAATTAAAAGTGCTCCACTTTTCTCTGGATCATTCAGAATAGCTTCTGCAGAACAGTATGGATATTATGATATAATTCTTTATAATTTTGATAAGTCCGGGGTCTGATTCATTTGTTCCTACCACTTCTACAACTGAACAGCTGCCTTTCTTGTGATTTATGGCACATTACAACAGTACAGTCGTACCTTAGATCCCGAATGCCGTGGAACTTGGACATTTTGGCTCCCGAAAGCCGCAATCCTAGAAGTGATTGTTCCGGTTTACGAATGCTCTTTTGGAACCCGAACGTCTGACGGGGCTTCCGCAGCTTCTGATTGGCTGCAGGAGCTTCCTGCAGCCAATCAATCAGAAGCTGCAATTTAGTTTTTTAATGTTTTGGAAGTCGAACGGACTTCAGGAACAGATTCCGTTCGACTTCCAAGGTACGACTGTAATGCATTCACATAAGATTACATGGCTCACTGGAAGGACAGATTGTGAAGCTGAGGCTCCAATACTTTGGCCACCTCATGAGAAGAGAAGACTCCCTGGAAAAAACCCTGATGTTGGGAAAGACTGAGGGCACAAGGAGAAGGGGACGACAGAGGACGAGATGGTGGGACAGTGTTCTCGAAGCTATGAACATGAGTTTGACCAGACTGCGGGAGGCAGTGGAAGATAGGAGTGCCTGGTGTGCTCTGGTCCAGGGGGTCATGAAGAGTCAGACACAACAAGAAGATTACATGGGTTGCACCATTACTACTCACATTAGTGGTGCATTTTTGCTGGTGATCATGTTGATATAGGAAGTAATTGTGAGATCTAGGTGATTTGTGTACGGGGAACTAGGAAAATTGATTTGTCAGTGGTAATATAGTGTTATGGGCCACCCCAGTTTCTGCTGGGTGGTATAAGATTCCAGGGCTCTTTGCACTTAACCAGGGTTCCTGTTACTTTGGTGGGGGGGGGAATGAAGCACAACAGAGACTATAGTGTCTTTAACATACATGGTTTTATTTAGATATATACACACCTTAGCCTTGATGGAGGGAGTGCAGAATAATACACCCTAAGAGGGTCTCTTCTCCCATAGCTTCAGCAACTTGGCTCCAGAGCAGAATCCAACCATGTTCCCTGGTCTTTGGGTGCAGCTTCCCCCAGTCAGCCTACATGGAACCCCCCTTCCTTCTCTCTTTATTCATAAACTTTATTTAAAAGGACACTTTTTTCCTGTGGTGACATTGCACACCCTCTCCCTCCTAATCCTTCTGTCTCTGCCCACTACTCAGAGCAGGGCAGGGCAAAGGACATCACCAACTGCTCTTAATGGCTGGTCCTCTGCTCTCTTTGTGTCTTAATGGTGCCTCTATCAGCCGATCTCCTGAATAGGAAAACCAACATAGCCTGTATTTTTACACTGCACCTGGCATCTTCCCTTAATACTCCAAATATTAGTTAAATTATAACATTTACTAAATTTAAGAATTTAGAGAGATCTGCTCCCCGCAAACTCATAGCGATATGAATTTACTTTGTTGGTAAGTATAAGATACAGATGAATGAAACTAACTACACACACAAGCATATAAACTCTAGTACAGTAATACTGATAATATTCTCAGAGGTCCCATACTGAGCACAGAAGGCACACCATTTAAAACAGGGGTTGGGAATCATTGGCCCTCCAGTTGCTACAAGACTGCAACTCCCATCATTCTAAACCAGTGCTGGGCCAATTACAAGAGTTGCTAGTCTCATGTGTATTAAAGCTTCTTTCAGTTCCAATTCTACATTCAGCACCATCAAATATGATGTTTTTCTTTGTTTCAGAACACTTCAGCGTACTAGAAAATTAATACTACTGACTTGAGGATGTCTCTTATTTTTGAAATGTTGATTTGGCAACTGTTGATAACATATGGCAGTTTGCCTAGGGCACGATGAACAAGAAAGGACTTTTGACGGGACAGCTCCCTATAAATTTAACTTCCTTCCACAGGGTCTGTAAGACAGAGCTATTCCACCTGGCTTTCAATTTGAACTTAGCCTGATCTTTTATTCCCCTTCCTTCCCTCCCCCTCCCCTTTTCATGACGATTACCTGCTCTTGGATCCCACAGCTAATTCTCCCATGGTCTCCTCACTGGCCCAAATAGGACTAATTTAGCCAGCTAGCTCTGGTGATCATCTAATGTTTATTGGATGGATTTCCCCCCTAAATTGATTTTTGAATTCTGAATTTATTGTTATTCGTGTTTTATACTGTATTTTATGCTGTTTTTTGTTGCATCAATTAAGTGTTTTAAATTTGTTGTTAGCCACCCTGAGTCTGGTTTTCTGAACCAGGAAGGGCGGGGTATAAATAATTTTTTTTTTAATTTCTATTTTTTTTAATTATTATTATTATTATTATTATTATTATTATTATAAAGGAGCAACAATAAATAACCATGTTACTTGCCCTGCTGGGTCAGATCAAATGTCCATCCAGCCCAGCATCCTGTTTCCACAGTGGCAACCCAGATGTCTAGGAGAAGCCCACAAACCAGATGCCAAAGTTTCTGCCACTGCAGTTTTCTATTGAGTGGTATTCAGAAACATTCTACCTCTGATCTTGGAAGCAAGTACAGTATATAGCAATCATGACTAATAGCCAATGAAAGCCTTATTCTAATTCCCCTTTCAAGTCATCTAAGTTGATGCCCATCACTGTATCTTGCAGTAGCAAATCTCTGAGTCCAGGTACGCATCTGGATCAGCCCTATCAACATTCTTATAATTTTGTAAACATCAAACATGCCTCCCACTTTAATCAACTTTTCCCCTCTAAGGTTTTAACTCTAAAATGTAAGAAAGAACTTAACCTTAACTTTTATATCCTTTTGTAACCCCACACTGTGTAGCCTGTTCTAGCCCATTCTACCTTACCCAGGGTACCATGTTGCCATATTTCAACTGAGAATATGGCTCCAGCAGCATCGTTCTAGGCCTCAGTGGTTTCTACCATGCTCTACTGCAACATGCTTGTGTTATTAGCCTTGGAGGGAGAGGAACTAAAAATGTTCATGCTTCCAAATACACTCCAATATCTCAACTATATTATGTGCAATTATTTATGGTGAAATTCACAACTGTGTTGGAAAGTATCTATATCCATAGTATCTAAATCAGACCAGCAAATCTCTCTCTCTCTCTCTCTCTCTCTCTCACACACACACACACACACACACACACACACACCGAGAAGCTTCTTTTACTTTTCAGGATGTGTCATTAACTTTTGGTTACATAGCACCCTTAAGTACATCTATTGGGAGTAGAAACGTTGTGCCCTCCAGTTGTCATTGGACTACAACTCCCCTTCAGTCATGCTGGCTGGAGCTGGTGGAGTCCAACAACATATGGAGGGCCACAGCTTCTCCAGCCCCAATCTATGTTATAATTCCCACAAAATCACCTGTTTTATGGACATAAACCTGTCTCACTGAAAATACTGTACAGCTTACTTGCTTAAGATTAGATTTGTGCTTGTCTACCTAGCTTTACTAGGGATCTTATGGATGGATACCGTAACTGTTCCCAACAATTGCAATATTTAAATGCTAATTGTCATTTCATTATCCCAATGTGATAACTTTCTGCTTGAAATCCCACTGTTATACTTAAGCACTGCAAATAATTTCAGTTCCACAATGGTAATTGAAAATGCATGTTTTCTAATTAACATTGCATGAATAAATATAGCCTAATTGAAATTACAACATAATAAGATGGGCAACTACTATCCTTGTAGAAGCAAAATGTATGATAAGTTACCATTGCATTAAATCATGAAGGTGTAAGCAAGAAAAGCGTGTGTGTATCATTCTTACGTATATACACACACAGCACCATCAATTTACACTAATAGTCCTTCACAAAATAACTTAGGGTGGAGGCAGGGTCCCTGTCCCGAGGAATTCACAATACAATTTTGACAGCGTTGCTGCAGGTCCTTCAGATGATCAAACTGGACACCATGTGTTTTTTGCACATCACATGGATTCTAGAAATGAAGTACTTGTCCATGAGTTTATAGACTTACAATGTTCAGCAGCATCATAAAACACCAGACTGTCCCTTCCAGAGTCCCTGCTAGGTATTCACTATTCCTTTGTATTTAAAAGCAGTGCATTGTGCAATTAATCTTATACCAATTCTATACCTTAAACTAGAAAATGTTCAGTAATCAGAAATCTCTAGAATGTGATCATAGCACAACATTGCTATACTCAGTGCTTTTCTTCTAGAAAAAAGGGTGCTGGTACTGCGTACCCCTGAGTACCCCCAGGAAAAAAAGCACTGGTAGAGGTTCTTTAATTCCTCCTCACTTTCTGCCATCAAAGTTATGCAGATGACACAACTTTGATGGCAGAAAGTGAGGAGGAATTAACCTCTTAATGAGGGTGAAAAAGGAGAGCACAAAATATGGTCTGAAGCTCAACATCAAAAAAACAAAGATCATGGCCACTGGGCCCATCACCTCCTGGCAAATAGAAGAGGAAGAAATGGAGGCAGTGAGAGATTTTACTTTCTTGGGCTCCATGATCACTGCAGCTGGTGACAGCAGTTATGGAATTCAAAGATGCCTGCTTCTTGGAAGAAAAGCGATGACAAACCTAGACAGCATCTTTAAAAAGCAGAGACATCCACCTTGCTGACAAAGGTCCATATAGTTAAAGCTATGGTTTTCCCAGTAGTGATGTATGGAAGTGAGACCATAAAGAAGGCTGATCGCCGAAGAATTGATGCTTTTGAATTATGGTGCTGGATGAGACTTTTGAGGGTCCCATGGACTGCAAGAAGATCAAACCTCTCCATTCTTAAGGAAATCAGCCCTGAGTGCTCACTGGAAGGACAGATCCTGAAGCTGGCCACCGCATGAGAAGAGAAGACTCCCTGGAAAAAACCCTGATGTTGGGAAAGATTGAGGGCACAAGGAGAAGGGCACGACAGAGGACGAGATGGTTGGACAGTGTTCTTGAAGCTACCAGCATGAGTTTGACCAAACTGTGGGAGGCAGTGGAAGACAGGAGTGCCTGGCGTGCTCTGGTCCAGGGGGTCACGAAGAGTCAGACACGACTAAACAACAGCAACAATAGCCAGCTTTGGAGGTCCTCCTGGGTGTGACTCACAACATGTTTGATTGTGGAAATAAGCTAGGGAGAGAGGCCTTCTCAGGGCTGTGCCCAGACTCTGCAGCTCTGTCCCAAGGGAGGCTAACCTTGCCCCCTCAGTGAAGACTTTTCGCTGTGCAGTGAGGACCATCTATTTTCGGAAGGCTTTCCGCCTTAAGTGCTTTGATCTAAAATGTAAAAATCTTGTCACTATTCCAGAAATTACTTTTAGTGGGTGCTTTTATTTTTATTTCTGCTTTGTTCTTGTTTTCTCTATTTTCTCTTGTGCCGTTAATGAAGTTCACTGAATTAGTTCAAAAATCTCTGAACCACACCTGAAAGTAGTTCCCATAATTGCTGGGTGAACTAATGTGAATTAAGTGAAGCTGAGGCTCCAATACTTTGGCCACCTCATGAGAAGAGAAGACTCCCTGGAAAAGACCCTGATGTTGGGAAAGATTGGGGCACAAGAAGAAGGGGATGGCAGAGGACGAGATGATGGGACAGTGTTCTCGAAGCTACAAACATGAGTTTGACCAAACTGCGGGAGGCAGTGGAAGACAGGAGTGCCTGGTGTGCTCTGGTCCATGGGGTCACGAAGAGTCGGACACGACTAAACGACTAAACAAACAAAAAAAACCCATACAAATTAAAAGTGATGATGATGATGAAGAAGAAGCACCCCATAGCATAATTGCCAGAGGGCCAAAAAACACTCTTGCAGTGCTACTCTCTGGACTCAGTCCCACCATAGCACAGTCCCCTCATTTCCATTCCACAGAGCCCCCTAAAAGAGGAACCCTTCTCCAAACAGTCCATTGTAGCTCTGGAATGCTGAGTGCCACTTTGAATAGAAAGCCAGAAAACCAGGATGGGGTGAGGTGGAATGGAATATCCTGGGGGAAGGCTTGGTTGACTGGCTGACACCCCGACCAGAAGCACTCCTCTTAGGAAGTGAGGATGCATTGCAACATTTGTCGCTGATCTCATTTGCTCCTTTTAGCTCTGAATTAGCAGAGTTTATGTTGCATAATTTTTCCTAAGCATCAGCTTTAAAATATTCCATTTTAAAGTCAACAACCTTTCAAGTTGTTTGTACATTAGATACAAGAACAAGAAAAGAACTCTTACTGGGTCAAACCTTCCATTTATCTCCGCATTTTTATCGCCAACTGTGGTCGGTCAAATTGTATTCTTCCTTGCCAGCACCTCCTACACTCCAGTTCAAAGTACAGGGGATGTGAAGAGCATGAAGATCCACTGCCCTAATCTGACTGAATGCCAATCGCATTCATATCTTCTATGAGCCTGTCTAGTCCCTTCCCCTCAGCTCATTTATAGTGTTGGCTTTTGATGCTGTTAGTGAGGAAGAAAACCTTCAGCCAAGCATGCACTGTGTTAACCATTAGTCTCATTGTTGTACATTCCTTCTGTAGTTTGTTCATCACACAACAGCACAAAGGTACAGATCACAACCACCTGGACTCTATTCTGTCTGCATGGTAGTAAGATACCATTGGACGTGAAATGAAAAGCTCTGTGAAAAAAAGCATTTAAAAGCACACATTTGAGGACTGACCATGGCTTTTGTTCTCCCAATGAGCCACAGAAGCACATTCTTGTGGTTGAGACTGCTGGTCCATCCAGCCCTGTAATGCTTGCTCTGGCTGACAGCAGCTCTCCAAGATCTCAGGCAAAGGTCTGACCCAGACCTTTGTTTTACCCAGAGCTGCTTGAGGTGTTGAAATGTGTGCAAGTATGCCCCAGGGAAATTTATGCTTTGCATATTTTTTGCATGTCCCTTCAGGATTCCTGCAGAGTCCTGCTGGCTCAGTCCAGAACAGCAGTTAAATTCGTTGAAAGTACGCTGAACAAAGCCACCTTTTGTCAAGAAAACAGTTGCAGCATTCCTCTATTCACAATATTACAAATGGCAATGAGGAAGAACAAAATTCACATGATTATCCACTGAACCTGAGCATGTGATCTACCACTGATATTAGTGGGGCCATGTATTCTACTTTACAGGTGACAGTCCTCTCTTTGAAGGGCAGTCTGTCCTGATTCCTGTTTAAGATTTTCATATTTACACCTTGACAGCAGACTGAGGGGAAACACAGGTCACCTGGCCACAGTCTTCCTTGCAAGGAAATGTACCCCTTTTTAGTGATACGTTTCCTCTTTTTTGGCAGTGAGTATATGGTCAACCTGGGACGTGGGTGGCACTGTGGTCTAAACCACTGAACCTCTTGGGCTTGCCGATCAGAAGGTCGGTGGTTTGATTCCCCGGGACGGGGTGAGCTCCTGTTGTTCGGTCCCTGCTCCTGCCAACCTAGCAGTTCAAAAGCACATCAAAGTGCAAGTAGATAAATAGGTACCGCTCCGGCGGGAAGGTAAATGGCGTTTCCGTGCGCTACTCTGATTTCTCCAGAATCGGCTTAGTCATACTGGCCACATGACCCCGAAGCTGTCTGCGGACAAACGCCGGCTCCCTCGGCCAGTAAAGCGAGATGAGCGCCACAACCCCAGAGTCGCTCGTAACTGGACTTAATGGTCAGGGGTCCCTTTACCTTTTTATATGGTCACTTTTGTTGACTTCTGGGGCATTTGTTGTAGCATGCGTACAACCTTTGGGGCTTTTTTAGTTCAGAAAAAAGGCAAGTAAGGGAGAACATGATTTATTTATTTTACTCATTTAGTAAATTTGTATGCCACCCTTCACCTGTAGTTCTCAGGACAGTTCACAAGATAAAATTACAAGGGGGGGACACCCACAAAATGCATAATAATAATAAAAAGAACAAACCAATAACCTCTCCCCACACAGGCAGAGGCAGTTTTCCATGGTGTGGAGGGTTAAGTGAGGTATGTTTTTTCACCTTCTCTTATAATCTTAGAATGAGGGGAGCCAGTGTGGTGTAGTGGTTAAGAGCGGTGGACTCGTAATCTGGGGAACCGGGTTCGTGTCTCCGCTCCTCCACATGCAGCTGCTGGGTGACCTTGGGCCAGTCACACTTCTCTGAAGTCTCTCAGCCCCACTCACCTCATAGAGTGTTTGTTGTGGGGGAGGAAGGGAAAGGAGAATGTTAGCCGCTTTGAGACTCCTTAGGGTAGTGATAAAGCGAGATATCAAATCCAAACTCTTCTTCTTCTTATCCAATGAAGCTGCACGTTGAGAGAATCAAGATGAAGGGAAGCATTTCTTCATACATCACATACTTAAATGATCAGATTTGCTTTCCCGAGCTGCTATGATGGCTACCAACTTAGGCAGCTTCAAAAGGAGGATGAGGCTCTCAGTGGCTTCTGGTCATGATGGCTGTGTACGTTCTCCAGTATCAGAACCAGTATGTCTCTGAAGATGAGTTGGTGGGGACCACCAGTGGAGAGAGCCCTTGTGCTCCTGTGCTGCTTATAGGTTTCCCACAGGAATCTGGTTGGCCCCTGTGAGAACAGGATGCTGGACTCAGTTGATCTTTGGTATGATCCAGCAGGGCTCCTCTTCTTCTGAGCTTCTTCTGTCCATCAGGGGTTTTTGTCCTTTCACTGCTCAGCTATGAAGCTAACTGGGTGGCCTTCAGTAAGCTACCGTATCTCCATGTAACTTTCTTCTCAGATATTTTGAGGGTGGTGAATAGGACAAGACTTGTAAAACATGTTATATTCTGGAAGAATGCTAAGGAAGTTCTACAAAATACACTTCTGTAAAGTTACTGTCTTTTTGGCAATAGTTTACCAGATTGCCATATGTTGCCAGTAAATAAAACTTCAGTGGATAACCACTGTCCCATACAATGCATACAAACACTTATTAATTGCATCCTAATTAAGTCCCTAACACACATATTGGGAAACATACTGGCCAATTAGTTAAACAAAGTTGCCTTGGCCAAGTTGTCAGTATTTGGCAGGTTGTTGACATTTCAATCAACACATACATCAAAAAAGGAGCAGGATAATAAAAATATCTCTTGCTTTTCATAGAATAACTCTGATTCACTGAGGCCTGAGGGTGTGCAGAGCCAGGCCCCAATTTTAGATTTCCCCTTTCCTCCAACACGGAGTTCACTACTTCTAACTTGCTAATTCAAAACGTGTACGATAGGAGGGATGTGAAGGTAGATTTGGAAGTTGCAACTCCTATTCAGCTATTTTCCCCCTTTAATGTCATGCATAGAGTATATAGAAGTATGAGTGGAAACCACCCAGCATGGATACATTAAGAAAAAACATACATCATAAATTATCCCTGATACATATGCCCTTTTGCCCCATTTCCACTACGGCTCAAAGGAAGAGATCAAGCAAGGGACCTTTTTCAGGTAGTCAATACATGAGCAACATTTTTCTTGGGCAGGGTGTATTTTCTATATCATTTGATTGTTGATTGTACAGAATTATGCTTTTATTATGGGCTAATACCAGAGTGCTAACCATGTCCATGCAGAACTAATTGTTATTAGGTTCAGTGGGCTTTAGTCCCGGATAAGTGAGGGTTAGGATTTTATTTATTTACAGTATTTTAAAAATATTATATACCACAATCCCCTCACTCTTTAACTATCTGCATAAACCTGGTGGCATAGAAAGGTTTTCAGCAAATGTTTAAAAATTAATACTGAAGACACCTGCTGAATCTCTATTAAAAGAACATTCCACAAGACCAGATTGATAACAGAGAAGGGTAGGTTTTGTGTTGACATCAGATTAGCCTTACCAACTTGGGGGACAACCTAAGATGCTTCTACAGAAGCCTTTCTCAACTGTGGGTACTCAGAGGCTGTTGGACTACAACTCCCATCATCCCAGCTAGCAGGACCAGTTGTCAGGGATGATGGGATTTGTAGTCCAGCAATATCCAGGAACCCAAGGTTGAAAAAGGCTTTTCTACAGAATACCTCAGTGATTAAGCTGCAATAGAAGGGCCCAGATTCTCCCTAAGGTATTCTGGTCTTAATTGTTCAAAACTTTTTATATTGCTGCAATAACTTTGAAATTGGTTTGGTAACAGAGGGGCAGCCAGTACAGATTGCAGCCAAAGTGTAGTTTTTAATTACTTCGAATTTGTGAAGTTGATTGTAGTAGAGTTTTTCTAAAAAATAAATAAAATAAAATCTGTTTTTACGCCTTACACTGTTAAATTTTTACTCTGCACGCCACCTTGAAATGGTTATTAACCAGAAAGCCAGGCGTCATTGCTGAATTGCCACTTTCAACACCTGCCCACTTGAGTGGGTGGATGAGTAAATGTAGCAACAATGTGAGAAGCAGCATAAACAAGTCAGGAGTTAGGAGTGAGCCTTCTGGGGCTTTTTCAGCTGGTTGAGAATGTGACCGTCTAATACTGGCCCTGGTTGGGCAGGGAGCCACATAGTGAAGACATCTGCACCATATATTTCAATCACTTATACCATTTTAACAGTCATGACTCCCCCCACCCCTACGTATCCTGCGAACTGTAGTTTGTTAAGGGTGCCAGCCCCACACAGCTACAATTTTCAACAGCCACCATTGTTGCAAATACAGGACTGTTTTTTTGGGGGGGGGGAAGGATGGTCCAGTGGGAAAATGCCATGGGAACTGTCAACCTCCTTTTCCTGTATGTGCCAGTTCCAATCTGGATTGGTGGGTAGGCACAGCTGCTGCTTCTAAACAAGCATGGGAAATTAACTGTACATCAGGGATGAGGTGTTTCAGGTCTGGGGGCTCCATGCAGCTATTTGAGCGTCTCTGTGTGGCCCACGAGACTCTGCATGGGGCTTTGTACCCTCCTTGCTTGGGTGGAATGTCTCCTTGAGCCCTGATAAGGCTCCTGAATTTCTTGGGTGAAACACAGAGATGGCCATGGGAGTATGAAGAAACTATCCTACTGTACAAAAGTAAAATTTGCATTTACTCCTCTGCCCATTTTTGCCGCTGGTCCTGCCTGCCATTTGCCCAGAAGGCTGAAAGAGAACCCTGCGCCCCGTTGTAATAAATTCCGCAATCGAGCCACATATAAA
The DNA here is from genome assembly GCF_964106645.2 of Podarcis pityusensis. Classification (NCBI taxonomy): domain Eukaryota; kingdom Metazoa; phylum Chordata; class Lepidosauria; order Squamata; family Lacertidae; genus Podarcis; species Podarcis pityusensis. The sequence goes on from NC_138036.1 coordinate 58,018,823, forward strand.
AGTGAAAATGTGATCACTTCTTCAACGTTAGCTGTCAACACAATATTTTGGACGATTGATTCTTGTTCTATTCACAAGGGCAGTGCAATGTGTCAACCTGCAAGCCGTATTATGGCAACACGATATCAGTGGCAACCAAGAAATGCACACCACCCATTTAAACATTCACATTTAAATGCCCTCGGAACCACCATTCTCCATGTGTTACAATTCACCATGCGGGGGTCACTGAAATTTTGAAATAGAATGATGAATGACAAGCGGATAATAATGAATATCAGGCTGCTGGTCTGCATGTGTGTGAATAATCCGTTAACAGCACCTTCAGGATATGTCAACCTTTTCATAAATAAATCAACAGTCACACAAGTGGTCACAAATGATTAAACATATGTTGCTACAATGACAAAGAACATCTTAATGAGGGCGTTTGTGGCCTGGTCTTCAAATAATACGGGTAATATAATGAGGTGACTGTGAGCCAGAAAAGAAAGGAGTAGAGGACCTTTTCACTGACTCAGAAATGTGTCATGTTAAACTGGAAGTTGCTACAGTGCAAATATATGATTCATAATTTAGAACCAGTATGCTCTGACACTAGGCATGTCACACTCTGCTAAAGATCTATTCAAATATCATTTCCAACAGCTGGGGGAAATCCTCTTTTCCCTTAAGATATTGGCACTGTTTTGAGAGCATGATAAGCCATGGTGGGGCTTCAGGTTTGTGTACTGCCCCTACCATCCCATAAGGAAGTGTTTTAGATATTTTTGCTTCGGCTTTTGATTAACTAAGCTTGTTGTGTTATCCAAACCTGGCAAACTGTGGTTTCCAAGCACAATTCAAAGTGTTGGTGCTGTCCTTTGAAGCCCTAAATGGCCTCAGTCCAGTATTCCTGAAGAAGCATCTCCCCCCACATCGTTCTGCCTGGACACTGAGATCTAGCGCCAAGGGCCTTCTGGTGGCTCCCTCACTGCAAGAAGTGAGGTGACAGGAAACCAGGCAGAGGGCCTTCTCGGTAGTGGCACCCGCCCTGTGGAACACCCTCCCACCAGATGTCAAGGAAATAAACAACTACCTGACTTTTAGAAAACATCTGAAGGCAGCCCTGTTTGGGGAAGTTTTTAATGTTTGACGTTTTATTGCTTTTTTATTATTATTAATATTCTGTTAGAAGCCACCCAGAGTGGCTGGGGAAACCCAGCCAGATGGGCGGGGTAATAATAATAATAATAATAATAATAATAATAATAATAATAATATGTTGCAGTTCAGATCACAGTGTTCAATGCCATTGAACTTTCCTAGAAACAGCAAGCAGTGCAGAATGCGGTCCTGCCAGCATATTACAGCCCTGCTCAAAGATCTGTGCTGGCTGCTGATTTTACTATTTCACTGTTGGTATCCCTTGACATCTTAGGACCACTTTACTTGAGGAATTGTGTTGCCCCATATATGGCTGCTTGACCACTTCAGTCTGTGGACTTGCACTTCAGCAAGTGTCATACAATGTTCATTCCATATCTGTGAAGAGTTTCTCTTGTAGTGTAGCAGCGTTTTTGCTTTGGAATTCCCTGCACGTGGACATTCAGCAGACACCTTCATTATACAGTCATACCTCGGGTTACAGACGCTTCAGGTTGCGTGTTTTCGGGTTGCGCACCACGCTGAACCCAGAAGTACCAGAATGGGTTACTCCAGGTTTCGGCGCTCACGCATGTGCAGAAGCACTGAATCGCGACCCGTGCATGTGCAGACACGGCGCTGCGGGTTGTGAACGCTGCGGGTTACGAACATGCCTCCCACACGGATCATGTTTGCAACCCGAGTGTCCACTGTACTGTTTTAGATCCCCACTAAAACCTTCTTTTAATTGCAAGAAGTTCATCCAGATATAAAGTTTCATTGTGTATACTAATCAGGAAACTCTGCTAATTTTATCTGTATATCATTAATAATTATTATACCACTTTATTAATGATATACAGATAAAATTAGCAAACTAGCAACAGATGAGTACAGTGGTACCTTGGGTATGCTTCAGGTTACAGACGCTTCAGGTTACAGACTCCGCTAACCCAGACATAGTACCTCGGGTTAAGAACTTTGCTTCACGATGAGAACAGAAATTGTGCTCCGCTGGCGCGGCAGCAGCAGGAGGCCCCATTAGCTAAAGTGGTGCTTCAGGTTAAGAACAGTTTCAGGTTAAGAACGGACCTCCAGAACGAATTAAGTACTTAACCCGAGGTACCACTGTAATTCCTCCTCTGATAAATAACGCCAGTTTTACTGGGACTCCTTTTTTAGAGAAGTTAGAAGGCTGAAAATATGCCCATCATTCCACAAAAGTTCCACTGGATTACAGACCAAAACATTTGCTTCACGTTTTGCTTTTAAGCGAAATTTCAGCGGCAACTCCTGTGTAGCAAACGGTTTAGCCAGACACTACAAGTGAAAAAGATTATCACTGTCTAGGATGGTTGGTATTGGTCTGTAACAGATTGGCTAGGTCCTTCAGTGCTTCTTTATTTGAAGTGAATCCACAGGTGCAGACACACCAATTTAAAGCGCATTTTCAGCACATTTCCCCCTGAAAGAATCCCGAGAACTGTAGTTTGTCAAGGGTGCTGGGATTTCTAGCTCTGTGAGGACTTTACTACAGTTCTCAGGGTTCTTGGGGTGTGCTTGAAATATATTGTATGTAGTATGTAGGCAGCCCATATCTCTATGTACCGTATTTTTCGCTCTACAAGACGCACTTTTTCCCCTCCAAAAATTACGGGGAAATGTGTGTGCGTCCTATGGAGCGAATGCAGGCTCCTTGGCTTCAGCGATAGCAATGTGAAGCCTCCGAAGTGCAGAGGGAGCGCTCCCTCTGCGCTCCGGAGGCTTTGCGTTGCTTTCGCTGAAGCCTGGAGAGCGAGAGGGGTCGGTGCGCACCGACCCCTCTTGCTCTCCAGGCTTCAGGGATAGCGTCCTGAAGCCTTGGGAGCACAGCGCGAGTTCCCGCTGTGCTCCAAAGGCTTTGGATTCCTTTTGCTGAAGCTGGGAGAGCAAGACTCTCCTGGCTTCAGCAGAGAGGGAGAGCTCTGCAGTACCCCTTCAGCGAAGCAGGAGAAGAAATGGAAGGGGCTCTGTTTCTCCTGCCGCTTCGCTGAAGGGGCGCTGAGCAGAGAGGGGGAGAATTTCCTCCCCCTTGTTCTCCCCCTCTAAAACAAGGTGCGTCCTATAGAGCGAAAAATACGGTAAGTACAGTTTTGCTTTGATGATCAAGCTGCCTTTTAAAATGCAAAGGCCAGGGCACACATTCATTGCAGCCTTTTTTCAAGGACCTCTTCCCCTCTGCCTACTTCCATATTGTTTTCTTCCTCATTTTTTGCTTTAGAAAGGAATGAAATATTTGAAAATACAATCACACACATGGAAGGAAGAAACAACAACACCTGAAGGTCAGGGCAAATAGCTGCCATCTGGCAATCTCAATGCAGCATAGCAGTGGAAGACGTTTTAAAAGAAAACAGCTCATTTCACTTACTAATGATTTCCCTCATGTGTATAATTATGGCATTTAAAATGTCCTTAATATTTGCCAGTTTTCAGTGACTTACTGGTAATTTTACTCAAGGAAGCTATCAAAAGACCCAGTAAAGGGCAGGGAGCCATGAATAAACTATGAAAATTCCTTTGAGCATTCCCTTAATTTTTTTTTAAAAAACACACACACATGAATCTGTCAGCCTATATAATTTTTTTTAAAGAAAAGCATAAAGCTATGAGCAATTCAGTGCAGATGTCAGCATGTTGTCTCAGAGCTGCTCATTGTATAGAAGAATTGGATGTGTGCATATTAAATATATTTTAAAAAATAAAAAATTGTCCAGTAGCACCTTAGAGACCAACTAGGTTTGTTCTTGGTATGAGCTTTCGTGTGCATGCACACTTCTTCCTATGCATATGACACTGATGCCCTCACAAATACATAATAGAGCAGTCAATGGGGGCCTTAACTTCATTGTAATTATATGGTTCAGTAGCAGACATTTGGGCTGAAAGTTTATGGCCCTGGGCTAAAGGATACACTGGCTCTCCCCCTCCAAGGTCAGAGAGGGAGATCTGAAATGGGATTTCCCTCCCGGCTGCCGTGGCAACTTCCAGACCTGTGCAACTCTCATGTTGATAGGGCTGAAGAGGGAGCATGTCAGAGGCAGTTTGAGGGGGGGGGTGTTTCTCAGAGGAGGATCCATCAGATCAGAATCTTCCTGGTTCCCTGACACGCCTCAGTCCCATGGGAAATTTATGCTGCCAGGCTTGGAGCCAGCGTCCACCCCTTATATTTCCCTCCCATTGTTCCCAATGCGAGGGAAAGAACAACAACAATCAAAGATTACAAATGCAGAAAAAAGGGCCCCACCCTCACTTCCGTGCTCTGGCAAGTGACCAGCACAACTTTGGATCAGGTTGTTAAGCTGCCTGCAAATTTCTCACTCCCCACTTTTTAGGATTGCACTGTTAAGAGTGAAATTTTCAATATGCTTATTCAGAAGGAAGTGCCCAATGGACACAAGAAGACTTCCCTCCAGGGACAAGAAGTGAGAAGGGCACCTGATTTCACGCAGCAGCCCAGCAGTTTGCTGAGAACAGATTTAGGAAACTTACTTGAAATATATTCAGAGTCGAGTGTGGATTTCATGCTCTTCATTCAGCTCATAGTAGTGAGGAATGGAAGTTCCCCCGAAATGTCTGCTTTATATACATTATTTACACAATGGGCCCCACGTGATTGGCTAGTTCCAGGATTCTCCTGCAGGCCAATCAGGTTGCGGATTCACTTCCACCTGGAGTTGGATTGGGTGGCTCCTGCAGACCAATCACACTGCTGCCTTCTGGATCCTATTGTTCTAGGACCAATCAGACCGCTGCATTCTGAATCCTATTGTTCTAGGACCAGTCAGACTGTTGCATTCTGAATCCTATTGTTCTAGGACCAATCAGACTGCTGCAATTTGGATCCTATTCAACACAGTACATAACATTACTCATATATGTATCAGCCAGGCAGGATGGACTATGTTATAGGTACACTGAGGCAAACAATGTTGTGTGTCATCATAGTTACACATTGGGTCAGATCCAGACCAAGTTAGCTGCAATTAGTTCCCATTAAAATCAATGATGCTTAAGGCATGAAAATGTATTTCAGTGTGAGCCAAGTTCAGCTAAGGTCCCATCTGCAATATACAGTAACTTTAAAGTAGTAAGTATCACACCACTTTAAACAATCATTGTTTCCCTGGGAACTCTACTTTACAGTCATACCTTGGGTTGAAGTAGCTTCGGGATGAATATGTTCAGGTTGCGCTCCGCGGTGACCCGGAAGTAACGGAATGCGTTACTTCTGGGTTTCACCACTCGTGCATGCGCAGATGCTCAAAATGGCGTCACGCGCATGCGCGGAAGCAGTGAAACACAGCACGCACAGACACGCAGTCGCATCTTACGTTAGCTTCAGGATGCGAATGGGGCTCCGGAATGGATCCCGTTCACATCCAGAGGTACCACTGTATTACGCATTCAAGATTTGCCAGGAGACGCTTATTCTCCTTACAGAGCTACAATTACCACTGTGGTTTAATAGTCAACCCCTCTTCCCAGGGAACTCTGGGAATTGAAGCTCTGTGAGGGGAATAGGGAATCTATTACAAACTACAGCTCCCAGGATGCTTTGGGGAAAGCTGTGCCTCTTTAAAGTTGTACTGCCTTAAATTTATGGTGCAGATAAATTTACTTACAGCATGAGCCACCTAACCATGACTACTCAAAAGTAAGTCTTACTGAATTCAGTAGGACTTACTCCCAGCCAAGAATTGCATCCTTAGTCTGGATCGAATTCATTTCAGAAATATATTCAATTAATTAATTTAGTAGATTTATAAACTGCTTCACAGCCAGAAACCACTGGTGGTTTATTATTAATTAGATTTGTTAGTTGCTTTATTTTGCCCAGGGCAACCCAAAGCTATTTACAAAGAGACAGACAATAAACTCGACATAAATACATTAAAACCAAGAGAAGAGAGAAATACATTTAAAAAAACAACCAATCCACTTTTAAAAGGCCACAGATAGTCAAAGGCCAAAGGCCTGGTTATAGCAGAAAATTTTTCCTGGCACCTAAATATACCTAGTGATGGCACCAGGCAAGCCTCTCTGGGGAGAGCATTCCACAAATGGGGAGTGAAAGGCCCATTCTTGTGTTGCCACCCTCCAGATCTCTCGAGTGATTAGTGCAAGGTCTGGGTCAGTTCAAATGGAGAAAGGTGGTCTTTGAAGTATTGCAGTCCTGAGCCATCTAAGGCTTTATAGGTCATAGCCGGCACTTTGAATTGGTCCCAGAAACTAATTGGCAGCCCCACATATATTATGTTGCAGAGAAAACAGGCAACTGAAGAACCAAGGTACTAAATGTGCTTAGCAAGAAGCTGCAAGTTTCTCATGGTTTCTCCATCAATGCCACTGACAGGCTGGACCCAGAATTCATATTAACAGCAGGTTGATTGACCAGGAGCCAATCAAAAAGAAAAGAGCCATCACCAAGGGCGGGGGACAACCTGTGGATTCTCCCCACCTTCTTCCGTGGGCAGGAAAATAATATCTATATTTCAGGAGCTAATGCACTATACACGGCCCAGTATACCTGAAGGAGCGTCTCCACCCCCATCGTTCTACCCAGACACTGAGGTGCAGCGCTGAGGGCCTTCTGGCGGTTCCCTTGCTGCGAGAAGCAAAGCTACAGGGAACCAGGCAGAGGGTCTTCTCGGTAGTGGCGCCCGCCTTGTGGAACACCCTTCCAGCAGCTGTCAAAGAGCTAAACCTGATATTTAGAAGACATCTGAAGGCAGCCTTGTTCAGGGAAGTTTTTAATGTGTGACATTTTAATGTATTTTTAATCTTTGTTGGAAGCTGCCCAGAATGGCTGGGGAAGCCCAGCCAGATGGGCGGGGTACAAATAATAAATTATTATTATTATTATTATTATTATTATTATTATTACAACAGATGTGATGGTTTCATTGTTTATTTTTAAAAGTTGACTTATAACATGCTGCAGTAATCTAACCTAGAGGTTACCAGAGCATAGGCAACAGAAATTAGGCTACCCAAACAACAAGACAATATATATGTTTGTGTGTATATATTGGATCAGTGTAAATAGCTTGGGGGGTGCAGCGAAACACAGTAAATATGTGAAATCTGGAAGGCCAAGAAACCTTCTTTCCCCCTACTCACCCTATTTTCTTTCGTTTCTAAATTGGTTCTCTAAATGGCTGAGAGGACGGAGAAGACCAATTCCAATGGGAACAGCAGGAACCATGATAGTGGAAATAAGAATTCACCAGCATAGCATTTCTTTCTTTCCCATGGAGCAATTCCTTTTGTAGTTATTGTACCAAAGAGAGAGAGAAACTTTCTATGTTATACTGCAGACTAAGCAGGTAAGCTTGTGTTGAGTCAACATAATTTTGTTTGGGCAACACTGGTTTATAGCCCCAACAGCCAGACCTTAGGGAAGCATTGCCAGGTCTCGCACTGCATCCTTAGAGGTCAAATATACCTTTGTAGAACCAAAACATATCAAAAGAAATACAATTCAGAATTCCCCTGACGGGGACAGGATTTTGGGCGTTTCCTTGCATCAGACATGTTTTTATGCAATAATGTTTGCCCATAAAATGGGTTGCTGAAAAGTTACAGATGAGCAATTGTTTTCAGGGCGGGTAGGCATGAATTACCACTCTGTTGCCAAATGAGTGTACATTTCACACAAACTGTAAAAACCGAATGACATGTAGGGTGAAGTCCAAGGTTGAAAGATAAAGAGCATCACACTGTTGGTTTTACAGCTTGTGACAAAAGAACTGTGTGTTGGTTTAAGACCAATAAAGCACAATAATATTCATCATCTATAAAAAGAAAATAAGGAAGAGTTATGCCAGGGCTGTCATCACAGGATTCTAGAAATAAAATGCGGTTGTTGTTTTTAAAAAAGCTGTAGCTGAGCCAAAAAGAAAGGGGGAGGGGAAAGATTCCAAATGTATACAGAAGATAACTCTATGGAAGAATGCAACACAGGTACATCCACACCAAACATTTAAATCACTATTAACAGTCACAGAGAATCCTGGGAACTGAAGTTTATCGAGGGTGCTGGCCTCACAGGATTCTCCATGACTATTAAAGTGGTATGAGAGTGCTTTGAATGTAGGTATGGATGGGACCAGGCATGATCGCAACATGTACCTATGGGACAGCCTCTCCTGGTATGCCCCACGGAGGACCTTAAGGTCCACAAATGACAGCACTTTGGAGGTCCCAAGTCGCAAGGTGGTTAGATTGCTCTAAATTAGGGCCAGGGCATTTTCAGTACTGGCCCCGACTTGGTGGAACGCTCTGTCACAAGAGACTAGGGCCCTGCGGGACTTGACATCTTTCCACAGGGCCTGCAAGACAGAGCTGTTCTGCCTGGTCTTTGGTTTGGACTCAGTCTGACCCTTATGTTTCCCTCCCCTTATGGCTTTGAACTATGGGCTACTTTTAAAATGAGGCTGCATTTTAAATTGCATTTTAACCTGTATTTTAAATTGTTTTTTTCCCCTATTATGTTTTTATTGTAATTTTACTGGTGTTAGCTGCCCTGAGCCTGGCTCTGGCTGGGGAGGGCGGGGTATAAATAAATTATTATTATTATTATTATTATTATTATTATTATTATTTGAAGGAGCAGCTCTGCCCCAACGTCATGCATGATGGGTAGCCCCTCCCCCGGAGTGGGACGTGCTGCCCTGTCCCTCTGGTCTGGACATGGTCACCAGCTCCATCCCTGGGTCTGATAGGAGGGAGGGACTGCTCTTTATCAAGGGCAAGACAGCCACGGGCTGGAATTTAAGATGTTGCTTTCCCCCTCCTCCCTCCCATTCATTTTTCCTCGTGTGTTATGTCTTTTTAGATTGTGGGCCGAAGGCAGTGATCACCACCGAACATTTTTTTTGTAATCCACTCTGAGAGCTTTTTTGGCTAATGGGTGAGGTATAAATATTGTAAAATGAATGAACAATAGCAGATTCTGAACCCTCCCCCTGCCTGCTAGTCCACCTCTTTAAATGATCCCAGCCACACATTAGGATTATGAAGGAAACACAGTTCCCACCATTATGTCTATTTCCTCAGTTGAAGGGTGTTAGTAGTATTAAAGCACAAATGGATGACCACTTGAAACAGTAATTTTATTTTATTGGTTTTTTATTGTCTGTAAGCTACCTTCAGTTTTTTTCCCACAGGAAAAGGTGCATATAGCATCTAATATAAATAAATATGCCTGCATAAATTTAGTTTGTTTCATTCGAGCCACAGTTAAATCAGTGAGCGTGCAGTGGGGTTGACTAGTATCATGCTGGGAAAATAGAAGGCAGGAATTAACGGTGCCCCAATACTTTTTCTAGCGCCGGTCCCACCAGGGCTGGGGAGGTATTTGGGTTCTCCTTCATGCAGAAAAATGTCATGGGCCGGCACTGATTAAATCACTAAAAAATGGAAGTCAATGAGTCAGGAGGAATTAAAAACGCCTACACTGCCAAGACTTTACATCAGCTGTGCAGATGCCAAGCGGGCGCTAAAACCTTCATCAGCCACACTGAGGAACTTAGGAAAGGGCTGTTTTTGAAGCTGCTGTTTTTCCTCCCTCCCTCCCTCCCACCCAACTTGGGGTATGTGGAGAAAGGTTGTTTCCAGCACCTCACCCCTCCAAATTTTTGAAATACCGTATTTTTTGCTCTATAAGACTCACTTTTTCCTTCCTAAAAAGTAAGGGGAAATGGGTGTGCGTCTTATGGAGCGAATGCAGGCTGCGCAGCTATCCCAGAAGCCACTGTGTAGCGATCCCTCTTGCTGTTCTGGCTTCTGAGATTCAGAATATTTTTTTTCTTGTTTTGCTCCTCCAAAAACTAGGTGCGTCTTGTGGTCTGGTGCGTCTTATAGAGCGAAAAATACGGGTACTTGCCCATCGCTATTTCTTGGTACAATTGGACAATATTTATTTGTGTCCATTAGCCTGCTTGAATATATGCAATATTGATTGGTTTTGCTTCTTAGAATTAGGGTCTGGGTCTAGTTGCCAGGTTAATTTTGCCCAGTATAGCATCGCTCCAGGGCACTGGGCGAAATTAAAATGGTGGCGACACCTGCTCAGCACCATTGTACGCATCCAGAGTGAGAAGGAAAGTGCTGACCTGGGCACCAACTCCTGGAAGCCCAACCCTTTCAGGCACCCACAATATTTGGGGGGTGGACCCCTCAATTTTCCAAAAAATCAGGGCCAAATGCGGCGCTAAGCATAGCACAGTGCAGCTTCAGTGGCCAGCTCCTTCTCCTGCCATGGAGGGGAAGGAGGAAGCAGCCCCTGGGCATTCCTCCCCCATCTCCCTCACAAGCTGGTGCCTCTGGTGGCGACCCCCTGGGCACTAGCCTGTTGATCCCTTCAAACCTGGCTATCCTTGGTCATGCAAGAAGATGGCTATAGGGGGATGCAGCAGCTAGGGTGTGCCGCAAGCCCAGTCCCATGCTGCTTTTGTCAGCAGTGCGCTGGGCTCTTGGAGTGCCTGGGTTTGCGTGCCACCTTGAGCGCCGTGCCCAGCGTGCTGCCCCCAAATCTAAATGCCGTCAGTGGCAACCTACCTGGTCCACATACCCTGAGCTACGCCACTGGTTGTACTATGACAAGAGTCATTATAATGACATAGGAAGAGGCTACAAGGAAGCAATTCTTGTACCTGGAGGTTTTTAAGCAGAGGTTGGGTGGCCATCTGTTATGGATGCTTTAGCTGAGATTCCTTCCAAGTCTATGATCCTATGCTATGACACAACCAAGGACATCTGGTTTATCCAAGTCAGGGGTGAACTTGTGACCTCCAGATGCTGTTAGACTCCAGCTCCCATCTGCCCCAGCAATCATGGCCATTGTGTGCAGTCCAGCAACAACTGGAGGGCCAGCAGCCAGTGGCGTCACAACGTGGGGGGGGCACTCCCAGTTCCACGTCTGCGGGGGTGACAAGAAGATGCCCCGCCGCCGCAGCACGAGCAGCCATCGCGCTGCTGCAGCCGCGAGCAGAGGATCCTGGGACCGTATGTACAGTGCTGGAGCAGCGGCGCCAGCAAACCACTATGTGCAGAGCATGTCCGGCCTAGCTATGTCCGGCACATGCGCCATATGTATCAATGCCGCACATGCGCGCTACATAGCGACGCCCCACCCTGGGTGTCACCCCTGCCAGCAGCTCCCCATTCTGGCTCAAGCTGGTGCTTAGAAATATGTGGCCCTTGTCCACACTACTCCATGTTTCTCATGTACCAGTGACTTTGTGCTGCCATTCCTACCTATCCTGCAACAGGGAGAGCCAACTTGGTGCACTCCAGATGTGGTGGACTATAGCCTCATTCTCTCCCCCCCCCCATTTTTTAATTGAATTTATATTCCGCCCTATACCCTTCAGCCCCAGCCTTGCATGGGAATGGGATTCCAGCAACATCCAGAGGGCACCCTGTTGGTTAACCTTGGTCGTCTACAACATAGGCTATGGGAATCAGTGATGGTTGGGCCTTTCACATAGCTGGTGTAGCTCTGGAATAGTGGGGTGGGGTTTTTTGTTTTGTTTTTTACAAGATACTTGAATTTCACACATTGATGGCTTTCTACGCTTCTGGTTTACCACTAAGTTGCTGAACTGAGAGGACAGGAAGTTGTCTGGACGTGCCTTAACTTTGTGGTAAAGGCTCAGCATGCAAGACCTGGGAGAAGCGGGGAGGGGGCGAGTTGCAGGAAAAAGTAGCCTGACAGCATGAATTCATTCTGTGCAGTTTGTGGTCTAAAGCCAGACATGCTTGTTTCAACCCCATTTGTTTCACAGAAACCACAAACAGTCCATTTATGGCCACTGCAAATCATATGCATTTTCTCTCCACACAAAGCACGTTTTTGTGCTTTTCCGCATATGTGAAATTCTACACACAGTTTGCAGATCCCCCCCCCCCGAGGAATGTGTTTTGCCAGTAGAAAATGCATCACACTTTAAGTGTCACTTACCCTCATATCACTTACACACACACAGCGCTTACTCTCATTTTCCTACTCATATTGAAATACTGCCCTTCAATGAGGCCAAACTTAGATTCACAAAATATTTAGGGGTATGCGTACCCCTGCGTCCCCCCCATAAAAAAGCACTGTATACATACACCATATCGTTATTGCAGTATGCATATTTCTATATGTGTTCCATTAAAAAACAATCTGTACCTCCCTCCATCATTGGTTCTAGAGTGCGGTACAGCATATTAAAATATATATAAGACAATCAGCAATAACAACAAATCAAACAGCATAAAACAAAGGTTGCAACAGCAGGAGGCAAACATCACAAAGGACTTTAAATATTTTAAAGGCCTGGGAGCAAAAAAAAAAGAGTCTTTGCCAGATGCCTAAAAGTTAAGATAGATGCCAGGCACACTTCCCTGAGGAGGAAGTTCCACAGATGGCAAGCCACAGCCCTCTCCCTGGTCTCCACCTGCCTTACCTCTGATGGTGCCAACAGAACGCATCAGCAGTATGCACAGCCAGGTTGATGTGGGAGCAGGTGATCCCCTAAAGGCAAGGGAGGGCAAGAGAGCCAGGTTGATGTGGGAGCAGGTGATCCCCTAAAGGCAAGGGAGGGCAAGAGGTAGATCAGGATCTACTGGCAGATCTCCAGGTGATTTGCAGTAGATCAGTCAGGATTCAGACAACAAAAAGGCACCGTCTCACCTCCCAGGTGTGTTGTTTCTTGTCTGATTATTCTTAATTGCTGTAGAGCACGATCTCAAAGAGAACAGCATATTTGGCAATCCAATGGACCAAGATGTACTTATTCCACATAAATATTTGCTTGGTGAGTGTGGTTGTTTGGCCTCTTCTTATGTATAATTTAATTAACATTCTTCAATGGCAGCATAATAGAGGATGATTCAGCTGGTTGGTAGTTAATAGATAGTGTTTGGATTACTGGAATAAAACTAGAAAACCTCCCAATGTAATTTTCTGCAGTTGCTTTTCTTTAGTGTGTTTGAATGGAATGAAAATAAGTAGCATAGCACTTGACTAAACCTCATGAAATTCCATAGCTACTATCACTAAGGGGGTCAGTTATTGGTAGGTACCTATATTATCCCCATATAAATTTGGTCTCAAGGGCTGCAATAGATTGACGTGACCTGCTTCAGGCAACACAAGGGGACACAGAGGACAAACAAAAGCAGACATTGGTGTCTGAACAGTGCAGCAAGGCTTTTATGGTGTTGTTGGCCTTGACTTGCTTTGTATTAAATTTTTTGAGCAAAATACAGTGGTACCTCTGGTTAAGAACTTAATTCGTTCTGGAGGTCCGTTCTTAACCTGAAACTGTTCTTAACCTGAGGTGACGCGTTAGCTAATGGGGCCTCCCGCTACCACCGCGCCGCCGCCATGCAATTTCTGTTCTCATCCTGAAGCAAAGTTCTTAACCCGAGGTACTATTTCAGCGGAGTCTGTAACCTGAAGCGTCTTAACCTGAAGCGTCTGTAACCCGAGGTACCACTTTACATAAATTAAGGTTGCAATCCTAACCATGTCTACTCAGAAGTCCTATTGAATTCAGTGGGGTTTATAAGAGGGGTTGCAGCCTAAATGCTTTGCAAATTAAGGATCTCTGCCACGCACCCACCAAAGCATTTCTTTCAAGCCAAAGCTTTTAAGAAGAGCTAAAGGCAAGCAGCTAACAAGACATCTGCTTGAGACTGGGAGAGTTTATGCTGGTCAGAGTAAACAATCAAGGCCTAAATGGATAATGAATCTGAACTGCTATAAGACAGTTTCTTATGTCCCAAAATTGAAACAACACTGAGAAAGATAATCTTGTAATTCTTAAATATATAACTGCACAGCCTCCTCCCTCCAATTTATGCAATTTGACCTTTAATATCAGTTTAGCCCCTTTGATCTATGACCTACCTGGTGGTTCAGCTGGTGTATTTGAAGCATGTACATGATTCACTTCCCAAATTTGCTTCATAAAAGATGTGTATTGACATTTGCAAAGGGAGGCAGTAAATGCAAATGTAATTTCATCTTCCTTTGATCTCCCGGCTATTCAGACTCCTGCACTCCACCCACGATAATTATACCAGGAGCGCTCGCCAGCAGGGCCTTAAAACAAGATATCTCTTTCCCCACATAGTGAAAACAATATGCAGGTATTTTAAAAACATTGCTGTTTGGGTTTGTGTACAAGACCAATAAACCAACAGAGAAAACACCAAAGAGTGCTCCAGTGCTGTGTCCATGGATTGGTGAGGGAGTGGGTTGCTGCTAAATTCTTGGGGGTCTTGGAGGCCTTTTTCTTTAGAAAAAAATATTTTTAAAAAATAAAACCCTATGGTTAAAAAACTAAATTTTGATGCAAAGTGGCACATACTTTGGCAGCAGAGTGGAGAAATGGGGGAGCTGTTGATCCTCTTAGGCAGGCGTAGGCAAACTCAGCCCTCCAGTTGTTTTGGGACTACAACTCCCATCATCCCTAGCTAACAGGACCAGTGGTCAGGGATGATGGGAATTGTAGTTCCAAAACATCTGGAGGGCCGAGTTTACCAATGCCTGCTCTTAGGCCACAGTTTTCTCCTAAGCCACAGGGCCGTTGATCTCACCTTTGTGGGTTTGTTCGAACCCAATACAGAAAGCTGGAATTCTCTGGAGATTTTGTAGCACTCATGATGTCTTTCATACCATAGATGGCTATGATACAGCTGCATCTTAATCCCAGAATTGTGTCCTTGGTTTATACAACTGAGGGAGAGAAAAAATGAGAACAACACAGAGAACTTAACACTTTTTGACAATCTCATTTTGCCCCAATGTTGCATGTTCTATATACATAGGCTCTTGAAAACAGGAAAAATAAAAGCAGATGTTTTCTTGGATTGAGACCTTGTAGTTGTCTAATATCTGCAATTAGATCGTGACAAATATGGGAAACATTGTGGGTTCCCCCCCTGAAAAACTCAGACATGAGCTGTGATGGAAAAGTTTATTACTGTGCATTATTGTCACCAGTTAGGAAGTTCTGGCTTTCACATGTGATGAAGTGGTTCTGCTGGAAGAAACTAGAGAAATATGATGAAAACAGGGCAAATTTTCAAAAAAGGAGCATTTGCAAAAGTTTCTTCTGCCAAACTAAACAGCTAGACTATTTAAAAGAATCCTAAAGTCAATTGTGGTGGAATGCCAGATTTTTTAAGAATAGATGCTTTCCTCATTATCATACGCAGCTGCTACTTATATATCCATAACTTAAAAGTCTGTGTATGATAATGTAGCCAGCCCCCCACCCCCTGCAAGGACAGACCAGCAAAACATCTTTATACAGGGTATAAAATAAATGTGTGATCTCATTTTTATGTTAATAAAACTTTATGTTAATGTCTGCACCTGTTGAGAATATTAAGATCCTAATGACTAATATCAGTAATATACGCACCCACACGGCCATTGCTGCAGGCCGGAATGAGAAGGCGTTTGGGCTGGATCCGGCCCCTAGTTTGCTTACCCATGCTTTAAACATTAAAACTTGTATGCATAACACAACACAATGTATATCACACAACAACTTTATTGTATTCACACAGTGTTCACTTATGAAAATGCACAATTGTGACTGTGCGGAATAAGACGAGGCTGCTCCGTCATACTGTCAGATGTTCATATAGAGTGGGCAATTCTCAGTTCACAGCACAAGTTCGCAAGCTGTTATTCAGAAGGGTGCATGCCTTGAACATAAAATATATACGTGGTTAAGTATTACATTAAACGTATGCAAGATGGTTGGACCCCAGGGCCCCTTCTAGAACACCAGGTCCCAGTAATTTGTACCGTTTCCCCAGCCCAGCCCCCACTCTTCAGCTCTGAGTGTAGCATAGCGGTTCAGTCTTACCCACTTACCTGATAATAAGCTGCGTTCAGCTCACTGGGGCTTTCTTCTGAGCAAACCTTTTAGACTTGCATGAGAATAAGCAGACAACCAAGAGGTCTCTGGTTCAAGTCTCATAGTACAATTCCAGCCATGTCTACTCAGAAGTAAGTTCTATGGAATTTGTTGGAGTTTAGTTCCAGGTAAGTGGAGTTAGGATCATAGGCATAGCCATTAACTCTTAAATGGCCATGGTTGAGCTACTAGGTAGACTCAGACCCCATTTGCAATATGGGAATAATACTAACCTACCAAATAGGGTGGCACTGTGGGTTAAACCACAGAGCCTCGGACTTGCTGATCAGAAGGTCGGCGGTTCGAATCCCCACGATGGGGTGAGCTCCCGTTGTTCGGTCTCAGCTCCTGCCAACCTAGCAGTTCGAAAGCACGTCAAAGTGCAAGTAGATAAATAGGTACCGCTCCGGTGGGAAGGTAAACGGTGTTTCCATGCGCTGCTCTGGTTCACCAGAAGCGGCTTAGTCATGCTGGCCACATGACCCGGAAGCTGTACGCCGGCTCCCTCGGCCAGTAAAGCGAGATGAGCGCCACAACCCCAGAGTTGGCTACGACTGGACCTAATGGTCAGGGGTCCCTTTACCTTTACCAAATAGGGTTGGTGGAAAGACGACTGAGATCTTGTATATGACACCCATTGAACACTCAAAAATGCTCCATACATGTTAAATGATGAAATTGATTACAAGAGATTAAAAGGCCATAGGAACTGATATCATGAATCTGAACCCCCAGAAAACGTTTGTGACTATAATCGGTAGAAATAGTATATGTACATACAGTTCCTCAATGAACTGTAATACCCCATTCACCAGTGAAGGGAGGAATGGGACCAGTGCTAGCTTCAAGTTCCTTTTTTGTGGGAAGGGCTTGAGCAAGATGATTTCCGTGGTCCCACCTCCTTACCAGCATCCCATTTCTTTGTCCCCACTGTCCCATCTCTGGGCCAGTCTGCACAACCATCTGGAAAGATTGTGCAAGGCCAGTGGAAGAGGATGCTCTGTTTCCTCACAGTTTCTATTTGTGACTCATGAGCAGGAAGAGGATGCTGCAAACCATCAGCTGTGGGTCCTCTGTTCAAGGTACGTCTCAGCAGATGGCCCAGTGATGCCGATCCACCGAAACCAGCCATGAATGAGATTGTGCCTGCTTGTCCTGCTTACAAATTGTATGTGCAGGAGCTTTGTTCACAGGTTCTGGTGATTGCAGGGACGGAAGATCAGGAAGGTCCCCAATGCCCACATGCATGTGTTCTTCGCCAATAAATTTCCATTCAATTTCAAAGATTTTTAACAATTTAACTTCAAATTTAATACAAATTTAAAAGAATTTTTATAAGTTGACTTCCCACCCTTCCACCCTGGTGTTTCCATTCCTGCCCTTTCCTGATGCATTATGTATCATACTTTTATCCATTGCACTTAGTCCAAATTGCAAGGAACTCAGTCACTTACATGGTCATGCTCTGAAACTTCTCAGTAATGGAGTCAACTAGATGCCATCCCATGCCCTGCCCCTCATCACCTGTAACAAAGTCCTCCATCCCCATCCAAGGCAGTGAGTGGCAACAAATGGTGCAAGTGGGCAATCTTCATCATCCCAATACCTTCAGGGTGCTTTAAGGGGGGTGTTTGCCTTTGCTGTACGCCGGCTCCCTTGGCCAATAAAGTGAGATGAGCGCCACAACCCCAGAGTCGGCCACGACTGGACCTAATGGTCAGGGGTCCCTTTACCTTTACCTTTACCTTGCCTTTGCTATCCCCCATTCCTCCACCCAAGACTTCTTTGAGCTCAGAGAAACTGCTTCCATGTTTGTGACATGACCTGGAAGTCCTCTCATACATGCATTCCATACAGAAAACAATCGAGGCATCTCAGGGCTTCCATTAATTGAGGATGGGCAGGGAGGAAGTGGGTTTCTGTTTTACAGCCATTGCTCCAAGGCAAGGTTTCCCAAAGTTGGATCTCCAGCTGTTTTTGGACTACAGTTCCCATTATCCCTGACCACTGGTCCTGCCAGCTAGGGATGATGAGAGTTGTAGTCCAACGATAGCTGGAGACCCAAGTTTGGGAAACCCTGCTCTAAGGTAAATTCACACAATTATTGTCGCCTCTACAAAAGTTTTAGTATCAACTTCTGCGAACAGACTGCTTCAGACTTTTGTTATCAGACTTGTTCAGATATATCCTGGCCAACAATGGAATCCATTTATGCCAAACACCATAATGTGTAAGTACACCTTTCTGTTATTATATTTTCAGTCCAACTATTAAGCCAAACAAATTTGTGTGTACAATACTTCTTTTATTTTCTATAGTGTGGAATGTTGTGATTCTACAGCTTTAGGTATAGATGTATAAAAAATGAATGTATAAACTGATATTATTTTAGGTTCAATCCTAATCCCAGTTGCCTGGAAGTAAGCCCCATTGAATTAAATGGGGCCTACCGCTAAGCAGACATGGTTAGGAGTTCTGCCGTAGCTGTTAGGTAAAGGATACTGGGATGTCATTTAGTTTCATGGCCTCCTTACTCATTTGATACTATACATATTTGCTGTCATATTTTGAGACCAAGCCTTTGTTATATTTGTATATTAAATATGCAATTATATTAAAATTATGATGCACTTTATTTTTGGTAGTGAATTAGGGTGTGTGATACAGCTCATCTAGTGTCCATGGCCTCTATACATACATATAAATGGCAAGTAGCACTGTTGGTCCATTGCAGGAGACTCAAAAGTAACAGTAATAATGTTTTTATTAATCCCCTTATTAAAGGTAAAGGACTCCTGACAGTTAAGTCCAGTCGCAAACGACTCTGGGGTTGCAGCGCTCATCTTGCTTTATTTGCCGAGGGAGCCGGCGTACAGCTTCCGGGTCATGTGGCCAGCATGACTAAGCCGCTTCTGGCAAACCAGAGCAGCGCACAGAAACGCCGTTTACCTTCCCGCCAGAGCAGTACCTATTTATCTACTTGCACTTTGACGTGCTTTCGAACTGCTAGGTTGGCAGGAGTAGGGACTGAACAACAGGAGCTTACACCGTCACGGGGATTCAAACCGCCGACCTTCTGATCGGCAAGCCCAAGAAGCTCAGTGGTTTAGACCACAGTGCCACCCGCGTCCCTAATCCTTTTATTAGAACCACTTAAAATATCCACGTATATCTGTAAGCAGTCATTTGAGCTTCCATGTGTAGTTTTTCAGACCAGATGCAAAACAAAACAAACTGGTAAGTGAAGAGAAAGGTGGCAAGGGTGGAAATAAGTAAATGTTGCAAGATGTTACTAAAAATTGCTTTACTAAAGGCAGAAGTTGCACACTTCACCACTGGCATGCACCAGCAAGAGAAAGTGATGGACTGGCAGGTGGTCTTCATTATGCAGCTCATTCACAATGTCAAGAATCTTAGAAAGGTGATACTGCACCTAAAAGGTTATCAGGTTGGAGCCAAGAAGTCTAAAACAATTTCTTTGACAATACTGTAATGGGTAATATCTCTGACACCTTTCCAAGATCTTACCTGGCATAATACATTAAAAATGGGAAAGCACAGTACTTTCCAGAGCCTTTCTCTGTTCCCTTATCTTTTTTTACCCCTTCTATCTATAAAGTCTCTTTCAAAAAGCTTTTTCATTCTTTCTTTGCTTCTAAGCACCCCCAAAGGTATTGAAGTTGTAAGGGAGCTATTTTAATTATAAGCATTACAGTAATGAATTCAAGTACACTAATTTATCATAAATGACTTCCCCATCTGTCTCTAAAGTATGCTCCAAAAATTATGTGAATGTGATAATATTATGGTTCAAAGTTTACCACATTTTCCTTGTCAAGAATACAGCACATGTTAACTTTTAACGTTACATTACAGAAGTGTGTGTGTATGTATGTGTGTGTGTGTGGTCTCTTCCCTAATTTATTTGCACTTCAACCTATTGGGATCAAACATCAATCGCTGTAGGCAAAGGAAGATTGGGGAAAGAGACAGACATATGCCCCCAGACACAGAGAGCAAAGCAACATCTGAAGTGCTGCAACTATTCCCCCCCCCCCCATCCAGCCCACTGTACAAATTGTTCACGAGCACGGAGTGCTTCCAAAAGACCTAATTAGCAACTCACTGCAAACATTTTTTGCATTAGCTAATGATCCAGCTACACTTGTAAGTAAACAGCACCAACATATCTAATCAATGCAAAAAAAGACAGAGAGAAGGAGAAGGCAACAGAATGCCTATTAAACATCTGGATGCAATTTTCCAGTTTGGCTTAGAACAAAATGAAAACACATGACGGTTCTTTTGATCTATGCCTCAACAAAGAAATTGTTGGTCTAAAAAAAACTATAGCATACTGGCCCAGTCAATGTGTCATTTTCATAAAACCTGGTCATTTTTCTTCCAGCGTTCCCAAATTAATTCTGTTGGTTTCCTGCAATCTCTAATTTTACCATATTGCATGAAACCAGAAGAGATTCTTGGGGGCTGATCTTATTTTTGTTTTAAGTGCTCGTGATCTCTGCTACTGTTCCCCCCTCCCTTTGCACGTGAAGATTCCCCCTCCCTCCCTTTTTGAGATCAAACACAAGGGCTTCATTGAGACAGCAGTGACTGTCTTAACGTTGCTAAAATGGAAAGATGAAGGAATCTGCTTGAATGAATTGTTACCAAGTGGCATGTGGCTTCCCACAACCGTTACTCTTCTGGTCTGTGTCACATGCTCAAATCCTGCTAGGCCTTGGCCTGCCATATGGCCTGACTGAAATCGTTGTAGAACCTGGCAGTTTGATGTGATCAGAGCAAATACAACAACACCAAACAAGAAGGCAAGAAAGAAATACATGAAGCAAATGTACAGCAAAGGATAGGTATGCTACTTCTGTGAAGAGGGCCACAACAAGTCATGAGCCAGTGAGGAATAGCAGTTAGTGTCCAAACCAGGGAAAACTGGTTCAAATCCCCATCACTCCACCATGAAGCTCACCGGGTGATATCATGTTAGTTTAGGGGTCGGCAAGATTTATTTTGCCTGGGCCGGATCGGTCCCGCGGAGATCCCTCCCTGGGCCAAATCGCACCCCTACCCATGATTTTCGGTGTTTGCGTCTGCGCAGACGTGATTTTCGGCATCTGTGCATGCGCAGACGTGATTTCTGGTGCCACGGAGGCAAGTCCCAGCGCCACGCTGCACTGGTTTAGCACAGCACACAAGTGGGTGTCTCGGTTTGGGGGCGGCTCGTGGGACAGTCAAACGACCTCCGTGGGCTGCTTCCGGCCCATGGGCCTTCCGTTGCTGACCCCTGGGCTAGTCGCTGTATCACAATAAGCTTAATAATTGCTGGCATCACAAGGATGTTAATGTCAGCACCAGGTGGGCCTTGCTGGAGAGAGCATTCCATAAATATGGGGGGGGGGGGCACCACTGAAAATATCTTCTCTCGTCACCACCCTCCAAACCTCACTTGAAGGTGGCGTCCTGAGAAGAGATTATGTGTTCATCCCTTTGCCTCCAAAATTGCCTGAGTACTCTCACTGTGTACTTTACTGTGCAATTAATCTATTAGGTTTCCACCCCTCCCCTGTAAATTAGATGGCAGTAACATTCTTAGGATAGAAAAGTAGGCATGAAAGGAGAAAACAGAAGTAATGGGAAGCCACTCAGTGCTGGATGTCGTCTCCACATGCTGTTCATTTATTGCCCAGAGAAGACTGAAGCTGCTGGTGTCTCTGTGCCTTTTGAAGTTCTGCGTGAGGAAGTGTACTATAATTATCATAGTATGGGAATCAAGGGGAAGCTATGACCTTAAACCCTATTAAGTTTCAAATTATGTTCTTCATTAGTGTTCTCCATTAGGCACCACAGAATCAGTCCCGGCAAGGCATGATCTTGCTACATCAGGAGGTATTTGTATCCTTATAAAAACGGAGTAGCCTTTTTATTTGGGCTTAAGCAGTCCCTTTGCTAGAATGCAGAACAATTGACCATGGCTATTTAATGTGGCTGGCCTGGTGGAAACGTGTTTTTCTGTTACTTGAATAGATAATGTACTAAGAGAATCTGAAAGGGACTCAGAGCTGGGATCAACAATAAATTATCCTGCAACAATGATTTATTTACACATACACTATTTGAAAGCAATAGAATATTAATTCTTATAACTTCTCAACCATATTTTGATTATTGGTCTTCATCAGTAACTTTTATGTAGTAATGCATATCCTGTCATGAATTACACTGAGGAGTCCTGCCTGGCACTATATTAAGTAAAAGTGTTTTTAAAAAGCAGAATAAATCTTCTGTTCTTAACATAGCCTCTTTCACCAATAATGTAGATGTAAATATGGATAGGGGAGCATTATGTCATCATCTGGGAGTGATATTTGACTGTCATATAGAATTGTTTTTGTAAGTTGTAGTCTACTGAGAGTAAGGTGTTGTTGTTTTTTAAACTTTTTGAATAATAGTTACAACGTGGTAAAATGTGTCTTTAGCAAGAATATAGGAGAAGTGTTTAAAGAAAAAGACAATAGTTAATTATGCTGCTTGAAACTAGTATCTATAAAAAGGCTGAGAATGTTAGGATATATCTGGGAGTAAGAATTGGCTGCAATTGTTAGGCTTTTTCAAACAGGTTCTTAGAAAGACTATTACAAAACAGATTGTAAAGGGTTGCACCAAGCAATTTGAATGGAGTAGGTAAAGATCACATGACAGTGCTTCTTCCCATACAGCAGCTCAGTTATTTTCCCCCTGAAGGTAATGAGAAGTCATTAGTCTGGTATGACAGAGGGTTTATGCATGTATTCACATATTCCAGTTTGTGGGTGCAAGTTACTCTATTTGCAGTATGAACTTCTGATGGTGCTTCTAATTTGCAAGGCAAAGTTTAGTGACTATAATTAGTTTATAGGCTGAATTGGCAATTGCCTCTAGTGACTGTAAGATTTCAACTTACAGAAACTGGAAAGAAATAGGATTGTTATGATTTGGTTAACATAATATTTTATTTGATTATTAGAATTAATGACACTATTAAGTTTCTTTGGGCACACACTCTTTGAGTTAGGCTGCAATTGGAGCCCCATTTAGCAGGGAGTCTTCTTCTTCTTCTTTGGCGATTGCTCATAGCCGAGTAAGATTGTCTTCCATGTCCTTCCACAGTGGGGCCATTGGTTTCCGGGCAGGAGTTGATCATGGTGTGGATTTGCCAAGCGTGCCTTCCTCGTAGCGCGTTTTTCCCTTGCGTCCTGAGTTCGAGTGTATTCAAAGCCCATGACACCTTTGGTAAAGGCTGTTCTCCAACTGGAGCGCTCACAAGCCAGTGTTTCCCAGTTGTCAGTGTTTATACTACATTTTTTTAGATTTGCCTTAAGACGGTCTTTAGACCTCTTTTGTGGACCACCAGTATTACGCTTTCCATTTTTAAGTTCGGAAGCCCCATTTACCAGGGAGTAACCCCTCACTAAATTCAATTGGACTTACTTCTGAGTAGGCATGGTTAGCATTGCATTTTTAGGTTATTATCTTTGGGTATGCTTCTTGATAATGCTACTGTACTTTTCTTTATTGTGGAGGAAAAGGCTGACCTTCCAGAGCATAGAGTTTTTTTCACAAGATCACAAAATGGTGTTAATAATGTGAATTGGGGCCACATTACTGGGCATGTGCATGATATTTATTAATTTAGAAAAGTATTTATACACTGCCCACAACATAAAATAAATCCAAGAGTGACTGTCTCATTAAAAAAAAGGCAACCAAAGATATGAATAGACCTGTGAGCATTAAAAAAAAAAATTCAACAAGAGATGACTGGAGGTTAATACTGAGGATAGCTGCTAAATATCTGCTAGGAGAATATTTCCACACGAAATGTTCAACTCCCAGTTGAGGACAGTTGAGCCTCTGCAACACAGGGGGATCACTAAAAATGTTCCTTCAGATGATATCAGTGATCAAGCTGGGATACGAAGGCTCAGGGAGTCCTTAGGGTAACTTCAACCCAAGTTGTCAAGGCTTTGTATATAGATACTTGAAATGGTCCAGTAAAATGCAGGTAGATGTTTTAGTATAGGTATCACATCCTGAGCACCATAAACTGCGCGCTGCAGGCTACCTGCTGTATTCTGCATCATATATTTATTTCTTTTAGTTATATCCCACCTTCGCTCCAAGGAACTCTCAAGGTGGCAGACATAGTTATTTCCCCTTTCTTCATGTTATCCTCACAACAACCCTCTGGTGTACGTTAGGCAGCCACTGGGCCAAGGTAACCCAATGAGCTCTGTGGCTCCTAGTACAACACTCCAAACCGCTATTCCATGGGACTGGGATATATGGAAATCATGGCTGGCCAGTGTAATACATGCTGAATTATATGCATGAACTAGCTCCACAGGAAATATCTGTGCCTAGGAACTGCTCAGCAATGGTAAATATATACATATTGTCTGAATTCGTTAATAGATAAAGCTTCAAATACCCTTGATGGGTGTGTGTGTGTGTGTGTGTGTTTGTGTGTGTGCCTTAAGCAACTCAAAAGGCCACAATGAAGCTCTCTTCAATTTAATTTGTGAATCAGCGTAATAACAAGAAGATTTTTATGAGCCCACCATCAAATGAACAAGAAAAATAGTTAAATATGCAAATGAGCCAGCATTTATTGCATTAAATATCCCACTGATCTCCCGCTGTCATTTCAATAGCAGAGACTGAAGAAATGTTCTCTGGTATCAAAGTCAAAATCTCAGGTGGCTCAAAAACACTTGTTCAGAGCAACATGAACAACGTGTACTTTCAGTATGTGTTAAAACATGCCCTGCAAAAATTAACTTCGATCAATAAGATTACATAAAGCTATTCAGCATCTTTGCAGCAAGTCTGAGAGGGGGAAAGACTCTTGTTCGTGTTGCAAAATACATTATTTGAATTATCTCTTTAGGTCATATTAACAAACTTGTACCAGCAGGTTAAACATAAAGCCTGTCTTAAACTTAGCTATCATAACTCCACACTAACTTTGTTTCTTGGTGTGTGGCTCCTACATACAAATATCACAGTGCAAACCTATACAGATCTACCTGGAAGTGGACACCATTAATCTCATGGGGACCTACTCCCAGGTAAGTGTGTATGGACTGTGGTCTGAAGAACATCCTTATATGTGTCTACTCCCTTTCATAAAGGGGACTCAGCCCATAGTTGAGCATCAGTTAAGATACCAGAATCAATGTAATTATATTATTTAATTGCCACTGTGCTAATAATTATTTGTTTAATCTGTTACATTTATTTGCCATTCAATAACAAAAGTTCTCATTGCTATAATATATATGACTTCCCTCTTTCATTCCCAGGCATCTGAATGCCACACACCTTTCCACAGTGACTTCTTTTGGTAAAGCACAAGATTCCTAATCTCAGGGTTATGGGTTCAAGCAAAAGATTCCTGCATTGCAGGGGGTTGGACTAGATGACCCTCATGGTCCCTTCAAACTCACAATTCTGTGATATCTGTGTAATAGAAAATCCTGTTCCAGTCAATTCATAACGTGTGATAATTGACCCTGCTGGGACTCAACCTTGTCTTTTTAAAATAATAATAATAATAATAAATTACTTATACCCCACCCATCTGGCTGAGTTTCCCCAGCCACTCTGGGCGGCTCCCAATCGAGTGTTAAAAACAATACAGCATTAAATATTAAAAACTTCCCTAAACAGGGCTGCCTTCAGATGTCTTTTAAAAATAAGATAGCTGCTTATTTCCTTGACATCTGGTGGGAGGACGTTCCACAGGACAGGTGCCACTACCGAGAAGGCCCTCTATCTGGTTTCCTGTAACCTCACTTCTCACAATGAGGGAACCACCAGAAGGCCCTTGGCGATGGACCTCAGTGTCCGGGTAGAACGATGGGGGTGGAGACGCTCCTTCAGGTATACTGGACCGAGGCCGTTTCGGGCTTTAAAGGTCAGCACCAACGCTGCTAGTGTGCCCTGGAACAAACCCAACAGTTTCTGTAGTGGTAGGCAAGCTTTCAGAGAAGGTTGTCTATTGTCCTGTTGCAATCTCTCTTGATCAGCTTCCGAAGAACCCACATTGCAACATGGAAATCACAGTTGCAAGCGTGTTAATGCAAGTATGAAAACTGATTAAGCTTTGTATTATTTGTGCAATATAGTAAGCATGGTTGTTGTAAATATACAGGCCAGGATCCAAAGCTCTGCACCTGGTGTTTCACCTGCAGGCCAAGCCTTTTCACTGACAGTTGTGTCACCTGAAAAGGCACAAAGGGCTGAAGAAAAAATGGCCGTGTCCGTCTACAAAGGGGATAGAATTTGGCTGGCATAACAGCGAGCCATTAACAATTTAGAATGGTCCAAGATATTCTGCTGCCTGACAAGATACAGCACCCGCCTCTCAACTGGATTCGCACCTGAATCTTCAGCAGTGGTGAGAAGACAATACCCTCCACCATAAGACCAGCAGGCTAGCTTAGTGGACACAGGGCAAGCTGCAGGGCACACAGCCTTGTCCTTTAGCAGAAGGGGAGGCCAGAGGGGGCTGATAAGAAATGTGGTCAGGACAGTGGCATCAATGCACCACCCCAGCATCTGGCGCCTGAGGCAGCTAATGATAGGGCTGGCTGCATGGACAATCCAGAATTGATACTGCTACGAACTTCAGCCCATGTACTGTACTGACAGTCATGGTAACCTTTTATAGGACTCAAAAACATGTTAATAATAATAATAATAATAATAATAATAATAATTTATTATTTGTACCCCGCCCATCTGGCTGGGTTTCCCAGCCACTCTGGGCGGCTTCCACAGAGACCAAAAATACACTAAAATGTCACACATTAAAAACTTCCCTGAACAGGGTTGCCTTAAGATGTCTTCTGAATGTCAGGTAGCTGTTTATCGCTTTGACATCTGATGGGAGGGCGTTCCACAGGGCGGGCGCCACTACCGAGAAGGCCCTCTCCCTGGTTCCCTGTAGCTTTGCTTCTCGCAATGAGGGAACCACCAGAAGGCCCTCGGCGCTGGACCTCAGCATCCAGGCAGAATGATGGGGGTGGAGACGCTCCTTCAGGTATACTGAAAGTATACCGTACCTGTATACCTTCAGGTATACAGGTATTCATGCTAACAGCCTGGTTAGGAACTTTGAAGTTGGTCTTAAAGTGTTCAGTTATTTGCAGGATCCAGCCTACAGGTGGGTGGGTCTTCACTAGCAATGATGCCACACACGGAAAGATTCTCTCCACATTTCTTTTTGTTTCGTTAATAGGGCTCTCTTTTTGTACCCTCTGTTGAGAACTTAGCTAGTTAAAAATAAGAAGAAAGACTGCTCTTGCATTGCATCCTCATGGCAGTGCCTGAAAGGAACCGCTCCGCAGTGCCCAATATAACATGGGCATCATTAAGTCAGTGTAGACTTTAATCATACCACATTTTTCCTGTTTAGATAAGATCTCAGAATTATTAATTGTGGAAGTGAGCTGAATGCAAGAGCAAATACTGCTTTAGCAGAGGCTTAGAAACATAAGTGTTGGACATTGCAGCAGACACAAAAATCAGCAAGTGGGCATAATTAGATTATAAGCCTCCAGATCAGAAACGGTGTCATTTTTGCTAAGTATGAAGAGTGAGGCACTCTCATCAACTTCTGGGACTGCAGTTCAGTGCACAATTACGCAGAATGCCATGTATTTTACTCCTGAGTAAAATTGTATTGCCTTGCAAAATTGGTATATGAAGAAATCCTGACCCAGGAGCACACTGTGAATTGAGCCACTTACGTTTATGAAGAATTTGATCTACAAACTGATACATTTATTATTAGGCGTTTGAGGCAACCTATCACCTGTGACTTCTGGACTTTGGGACTTTTTGGGACTGGGCCTATTGAGCTATAAAACACCCAGCTGACATGGTGCCTCTCAGGCTAGGAAACTGACACTTGCTGGCTGTATGGTGAAGAGATTTGTTACTGAGAACACCCCACCACCCAGTAACCTTTCTTGCTTAGCTGAGAAACACCTGCAGCAAAGACCAGCTCCTTGGCAAGACCACGGGGGTTGCTGTGACTCTTTTCAGGACTGGACATTGAGCTACAAAACATCCTGCTGGCGTGATGATGTGGTGAAGCAACCTTCAAAAGGTGGTGTGCCCTTTTTGAGTTTAGATTTGTTGATTTTTTTAAAAAAAATAGGCCAATATGTAAAAGTGTGAAGTTGTATGAAAAGTTAATTATTTGTTGGTGGAGATGCTAAGAAACGTTGTTTCACATTCAAGTATGTGAGCTTGTTCTTGTGGATCCTGTCCCCCACACCCTCATGGGAGAAAGGAGAGGACTGGGTGTTGCATGCTAGGCTTGTAGATCTGTGTTTATTCCCCCCCCCCCCCGTAGGTTCTGGTTTTTGTAATGTGGAGTTAATGAGTGTTTTGTTGGCTAGCTGGCTGGCTGCAGTGCGACAGAGAAGTGGTTTCTGCTTTAGGGCGAGAACATGTTAGTGGAAGCTGCTCTCTGTGCGAGAGAGGGAGGAGGAGTGTGTGCACCTTAGGGGTGTGTGTGTGTGTTTGTGTGTGTGTGTGTGTGTGAGAGAGAGAGAGAGAGAGAGAGAGATGGGGTGCCTTAATTGATGCTTTTTCTGTTTCTTGCTGCAGGGTTTGCTGAAGTTCCTAACACATATCCAGTGTGATTTATGGGTATTTTGTATGGTTTTGATTGATTTATTGTAGATTTCTTTTATATTAATGTGTTTTTCACTGCTTTGGGCACCTTTTGCCCCAAAAGCGGTATATAAATAAGCCCGGGCATAGCATTCTCCTTCCACAAAGGGCACCTTATATGTCTATCTGAAGTTGAGTGTAATTTATTGCTAGGTTTAGTCATAAGAAAGTGATTGTTACTGTGGCCAAATTAACAGTGGTAGGACTGGACTCTCGGGCTGTATTTTTAAATGTACACACGGAACTGTCTTGCTGAAAGTGATTGGGCTTTTAAAAAAAGCTGGGCAAGGGGAGAAGAAGGGGTACCTAGGTTCTTATGCCTCCGTTCTATGGAACACTGTGGACAGAATGCCAATACGTTGCATTTAGTAACTTAAATCCACAGCTCTTTTGCTTACACTGCGGGTTTTTTTAACCCAAACAGGGATTTCGAGCCTATCCTATCAACAACAGTCTCTTTAAACTCATTACTGGTGGGTTAGCCGCTGCCTAAATTCCTCTTTATCCCACGAACAAAACTTCCAATATGCCTGCAGAGATAGCGGGGACATCAGAGGTCAAACATGCCTTTGGTGTTCTCAAAAGTAGGGCAACGCTGGGCTCTATAGGGAGCTGGCAAAGAATGGTGTGGCCTTGTGTTGAGTGCTTTTATTTTTTTATTATCACCTAAGCAGATAGGCCTAAATTCAAAGGCCGTTGATCAGGTAAAAAATAAATAAAATAAATGTTTGACCAACTGTTAAGTCTTGATATTGGCTAAAGACACTTAAGATCTCAAAAAGGGACTCGTTACTCTTTCTGGCTACGTAGGTACTTCAGTAAACACGCGCGGAGAGCCTTCTGACAAATTAAAGATAGAACCGTTGTGAGAGGAGGCTACATTTTTCTGAAGCCCGGGAGAGGAGTTGTTCGGAGGAAACTTTGATACAGATCGCTATGAACACGCCGCCCTCCAAGGCAACATCATGGTCCTCGTTCCTCCATTAGCTTAAACAGGGCAGCATCTATCTGACTCCAGCTCCTGCCTGTCCTGTAGTAGGGATGCATTATTTATCTCTCTGTGTTATTTTCACAGATTTCTGGAGAGAGCGGGGCAAGGTAAAGGAATAATAATAATAAAAGAGAGAGAGAGAGAGAGAGAGAGCGCCTAGCCTATCCTCCCCCCCCCCGTCTCTCTCAAAAGCCCACGTTACTTTGATTGACAGCTCAGCCTCTCCACTCTCCTTCTCCCCGACCTTCCCATTTTCCCTGCCTGTCTGCCTGCTCCGCCGCCTCCCATTGGCTCGCTCGGAGGGGTCCTGCAGCTCCGCGAGGAAGCCTTCCTAGCAAAGGCGGGGGGGGGGCGGGGAGGAGAGTGAGAAGGGGGGAGGCGAGGCCTGCCAGCGCCGGCTTCCCATTGGCCTGATGTCACGGCCCCACGTTGGTTCCCGAGCCGGCGATTGGGCGCCCGCCCCTCCTCCCCCTCTCCCGGGGCGGGGCCAAGGGGCTGGTTAGCTCGAGGAGTGTGAAACCGCGTGTTAATGTAACCAGCGCGGGCGGATACTTTGTGTCCCGTTTATTGCGATCCCGCCGCCGAGCTGGGCTGCGCGTCCCGCGGAGTTTCCTCCTTACGCGCCGATCTGGTCTCCATGGAAGAGAAGAAAGCCTTGTGATTATTTGCGGCGGGACGACGACGAGGAGGAGGAGGGCGATCGCCTGCTCCGCCTGGATGTTTCTTCTTCGAGGGATCCTGGGGAGAACTTTGGCCCGGGATTGAGCGAGGCAGCGAGGCGGGCGGGCGGCCGACGGGAGAGAAGAAGAGGCCGCGCGGGAAGGCGAGCGGGGATGCTGCCGCCGCCGCCGCTGCTCCGTCCTTTCCTGGCGGGGCTCTAGTGCGGAGGCCGCTCGGCGCCGTCCGATGCGCGGCGGGCCTACGGAGGCAGCCCGTCCCTTCCTTTTGGTCCCGTTCGCGGCGCCTGGCTGCGGGGAGAGGAAGCGAGGCTGAAGCGGGGCTGGTGGGGGCGGGCGGGGGGCGCTTTTCCCTTTGCCCCTCTCCGGGCGCGGCTGGATCCGCCGCTTTGCTTTGCGCGCCCCATCCAGCAGCACCGCAACCCCCCTTTCCTTCCCCGTGTCCCGTGCGCGCCCCGGCCTCGAGTCTCCCTCCCGGCAGCCGCGTGGCCTTTTGTAGCGGGACTCCTCGGCTGGGGCGAGCCAGCCCTTCCGTCGGACTTGACTCGCTTGGATTTTCGAGTTGCAGAGAGATCGCAGGAGCTGCTGCTGCCGCCGGGGAGTTTGGGGTCTTACAAGTGCATCGCGCAAGTTTGAAGAGGAGATTTCTTGGCTGGGGGGCGGGCGGGCGAGGAAGGAGCCCCGTCGGAGGAGGAGCAGCACGGGCGACCGCGACGAGAAGCGACCCCCTTGCCCGGCCAGGGCTCCCCTTCCCCGGTGACATTTCTCTCCCCCCCCCCCCAAAAAAGCTCACAACAAAGGAAGCGGCTGGAGCGAGGCGGCGGCGGCGGGAGGATGGTGCAGTTGAGCCGCGAAACCGAGTAAGGGCTCCCGGTCCCGCTCCTCTCCCTCCGGCTGCCTTTGGTGCGCTTCTCCCCTCGGGATTTAAACTTCGTCCATTCAGCTGCGAAGGAGCAAAGCAGCAGCAGCAGCCCGAGTCATGTTTCCGCAGAGCCGGCATCCCGTAAGTGCCCCCCCTCTCCCCGATTGCGTGTCTCCCCCCCCTCGGGGTCGCCCCCCGTCCGGGCAAAGTGCGTGCAAGGTCGCTTCCCAGGGACGGGCCCCTCTCGGCCGCCTGCGAACTCTGCCCGTCCCGCCGGAGGAACTTGGCGGGCCCGCGCCTGGCTCGCTCGCTCCCTCGACTCCTTTGTTTATTCTGGGACTTGTTTGTCTACCAGCCGACAATGGCGGGGAGTGGGGGGGGGGGCTGCTGCTCTGGTCGATCTCCGCTTTCCAGCCCAACTGCGGGGTTAGATAAGAGAGACGGGCAGCCGGCGCTCCCCCCCCCCACTCCAAAGAAAAGCCTTGCCGGTGAAACCTAGACGCCCCCGAAGTGTCTCCTGAGATGATGGTTCCCGGAGACAGCATCTTGCCTCTGAGGATCTCCCAGAGCGTTTTGCAAAACTGTTTTGAAAAGGAGGAGCAGATGGGTCTTCAGTCCCCCAGTAAAACATTTCAGCCCCCAAGTTGTTGGACATTGCCATTCAAATGGTGTGTCATGGACCCCCAATATATTATTCAAGTCGGCACCCTTGACCAGCAGGTTTTTAAAAGGTAGGGAAGAAGCACCAGGCAGGTGGCCATGGAGAAATACTTGTGAATCTCCAAAAGGACATTTCTGTGCCAGGTAACTAACCTGTGGCCCTCCAGAGGTTGCTGGACGCCCTCTTGCCTCATCCCTGGGCTGATGGTGGGGCTTGGAGTCCAGCAACCTCTGCAAGGCCCAGTTTCCCCAGTGCTGCTTGAAGGCCCCCCCCTTTTTTAAGTGTCCTGCGCCCCTGGCCACTGTCTTCTTGGGTTGTGCTCTGTAGTTGGACTTCAGCTGTAGAGATGACTTTGCCTCTTATCTACACAGATTCCTCCTAACTCTTTCCTTTCTTGCTCTTCCTACAGACGCCACACCAGGCTGCAGGACAGCCTTTTAAGTTCACCATCCCAGAATCTCTAGACCGAATCAAAGAGGAGTTCCAGTTCCTTCAAGCTCAGTATCACAGGTGGGTGCGGCCTGGTCCCTTCATTCCTGCCTTCGTGTGCTCTGTAGGCCACGTCTGTTTCGGGGATTTCAAGCTGCTCCACAGCGTGCTTGTTCAGTGGGGTGTGTTTTGCTTGTTCAAAATGTACTTTGTAGTTGTGCCCAGGTGGTGGCGTGTGGAGTCAGTTTAAGGCTGTCACTCACTTAAAAACAATGGTCAGAACCCCCCCCCCCCATTTTTTTTTTTGCATAGGCTCTTCAGTTCAGGTGAACGTAACCCACCCTCCCCCAGAATGTGCTTTCAGAACTACACAGGAACTGTCAATATTTGCTCTGGAAAGTTTTGAAAGAGACTGAGTTGACATTTGGTCAGCCAGTGTATTCTTGTCGTCATATTCCTGCATTCCACTACTAAATGGTTGAAACATCGATTTAAACTTCTGTTGTTTGGGAAACAGAGGCATTTGGATACTAGGAACCTGTCACCACTGCTAGTAAAGGGTTCAGTTTTTCCTGCCTTGACAAAATGGTGTTTGAACACTTACCCAGGCCGCTAATAATTTCATCATGTGCAAGTTCACTTAGAAGTAACTCCCACTAAGTGCAGTGAGACTCACTTCTTAGTAAATACGCAAAGCCAAAACAGCAGATATGGTATTGAAAGTGATATGGTATAAAAGTGAGGTAAGTCTACCGTATGCAAGTCCTAATGAAATCAGTAGGGCTTTTCCAAGCAAACATGTCCTAGACTTGGTTTGTTAGCGTACTATCTTAGTTTGTAACAAAACAAACACACGATACGATACGACACACATACTGAGATCATGTTATTTAGCTTGAGGTTCATGTGTACACAGCTTTAACTCTTCTAACTCAAAAGATCAAGCCAATTCAGATAAGTAGTATTCTGAGACAGCAAAGTTTTAAGATAGTATGAGCTGATCAGGTATTCTAGCACACCACTGCAATTACCCTTTGAGAGAGAGAGAAGCAGCAAAACAGTCTGAGTTTCTAAAGGATTTATCTTGATGGCCTATAGACTTACATTTTGAATTAACACACTTTCATTGTAATCCCAAACATGGGAGAAGTTAATTTCCCTTTGGGGTTCATTGCATGTTAGAGTTTTATGCATGACAGCCTGATCCTGTGTAGGCTTACTTCAGAGGAAATTCAGTGGTGTTCACTGGGACTTGCTTACAAATAAGATTGCAGCTGGGTAGCCCAACCTCTCCACAGTAAATGTGCACAGAATCCTATTGTGGCTTTACTTTCAGCTGAAAGGCATCAACTACTGGTGTAGTTAAGCATACATGTGATGCTGTAATCTCTTAATGGCATCACTTAAATCACACTATGGTCCACTTTATAGGAGAAAAGCATGCATGGATTTTAACTGATGCTAATTTTGAGAAGGGCCGGTATCTAGCTATCATTTAGGTGCTATTCGATTATGTAAATTCATACTGATTCATTTCTTGCTTAGTTTTTTAAACAGGTAACTTTATAGTGCAATACTAGGTGGAAATGTACTAATATTGAAGTAGTGTAGTATAAATAGTATATAATTTCAGGTAGTTTTTGCTGTTTTAAAGTGATTGCTTAGAAAGAACATGTAAAGATATAAACTGCTGTAATTATTCTGAACTCTAGTGTTTTATCTTTGGGATAGATGTACTAACTTTCTGAATATTAACACTGGCAAGAAATCAGGAATTGTACTTCACTGCAGCCTCTAACAATCATAGATCCCTATTGGAACCATGGCTCCTATACATCATCTGAGTAAATGTGTGTTTAATTTGTTCTGAGTTGATATTATGTACTCTGCATATTTGAGCTTGATCTTCCATATTAAAGCAGTATGCTACAGTTTCTCTGTATTTACACTGTGATATATTATGACGGCTCTTCAAACAACTTTCTTTTCAGAATGCAAGCAATGGCAAATACTTGAATTGACATACTTAAAAATACCTGTGTCGTGGTTGGTTTGTTTTTATTTCAAATATATATTATTCTCTTCCTAGCCTTAAGTTGGAATGTGAGAAGCTGGCAAGTGAAAAGACAGAAATGCAAAGGCACTACGTGATGGTAAATACAATACAATCTTGTCTCCTTATTTGTTTTGATAAAACACAGAAATGATAGCATTGGAATACCCCTAGGAGGTCACCCAGCCTAGCCCTAGCCCCATGCTCCGTGAAGGATCTGCAGTGCCGGATGGAATTATTCCAGGCAGTGTCCTCTCTTTAAACAGCCCCAGCCAAGGAGAGAGCCCATGATCTAGACAGTCCCACGATTGAGCAGCTGTTCCTGTTTGGAGGTTTCTCCTAATGTTAAGTCAAAGCCTGCTTGCTTATAATTTTATCTATCGCCTTTTGGAGTAGTAAATTGAACAAGCCTGTGCCATCAGCTTTGTAAGTGCCTTGCTGCCTTTTGCATGATTCTAACACATTTTTTTCCTCCCTTTTTTCTAGTACTATGAAATGTCATATGGGTTAAATATTGAAATGCACAAACAGGTAAGAAATTGATATGATACGTAATTGCAAAACTGCTAGAGTGCTGTGGTGCAAAATGTTTGTAGTTTTAAAAAAGCCATAGTGTATGTAGATGAACTCAGAGATGGGAGAAGGGGAATGGTGTAAGTATAATGCATAGCTTTTCTATAAACTACCAGTTGGCCATGTGAGGGTTGGCATAAATACAAATGAGTTATGATTGCTACTCTGTTCTAATAAAGTCTTCAAAAATATTTCAAGTTAAGTGCTTTCAAGGAAACCAATTTCTAGGAGAAAACTCCACGTTATAATCTTGGGTCTGCCTAACCAGTCTCTTATGTCCAAGCGCATATGTTGATGGTTGCTCAAATCCTAGCAATTTAAAAGCATGAAAAGATTAGTGACTTGGAAAGCTCTTGGTTATGACTGCGTTTGCAAGTTCCCATAAAATTCACACTTATGGCCACTATAATGGTGAATAAAAAGAGTATTGAAGTGGAACAAGGCACTAAGAACCTCATAAGAGAAGAAAAGCTAAATGATTGCTCAGCCCAAAGGACCTTCAATTGAGTAGTTATTGTCTGCCAAAGAAAGCATTAATGGCAGGGTGTAAGTATTCTGTAGATATGCTGACATCCACTTTTTCATCAAGATGCTGGTACAATAAGTCTTTTAGAAATCGATGGCCTCTTAAAAAAATTATCATTAGATGAAGTTGCACAGTTGGACACATTTCAAAGTGCAACAATACGATTCTTTCTTGATGTATATGTGCTATTTCATCTAAAACTCTTGTTTCATTAAATTAAAGAGCATGGCTGACCGGCTAGGGCACAGCAAAGAAATTGATTAGTTCAGGCTTCACATCTTCAGTATATTCAAAGGCTTCCATTAAGCAAGTGTGTTTCAGTGCTGAATTCTGCTTTTGTAACTCTGAACTCTTTGATTTTTTTTGTCTGTAAAATCCATTGGATGTAAGAACATCGTATTTGGTAATGCGAAGTTATCACTGTGTCAAAGGTAGATGCTTTTTAGCTATAGAAAGTGCATTTAGTAATACATGTTTGCATTCAAAGTATTCATTCACATAAATACTCTGGCAGCTTTCAGTATTTGGATGTATTGCTGAATTTTAGGAAAAAGCAACAACACGCCTTTCCTGGACTCTCGCTCTTTATTTTGTTGCCTGCATTTCTTTTGAAACTACTCGTCTTGTGTTGATACAGATACTAAAGTTTCTCTTGGAAAAACAAAAATGTCTAAGCTGCTATTTGCTGACACCTTTTATTTAACAGAGGTCTAAATGCAGGCAGCTTGTTACAAATCATGGGCTTTGTGAGCTTAATTGGTAGTACTTTAACATTGTGACTGACATTAAATTATCTTCTGGTAGAGCAGAAGAAAATGTGTAATTTGGAGCAATGGATTGAAAACTGACTTCACTTTTTAAAGATTAAACCCCCTAAATTAAAGAGCCCTGGAGCTCGAGGCCTCTGCTTTCGCCTTAATGTGTGTATTTACTATAATAGCTTTGTTTTCTTTTATTTTAGCATGCATTTTATAGGCAGGGTGGTATTACCTGTGGCAGAGACTATATTTTAGGCTACAGTATAAATTGCCAACAAATCGCTTGCAAATTGGCAAGAAAATGTTTTAAGCCTTTTGTAGAAGTTTGCGTACTCTTTACATTGTATACAGTGGTAGATAAACCAAGAAAGAAACCCATGTTTCAGTTTCACAGACTGAAACCAATCCATGCCCCAGCTAAGCAATCGCTTCTGAAAAATGAGAAGTTCTACTTCTCAAGTCTGTCCAAATCATCATCTTAAAAATTTGAAAAGTGGGGAGGAAACTCCCTGATCTTGAAACATGGACAGTATGTTCTTGGGCATTTGGTGGAGAGTAATCATAATTCTTATTAAAACTGGTGATGTGTAGCCCCTGGGGTGTAGCAAGGCTCAAATTGATGCTTTTTGCTGGCTGATCACCAGCATGGCCTAAGTGCTCATTATGTTGTAGAGAAGGCCTTCAGAGCTCTCATTACGTTTGACAGGAATTCTCTCTAGGGGGAAACTGGGCATTAGCTAGACTCCTGACAGGCTGAAATTATTCCTGCTTTATGGCTTATAACCAAATGCTTAGCAAGGCATCATCAGGGGACACAAAAGTTGTCACTTCTGACAACATATTTTTTTTATACATATATACTGAAAAATGCAATGATGGGGAAAGTTTTTCACTAAGCTCTAATGTTAATGGGGCCTGCATCTAGTGTGTTTTTATATGGTCCAGATATATTTTTCTCCATGCCTTCCTGTGTTAACAAAGCCTGAATATAGTAAAACACTGCCGTTATCCAGACTGTCAATTCATAGAGAAAAGTTATTTATTGCATACATTTGTAGTTGCTTTTCAGTGTTGTCAGTGTTCTCCCAGGATGGATTTCAATGTCGTCATTCTGCTTGAGGAATAGTTTTGTTCCAATGTATGCCTCTGTGAATGGAAGAAGAGGGGAAGCAATATTCTGTGATTCTCCCTAAACCCCTTCCGTGCTGTACCAGAGCGTTCCTCAGCCACCTAGAACACAATTTATGAGGAGCAGCAGGAGGAAGGAGGAATATGTGTAAATTCTCTCCCCTCCTCTTTAGCAGAGATTTCTGCAGGACCAGAAGCTGCAGACAGTAGCAGAAAAGATTCCACCTGTATAATTGATGGATTTTATAAACTCAGTCTTGACAATAAAACTTATCCAGCTTCTGCCATGTCCCCTCTTAGAAGTCATGGAGAGCTGATATGGGCAGCCACTATTACATCCTCACTGTGTGATTCTTTCATGGTCCTTCCATGCTGCCCGTTTCAAGGGGCAGTGCTGGGGTTTCTGTATACGCATGGTATATAGCTAGCTCCTGTTCTTGCAAACGTTGTAAACTGCTTTAGATAGGTTAGAGAAGTAAACCCTCTACCTGTTACACAGAAATGCCCCCCTCCTCTTGATTTCAGTGGGACTTGTTTCTCAGTCAGTGTGTATAGGAATGCAGTCTCAATCTATTTTTAAGAGGTCTTAAAAAGATACTTCATTCAGGAATATTTTGCCTAGTAAAGCTAAACTGACTTCACTTTAGCCTATAATGGTAAAGGGACCCCTGACTATTAGGTCCAGTCGTGGACGACTCTGGGGTTGCGGCGCTCATCTCGCTTTATTGGCTGAGGGAGCCGGCGTACAGCTTCCGGGTCATGTGGCCAGCATGACTAAGCCGCTTCTGGCGAACCAGAGCAGCGCCTATACAACCAGCTTAATACCACGAAACATCTTCCATCCCCGCATTGGCTTGGATCCTGAGCTCTTCTTCCATGAATCGGAATCTTTAGCTGGTACAAAGATAGCAAAAAGGGTGTTTCCCTGGAAGATGGCATGTTTTGGCTATGTGGGATATTAGGACTAACCACCTGGCTGACTTTGAGTGTTTTGCGGTTAACTGCACACTTTTTCATATGCAGCAACTAGGTTTTCCCCTAGCTTGCCTTTGGAAATACTAAGCTTCTACTCCATCGAAATCTGATGTAGATCCTTCTAGGAAGCAAGCTGTAAAATGTATGAGTTTCATGCCAATAATTCATTTTTAAAAGAGTTGCTCATTATAGCAGTCAGGGTTAGCAGTGGTTACTGTGGTAAAGCTGGTGCCAAGTCACAGAGTTTTCTTGAATATTATCAGCCACACAGGAAGCATTCTCTGTGTGTCATTCTCACCAATCATGTCTGTTGGCCTTCAGAGTAAACCAGAAGGTAAACCTTCTCGTGTGTTAAAACCCAAATTGTTTAGGTGTAAGATTAGCCTTTGTTCAGTGGCAGTCGGCCAAAGAAAGATTGATCACTGCTGAACCCACTGACAGACTATATAAACTACTACAGTGTTTGAGTTCCAGCCATCCTAAAACTGACAGGTGGGCCTTTGTCTGCTTTGGGTAGATTGCTATGATCTTTCTGACCTGCCTTCAGGCAAGCTTGTCACTCTGCCCTTCTATGTTTTCTCCCCCTTTTCTGTCTGGCTTGTTGCCTTCTCACTTCCAAATAATTGCAACTTCAAAAACGGTGCATACTGCTAACAGCACTATTCTTCTCCTTCGTTTAAGGAAGCACTCATAAAGCTCTCTGTATGCAAGACTCTTCCCGCAAAAAATCTCTTCCTGATTGCTCATTAAATCATCAGTAGTGGATGTTGACAATAGTGGGTTAAAGAGAGTGACAATTTAAGCAGTGGTGGACCTTGATTTCTCATACTTCAGTGGCACTTTCTGCAATGCCAAAATCTGCCCCCCACTTCTCGCCTTCTATTGGATATCTTAGTTGCAGCACCCCAGAAAATCTGCACCCAGTGTGGCTGAACAGTTTTCAGTTTGCTAGATCTACATTTCATTCAAGAGACTTCCTTGGTTCTCTACGCCTTTCTTAAGAGACGTAGTAGTGTTCACCTAGTTCTCGCTGAGATAAGGGAGGAAGGCTCACCTTCCTAGTAAACTAGATATCAGTAAATATATCTAGTTTTCTACATGCAGGAAATTTGTTCTGTAGGGAAGAGGATCAATCATGAGGATCGAGGCTCAGGCTATAATTTGAACATCTTTAAAGATAATTTCTCCTTCCTTTGGCTGCTGCATTTTAATTGCTGTCATAAAATGTTGTCTGAATTTCTGCTGAATGCATTGATTCTCTATCTTTGTGGAATTAAGCTGAACATATTTTTTTAACACTGGTGTGCTGAAGAGCGCATCCCAGTGTAGTTTGGCTCAGGGATTTAGACAGGCATTTGGCCACAGAGCCAAGGTTTTGGGGGGAAATGCACATCTGGGAACGCCAGTGGTGGGGAAAGGTGGCGCAGAGGAATATTGAAAAAAGAGCAAGGGTTAAAATCTTGCCCTTCAACTGTTATTTCTCTGCAAACTAAAATTCCCAGCGCCACCACTCTTCAGCTGCTCAGTCCTTAACAGGACTTTTCACACACTAGAAGATCTTGAAAAGTGAATCTCTTCTATTAAGCAACCCACTGCATAAATTCTGAGGGGGGCGGGCAGCCACAGTAGAGGACAGCACCACATTCCCCTTCCAAATGTTTGAGTTGGCTCTGGGAGCAACCTTCTCTTGAAATCTGTGACAGTTGGATGTGCCTTTTGTAACCTCAGCAATAGGTTTGGCTGGCAGTGTGTAAAGAGTTCTTACCTGCAGCCTTACTGTGGTTAATTGGGGCAATCTAAACAATTAAGACTGATTGGAAATGATGAAAAGTAGGACATGGCTGATCTGCCATGGGCCATGCTTCTGGAGCAGTGACACAAACCTCTGGCTAAGTGGCAGTCCTTATGTCGTAAGGCTTTAAAAAATGATTGGACAGAAAATCAAGCCACACTGGATTGTTTTTTGTTCCGTTTTCAGCCTTTTGATATCTTGGGTAAACAGTCGGTCAAAGCAGCTTATGGAATAAGGTGACCAGTCAGTGTATTGACAAGAACAGACACAATAGAAAACTGCATTAGGAGGCAAGCCATTGGGATTTGCAGTAAATATATTACTGAACACAAGTGAATTGCCAATACTGCTTGTTTAGCAGTTTGCAAGGGCAATGGCAGTATGGATTTTTGAATTAGAAGGGAAGGACTGTTCTTTCTCTGTGCTGGAACATCTAGTGGATGGCTGAGAAGAAAATTGATTTAGGGAACAAAATGCTGCAACCTCTGTTTTGTGCCATGTGAAAGGCTTCTATGGATTAGTGAGTGGAAACACAAAGGTAGCTTTCAGTTTAGTAGAAAGAGAGCAAAGCACAAGGGGTCTTTGTTTGCTGCCTGGTCAAGATGGCATTCAGTTAAGCCTAGGAGATGTGGGGGTAAGACATATACCCCTCCCAGCTATTACAAGGACTTCTTTAGCTTATTTGGCTTTCTTTGAAATTGCCTGAAATAAGCTGGTTGTGTGAATGAGCTTCAGTGAGCACTGTCACCAATCTGTTTGTGGTGACAAGTTCAGTTTCACATTGACAAGAGCAAAATTCCACACACTTCTTTTTTTATAAAAAAAGAAAATAATAACCCACAGTGGTTCTGTGAATAGGCTCCCAGAGTTATCCCTGTATTGACATTGCTTCTCTTAGCCACCATGCACCTGTAACTTGCAGCCCAGTCAAATACATGTTTACTCAAAAGTAAACCTCACTGATTTTAGCACCGTTTTCATGCAAGCAGCTATATGCATATGGTAGCAGACTTAGGGTAACTTCATAGATGTTTGTTTTTTCAGCAAGAAGTGATCTTTGCAGATCAGGCAGTGCCTTCATAATACTTTATATTACCCCAGTTTCAGAATTGTTAAGTGCAAGCACTTCACACATTCAGTAGAGTGTCATAACTGACCGAGTCACTATGTATTGGCACTTAGGTTACTATCTTATCAATGGGAGAATGTATTTCAAACTATAGCCGATAAACTATTATTTCTTGTGCCGCCCGACTAACATTATGTCATAAGGTTTTAATGGGCATCAGTTCTCTTCCGTCAGATGAATCAAATATGACTGGGTGTGTGAACAGGGTCAAAAGGGAATAAAACCTTCAATTAAATTCTTTATATAATATTGTAGCATAGTGGATAGGCTGAAGGGCAGAGCACAGTTTAATGGTCCACCAATACCTTTAACAAATGTTACAAACATTGCTGAGCCAAGGTTTTGGGGTGCTTGAGGGCAAGGGACCTATCCCCTTTATTGGCAGAGTGTGTGTGGGGGTGTGATGCTGTGCTAGCGTAAGAGCATGTGACCCTTTAAAAAGGGGCTGACCGATTATCACTTCTCTGTAGGAGCTGCAAATTGTTATTTGACAACTACGGTGAGAATTTAGTTCCTCTGCCTTCAACACTCACCCCAGTGTGAATGGGTGACCATGTTAGACTTTCATTGATGTTGGTGGAGTACCAGATTAAATTTGGTTCCAATCTTGAAGCATCCAGGCTGCTAATGTTTTGCTGCGGTCTTTTGTATATGTACCTAGGGAATTCTTGGGATCAGGAACTGTTGAGAGTGTTTTGTGGGGGCTGGTGTAGGCTGATGGCAGCAATAGATGTGGAATTCATGTGGGTATTGAGTGAGTGGAAACCAACTTTATGGACGTTGTTTTTTATGTGCTGTATTTAATTTTGTTTTTCTTTGTAAACTGCTTTGCAGTCTTATATGAAAAGTAGTATATTAATGAATGAAATGGGGGGATAGTACTATTGTACATCAGTACCAGTCATGAATATATAGCAAATTACACTTAGAAGCTTACTTGGGAGAAAGGGAGAAGGGGTACCATGTGTGAAGATAAGTGAACTTAGACTTGCTTCATATGCCTGCACAGGTATTGTGTAAGTCATGTGACAACTTCAGAAATGTGTATAGCGGGAGAGAAAAAAACAAATGTTGGGGATCCCCGGCTGGCCTGTTGAGGTGACAAAAGAGGCATGTGCATGTCTGCATTTGACATGTGTGACGTTGCCCATAGTTTCCTGTATGGAAGTGAAACTTATTTTTGGAAACTAATCTGGTGTAATTTAGTCCTCACAAAGAATAGAACGCTCATGGCTTGAAAATAAATGAAAAGGTGAACAATTAACAGTACCACCCACAAGCCAGTTAGGAAAATTAAATCCACTGAATCAAATTGCTCTGGTTTTAACTGGATCAGAATAATGAACAAGGACAAGAGGAGCATAATACAATGGGTATCCCTTTTTGAGTTTGGCATCCACTCACATTAATGCTATCCAGGCAAATACAAAGGCACATGCTAGTCAAAACGTGGTGATCTGAATTTCCATGCTGGGTGGGGGCTGATAATGCTATTTTTCCATCCTGTTATGTGAATGCAGTCATTACATTGGATGTGAGGAGGCTGGGGAAGTTTGAAGTGATGTGTTGCTATTGCAAATGTATCTAGACAGCACCTGATCAAAGCTCATTTGAAATAGATATGTATTCCTGTTTATCAGTTGAGTTTAATCTGTTTGGAGTAAGTTTTCCCACCCCTTTCTGTTGATGATAATATTAATGGTGACAGCACTGATAACTTGAAATGTAGTTGAAGGCCACCTTCTATGGCTTTTGTGTGTGTAATGGTTAATATGGCTGTAAATAGGAGATGAATGTGGCTACTTTTCTAAGTCTATTACTCAGGAGGCCTGTAAACTTGATTGGCTGTTACAATTCTAGCAGAATCATTCGATTTGAGAGCAATAGAGAGATAAGATATCCAATTACCCAAATGATTTGCAGGGCTAGCCAATGTTGTCATGGCGACGTGAGTTGGAACAAATTAAATTTTAAGCAATAAAAATAATCTTAAAGCACGTCTGGGAACAAGAACATTTGGCAGTGGCACTTACCTGAATTGAATCTTAGTTTGACATGCTGTTGTTTGACATTGATATACTGTGGGGGCTTAAACTTCTTGAAATGGCACATTGCTTCTTAATGTGTTGCTGTCACTGCCAAAATAAGAGACTAGCATATTTTAGCAGGATTTTTTCCCTTAAAGGAGGCTAATAATGCATGTGTATTGGAGGGAGGGGGAATTAAGTAATGGTTGCATATGGCAGGATATTTAGGGAACTAGCAAGTTCAAATGTCTGAATACTTAATTTCTAACTACGAAACAACTTTGCCTACAGGTCCTGAAAAGTAAATGGGCTATAGATACTACCAGCATGTTCAGCATTTCACTGTGACTATAACTCTTTGGCTGTGCGCATGTTGACTGCTTTTGTTTGACTTGAAGATACTTCTGAACATAGGAAACCTATAAAACAAACTGGCTTGGCTCAAGTGAGCGCAGTGCATGCGAGTAAGGCATGCCCATTGGGAAGTTGCTACTGCTTCCTTTCTTGCCTTAAAGCCTCTCCCTTGCCTTCTGGAGCCAGTCTTAGTGGGAACTTGCATATACAGGAATTGGCTATTTATTCCTCTCCCAACCCAGCAACTGGAAACACTCCTCACTTGGTATCTTTTGCTCCAAATCATTGTGTCTCAATATTTTTTTTTTAAGTTCAGAAAAGAGACTTTGAAAAATGGGAGTATTTCAGATAATAAAGAACAGCAATCGAAGTGTGTTCCAATTGCACAAAAGGCTCCCGTTTCCTTATTAATGTTCTATCAGGCTGAATCCTGGCTTGCAATGCTTTTTTTAAAAGAGAAAAAAAATCTAAGAACACCCTATAAAGAGCTTTTATCCTCATGTCTGTTAGACAGATGGAGACTAAAATTGGTCTGAGGTCAAGCCATTTGCTGCATACTCGCAGCCTTCGATTTTCCTCACCACAGATCATCTCAAATGATTCAGTAATGACCAAAAGTGCAGCCTTGACCTTTATTCCCCGGTGGATTACTGTTACACAGTGTAAATGGCAAGAAGAACATTTTGTTCATTCAGATGGAGTTTTCATGTCTATTTTGCCGGGTCTTCTATAGCACAAGCAGAGCATTAAGTCCAGTTGGTTGCTGGTTCTGTGGCAAGCCTGAATGTATCATTTCAATTAGGTGATAATAGTGTCCTTTTTAATGATGATTTCTTTTTCCAATACCCTAGAGGGTCATACTGTATTTTTAAAATGATTGCTTTTATATGTACTTCTA
The DNA here is from genome assembly GCF_964106645.2 of Podarcis pityusensis. Classification (NCBI taxonomy): domain Eukaryota; kingdom Metazoa; phylum Chordata; class Lepidosauria; order Squamata; family Lacertidae; genus Podarcis; species Podarcis pityusensis. The sequence goes on from NC_138036.1 coordinate 58,063,497, forward strand.
GTAAAGAATTGACTCTTATGTTGGTGAACATTGGGGTTCTAATTGATATTATTAGGTGTTGCTAAAATGTTTCTGAATGTGCTCTATTGCCTTTTTCCTCATAGTTTTTCTTCCAAGTGTTTTCTAAGATGTAATTCCAGCTATGCATTACTTGCATGCAAGGCCCAGAATGAGGTGGCACTTTTAGCCCTGCCCTTATGCCAGGAGATCTTTAACAACTGTGCATTACATGATTGCAACCAAGTGATACAGTTGCGCAGAGCCTCTGAATGCCAATGGGAGCTACCACATTGGACTCTCCATATAGGCCACAGCATACTATACATTGTATAGTATACATTGATTGTTGGGTGTGTTTTTTTATTTTTTAAAAAACACCTGGTGTCAGAGGTGTGATTTAAACATAGGACGGCTCCAATCTGTACCCTTGTTATGTCTTCACATGAGTAACATATACATAGAGCTCCTGTTTTCAGCAGATGCACTATTTAGCAACTGGATTTGTTTGGAGATTATAAAGATTCTTATAGGAGTTAAAAGACTGCTTCCTGGATAAGCAGATGAGGTTTAGCCTTGTGGCAAGCGCTAGATTCTGGGGTGTTTTGTTTTTCATAGAATCATAGAGTTGGAAGAGACCACAAGGGCCATCGAGTCCAACCCCCTGCCAAGCAGGAAACACCATCAGAGCACTCCTGACATATGGTTGTCAAGCCTCTGCTTAAAGACCTCCAAAGAAGGAGACTCCACCACACTCCTTGGCAGCAAATTCCACTGTCAAACAGCTCTTACTGTCAGGAAGTTCTTCCTAATGTTTAGGTGGAATCTTCTTTCTTGTAGTTTGGATCCATTGCTCCGTGTCCGCTTCTCTGGAGCAGCAGAAAACAACCTTTCTCCCTCCTCTATGTGACATCCTTTTATATATTTGAACATGTTATATATTTTTGTTTTTGTTTGTTCAAGGATGGTCAGAAGTCTTACCGCATGTTGTGGTGAGTCAGACAAAATGTTCACTGGAGCAGGAGAAACTAGTTGATATCCCCATGAGTAAGACCTAATAAATGGCTGCCGCTGATTGATCTTATAAAATTAAGTAAGGCACAATAGTTGTGGAGCAGAAGTAAAATAATGATAATAATAGGACTTGGTTGTTGGTTTGCATCTGTCTTTCTTGGGAGACAATGGAGGAGCGTCAAGTTGTTGGAAGGTTGCAGCACCTGTTGTAGACACCAGTATGGGAGAGACATGTTTTGTTGCAGCTGGGGAAGATGGTGTCCGATTGTGCTGGTGTACCATGGCAATTCTTCTCTCTGCGTTCCTCCTCTGGCCACTGCTATGGCTGCATGACCTGACTGTCTCCAGGCATTGCGGTCGTCTGCCAGAGATTCCCACATGGCAGTGTTGATGTTGCCAACCTTCACATCATGTTTGCAGACATCTTTGTAATACAGAGGTGGTCTGCCAATGGGCCTGGTACTTGAAGCCAGCTCCCTGTAGAGCATGTCCTTGGAGATTCTGCCATCTTCCATTCTGTGTACATGACCAAGCCAGCAGAGATGTTGGCTTGGCAATTAGACTAGCTCTTATTAAATTCTCTCTCTTTGCATTTCATGCTTTTGCTGATGTGCCAGAATGTGGAAGGAAAAGGTTATGACGTTTTGAGGCAGCTTTGAACTTGAAAGACGCAGAGGTAACAGGAAGTGTGACTTGCGCGTTTCTTCAGTGGTTGCTTCCCCTCAGATGATATTGTTGCAGGAAAAATCTGAGGGCTCCCTTGGACAAAAATAAAACACCAACCAGAGCAAATTGAAGCAAATCAGCAGCCTGTAGGCCTGGTCTTTATTGAAGAAAGACTGTCGCGACAGGGTGCTCCCCTCACTCGCAGGTGAGAGGAAGGACCCAGAAAAATGGTGTGCCAGGTCTTATAAAAACTTTTGAAATTCCCCTCCTCTAGATCAAGCCCACCCCCAGAAACATCATGCATACATTACAGACAGGAGGGGTTGAGGGTGGAGTTGTGGTGGTAACATCATGCATACATTACAGAAAGGAGGGGTTGAGGGAGGAGTTGGTGGTAACCTGAGTGTCTTGTCACCTGGCTGGTTCCTCCCTTCCCCCCTACCCCTCGAGTCACTTCCAGGAGACAAAAGGGAGTTTGCAGTTTCCTGCCCCCTGAGGGAAGATCTGATCATTGTCCTTTGTTTCAGTCCATGCTGAATCCACTCCCATATGCAGGTTCTTTGTGATTTTGATTGTCTTCTGTCTGGGATCATCTGGGCAGGGCTCCTGCAGATGTGCTGAGACAGTGAAGGGATTTTGGCTGACCAGGGTCAAACCCCCCTCCCCTTTTCTTAGTTCTTGTCATATGGAGTAAAATAAAAATGGAACAGTGCAAATCCAATGTATGGTTGATTTTCTATGAATTTATAACAGAAATGTGGCGTATGTAGTGTGTGAGTGTGTGTGTGTATGAAGTTTGTACAAGCAGAATGATTGGGGTGGGGGGGTTCCTGCTACAATATGCAAAACTTACTCCCACATACTTTCAGTACATTGCTTAGTTGTGTGCCACCCCCACAATGCTGCCTGCTTCAGTTCCTCCGCTCCCTACTTTCGTGTGTAAATGTAAATTGGTCCCAAATGAGCAATTTGATATGTAATCACCACAGGCCAGCACTGCTTCTAATCCAAGGCAAACTCCAGTTTGGGTTTTGCAGCTAAAAGATTGCGCAACAGATCCCACAGCTAGATTGACCTCTTGGAAATTGCTTCCTAAGTTCCCAAGTTTAGGTTTGTTTTCAAATGATTTCAGCATACAGAGGTGCCGAGATGTGCCCCAGATTTATTTATTGGGGGGGGGGGTAATTATGTTACCCGTGTGTGTGTGTGTGTGTGTGTGTGTGATGCTGATGCCTGTGCCTTCCAAGGCTACAATTCTATGATTCTGTGACTTTTGCACACGCTTGCCAGTAGGTGTGAAAAACAACCCAAAGGGATGTGTGGGAAAATATTTGCAAAATGTGCCATGCACACTGTTGTTTATAAATAGCTAACAGCCATGCTGATCTGAAGTTCTCTCCAAGGTAGTTGAGCAATTACAAGCAAAGTGTTGTGTTCAAGGAGGAGAAAGTGCATGAAGGAAATGTTTTTTAGCCTCATGAGAAGTGGCTGTCAGATGTTGCATTGTAATTATGCAACAAAGATTTTATTAAGATGTTTTAGAAATTTCATACTTTCATAAGACCTATGCATGCATGCTCCATAATATACACATTTTGCTTCTTCACTAGCTGGGGATGAGAGTTCGATGATTTTAAGGTGGGTGGAAGGTAGATCAGGATCTACAGTCATACCTGGGAAGTGGAACGGAATCCATTCCGGAAGTCTGTTCAACTTCCAAAACGTTCGGAAACCAAGGCACGGCTTTCAATTGGTTTCCAGAAATAGCAGAAACCGCGCCGGACGTTTGGCTTTCCCAAAAAAGTTTGAAAACTGGAACACTCACTTCTGGTTTTGGATCATTCGGAAGCCGGAACGTTCGCCTCTCAAGGCGTTCGGGAGCTGAGGTACAACTGTACTGATAGATCTCTGAGCTGTTTCCAGGAAATCTTCAATTTTTTGCTCCTAATTGTTTAATAATGACAAAAAAAATGATTCCCCAACCCACATGCTTGCTGAATCTAGTTAAAAACAAGCTAGATCCCACAAACTTGAAATCTGCACACCACTCATTTAAGTTTGAACTTCAAGATAGCTTTTATCACCTTGAGAAGAGAGGAAAACATAAATTCATGAGTTGGGTGAATGGGACTAGAATTTGTCACCCACATGCCTGTTCTGGCCGAGAGAATAAGTTTTATTGTGTCCCTACCCCCTCTCGTCTTCTAAAAACATATTTCGCTACTTACATCAGGATAACCAGCTGGAGGTAAAAGAGCTTTTAATGGTGAGCTGCTTAATCACCATAATTGAGTTGCATTTTATGACAGTGAGAAAAGCCAGTTCTCTCTGCATCCCTCCATTTCCTGTCCAGGCAGAATGTCTCCCACGTTTCAGGAAGTGCAGCCTGTTTCCTTTGGACTTCTTTTTATCACTTTAGGGCTTGGCTGTCTAGGCAAAGAAAGTCCTCCTTCGTTGAGAGTTTACAATGATAAAATTATGGAGATTGGCGTGTATGTTGATGAGAAGCTGTTTGCGATAGGAAAACATCCTGATTTTGGCGTTCAAACCCCCCAGAATGGAGGGTGAGACTTCTCAGCTGTTTGTCTTGGATTTGTTGTTTGTTGCTGCTAATGTACTACAGGGATCATTGGTTACGAAGAACATCTGTGATTCATTTTTCAAGATTTAAGAATCTGTTGTCAAACGGGAATCAAATTTTGCCAATCTTCTTCACACGCAAGATTGTGCTTGGTCTGTGCATGTAGCAGAATGAAGTACCACTGTTGAATGTGTCTTGAGCTCCCTGCTAGCACAGCAGGCAGAGGGTTGGTCTGGTGTTCAAACATGGCCCTCCAAACTTTTATGCTGGGTCCTTGAGACTCTCCCGCGGGCCATGACCTGGCTGGAGTATATCCTTGAACTGTGATAATGATTCTTCCTTTGCCTGGTAGGAGTCTGGAGGTATGTTCATAGAAAGCTCTTGCATTTTTTGCATGACTGGAGTGTAACAGACTGTACATAACTAAATGTCATATCCAATGCTCTGCCAACTTTTGCATTTGGTCCCACTTACCACTGCTGTGGGCTGAAAGGGGTTCCTCACCTAGGTTTAGGAGGTCATTCTCTTTCATATGGGCTATTTTTGTGTGTGGGGAAAAAACATTTTAAACTGGGGTGCATTAAAAAGAAGGCTCCTTGGCCTGTTTGTGCAGTGCCACCTCAGGACTCTGCTACCTCATTCTGCTGGTGGCAAGCTTCATTGTTAAGCAAAAGAATGGATTTGTGTGTGTGTGTGCTACCCAACAGCAGTTGTAGGAAGCCAGCCAAGAGAGCGCATGCACCCTCCCTCTCTTCTGAGCTCTTAACTGCTCCACTTGTCAGGCGAGGAGCAAGGGTGGTCCAGTGTCAGCACTGGGCTTTGAGGGTAAAATGAAATAAAATATAAATAGCACCAGGTGCCAAATGACACCTCCCTCTCTAGCACTGTTGGACAAGTGTCTTCTTGCATTCATCGTAGTTTCACACTTAAGACGGCAACACACACAAAAAGCCCAGGAAAGGTTTGCTTCTCAGAGGGCATAAATATAATTCCCAAGTGCTGCAAATACTCTGAGAAAGTGCTACAAGTTTCTCCATGGGATCTTACATTGTGCAGACATACTATAGATTATTAACCAAAGTTTCCAGTTTGAACTTGGAAACACGTTAACTTTACACATAGTTTAAATATCCACTAACGAAAAACCAGTGACCTATAGAAATTTAGGGAAGGGTTTGTTTAAAAAGAGTATCACACATTTTATCACACATTAGTAATCTGGTTAAATATCTTTGTTTCCTGCTGCAGAGCGTGTAGGAAAAATTGGGTGCAAATTCAATAATGGCCATTTTTGAACTTATTTAAAAGCTCTTCCAAGTTGTGTGGGTAGGTGGGGGGGGGGGAGAGGCACTCAAGAACTAACATTTGACATAAGACAAGTACTGGTACTCCCAGCTAGCTACATTTTAGGTCAAAACACTTTTCATTTAATAAGAAGAACTTGCAGACACAGAGTCAGAAGTGACAAAACGACTGCAGTCTTTAACTGCATATCGCACAATGCAGCTGAATTCCTTCATGTTGATTTTCCTGACGCTTCAAAAAGGAGGGCAGCACTTGAGTCTGGGGGCCTGGCAAACCTGTCATTTGCAAATAAATCAAAAGGCCATCATTGCTGATAGCAAGGTCTAATGACTGCAGTTTCTGTGTACTCTTTGATAGGCCCCACACTCAAGCCTGCTATTAAAAATGAATGCATTCAAGAGGCCTTGCATTAAGAATATAAACAATTAAGGGCACTTGAGCTGCTCCACAGAAAGCTGCTGCCATACAAATGCGAGCGAGGGCTTTCATGTGCGGCACCGACCTCTGCAATCTGCTTTGCTAGGGAGCCAAGAGAACGTGGGCAATTAGGGTTGATGTATCTGCAAGGCCTTCCTTCTTTAATCCCTCATTGTTTTAACTGTCCTCTATATTTGCAGATCAGAACTCAAAAGATAAGCTGCGTCAAACTGGTGACAGCTCAGAAGTCATGAATACTACATGAACTTTAGAGTCTGTGACAGGCCTTTCAGAGATTTAATACCATATATATTTTATGGCCCATATCTGAAATATGGCTTATATTTTGATTGGCTGACTGGTTTTGGTTTGCTCCATCCTTTTTATTGTTCTTTTTAAAAAGTTGAATTCTGACTTCAGAGTATTTGTGGAATATGGTTTTTTCTGTTTGTTTTTTTTAAAATTTATGCGAGCTTGTGGGTTGTGTGTCGAATTAAAGTCTGGAGTAGTTTGGCTTTCTGGTGAAGTTAACTGAACTAGCACCCTTCAGATGGTAGGCAGAGGATAGGATGCTTAAAAGTTTCCTTTTAAGTACAGTGGTACCTCTAGTTACGGACTCGATCTGTTCGGTGGTGCTGTTCGCACCCCAAAAAGTCTGTAACTAGAGTGCCGCTCCTGCGCACGTGCAGGGTGCGATAGAGTGCTTCTGCACACGCAGCAAAACCCAGAAGTACCGTATTTTTCGCTCCATTGGACGCACTGGACCATAGGACGCACCGGATCATAGGAGGGGGAGAACAGGGGAAAAAATTTTTTTCTTGTTCTCCCCCTCTAAAACAAGGTGCGTTCAAGGTACATTCACCAGAGCTTGTGGGGCTGGCGGTGGGGTGAAGCGCTGCTTTCCCCCACCGCCAGCCTCAAAGATCCCTGAAGCCTTTGGAGCGCAGCGCCCCGCTGCCCTGCAGAGGTTTGCGCGCAGCCGTCCCCAAGCTAGAGCAGCGAGACGGAGCGCTCCGTCTCGCTGTTCTGGCTTGGGAACAGCCTTGCTAGCTTCTGCAGGACAGCGGGGTGAAGGCACCCCGCTGCCCTGCAGAGGTTTGCGCGCAGCCCTCCCCAAGCTAGAGCAGCGAGACGGAGCCCTCCGTCTCGCTGTTCTGGCTTGGGAACAGCCTTGCTAGCTTCTGCAGGACAGCGGGGTGAAGGCACCCCGCTGCCCTGCAGAGGTTTGCGCGCAGCCCTCCCCAAGCTAGAGCAGCGAGACGGAGGCCTCCGTCTCGCTGTTCTGGCTTGGGAACAGCCTTGCTAGCTTCTGCAGGACAGCGGGGTGAAGGCACCCCGCTGCCCTGCAGAGGTTTGCGCGCAGCCCTCCCCAAGCTAGAGCAGCGAGACGGAGGCCTCCGTCTCGCTGTTCTGGCTTGGGAACAGCCTTGCTAGCTTCTGCAGGACAGCGGGGTGAAGGCACCCCGCTGCCCTGCAGAGGTTTGCGCGCAGCCCTCCCCAAGCTAGAGCAGCGAGACGGAGGCCTCCGTCTCGCTGTTCTGGCTTGGGAACAGCCTTGCTAGCTTCTGCAGGACAGCGGGGTGAAGGCACCCCGCTGCCCTGCAGAGGTTTGCGCGCAGCCCTCCCCAAGCTAGAGCAGCGAGACGGAGGCCTCCGTCTCGCTGTTCTGGCTTGGGAACAGCCTTGCTAGCTTCTGCAGGACAGCGGGGTGAAGGCACCCCGCTGCCCTGCAGAGGTTTGCGCGCAGCCCTCCCCAAGCTAGAGCAGCAAGACGGAGCGCTCCGCAGTGCTCCGTCTTCCTGTTCTGGCTTTGGGCTTAGCGGCGCAGCCTGCATTCACTCTATAGGATGCACACACATTTCCCCTTAATTTTTGGAGGGGGAAATGTGCGTCCTATAGAACGAAAAATACGGTATACACTTCTGGGTTTGCCGCTTTCGCAAGCCGAAAAGATGCAACATGAACCTAACGCAACATGAGGTATGACTGTATGCTAATTGAACACTGCAGATGAAGACAGTAGCATAGGAATGAAGCCTTAGTTGTTTCCACTAAACAGGAACACAATACAAGAATACACTCCTACTTGAATCTAGGTAGGACTGTGGCTTCCAGTTGGTGGCAGGAGCACGTCTGAGCACACAATCTCCTTCTTCTGGTGGCTTTGTGGAAGTGAAGGTGGTCATACCCAGCTTATTTGTCGCCTCATAGAGGCCTTCAGTAAACTGAGGAACATCAATGCCACTGGTTCCTCAGAATAGCCTCAAGCAAATGAGGAAAGTTGAAGTATGATATGGTAGGCCTCACATCATATGCTATAAAGCAAGATGGCCAGTCCATAGCCTCCAATTCTTCTAACCTAAATTTGGGGCACACCCTCCCCCCGGTGTGCTGCTGGCCATCTGCTCAAGCCAACTTTCGCCTCCCCATGTGACCTTACCACCACCACCAGAGCAGCGCACGGAAACACTGTTTACCTTCCTGCCGGTGCTGTACCTATTTATCTACTTGCACTTTTTGGCATGCTTTCGAACTGCTAGGCTGGCAGGTGCTGGGACTGAGCAACAGGAGCTCACCCCGTCACAGGGATTTGAACTGCCAACCTTCTGATCGGCAAGCCCTAGAGGCTCAGTGGTTTAGACCACGGCGCCACCCGCATCTCTTAGCAGCATCTTTTAGGAGGGATTAAAAGCTGGCAGAACACAACCTCATTATCTGGGTCATCCCTCATTACTCAAAAGTCATAACTGTGAAGACAAGATTGTTAGCAACTTTGAATGGTATAGTAAATAAGGAATGGTCTACTTTTTCAAAATAAATAAAATGAAGTGCAGAAATTATGCAAGGGGGGGTCACAGAGAGGCATTTGTGTGTGTGTAAAATCTCTTCCCTCCAATAAGGTTTAGCATGGTGACATAAGAATGTACATCAGAGTTCTGTGCTTAACTTGGAATAAAAGTAATATTTTTTTACTAGCCTTGTTGGTACCTTTGTGCACGTACAAATGTGGGGTAAATATTACTGTTCCTTGGTGTGTTCACTCAAGGTTTTCCATCTCTTTAGTTTAAATTGTGATAAGCTCTGATACATACGGATGGCATCTATGTTAAATATTTAGAAGTGATTCAGACATAGAGGTGTGAAGGCCTAGGAGAAGTGTGCAGTTATCCAACCTAGATAATTTTTAATCCAGGTGAATATTGTGTATCTTTGAATTCCAGGTGAGCTAGGTTTCTGTTTCTCCAAAGAGACCCTTTGCATTGTTGTCATTCACTCTTCCCCATTCTCAAGGAATCATCCGTATCCTACACCCCTCTGCTTTATCTTAACCAGAGTTGAGGTGCTGAAACTGAACTAGCAATTTCCCTGAACTGAGAATTTGAGTACAACCTAGCCTCAAACTAAGCCAAAAACAATTCCCATACATTTCAGCCATAATCTCATAGGCGCATAGGAAGCTGCCTTTGTACTAAATCATACTTTTGCTCCATCTAGCTCAGAAATCAGCACTGTCTGGCTGTGGTTTTCCAGGATGTAGTGGCAAGCGACGTTCTCAGCACTCTCTGGACATGCTGGGGATTGTACCTGGAACTTTCTGTGTACAAAGCAGATGTTCTTTATCGGAGTGGCCAACTCTCAAGAGACTGTGATCTACTCACAGAGTTCAGGTCAAAGTTGTTGAGATTTTTTAGGAAGGAGGAAGGTTCATTGGGGGGGGGTTCGGGTCAAAGCTGATGAGCTTTTTCAGGGAGGAGGTAAAATGTTGAGCTTTTTTTAGGGGAGCCACAGTTGTTCATCTTCTTTGGGGGGAGCCAGTGATCTACCAGTGATCCACTGCAGACGTCCAGTGATCTACTGGTAGATCATGATCTATCTGTTGGACATGCCTATTCTATATAACTGAGTTATAGAACTGACCATTCCACTTAGACTGGCTTCTTTCCATGTTAATCTAAAGTCTAATCTAGTACCTTCTAGGTCATGATGGTGCTTGACTTCAGATAAGGAAACCCCTCCTATGGATAAGAGTTTATTGGAAAATAGTGCTTAATTGATAAAGATACTTGCTACTAAAATCTTGTTCTTTCCTTAAGTTATCTAGACTTTGATCAGATGGTTGCCTCAACCACCACCCTAGTATTTTGAAGATGCTATTGTGGCAAATGTTTTCATATCCTATTCTGTGTGGCCAATAACATGGAAGAACAATGGATTTGTCCGTCTAAAGGGATTTAGCTCATGCTGGATTTTAACCAATGCTTTACTTGCTAATGAGCTACTTATGAAGAACAGATTTGTGCTCTAATATATGTAGATATGAGGTACTGGAGACATTAACAGATGTCCTTCAACAGACTGAAACCTGCTCTGATTAATCACATACACTCTAGACTCCACCTAATGCTGGCCTACTTTAAATGTTCCTAATATTTGTACTTAATATGATTTTTGTAAATGAACTAATATATAATGGCATGTTTTAATCTAAATATTTACTTTTCTCTATAGACAGAAATTGCCAAGAGATTGAATACAATCTGTGCACAAGTCATCCCATTTTTGTCTCAAGAAGTAAGTAAAATTGTTCAGCTGTTAAAAAGTGAAATTATGTTGCATCTTTGTTTTTAAATTAGCTAGTTTTTAAGATGTTAATTTTATCAAAATTCACAAAAGTGAGGAACATCTGTTGTAGCTGAAGAACGCAAGCCCCCTGTTAATTTGGAATAGCAGATGAGAGAAGAGGCACACCAACTATATAACTGGTTGAAATAGCTCAGTCACGAAATTATTCTTTCTAAGGCAGCTAACCATTTGCTAATTTCTGTGTAAATAAAAATGTCGGCGTTTAATGATAGCACGCTATACAATTTGAGTGGCATTTGTGAAATACAGTTCCTAGAAAAGTCTAATTATTATTATTATAGAAAGAGAATTCTGATACTATATTCATGCATAATTATAATGGAGACACAAAAGAGGTATGACCATGTTTCTGGGAAGTTTGTTGAATTGTCATGGAAAACCCCTTTTTACTTTGCATGTAGGATTGTGCTATCTGACATAGTGGAGACCATAGAGGCTGGAATTGTTCAATCCTATTCTCTTTACATATTTGATTGGTGGGCAGGAATGTAATAGTTATGCTTGGGCACTGGACACTAGTCTAGTGCTGCAGGCTCTGTTGTTGAGCAAGCAGTTGCTGCTGCTGTTCCTGAATACAGCTTGTAGATTACAACAATGTTGTCACCAAATATTTCTGAAACCACACAATTATAATGTGTGTGTGATTAAAGATGTAGCATCCTGGAAGAGTTTATCAAAGTTGGTTGTAAGGTTCTTCCTCTCCTTGGCTGAGTTTGCACGTCACAATAAGCCTGGGTTGCTAGCTTATTGTGGTGTATTTGGGAATGAGCATTATGCTGCTTGCTTACTCCCACTTTACTCCTTCTCTGGCATGAATGGGAGAAACTAACCAGGAAACTGCAATTAAGTGTGCCTCTCTGTGACATCTGGATGTAGGATGCTGGCTTGTTGCGCCCTGACAAGCCAGGATTGCTTGCCAACCTTAAACATGGTTTTTGTTGCCTTATGAGGCCAAGCTTAACTGCAGTTTCCTGGCTTGTGAAGCAAGAGTATGAATTAAGGCACCACTTGTTCCTGGAAAGCCAGGAACCTAGGCTGATTGTGACATGTGAATTTGGCTTCTTGACCATTTATTTATTTACGGTGAACAGAGGGTATATGAAAACTGTCGGTCTCACTTACTGAAGAGTTGTAATAAGAAACCCCCTGATTTTAAGAAAAATCAAAAGACATGTGCTTGCCTTTTCAAGTCTCACCCTTTCCTCTTTCCGCACAGACTGCCCATATATACTAGCTTGCAGGGTGGCTTGGAAATACTCTGCCCCTTGATAAAATGCCACTTTGTTCCAGCTTAGTTCAGTTAGGTTGGTTCTAACAATGGGAATGATATGTTTGTCTTTCCAGCATCAGCAACAAGTTGCTCAAGCAGTAGAACGTGCCAAACAAGTGACCATGGCTGAGCTGAATGCCATCATCGGGGTACGTGGCCTGCCAGGTCTACCTCCTACAGTGTGTATAACCAGCTTTCCTTTCTTATTGCATTGGTAGTTTTTGATGTGTTAAATGTTTGAATTGTAATAGTTTTGATACTTAACGCTAGTTCTTCAGCATTATTTGTCTTGGCACCTTTATCTCTTCACAATCTGGTAGAATTACTGAAAGCATAATATTGCCTGCCTGGGCCTATGTATTTTGCCCCATATTTCTAGATTTCTGCTATTGCTCTGTCTAGTTTGGAGTATGGGAATTAATGGGCTGCAAAAGCTTTCTCTTCTGAGTCTGCATCCAATATACTGAGGTTTATTCATAGTGTATGTGTCTGAGTTTTAGTTGCAAGTAACTTAACTGAGCGGAGTGGGGAGTGTCATGGTCCCCCATTTTCTAAGCACTGCAGACTGTACTGGTTGAGGCAGGAGATGAAGAGTGGGTGACACTTTCCCCCTTTTTTTAAGCCTGAAAGACAAACTTTTGTAAAATTCCCTCTATTGAAATCAACCGAAGGGGGAATTAACTAAACCAGGCATGTCCAACCGAGTAGGGTGTGATCTACAATCCAGTATCAAAAACTGGCAGTGATCTACCACCTTCCAAAGTAATGTTAGTTAGTTAGTTAAATCTATCATCTATCTATTTTTATTTCACAGATACAGTAGTTATGTTTGGATATCATCACGACAGATCCAAATAGTTTTGTTAGATGGACAAGGAACTAAACAAATGAGAAAAGTCAAACTATATTTTTATATTAGTTTACACAGATCTGAGGAGCCAGTCAGAATGCGCCGGGCTTCTCCATCTTTCCCCTACTGTTGCTTTAAATCACAGCTGACTTCCTGTCAGCATCCCCACGCACTTCCTCCACCTTGTCTTTCCCCTACTGTTGCGCTAAAGCCTTTCCCTCACTCAAACTCATGGAGCACTAAGGGGACTTTCCCCATGTGTTTTGTTCTTCGCCTTCCTCGCTGGTGAGCAAGCGGGTGAGCAGGTGTGGAGCTTTTTGTTTCCTGCCTCCACCATGTCCCCCTCACCCCACTGCCAGAGCTCTAATGCCTGAGAGCAGAGAGCGGGTGGCGGGGAAGACTCAGGCTTGCACGAGATTGGTGGCAGCAGCGGCTGCTGCTGGGTCCAAGACTGCAGAGAAAGGCTTTTCTTTCTCAGCCTGCGATCGACCAGTATCTGTCCCAGGATCTCCAAGTCAATTGACGTCTTGGACATGCCTGAACTAAATCATCTCCAAGCTTGTGTAGGTGATGAGCCTGCTCCACAGGCCCCTTCATGCAGCTGTCCCGCATCCACACACCCCATGAAACACCCCATTTGTGGAGATACAGCAATGATACTACGAATGGTAGATCCAAAGCTGTGGAGCTTTCTGCAGGAGTGGTCCATAGCAGACATGCCCACTGACCAGCAACTCTGAGGATTAGGCTTGCTCTGTAACCTATTTTGCATTATTGAAGTTCATGAGCCATGAGTTTATTTCCTAAGCCCTGCTGCCATGCTCTAGAAATATCACTAATCTTTACTGCCCTTCTACAGTAAGCAAAAGGAGCAGAAACAAGAAGTGGTCCTCCTTCTTCTTCTGATTTTATTCATACGCGAGTGCTTGAGCAGATTCAAATTATTCATTTATCAATTTATGTTAATTGCTTGTGAGAAGATGCCCTGCTGGTCTTTAGAGTTCCCTCAGACACTTTGTAATGATAATTAGACATGCTGCTGTATGGATTAACAGTGCCATAGTCCAATGACGTCTACAGACAATGGAACCAGTTAATCCATCTGTGCTTAAAATTACATCCCAACTGGAGATGGAAAAAAACATAAGAGGGAGGGAGGATTAAAAGAATGAGTCTCAGCTTGAAAACTCTCCTTTTATCAGTTTCTCAATTGTAGATCTGCTGTCGCTTTGCCTGTGGTAAGCTATTGGCAGTCAATTAGGTGAAATAAACGGGGAGGGTGACCTTCATTTCCTTTTAATAGCTATTCCTCCCTGCAATGGGGAGTGTCAGTGGATTTTCAGCTTAAATTTTATTCAAGCTGCTTTATTACACTTGACAGATTAGCTTTGCATAAACATACCCCCCTTTTGAACCGAATCCTTGTTTCCCCCCCTCCCATCCAATCAACTACTTAAAAAAATAATTAAGTCTCTATTTGTCTGATGTCTGAACAGACCCTGCTTGTCTAATAAATTCTTAATTTGAAAGTTCAGCTCAAAAGTTCATCTACCTAGTGTCTCAGTCTCTGTGTTTGTGTGTGTGTGTACATTGATTTAACAAACACCTCTGGTTAATGGGCACATTTTAAATAGTGGTATCAAGTATACTTTCTGAGCTTTGTAGCAGACACAGAACAGTGCAAATACATTTCTTTCTTCTTCATCATCCTCTTAGAAACCTTTTGACATTGGACCATGAAGCTTTTGTGGCATGTCTGGCTGGGTTTGTCTTTTGCTACAAAGTGCCTGTCTACCTTGAGAAGGGCGTACAGCTCTGACCCAAGCTCATTCTTTTACAAACTCCATTCAATTGAATACTAGTCGCACACTGCACTGAGTTCCTGCTTTGCAGCTCCAGCATAACATTTCTTGACAGTGTGTTGTTAAAGGACTCTGACTACCATTCTTTAGCTTAATATGCTAACATAGTTTTAATCTAGGAACATTTGCTCTTTTTCTAAGTCCTCCAGCAGCTGTAATTTTGCTGGATGTGCAGTGCAATGTTTACTTGGAAATAAGCTCTGCTGATTTCTGTGTCGCTTACTCCCGAGTAAGTGTGTATAGGATTGCAGCCTTGAGGTATGAACATGTCACTGCCAGCGGAAATAAACTTCAGTTCTCAGTGAGTATTCATAAATACTACATTCATCCCTATCTAGCACAGTCAAACTCCCACATTCCACCCTTTCCCCCAATCTCAGCTTCTTGCATAGCTGATCTGACAATTCTATTATAGCCTGAAGAACAGTTGTGTGTGTGCTTGTGTGTGTATGTGCGCACACACACACACACACACACGCACACACGCACACTGGAAACCTCACTATTTTCCCCCCTTTACGTTTCCACCAAGTTGGTCCAAGAAGAGATCATCTCTCCCTTTGCCACATTTGTATACATCAATAATTATCCTATGCTGCACAATAAGTTTCATGCTCTGACATATGCTTGATTTGTTTGAAAGGGATTGTGTGCACTCTGGAAAATTGGAGTAGCATAAAATTGGGATGACAATTCAGTGGACCTTTGCTCCTCTTCATTGAACATGCACTGTGTCAGCCTGTCTCCCCAGAGGGGAGGAGGCATCAGGAGCCTGTCTGTTCCTACAAGCAGCAGCTGCACTGAAAGTAAACGTGGCCCAGTTTGATAGCAGCTGTCAGTATTGTTCAGAGACCCAACTTAGTGTAAAAAACAATAGCGGGCGGGGGGGGGGGCAGTCAGGGGCGCATGCTCTTAAACTGCAGTGTCTTTCAAGCTAATAAAAGAAATAGTAATTTAACGGTTTAGACGTCTATTGTGAGCGTGAAAGATCATGAAAGACTTCTTTTTAAAATGCAAATTAAGGCTGGTGCATTCTCCAACATTTAGAAGCACAATCAAGTAGCCAGTGGCTTAACGGTGTTAAAGAGGTTTCTGTTCTGTGAAAGTAGAAGCAGCAGAGGGGAAGGAGGAGGAGGAGCTTGGGTGGAAAGTTACCTATATTCCTAATAGGTGTTCTGTAAAGCGTTTACTGTGCATAGAGTCTGCAAACTTTATGCTTCTTGACTTAAGAAATAGGCTGCGCTCCTTCATGTGAGATAATGGTGCCAAATCATTGCACCTTAATGGAGCGGTAGAAGTAAGGGGAGGGGGGAGGGTTAGTGGGAAACAAACTTTTGAAATGAAAAAGCAGGCCGGGTCAGAGAGGCAGGCACATATAATGTGTGTTGTGGGGAGGAGAGATACTAGGGGGAAGGAACAAAAGGAGCCCTCTACAAAAGAGAACCAGACATCTGTCTCTGCGTATTGGTCCTGTCCGAATAGTACAATGTAATAGTCCTCTTCAGGCATTTATTTTCAAACTCCCTCCAACTGAAGAAAGTGCAGTGGCCACTCCACCCCCCCCCCCCGCCCCCAGCCAAGGCACAGTCAGCATTAGCCTTACTCATGTGTAGGGTTTTAAAAATAGAGATGGAAACCATTATGGCATCCTTATTTTCAGTATTTAAGCATGGTGTAGTTTTGTTTCATTTGGGGTTTTTTTTTGCCTTGTAGTGAAGAGAATCTAGATTATGGCATGAAGGGCTTAAATGGATTATCTTGGTATAATTTGAAGGGATTGGAAGAAGACAGTTAAGCAACAGGCTGGAAAATTAAAAGTTGTGCACGCCAGGAAATCTGAATGACACTGGTAGCAAATAAAATCACTTTACAAGATTGGTTCAGATTGGAAAAAATTCTGTTTAAAAAATACTGCCACCTTGATGAATTATAGAAACATACCTAAGAGTGCAACACTCACAAGAAACAAGGCAGCCTATGAGAATGTTTTTAGTTTAGCTTGTTCAGAAAGCATTTAATACTTGCGAGGTGTTGGGTTTCCTCCCTCCTCCTCCTCTCTGAGGTGTGCTGCTAATGGTTCTGTGAAATGTATCTCTTGGACTGACAGCACTTGTGAGACAGATTGAGTTGTCAGCCTCCAAAGGGCTTTCCATCATTGCATGAGGTGATTGACTAAAGGATTAGCAAGATGCCGGATTATTTTTCCTCTGCTTGGCTGTGGTTGCCAGCTATCTCTGAGATTGTAGTGTGTGAAGCTTAAGGGGATGAGGTTAACCTCTTGAGGGTTTATTATGAGCATGTAGTTAATCTTTAGAAAGCCTATAAATAACTAGGATGCATGTTTTTGTTGTAAAATAGAAATGTGGGCGCAAAGAGAAGTGAACTCAAAAGTGTAATTCTAGAACAGCTTAGCCTTGCATGATTTTTGGAATTGTCTGCGCTGTGTGTTTAGTGTTGAGTGCTGTATTAGGGTTTGGGTGGGGTTGGTTGAGGGTATGGGAAGACAACAAGCTTCTGTTAGGGGATAGATGGAACAAGAGATTAAATCTTTAGTGTATATAGTGAGGCTTCCATTGGCTGAGACTCAGAACAAAATATATGATGTCTTTTGGGGGAACTACATTTCTGAAGTATGCAAAAAACCCTGAATTTAGTGTGTTTCTGGGGGGGGGGGAGATACTCTGCTGTTACCCCTTAGCCCCCTTTTAAATGTGGACCTATGTTTATCACATCACAGATAAAGCTGTACCTCATGATGGATGATGTGAGTGTGAGTTTTTTTAAAAGAAAAAGTTGTGAAGTACTTTACCAGGCAGATTTTTGGACTGGAGTACAGACACATGAGAAATTCATCCAGGCAGCTAAAAAGCCTGCCACGCATTTTGCACCAGAGTTTCCATTCCACCCTCGTTCCCAAGTATTTCCTAATTTGTTTTCAAACATATGGTACTGTGTTCCTATTCCCTGTTCCAGCCCTTTTTCCAAGAAATGAAAGTTTCAGATGCATTTGTTGTAAATTTTGTAAATCTGGTTTGCTAAACATACTTGACAACATATACGGTGAAGTGCTGGTTTCCTTCCTTGGTTTTCCTATCCTTTTCCCACAGAAGAGAACTTTTTTTTTGGGGGGGGGTGGAGATCCCCTGAAGACTTAAGCCCTGCCCGACTCCAAGAGTCATTCTGGTTCCAACACAGTAAAAAGCAAACATTTAGTTATGAATGTTTAACTTAGTTACTGTTTCTTAATTCTAGCCAAATGAACTGGTATACTGAGATCCTTTAGGCTGTGTCTGTTGTCTGTCAATGGTGACAGCCACAGAGAGAGACCCATTAGCAGTCTAGGTTACGTGATCCCTCTTTGGTTTTGCTGGTTGGAAGCATGTCATGGCTAAAATTGTGTTTCACTTTAGTAGTTGTAGCTGGTGAGCTCTGAAATGTAACTTAAAGGTAACTTGACTAAATTACTGTTAAGCTTGAAAATTTAAAGGAAGGCATTATTCACACACACACACACACACACACACACACACACTATTTTTGCTCCTTGCCTGGAATTGGGCTTTGTTTGGAAAAGCAAATCTGCACCCCACCTGTTGCTTTACCTGAAACAATGACTCTAGAGGAGGGAACAGGAGACTGAAATGTGTGTGAGAATTTTGCAGTTCCACTTCCTTGCCCATCCCACTTACCGCGCCCTAACTCAAACCTGACAAGTCTGTAGTTGCATATAAACTAAGTGTATGGCCCAATTTTATTTTATTTTTAAAATGTAACTTAATCATGTGAATCTTAATTGACTGACTTTTAGCTCTGTAAAAAAAATGAATAATGGCTATGAAAAAGAAGTACATTTCGCCTTTGAGATTTATCCATGCTTCATCACAGAGGCAGTCTCTCCTTTGTTTGAAAAAAAAGAGGCATGCCTCGTAGGAAGATGCCATCTGCAACCAACATTTTTACAAGAGCCTGTCATGTTTGTAGACCAACCAGTTAATCAAATTACCGTATTTTTTGCACCATAACACTCACTTTTTTCCTCCTAGAAAGTAAGGGGAAATGTCTGTGCGTGTTATGGAGCGAGTGCCTGCGGGTGGCGGGGGGGGGGGGGAATCTGCTGCAGTCGTGAGCAGAGGATCTATGGTTCCCCTTCCTTCCCTCCTCCGTGGTTACAAAGCATGGATCCACATGGATCCTCAGGATTTTTGCATTGGGCTACTCCAAACTCACTGTCAGATCACGTGTCTGTGGCCACAGCATGAACCACAAAAATCATATATCCACTATTTCATTTAGAATATTTTTTTTCTTGTTTTCCTCCTCTAAAAACTACGTGCGTGTTATGGTCTGGTGCGTGTTATAGAGCGAAAAATCCGGTAGTTCCATTTAAACGTTTCAACCCCAGTGTAAAAGTATATATCAGGCATGGCCAGACTTGGCCCTCCAGATGTTTTGGGACTACAATTCCCATTATTCCTGACCACCGGTCCTATTAGCTAGGGAAGATGGGAGTTGTAGTCCCAAAACATCTGGAGGGCCGAGTTTGGCCATGCCTGGTGTACGTAAGACTACCACTGCCAAAAATATATATATGAGGAAGTAATGCAGTCCTTAGCCATGGTTGTGCTTTGCTTCTTGACAAGTGTGCACCTCATTTAAGGCATCATTCCACTCCCCTTTTCATTACTGGCATCTTTCTATTTAATGATGAACTTGCAGCATTGCAGTTGCTGTAGGCACAATGTTAAATTTGAAGACTAAATGGGAGAAGAGCACTACCTATTAACATCCTTGATAATGAGGAAAAAATGGACCCAGTTTTTAAGATGGAATGCTGGAGGGGTGGGGAGAAGGGAGACGGAGCTCATTGTTAGAGAAGATGTTTTGCATTCAGAAGGTTTCTTGTTCCGCCTCTGGAATCTCCAGTGGAAAAGGATCAATGATAGGTGATGGAAAAGAGTTCGCAAAGCCTGAGACTCTGGAGAGCTGTTGCCAGCCAGAGTGGGCAATACTAAGCTAAATGCAGCCCTGTTCAGGGAAGTTTTTAACATTTAACGCTGTATTGTTTTTAATACTTGATTGGGAGCCGCCCAGAGTGGCTGGGGAAACTCAGCCAGATGGGCGGGGTATAAATAATAAATTATTATTATTATTATTATTATTATTATTATTATTATTATTTTATTACTTTATTATAAATGGGCTAATCCAACTCCAGTAAAAGGCAGTTTCCTATGTTCTTATACATATTTTCTCTTAATGAAAAGAGAAATTTATTGTGTGTGGTTTTTTTAGAAAGGCTAAACGAACGTTGCCATTGGTGAGACATTAGTTCACTTACACGTAATGATAAACTATGGATTAGAGTGCGTGAGCGCAGGGGCGGACTTGGTAATGGCTTTCTGAGCAAGGACAAAATTTGGTGCCCTCCCCTTTAAATATTTTCACAATAATTCCTCGTTTATTACTTTGCATCCCTTTGGCTTGGTGCCCACATCAGTGGGCTTGCCATATTTCTAGAAGTCAAATTCAAAGGTTGTTGAGCTTTTTTTTTAGGCAGTCAACCTAAAAGTCCCAGACATTTTGCCGCTGGCGCTATTTTGAGCTGGGCAAAGGCTCTTGCTTCTGCATGCGGTTATGGTTTGTCACAAACCCTGGCCAGTTTCAAATGCAGCCAGCTATAAACTATGGGCTATGATATGGGCTTGTTAAAACATGTATGCTAGTATATCTAGCGTTTAGCATGCTGTGCCTTGTTAGAATGCATTTAGGATTCTCATTGAGAAATATTGTTGTAAATATCCTTTTTACAGCAGTTGTAATATGAAATGCTTGTCCTTGCAATAACTCTTGCCTAGCTTTTTAATGATGGGGGCACTGTAGCTGAGCTCATGACTTGTCCAAAGCCACCTAATGAGTCTTTGATTGCTCAGTGTTTTTATAAACCGAGCTCTCTTAAGTCCTAAATATCATTACCTGCCCAAATGCCCCATCTTCAAATTTTAAATGATAAATAAAATGGAAAATTAGGCCTGTTCATCTGAAATTCTTGATCTAAGGTACATAGAAGAAGGGGGGGAAATTTCTTCTATATTCTCCAGGTTCAAGTTCCTCTTAAACTTGACACTGTACTCCTGTTTAGACTTATAACAGACTGTTGCAACCATTTTTGCTTTTTAAATCAAATTGTAACTACTAACCTGAAATGAAGGGGGTAGGTGGAAATTGGTATGTTGGTGCCACAGGATGTGTCCAGCACAGGACCTGGTAGTGCTCTCAGCTTTGGGGAATTTCTGTTTGCATTAGAGAACTTACAAAGATAAGTAATTTTATCACATTTTAGAAATGAGAGGATTTGGCTCGGCCTTCAAGTAGACTAAGCTGCAAGGTTTAGAATATTTCCAAGTAAATCTCAGATGTAACGTACTGAGGATAACAGTAATCAAAGTGAACTTTTCATTCAGACCAACCATCTGTCCTGTCAAGTATTTAACGCAGGAGTTAGTTTATAAGTGTGGGAGGGAGGAAGAGGAGCAATAGGGAACATCTATAAATGCTGGGTACCAAAATGCATTTGGAAGGTAATACTCCCAGCTGATCTGTTTTGCACAGGAAATCCTCCTAGTGGAAGCTGCGGTGGAGCCTTATTTTAGAGCAGAACTTCCAAGTCACCACTTTTAAAAAAGTAATCACGCAACACAGTAGTAGTGGAAATTAGTTTTTTGGGTTGAGTAGGAGGAATGTGTGCAAACTGTATAGTTTTGCCTGCACTAATTTTGTTAATACGGGGGTGGATTTGGAGAGGTGCCAGATGTCTTCAAGAGTCTAGACTGCACAAATCTCCTGTTAGTCAGGCTGTAGATTAAATTACAGGGCTCAGTTCTGTAATACAAAGGAGGATCGATATCTGAGGAAATATTCTAGCAGTTGTGAAACCTGGTATGGGGCAATTATTTGGAGCAGGTTGAAGTAGTGTGGGCTTTGAAAACTGGAAGTAGCAGTGAGTTCAGTTGGCTAACCAGTTCTCCTTTTCTTTCATCCCTCCAAATGGTCTACGTGCCGCTGCTTCTGCCTGGAAATACCCCACAAATAACAGCAACAGCAGTTGCAGGCTCAACACCTCTCACACGGCCATGGACCCCCAGTGCCTCTAACCCCTCACCCATCAGGACTTCAGCCTCCTGGGATTCCTCCGCTTGGGAGCAGCGCTGGCCTCCTTGCCCTCTCCAGTGCTCTAGGTGGGCAGTCTCACTTGGCAATAAAAGATGACAAGAAACACCATGATGCAGACCACCACAGAGGTGAGAGGCATGGAAAGCCCGATTAGGACATTGCCAGGTGCATATTTGCACCTTGCTGCAAATTGCAGGCATCTCTAAAGAAATTGCGCTTATGTTGAGCGAAAGCCGAGAGCAAACTGGTTGCCAGATGTTTAAGAATGGCACTCTGCATTTATACCACTGAAGCAAAATTCAGCTTGGAAGTTTTCAGTCTTTGAAGCTGGGAGATCGCTAAGGATCCCTTGCTTTTATGAAGTGCAGGACATTTTGACATCCTGACAGATGCTTAGTTGTAACCTCAGTGGTCCGCACAATATTGTGGAAAATTGTTAAAACAGAATAAATGGGTAATTTTATCTTTTTTGATTAAAGAAAGTGATCTTTAATGGCAAGAGTTCTGGGGAGGGTGGGCAAATGACGGAGTCAAATTTTGAGGTGAATGTGTTGAAATGAAAGTTTTAGAGCATTAAAACTGTTTTGTAGGTTTGTTTAGGACACCTTTAAATATTGGGCAAAATTGCACTTGAATAATTTTTGAAAAAGAAAAAAGTAATTTATTCTGTCATGGAAAGAACTAGGCTTTGTGTATGGTTAAACTGTAAATCATGTTTACAAAATGTAATTTTCAGGAAATCACTGTATTAGGAATGTGCAATGACTTATATAAATAAAAGCCATTTTAAAACTGTTCGCGGCTTGTGTTCTAATTTTCCCCCCTTTTTTATTTCTGTTCTTGCCTCTGTGTCTGAACGGGCATGTCTGTGCATTTCTTGGTTACTACGGGAACAGACAGAGATGCGGGCACAGTAAGTACCAATATTCCTGCTAACATTAACATTTTTCAGTTACTACAGTAGTTGATAGCCAGATATTCACATTTTCTTCCCTTGTAGGGCTTACTTGCTACTTCTCTCCTAGTTTAGATAATGGGCATAGTGTCTGTGGTATGAATACTGCAGTGCTTTGTTGGAATAATAAAAATAAAAATAAAATTTCTATTGAACAGCTTTTGTAGCTGCTATGATAATATCCCTACAAACTAATCTGGTTTTGGATAGCAACTGCTCAAGCCTGATTTATTTCATTACATATGTGTGTACTTGTGAAAACAGGTGAGATTAAAAACTTGCACATTAGCCATAGCAGGGATTTGTAGTTTTTCTAACTTTGTCTTCATTCATATACATATGTGTTAAGTATCTGATTAGCATATCAGATGTTTTGTATCTAATCTGCCTTTCCTTTTGTGATTAGTATATCAGACATTTCCCATCTAATCTGTCTTGTACTTGGAATGTATTGCTAGTGTCACTCTTGGGCTTTTCAAAAAAGTGTTCTATTGATTTTAAAAACCACTTACACACCCTCACATGGTTCATCAGAGAACTTTTTTGTTGGTATCAGGGGCCACCATGATTCTTTGGCCATGTATACGCCTAATTTAGACAATATATCTGTCGTGCAGCATATCTATACTACAATCAGTAGATGGCATTTTTAAAAATAATTTTTATTTGATTTTGGGATGTCCCTTGAAACTGGATTTTCCAGGGTTTACACACATTCGAAACTGTTTTGTAAGATGTGAAAGGAATGTCTTTCTCATCCCCTCTCATATTTTTCCAGTTTATTCCACACTAGAGTGCAGGAACTTCAAAAGTGCATTAGAGTATTAGAAGTACAAATTCTGTTGGGGTTGCTTATTACTTTCCTCCGGACACTTGGAAGTCTTGAGAAGTCATTTGGGATATCTGCTAAAGTTGTGAGGTCATCTTTAGTTCGTTACATTCCCCAAGAAATATAACTGGGTTGCTTTCCATGTGTGTCATTGAGCCATCTAAAGATTCGTGCAATTTGCTTCAAAGCCTTGGGCAAAGGTGGAAGAGCAAACATGTTGCCCACAATAGTAGGGCTAGATCAGGAGTGCAAGAGACTGTGTGCAAGAGGCGAGGGAGCATTGTCACATGGTCAGAATGCATCCCAGAAGCACGTCCATCCCTGTGAAGCTGTAGAGGGTACTGTGTTTCATTTGCAGTTGAAAGAAACTGCTGCTCGTTTTGGGTTAAAAAAATTAATTTATCCTTTGCAGCACAGTGTACGCTCGGGTTGCAAACGTGATCCGTGTTTGCAACCTGCAGTGGTGCATCTGCGCATGCACAGGTTGCGATTCTGTTTCTTCTGCACATGCACGACTGTCAACACCCGGAAGTAACCCGTTCTGGTACTTCCGAGTTTCGGCGGTCCATAACCCGAAAAAACGCAACCTGAAGCGTCTGTAACCCAAGGTATGACTGTACATTGTTATTTTACCTATCACCCTCAGTGTACATTGCACTGTCCTCTAGTCTACTTGTATGTTTCAGCTGCTCAGACACAACACTGATGTAAGAACTCTTCTCCAACTTCCACTCCTAGCTATGAGATGCTTCCCTTCATTTGGGGGCAGTGCATGCCATAGAGCAGGGGTTGGCAAACTAAGGCCCGCTGCCTCCACTGCCCAGGCCAGCGGCATGGACTCTGTGCCCCGCCGATACAGAGGATGATGCCTTTGCTGCCGAAGACCAGGCGGTGGTGGCGTGAGTGGTGGCAGGGGCGGGGCTGGGGTTCCTTTGGGAGAGGGTGGGTCCGGCCCCCCACAAGGTCTGTGGGACAGTGGAGCGGACCCCTCCTGAAAAAGTTTGCTGACCCCTGTCATAGAGGTTTCAATCTAATTTCAGTCCTTTTACTTTTTCTTCTTCCAATTACACTAGCTTTTTCAAAGCTTAATACCTCTTCACTGTATATTAAAGGGGTCACTTAGCCTGGATTCTGAGTCCCACCAGCAGGCAGGGTGAATGATTGGTCCAGTTTCTCTATTCCCCCTGCTGTTTCTTTCCCCCAAAAAGCTATTCCAAAGGACTGTTCTTTCCCAGAACAGTCTGGGGAAGAAATCAGTGAAATATTTGCTAGCACCATTAGCAACTGCTGAACTAAGCTCTAGTGGAAGAGCTTGCAGTGTCCTATATAAGTTGGTTACTTAGAAGTTCTATGCTTCTACGAGTGTTTGTGCAGGCAGAAAAAACTAAATCTTGGATTTAGTTTCTTCTCTTCTACAGAACTCTAGCACAGGGCGTAGCACAGTTCCTCCACCCACACGTGGAAGGACACTTTGAATTCAACCAAATACGTTATTTCTTGACATTTTAAAAAGTATATTGGAATGGGAATCAGATTGCTTCAGCAGTAAATAAGGGTTATGCTCACAAGTGTGAGCAAAAAACAAACTCTTCTTAATTGGAGAATGTAAAGCAAATGTACTCTGTATTCTCTAATAATACCTCAAATATTACCATCTCTGCATGACAGACATTTTATTCCACTGTAAGTACGCTGCTTTTACTCTTCCTGCCATCACACTTTTGGAGCTGTTCCTGAAAAAGAGAGGAGGTGGGTTTTCCTGATTTAGTTGCAACTTTATATTATAGTGGACAGTAAGAACCATTGCAGGACCTGGACTGTCAAAACTGCTGGAGTACTTTTTCCTATCTGGCTAGGAACTACATTTCTGGGTGCATTGAAGGGAATCCTAATAGACACCTCCTACAACAGGACCAGCTACTGTACATCATACCAAGACATAATTTAGCACAATGAGAATAAACAACTATCTGACTTTTAGAAGACACCTGAAGGCAGCCCTGTTTAGGGAAGTTTATCATGTTTGGTGTTTTATCATGTTTTTGATATTCTGTTGGGAGCCACCCAGAGTAGCTGGGGAAACCCAGCCAGATGGGCAGGCTTTATTTATTTATTTATTTATTTATTTCTTCAGTTTTCTATTAACCACAGTTTAGCTTTGCATCCAAATCTGAAACCATGGTTGCCATTAACCACGATTTGTTTAAGCGAACCACTTTGGTGACTCATCTTTTAAAGTTGGTTTGTTTCAAACAAATGATTGGTTTGGGCAACAGAAAAATAAATGATTATGTAAAATTGGTTGTGTCTAAACTCCTTGCAGCTGCATCGGAAGAAAAGATTGGAGGGAGAAGCATGTGAACCTGAGACTTTCTGCAGCTCATTTCTGTTTTGCTGACTTTGGTTTAGTGTGGCATCTGAATATGGCCCTACAAGCCATGAACTCTGCCAAAGATGAAATATGGAACCTTCTTAATTGCTTCCCTTAACAATCTCAGATTCCATGCAAGCTTGGCTCCCAATCTGTTCAGGATAATATGCTCCAGTTGTACCAGCATCAAATGATGACTGACACCCTTCCCTTCATCATCAACTACTGCCCCTCAGTAGTTTGATAATTTGGGGGCTGGGGGTTTACAGTACCAACATTCCTGTCCTTTATTATCTGCTTCTGAAGCCTAACAGACATGCTTGCCTATAAAGGAAATACGATTTCCCTCTTCCATGTGCTTGCCATTTCAGCTGTGACCCTACAATTGTGGGTTGCAATTGCATGCAATGTCAGACAAACGCCAAACTTTGCATGTCTGAAACAGGCCTTAAGGTCCAACTGCCTTCAGCCACAAGGTCGCTCTGAGTTGCAGAACTCCCCAATTTTATTTCCTGATTTTGATAATTGCATATTCTGTTGGTTATATGTTGGTCTTTTGGCTTTTCATAATAGTTTTTAATACATTTTGAGAAATGTTATGATATTTTGTGGTTTTAAATTGGTTTTTTTTATGTTTAAGTGGCTTGTAAACCACTTTGGCAAGAATTTTTTGCTTTAAAAGCAGCATACAAACTCATTAAATAAATGTGGACTTTAGCCTAGAGCAGGCTTCCTCAACCTCGGCCCTCCAGATGTTTTGAGACTGCAATTCCCATCATCCCTGACCACTGGTCCTGCTAGCTAGGGATCATGGGAGTTGTAGGCCAAAAACATCTGGAGGGCTGAGGTTGAGGAAGCCTAGCCTAGAGGGTTCCTTTTATGCTAGGGCCTCAGAGGTGAAAATGGGGATTCTACTATTGCCCTCCATCCTTGTAAGAGTGTACTTTCTAGCATGGCATTCTCCAGCCTTTAGTCTACAGATGTTTGGACTTTACATCATCTCTGACCATTAGCTATGCTGTAGGGGGATGTAGTCCAGGAAATGTGGGGTGGGGTGGGGAGAAGAGAGAGGGTTGGGGAAGGCTGCTCTAAATGATATCTCATTCTCCTGGCTTTCGTTCTGCCCAGACACTGAGGTCCAGCTCTGAGGGACTTCTGGTGGTTCCCTCACTGCGAGAAGCCAAGTTACAGGGAACCAGGCAGAGGGCCTTCTCGGTAGTGGCACCCGCCCTGTGGAACGCCCTCCCACCAGATGTCAAAGAGAAAAATAACTACCAAACTTTTAGAAGACATCTGAAGGCAGTCTGGTTTAGGGAAGCTTTTAATGTTTAATAGGTTATTGTATTTTAGTGTTTAGTTTGAAGCCACCCAGAGTGGCTAGGGAAACCCAGCCAGATAGGCGGGGCATAAATGAATGAATGAATGAATGAATGAATGAATAAAATTATAAACCTGCACCCCTTCCATTGGCTGAGGCAGCACTAGACTTTTGACTCCTCTACAGAGAGTTGCCATGTGTCTTCTTTTTCCAGGACACGTTCTCTTTTTCATGGGTAGAGTCGTCATAGTGATCCATAGTTGAAAGCAGAAGTTGGCAACTGTGTCCTCTTTTTCGCTCTTCAAAATATGGCAGCCCTAGCAGGCCTGACTATTTCCTCTTTCCACTTCAAAACAGGGTTGACTACAATAGCACCTGATCCTACATCAAGTCTACTTTATGCCAAGAATCTGCTGGTGCTGCCACAAGCTGTCTTTGAACACGCACTCAAAAATGAGGGGCAGGAGCCAATTATGTCTCTTAATGTAAACAGAATCTCTCTTAAGCTTCAACCCCTTCTCTAATGAGAGAGAAGACTTGTTTTCTTCTCCCAGGGAAGATACTGTGGTTGTGGCTTTGTCTAATGCTGCAGCCTGCCTTACGGCTGCAGATAATAAATACCACATTGACTGCAAGTTAGAAAACACATTGAAGAGAGATGTTGATGCCTCAGCTACAGCCCTTAAGGCTTCAGGCGTAAGTTCCTACTCTGCCAGGACTGGATGAGCTTAGAGATCAAATTCAGGGGGATAAAAAGATTAACCCTATTCGTAATCTCTCTTATGGCTGCCTATATGGCAGACTCTCAGCCTGTGTCATGTCAAGTGATGTACTAGCCAAGGCTGCTTTGGCTCAGATGTTGGAACATTAGACCGCCTCATCCAGTGCCCACCTGTTTAGGGCCTCCTTATAAGCTTCTAATGGAACTAGCAGAAAAGAGCGTCTCTTCTCAGGAACTCCTAAACCCTCCTTTAGCTCAGTCCCAGGGGCAGCACATCCTTTTTTAAAACCAAAATATCTTACAATGACTATGTCCAAAGGCAGACACAATCAGGCAATAAACAACCCTACTTTAGCAACTACTCTTAATTGCCAGCCCGACACCAAAAAGAGACCAATTTGTCTTCCGCCCTCTCCGGCATCCATTGTGAAGAAGGCTGTCAAACCTCTCTCTGGAATGAAACCTAAAGATGGTTGTATGTTAGGCACTATCTCTAATACCAAAACTGTGCCACTGAGATACGGCCTTATTGCAAATGCTCCCTTTCTAAGGAAGGTGATTGCAAGTATTCTTAGATCAGTACACTGATGATGTCCACCTGAACTGGGAGGGGTTGTGCAAGCCCTGGACCACTGTTTGGACTTGGTGGTGGGCTGGATGAGGGCCAACAAACTGACTGAAACCTCAAATCCAGATAGCTGGTGAGTTGCCTGCTTTGGATGGGGTCACATTCCCCCTGGGAGTGTAGTCTGGAAGTGATCCTGGATGCATCTTGGTCGCTAGAGGCCTAGTATTCAGTTCTCTGTGCGTGCAACACAGCACAATTCCTGTGCTTAAAACTGTTAAGGCAAGGAACTTGCAAGTAAGCTGAAGAATGACTTGCTGAAGCAACAGTGTCCACCTTTATTAACACCCATTAATCTGTCATTCATAAATAGTCAAATCCTAGCAGCTATTGAAAGGCTGTAACTCTTACAAAAGCATTCATGGGGCAAGTCTGAGCTCCTCTTTGAGAAAAGAGAGGAGCTAGAATTTCATAATGAGTAAATATTGGTTATTCTGGGTGCAAACATTTTGCCATCCCAGCATTCATCAGCATACATTTTCCTCTACTTAATATTTAGCATAATTATAGTCAAGTGTGGGTGTTCACACATGCACATTCTTATAAATTTATTTACAGTGTGACTCCCTTCCATACTTCAGAGGCCTTCATTTGTCTCCCCAGGCCAGAAAGGGTCTCAAGTGGAGAAGTATAGCTAAGCAAATCCATCTGAACAAAGTACAGTGTTGTGGGACCTGCATTCCCTTGTGTAGATTTCCCTTTTAGTTTTCCCCACTGTTTTAACTATTTAAATTTAATGACAGAAGAGCTACAGGGGCCTTAGCATCCTTGAGTGCCAGTATGATATAGCAATTACAAGAGTGCTGGGTTAGGGTGTGGAAATCCCATATTCAAACCCATGAAGCTCATGTGGGAAGTTTGGGGCAAGTTCTTTTTACCCTAAAACACCTCACAGTTAAAATGAGGTCAAAGGCCACCCCCAAGCTCCTTGAAAGAATAAGAGTTTTGATGTAATTAAATTATTCATCTTGTTTGCAATAGGACTAACTTAATGTGTAAGACCCCTTGAAACTAATGGTAATTCCCATTCAACAGATTAGGCCCAAACAAAGGAGAAGCTACATTTTGAATTTATAGTAGAAGGGAATCTTTGAGTAACAGCACCAAAAAATTGGAGTGGTGGTGGAATTACTCATAAAATTGATTTAATCACTTAGGCCAATCTGGATAAATAATGTAGACTTCATGTTCTTAATCCCTGATAAATTGGGTTCTGACCATGAAAGCTGGGATTATCCTCAATTAAAATGTCTAGTCTACTGAAATTAAGATGAAACAAACTGGTTTCATGTTTCTCTTAGCAAGGTGGTAACAATTATTTGACAGAAATACAATCAATTTACATTGCATAACTCAATGAAACGATTATACTGCTTTGTCTACCCCAGAATTTTTAAACTTCGGACACTTCTGCAAAAATTGAGCAAAGGGATGAAGATCTCAAACTGGGGATTTTCCACTATAGGGGAAAATAAGTGTTTCAGAAACACTTCAGAAAACAACTCCTACTGGAGTTGAAACCCTCCCCATTTTGTTTTGTTTCATTGTGTTTTTACTACAAAATAGTTGTAACTATAACAGGTATAATTCCGCAGTTAGTATACGACACATTGTGCTTTCACTTAGCAGATATGTGGAATTTAAAGTATGGAGGTTAGGCCTAAGTCTTGCTGCTATCACATATAAAGACGTCAGTGGTGCAAGTATCACACCTGCATTGCAGTCAGCTGTAATGGGATGGTGAAGATAATATCAATCCATTTTATAACTATACCTTTCTACCAAAGTGCACAAGACTCCTTAAAGCAGAATTGCAACAAAATAAACTGT
This sequence comes from Podarcis pityusensis, assembly GCF_964106645.2. NCBI lineage: Eukaryota > Metazoa > Chordata > Lepidosauria > Squamata > Lacertidae > Podarcis > Podarcis pityusensis. Next base: position 58,093,922 of record NC_138036.1, read on the forward strand.
TGAAAATACTAAAGATCAGGATGCTTGCTTTGGAAGCATAGGCAATTGACAGTTGCGTAATTTCATTTAATGGTTTGTACAGTACTCCTTCTTTAGAATTCTAAAGTGTCAAAATAAATAATATTAAACCTCAACCAAGCCACATTAATAATTACTGCTGTAGTTTAGCTGCTGATTTAACAAAAAACAGTCGAATGTGGTCAAGACTCCATAACCTGGCAACAAAAGTATGGGTTGTATGTATGCAAAGTTATTTCCTGTGGAAGTACAGCACTATTATGGAAAGTAACCCACTATACAGGTAAATACATATGACTGCCACTTCCATTGCTAACTGCTGTGCTGTGAGGGAGCCCTGACCCTAGGGCTAAGGCAAAATGCAATCTAGGACTGGGACTGAAGGCATCTTGATGATGGTGGGTGGGGAAAAAAACCTACCCACAATTGACCTCCTTTGGCGATACACATTTCACTTCTATATTGCCAGAAGTTTGAACTGTTAGCTCATTTCTACCTGACCACTGCTTCAGTAGTTATACCACAGTGAATAGAGGATAACTTTGGACAAACTTATTGGTGAGTCTGCAAGTACTTCTGGCAGAAAATGCATAAAGTTCCTAAGTGAAACAGTCCCCCCCATCCCATTTTTTCTGTTATTTATTCTCATTACTCACTTCAGTGTGTTGCAAACCACTAGCAACTTGAGTGGAACTGAAGATCTTTGCCACTCTGCCTCCAAGATAAGATTCATCCCACAATAAAAAAGATAGCAAAATTAGCAAACACATTTCCTTTCTTCTGAATGAACATTATCACTGAGCCTGTCAGAAGTGATATTTGGGTATGTCCCCCTCCTTTTTTTCCTCCCCACCCCCATTGCTAGCTCTGCTGCTCCACTCTATATTTTGCTCAGGGTGTGTACAAATCACTGCTGTGTGAGTTGATTTATTGTCTGTTTTTCATAAACATTTCTGTATTCTTTTGCTTTGGTAAACTCCAGAGAATGATCTCACATCCTACTGAGTCACGATCCATTGTGTGTCCATAACACTGGCAAGATTACGTGAAAGCACACAACCTAATCTCAAAAGATAGAATTGGGTGATGCTGCTGCAAAAGGTCTGGATTTTGACTTCTTGGTACCTCAGGTTTCCGTATAAAAGCAGCCTCTCTCATAGACTCTTACAAAAATTGTTCTATTTTATTCACCATCTCTCTTCCCATTTGCCTTTATTTTAAAAATAATTACTATCTTCATAACATTATCAGTCTTTAAAATTTAAAGTCTTTGGGGGGGGGGGACTTGCTTCCCCTCCAGGTATAGGGTAGTATATAAATTCAAATAACAAGCAAACAAACTTGAGGTGGAGTTTCAAGAACAGCATGGCAGCTGCTCATAACACCCACATGTCTACTGCCTGCTCATAGCCAACTGATAGTCTGCAGCTGCCACCATGGGTAGGACTGAGAACCTTGAAAATTGCCTCTGGAGGGGGCTACACAATATCAGCAGGCGTAAAAGGTAAAGGGACCCATGGCCATTAGGTCCAGTCGTGGCCGACTCTGGGGTTGCGGCGCTCATCTCGCTTTATTGGCCGAGGGAGCCAGTGTACAGCTTCCGGGTCATGTGGCCAGCATGACTAAGCCGCTTCTGGCGAACCAGAGCAGCGCACGGAAACGGCGTTCACCTTCCCGCCAGGGCGGTACCTATTTATCTACTTGCACTTTGATGGCTTTTGAACTGCTAGGTTGGCAGGAGCAGGGACCGAGCAACGGGAGCTCACCCCGTCGCGGGGATTCAAACCGCCGACCTTCTGATTGGCAAGTCCTAGGCTCTGTGGTTTAACCCACAGCGCCACCCGTGTCCCGTGTACACAAGATCAGCAGGCATACAGGCATGCAAATCCAGTAGTCATCTAGATGTTGCTGCCAATCTTACTTAAAGCCTTCCTATCCTGCTTTTCCTATTGCTCACCCAAGGCAGTTTACAAATAGTAAAACTACTTGAGAGTGAGTGAATTGCTCGCTACTGTCCGCACTGAATGGCGGCAAATCTCAATGGTTCTCTCTGAGTCTGTCTATCTGGAGATGCTGGGGAATTCAACTGGGACCTTCTGCATGCAACGCATCTGTTCTGCCACTGAGCTATGGCCCTTCCTCACTAAACATTAGAAATCTCAATACACACTCCCAACATAAAGTGTAAAATGCAGATTAAAAGGGAAGCAGTGACAATAAGTACACATCAAATACTCAGGGAAAATAAAACACTTGGCATCAGTCTGTGAAACAGGTGGCAAGCAAATAGTTCTAGGCAGAATATTCCATACGTGGAGCAGCACCTCAGAAAAAGCTTTATCCTTGGTCACACCTGTCAGTACATTTCTATAACACTTGATTTGAAGAGAAACTTCCGGTCTCTTCCCCCCGCTTTTTCAATCACAGTATTGTACTACTTATGGAATTATAGCAGCATTGCTATGATAACATTACAACAGATAGTGCTGGTGCAAATGCTGATTATGAGAATGGTCTTGTAACCAATGCCAAATTGATTTTAAACCATACTTAGTATTACAAATTGCAATGCATGATATTAAAAATTAATGTGCTTTCAAAATTTCATAAGGTAAGCACTGTAGATCAATAGAAAGTGCCAGCCATTTTGAGTGTGTTTGTTTTCTATGAAGCAGTGAAAAATCAGAGCTGTATCAGTGGACAAGTCATTGGGGTCCTGTTGTAAGGTAAATAGGAATCTGCCTTAGACTGAGTCAGACCACTGATCCATCTAGCTCAGTATGGCTCATTGGAGCTTCAATCTAAGGATTGAGCCTGAGGCCCTGCCAATATAAAACTTCCCAATGAGGTACAGCCTTTTGCTCTGGAAAGTCGTTTTCAGAGTCTTTGTCTGATCAAATTCCATATTTCCCAAGGCAAAATTCTGGCATGAATGTTGTAATTCCTGCATTGCAGGGGGTTGTCCCCTTTGTCCCCTTTCAGCTCTGTTGTCCTGTGATAGTGGTGAGCTGCTTCATTCTTTTATAATGCAAGATGTGTTGCTAGATTAGGAGGTCTGCCAAGGGTTTTCCATCCACCAGATTCTTGCAAATGTCTCTCGAATGGCACAGGCCTCCCAAGAGGATTTTGGACCCCTCATGTGCCCTCAGGACCCTTCCCAGTGTAGACTCTTTCAACACTCCACATGCCTCTGAGGTCATCACAAATGACTCCCAACGACAGCGGGATCTTGGCTTTCTAGGCTCAACATGAATTTAGTGTCATCTCTTGGGCTTAGGGTGGTAGTTTACACATTGCCCCCAAAGAAGGTACCACTTATTTCCAATTTTAGCCAGGGCAGAGGTGGGCAAATGCACCTCAACATACTTGGTATTGGTTTCACGTCTTTGTGATAAGAATGCCCATTTCAGCCACATGCTTCATGGAAGACTTGGGAAAAGATCTGAGGTTTAAATAAACCGGTGGCAGCACAAAAACCATTTTGGGGAAAATGTTCAAAGCATAAGCACCTGCAAATAAGGATTGATATTTTAACAGAGAAGGAAATTTCAGGGGGGCTGGAACTGAGTTGTAATGGTGAAGGATGGGTGGAATATATTGAGATACTGTCTTGGGACAGTGAATATTGATGAAATATGGATCTCTACACACTTCTCTCTCTCTCTCTCTTATACACAAACAAACATACCTGTCTGCTAGCAACGTTCTGTAAAGTATATGTGTGGATGTTTGTGTATTAAAAGATCTTTCAAAATGGGAACTTAATATTTGGTCCCAGTTTCTCCCTTGAGCCTTCCTAGTTTCCTTGAGTCACCCGGGGGTAGAAAACAAAAACCCAACCTTGTATATTTCAAGCTAATGAGTTCAGTGATCCTACAAACCTGCCTTTTCAGCCACAGAACACTGCAGTAAAGACATGACTGTGAGCTGCTTTTTACTTGATTTCATTAGACCCTCCCATAGGCTTTGTGTAAGATCCCTAGTGTGTGTTGAGCTTGAATAGTCAGAAATAAAAGGGGTTGAAGCTTGCTTTTTAAGTGTGATTCTTGGAGTGCTGAAGAAAGTTCAGATTGCTTTAGGTGCCCTTGTTTGTCTTGTTTTCTTTTCTCCTTGCTGTTAAGAATTGGTGTATGAGGACTACAAAGCTCCTAGGGTGGTTGTCCTCGGGGGGGGGGGGGGTTGATGCAGGGAGCAGCTCTTAGTAATATTAGCTTTTTTCCCCCCTTCCAGGTGTAATTATTAATATGTGAATAACAGTTTTCTTTGAAGTAGTGGTGCTGGTAGAATTTTTTTTTTTTGGTATACCTTTTGTTAAAGTATGTTAGCATTATGCTTCCTTGTAAAGATGACTTTCAGAAATGAGGCTTGTCAGGTCTTTGTGAAAAGAGCCCTCTTCCCTCCCCCCCTCCACCAACCATTCATTCAGCATTGTTCATGGCATTAACACACCATTGAACAAATTGCCCTTCTTGCATATGCTAATCCTGAACTTAAAAGAACCCATTGTGACATGTTTAATGCTTTTGCTGGAGGGAAGATGAGAATTGGAGGCATGTCAAATTATCATGTGACCCAGAAATATCTCAAATGCCTCTCTTCCCCTTTGGGTCAACAGTTTGTACTTAGCATTATCTAAAAGAAAGTAGCCTGTAGATTGTGGACACAATTAGTTCTTGCTCTTGTATTTTGGCCTTCCTTTCACATTCTGAGTTTTATGTTGGAAGTGGGGTTGTTGTTTTTTGTTATTGTTATTTTAAAGAAGTGCTAAGCAGTAAATTGGCTGAGACCAACCATTTTATCAGTTAGGCAGTAAGGTCATTTCGCTTCGTACTGCTTTGTGTTTCTTCAGTTTATGATTCTTATGGGTGATATCCAACATTAGTCATACTCCGAGCAGACTCACTGAAATAATTGGACTCAACTCCATTAATTTCTCTGTGTCTGCTCTCAGTAGGATGACACACAAGCAGATTAAAGCTTACATTTGTTATTTACTTACAATAATTTGTAAGCCGCAAATACAAAACATTCCTGATTGGTGTACACCATATTTAAAACAAAGCAATATAGGAGTAAAGTATAAAACAGGAAAGATTCATGAATCTGAAGGCCGTATTATATTCTTCTTGTATGGCTTGATAGTTGAAAGGTGGGAACCTGTTGTGAACTGCCCTGTGGTCTTCAGATGAAGGGTGGTACACAAATTTAATAATAACCACCGCCTCCTGTGGACCTCCAGATCCTGGTGGACTACATCTCCTAGCATCCTTGGCTATTGGCCATACTAGCTAAGTGTGTTGGGAGCTGAAGGTCCTCTGGAGGTTCACCTGTTCCCCACCTCTGTTATACTAGTTTCTTACGTAAATCTTCTTGTTGAGTACAGAGAGATGCAGGCATATAAAATTTCTATTTATCTAGAACAACATGGCAGCCACAGGTATCTACAAATTCCTCTTCCACCTGCCCTGCCCAAAATAGGCTTGAAAGAAGCATTCTGTTGTAGACAACAAAATATATTTTGATGTCGTGTGCCTGATGCCTGTGATTTTCTTCAGTTTCCAAATGTGCACCAAAAAGGTTGGTGACCCTCAAACTGGAGCCACTCTTAACTGTTCAGCTGAGATCTAAACAGAGTTGGCACTCCTGCTGTCTGCTCCTTTCCACAGGCTTTCACTTAAAAGAGGAGTAATATATTAACCATTAGCAATGCAAATTTTAAGGCAGACTGTAAATTAAGAGGAGATTAAGACAAACTCCTTTTCAGAAGCACAAATGCTTTATGCTTGGCTGAAATATTTTTCATGAGTAAATAGCCCCTGAATTTCTCCCCATAAAAAGCATTCGAATAAGACCATATATAATAACAAGCTCTTTGATTCAGGTGACTTGCACAAACCTTGTTCCTAAAACAGCTGTTTTGTGGGTATCTGAATCTGCTTTTAAGGTTTTTATGTTTGTAAAGTACTATCTGGAAATGTAATTAATGTACTTGAATAGTAAAATGCTATCTGGAAATGAATGCAAGAAATGTGCCTATTTCAAGCTTAGGAAATGTGTGCAAGGAGATCTTTAAGGTAAATGTCTACGACCTTGTGTTTGTGTTTACAGAGTAACTCACTCTTGGTTCCGGATAGCCTGCGGAGCACAGATAAACGAAGGAATGGACCTGACTATTCCAATGACATGAAAAAAAGAAAGGTGGATGATAAGGACTCGAGCCACTATGTAAGTAAATCTGTCAACGATGATTAACTTACTTTCAGATGCTGTGCATGTATGGAGGAACTCATAGCTGGGCTTCATATGGTCATGTATGTGAAAGAGTGAACACTGGCAGCCTAACTTTTGCTTCATATAAAGGGATGTCAAGAATTTGATCTTATTAGTTATGAATTGTGGTTCTTTCCCTTCCTTTCCTCACCACCTTCTGGGTCTCTCAGCACCTTTTCTCTGAATTCTGTCAGGTTGCCAGGATACCTGCAGCTCTCATCATTCCAAGAGTGCTGTCATTAAGACTGCCATTATGTCTGAACTGGGATTTTTCTTGTTAATGAATGACCTTGCTTCTGTGATCCTTGATAACCATACTAACAATAGGATATCTTTAGCCCAGATAATGCCTGAAGTGTAGTTCTGCTGCCAAACCTAAGCCTGTCTGGCAGTGTGTGCTCTATGGATGGGAAACCATTTGAGACATTCCCAGAGTAGAAACAGAGTAGAATGGTATAACAGGTGAAGAGCAAAAGCAAGAGACTCATGGATAGTGGGGATCAGGTGCCACCTTGTATATCAGATTATCTAGCACAGGCACATCCAACAGGTAGGTTGTGATTTACCGGTAGATCACTGACCTGAACCCCCCAAAAGGGGGTAGATCACTGCCAGTTTTTAACTCTGTGAGTAGATCGCAGTCTCTTGGGAGTTGGCCACCCCTGATCTAGCACATTTGTCAGGTATGTTTTTATTTTTGTACAGAAATTGATGTTCTCTTTTTAGCTGGTTATGATTCATCCATCCATCCATCCATCCATTCATTTCTTACCTGTCATTCACCATAAGGTCCGAGGAAAGCTTGCAGTCATGTACTCATACAACTAAAAACAAATAAAACAGTTTATACAGTTATGAAAAGAAGTGAAATCATTCCACATAAAAGCATCCGAGAACAATAATGATTACTAATAGTAATTCAGTTTATAATCTTCCCAAAGAAGCCAATAACAACAAACATTGATATCATAAAATATTATAACAACAGATTAATACATTCTTTGAAAATGTTTTAAAAAACACATTTATCAGCCAATGATTTCAAGGTTGCCAGGAATAGTAACATATGGTCATCAAGTGCTTGGGTAAACAGGAATATTTTTAAATTTCTCTTGGAAGTCAGTAATGAGGGAGACACTGTATGGTATCAAGAAATGTGGTCCAGTGCCCCAGTGGAAAAGTTAGCATACAAGATGAAAGCATTTGGAAAAGGAAATGAAACAGACAACTTTGGTGATATATGCTACCTTTTAAAAAATTGCATGCAATAAAGAAAACAATTTTATATCTTTTCAAATGCATATTAACTTATGGTTAACATTCACAGATCTTGGCTAACTGTATTGCTTTCTATATATTTCTTTGTATTACCTTATTATAATGACCATGACCACACATCAGCGATATTGATTTATTGTACTTTCTTTAAAAATGATGCATTACATTTAAGCCTACTGTTTGTATCTTTACCAAAATCAAATAAATACATTTTAAAAATAAGGTGGAAGACAGATAATCTTCATCAGGTGGGACTTTTCACAAATGGGGAACCACCAATGAGAAGGCTCTGTCATGGGTAGAGATGGGATGGCCTAGAAAAAACCCACCCAGAAAAATTGGGGGAGGGAACCAGGAACGCCCCCCTTTTCCCCCCAAAGCCATTTTTTTCTGGAAAAATTGAAAAAAGCAGTTTGATATAGTTTGAATATTCCACACATTTTTTTTTCTTTCAAATTTTCCGGGGGAAAAGGCTTTGGGGAAAAATGGAAAAAAACTGGTCCCCGCCCCTCCTTTTTCCGGTTTTTTCCCCCAGGCCTTCCCATCTCTACCCATGACAGAGCCTTCTCTTGGTGGTTCCCCATTTGTGAAAAGCCCCACCTGCTGAAGCCATGGGTCAGTGCCAACCAGGCAGCCCCCAGTAGCAGCACCACCAACGACAGAAATTAGCAGAACAATAGAAGCTGGCTAAAGAGGGGCATCCTCAGCAAACAGCAGAAACTACAATGAAGATGCTAGATGCACTTCAAAAAAAAGAGCCAGTGTGGTGTAGTGGTTGAGAGCGGTAGTCTTGCAATCTGGGGAACCGGGTTCGTGTCTCTGCTCCTCCACATGCAGCTGCTGGGTGACCTTGGGCTAGTCACACTTCTCTGAAGTCTCTCAGCCCCACTCACCTCACAGAGTGTTTGTTGTGGGGGAGGAAGGGAAAGGAGAATGTTAGCCGCTTTGAGACTCCTTCGGGTAGTGATAAAGCAGGATATCAAATCCAAACTCTTCTTTCTCTCTATATCTATATCCAGTGCTTTTTTCCCCGGAGGACGCAGGGGTACCTATACTCCTAAACATTTTGTGAATCTAAGTTTGGCCTCATTGAGGTACAGTATTTCAATATGAGTAGGAAAATGAGAGTACCCCTAAACATTTTGTGTGTGGAAAAAACCACTCTCTATATCTATATATCTGTCTATATCTCTATTTGTATTGTTTAAGCCTTGGACTTGCAATGTATTTGATCTGTATTTATGTTTGGTCTTTACAGCTAAAGTTAATAGACATACTGTAGTAAAGTGTACTGACCAAAAACAAATACTTTGTTTTCAAATTTAGGACAGCGATGGGGACAAAAGTGACGACAACTTAGTTGTGGATGTGTCCAATGAGGTAAGTTGCTTTGCACTGGAATGTATATAATTGGAAGTGGGGTTTTTTCCCAAGGCACTGCACTATGTTTCTGAAAGTTGTGGATTACTTTTGCTTATCTATGGTTGAATATCTGAGCTACAGTAGTCCTCCCTGTGGTCACTGGTCTCTTGGATAGGCACAGGGTAGTGGGGCATAATAGTAGTGATTTTCCATGCAGAGGCCAGGAATACTTTCACCACAATTCATGGATGCTTTGGAGTTCTTAATCTGAGGGCCTTCTGGCGGTTCCCTCACTGCGAGAAGTGGAGCTACAGGGTATTAGACAGAGGGCTTTCTCGGTAGGGGTGTCCTCTTTGCAGAATGCACTCCCATCAGATGTCAAGGAACTAAATAACTATACAACTTTTAGAAGCCATCTGAAGGCAGCCCTGTATCAGGAACTTTTTAATTCAGTGCTTGCTATTGCCTTTGCCTTGCCCACAAACCATCCAGGACCCTTCATCTCCACGGGCAAGTCCTGCTCATTCACCACGTGAGAACGGCATAGACAAGAACCGCCTCTTGAAGAAAGATGCCTCTAGCAGCCCAGCATCCACTGCCTCATCAGGAAGTTCTACTTCCATGAAATCCAAAGAAATCGGTTTGGTGAGTGTTACCCCTCTGGCCTGACCACTGTTGTATATTTGGATGCCTAATAATTATCTATTTCAACTTCACGTGTAAATGGTACATGTCAGGGGGTAGTGTTAGATTGGGGGAGTGAGCCACCACCTAAGAAAACATAAGGTGGTTGTGCAACTAATAAATGAAATGCCTTCTAATCAAACACTTGTTTAAACCCAGCTCTCTCAAGATCAGTGAGAATTTTGCCCTTTCAGTTCACTGAGATATGGTTTGCAATTTTGTCAAATTAATTTGTTGAAAGTCAAAACAGTTAAGTTTTCTAGGCTGCAGCTCTCAACAGATTGTCAAACACACATTTGTCTCTAGGACCTTCAGATTAATCTGAGAAAGTATTCAATATTTAGACACATATTTTAGGCATCTAAGCAGTGTGATCTTCTGTCATTAGCATCATCCATTGACCCTTCTGTACATGGGTGATGTTGTAAACTAATACCTTTCAATTATTTGAACTGATCAGTTAACCAAATGTATGAATATTTTGACTCCCGACCAGACAAAGCAGCATTGATTTCTTTTTAGATTTTTTTGTGACTATACTCCTAGATTTTCTAAATGTTATGTTATGTTTTATTTATATCTCTTATGTTTTATTTATATATCACTTTTCGGCCCCAACCTCTATTTAGTTGCAAACCATTATGTTTTTATTGTTATGGCAACCAGTTAGTATGCTATACAGGTAATGTGAATTTTCAAATTGGAATCTTGATTTATATCAATGATTTAAATTGGTCTTCTCTCTCTCTCTGATGTTTAAATCCTAATTTAAAAGCTCCCGTTTTCACATACAGCATAAATGCTGCTAATGTTCCTTGGAATTTAGGAAAATAAGTCTAGAGAATTAGGCAGTTAGCACTCAGCATCTCAGTTGCTGTTGTGATCAATTGTGTAACATGGCCTGGATAAAAAGCAATGTTTCTTGATACCAGCATGAAAAGGGCAGCACACCGGTTCTGAAGTCCAGCACACCAACCCCACGAAGTGATGTGCCAACCCCAGGAACCAGTGCCACTCCAGGCCTTCGTTCAGGCCTTGGCAAACCTCCATCAATGGATCCTCTGGTCAACCAAGCAGGTAACACAAACCTCTTTTGATGTTGTTTCCTTCATGAATACTTATAATCATTATCAAGAAGAATGATGTGTTAATAGCTCCCCTAGCTTGTGTCTGTCTCTCTCTGTTTCTGATGTGTTTGCATGCTGCTGCCTTCTGAAATACTAACATAGTTTGAATTTCTGATCATTATTCCAAGTGCTAGTTCCTTTCTGAAACTATTATCCCATATTTGAGACTGAGACAGCTAATGTTTGTTGAAGTGCGCATAATGACAAACACAGAACGGCACCATGTGCATCTGCGTGCTAACTGCAGTCGGTTGCAGCACCAAATGTTATAAATTATGCCCAGTCTCGAAAGAAATATGCCCAGCGACCTCTGGAAGTGTTTCTCATGGGCTGTGGGGAGTGAGAGAGAGAGAGTGCTGCAGGCAGCCAGGATGTGATGAATATTATCTACATTTTCATGTGCCTCTTTACATCTGCTTCTTTAATGGGCAAATGTTAAAAGCTATCACATTCAGTATTGTTGAAATGGGTTTATCACAATCGTATGCACAGTTCTATAATAATTTTTTTTTGAGAACTAGTAATTGATCAAAGTTAAAATTATAGAGCACTTAACGGAATTCAACTATGGAACACTCTAAAGCATATTATTTGCTTCAGAGAAGAAGGAGGCTGTACCCTCCCCTCACTTCTACCTGTCAGTCCCCTTTTACTATAGCAGCCATCTCCTCCGCCCCCCGATCATTGCTGGGGACACGGCTTAGGCACCACTACCCTGGCAAATCTTGGGGTGAGGGCTACAGCCCCCTCTGCTCCCATGTTTCTGGAATCCATAAATATGCAGGTTCTGGTCTACACAGCTGCAATTTGGAGATGATGTTAAGCACAGTTTGGATTATAGCTAGCACTGTGGACACAATAGTTTGGGTTTTGTGGAAGAAGCACCCATGTGGAATTCCAGGGTGCTTGTTGCTTTCTGTGAAGAGGGACGACAAAGGAAACTGTCCTGAGCATCAGTATGTTTTCTTATTGTACCGCAGCTGCTGGCTTGAGGACACCTCTTGCTGTTCCCGGACCGTACCCTGCTCCGTTTGGAATGGTACCACATGCTGGCATGAATGGAGAGCTGACCAGCCCAGGAGCAGCCTATGCCAGCCTACACAACATGTCCCCGCAAATGAGTGCTGCTGCAGCCGCAGCCGCTGTGGTTGCCTATGGGCGATCCCCTATGGTAGGCTTGCAAACTGAACTGGGTGGGGACAGGGCTCACCGAGAGAAACCTCTATGCAACATTTGGCATTGTCAAGCTCCTGGGATATAACAGCACCAGAGACTTTATTGCTCTGCCGTGTGGCAGCTGAAACTACTTTCCCCCTTATTTAAAAAAGTGAAGGGTGTATCTGTCCTATTTATGCATGCTGTCTAGTTTTTGAAAGCAGGCTTCATTGCCTTGCTCCATTAAAAGGTAGCTTGAAACCATAAAATTGTTTCATTGGTTTGCTGAGCACTTGATTATTCTCTTGGGGAAGAAGATATATACACTTAGTGAGTATCTGACATTCATTTTGTTGCATACAGGATTTTATTTTTCTGTTTCTGTTTTCGTATCATTGAAATAGAGCAAAGATGGGAAACCTGTAGCTCTCCAGAAGTTGTTCAGCTCCCATTAGCTCCAGCCATCAGAGATGATGGGAGTTGTAGTCCAACAAATACATGGAAGGCAACAGCTTCTCCATCTCTGAAATAGAGGGTCCTCCTCCTTGTAGACTGTTCTGTAATGGAAGTGATATATCATAGAAGCACACACCCATCACGTATTGTCTCGGCTTTTTGAGACCCTAGTATTCCAAATTCCTCAGTATGTGGATCAACTTCATCATGTGGTGAGATTTGTGTGAAATTGTGGCTACGTTCAGGTGCAGCATTAAACTGTAGCTTAGTTTTTATGAGAGTGTGCAAATCTTCGGCTCAAGAGCTCCTTCCTGGGCTCCTCCATCACAGCCATGACACAGAGATGGAAAGATTCTGCTTCCTCAGCTATCATCCAAACCTTAAACTGTGGTTAGTCTTGATTGTGGTTAGTTGAAACAAGTGGACTTCATAAACCAGGGAATGCCAACTCTTTTGGACTAATGGATGCATTTTGAATTTTGAGAGTGTGCTGAAGGCAGCAGCCACAAAATTGCTACCATAGAGAGGGTGTGGCATAACACGAAATGGCTCCCATGTGGAGCATGGTATAATACAAAATTAGAGAGACTGTTATTCCCCCAGCAACCTTAGGTTTACCATGGTAAGTCAGCTGTGTGTCAGCTGATTTCTCACTTACATGCACACTGATTCTGTTGCCGTCTGATAATAACAGAGAACGTCCCTCAGTTCCAGGAAAAGTATACAATGCAGCTATACCACTCTCCTTTCACAGAAATCACTTAGACGGTACCTGCACATTTTGCCCCATAACCTGCTTTCTATGAGGGTTAGAGACTTATTTTTAGTAGTAGTAGTAGTAGTAGTAGTAAAAAGGTAAAGGTAAAGGACACCTGACAGTTAAGTCCAGTCGCGAACGACTCTGGGGTTGCAGTGCTCATCTCGCTTTGCTGGCTGAGGGAGCCAACGTTTGTCCGCAGACAGTTTTTCCGGGTCATGTGGCCAGCATGACTAAGCTGCTTCTGGCGAAACCAGAGCAGTGCATGGGAACGCTGTTTACCTGGAATGCTGTTTACCTGGAACGCCGTTTACCTGGAACACCAGAGCAGTACCTATTTATCTACTTGCACTTTGACGTGCTTTCAAACTGCTAGGTTGGCAGGAGCTGGGACTGAACAACGGGAGCTCACCCCATTATGGGGATTCGAACCACTGACCTTCCGACTGACAAGCCGTAGGCTCAGTGGTTTAGACCACAGCGCCACCCATGTCCCAGTATAATAATAATAATAATAATAATAATAATAATAATAATAATACAGTCTGGGACACCTCTGGAAGTCGTCATGAGCATAATGGCACCCACGGGCATTTGATTGGTGTCCTCTGTCATAAACCTTGACTAGATATTGGCTTGCTTCAACTGACTATCAACCACAACCACTGTTGGTCAAGGTTCGGATGACATAGCAAACTGCAGTTAAGTCTAGAAAAAGAGAAAGCTTCCAAACACCTCATGCCACACCAGAGGAGGAAGGGGAAGCACAAATGTTCCAAACTCACTACAGATCTCCCATTATGTCCAAATGAATTCAATATGTGGTTTTTCAAGGCCTTCAGAAACATGCTTTAGACGTATGTCTTGTCTATAACCTTTGAACACACACACTTACTTTTTGTGGTGCACAATATCATTCGTTATTAAATTGTTTTGTTTATAACAAAAATCCACATTCTCATCATCACTACAAAGGAATTATAAATTCAAAAGTGTTGATATTTACTGCAGATAAAATCAATACAGTAGAGTTGATTAAGGCTTTGGTGTACTTTGTTGTATGCATGATTTGTCTACCACAAAATGAGACATGCACGAATATAATTTAGCACCTATTTGCCTTGGCCAATGATAAACAGGCCCACATGTCTGGTTAACTTGGGTTTTGAACAAGCCATTTCATTGTTACATTCACATGAGGTATAAAATCAATGCCTGTCTTTCGTGAGCTTCATGCTGTGAGAGCCATTGCTTATGTGGCCAAAATGGCAGCAGCCATGCAGAAGGGAGAAGTATAAGCAAGTTTGCACAAAACAAAAACAAAAACAGAAGGAGGGGCAGGAGATTTGCAGAACAGCCCTGTGAAAGCTGAGCATGCTCAGTGGCTATGGAATGCAAATGCTTTTTGTTCTGGTGCAGCCAATGGGGAAAGTGTGTTTTCTAAATGGTCAGCGAGTTCTGAGACATCTATTTGCTCACTATCAGGTTGGATTTGATCCTCCTCCTCATATGAGAGTACCCGGCATCCCTCCAAATCTGACTGGAATCCCTGGAGGAAAACCGTAAGTAATGTCTGACAGCATAACTAAGTCTAAATCAGCCAGAGCTCATTCTGTTTACCTTTTGTCAACACATGACAGTTCCACAGGGGAAGGTACGTGGAATTTTCCAGAAAGGTTACAGCCAGCTGCTGATAAGGATTTTCAAAATACAATCACCAATAGCATTTTCATACTGTTTTTATTTCTAGTGCATGCCATTTCGTTGGCATGTTAGAAGCAATTGGCAAGATGTGCTTCTCTTTTCCTAGAACTTTGCCTCACCAGACTGCTGAGGAGGAATTTAGTACTTGGGTGGAATAAAGAAAATATGTCCTTGTTTTGATTTGTTTTTAATCTGAAAACCTCTCCTGTGAAGATAGGAATTCCTGTTTCTAATTTTAGTAGGATCTGAAGATTTATTTAATTTTTAGGAATCATTAAAATGGGAATCTGTACTTCTCACTTGCATGGAAACATGGCTGTGCATTCCATGCCATTTGTGGCTTTTGCATGTAGATTTTGAGAGCTTCTGGCCTGTGTGGTTATTGAGAGCAGTGGCAGCTGATGCCCACTAGACCTAGAGGAATAGCCAGGTTGTTGGGGGTTTCTCCCCATCCCCATCCCTTGCAATGCTACTGTGGACACTTTGGCATTATAGTCTTAGAAATAGTACTTCACTAAATTTTCAATTTCTTGTGTGGGTTCATGCCAAAGAAGCTATGCATTTCTTAGAAGTAAACCACACTGGATTCCATGACTTCGCTCCCTGATAGGTATGCATAGGATTGCAGCCTGAATTGGTTCATCTTAAAAGAGCCACACAGGATTGTTAACAGGGTAACAGATCTATGGGGAACTATTATGCATTCCTCACCACCCCAAATGTGGAATGGAGAGATATAAAGAGGACCTGGGAGTCAAGGGCCTGTGTGACGTTGCACCAGTCATTGTCTCTCAGCCTAAACTGCTTCACAGGGCTAGTGTGAGGAAAGCATGAGGTGAAAGATGACCCATGTATGCCACTTCCAGCTCCTTGGAGGAAAGGTGGAATGGATATAAGCATAATACTGATAAATAGGGGGAAAACAAAATAAAAAGTCTTATATCTGGCAATATCCTGATTTTGGATTGGATTGAATGGAACACAGGCTTGCAAAGATGTGCATCTGATTGGGTGGGGAGGCTCCCGCTAGCTTTGCCTCAATGCTGGGACACTTCCAGGGTGTTTCTGAGGGACTTGGATTGACGAGAGTTAATTCCCCAAGAAACAAAATCAACATGGAGGTTCAGAGGGGTTCCCTGGTACTCCCATTGAAATTCTCCACTCCTGGAGACAGGAATGGGGCATAGAGGTGATTGTGATTGGCTGTGCCGCCCAGAGATGTGATTGGCCAGCACAGGAGATGAAGCATGTCCAGAGTGTCTTGTAATGTGAGGTACTGTATCAAATATGAATGTACAGAACAGAGAGGCTTTGAGGCTTTAGGGTGGGCAGTGCCCCTCCTGCCCTAATGGACCAGGATAATTTGTTGTGATTGTTTAAATTGCATGCTTGCAAAATGTCAGGTGCTAAAAAACTAAAACCAACAGCAATATGAAGCTAAGGACCTTTGGTGTCCTGAACAGTCCAATAACCCAGTGGCTGTTATTGTTTGGCCCATGTTTCTTAGCATTTATTTAAAAACAATACTCCATAATACCTAGTTCTACTCCCCTCCCCTCTCTTTCTCTCTTTCTCTTTGCTGGACGCAGCTTCCATCTTAGCCTGTGCGTACTATATAAATAGACAAGATAAACTTTGAAAATCCTAGGTGCTGAGCTGATCTCCTTTCATTATTTGCCTTTGAAACGAGGCTGACGCTACGCCTGATCACCCCAAGGCAGCGGGATGCCTTCAGTTACCCATAGCAACTTTCTGATGGCATATCCTTATCTGTGATAGATAAGTCTATTGAAAATTTCTGGTGTAGGAGTACAGATAATGCACCGTCTGCCACAGATTCATATTGACAGCAGGAGAGTTTTCAGCTTCAGTCTGAAAAGCTTGCTTCTTTCAGGCACACAAATCGAGATGTCACATTGAATTTATTTTGTAAATGGGATGCAGCGTCCTTGCTGTGTATCCTCTTCTTAGTAGGGGGGAGATTTCCATTCCCCTCCCAAACAAATAACTGCAACTCCTTCCGTGTCTCAGCTGACTGGTGCTCTATTATTTCATACCCAGAGCAAGTTGTGTGTTGCCTTATGTTTGGGTTTGTTTTAAAGCCTTGTGTGCTAGTTCTGTCTTTCCTGAAAATAGCATTTTTGTACAAGCTGATGACAATTAGAATAGAATTGGTTGCTGTTTTTTAAAAAGAAATCAGCCTCTTAGGAACACACTCTTGTTTTCCATTCTGCTGCTATTGAAAGAACTCCCTCTGGACAACCTGCTTCCTGTTTCTCCTCTACCACCTGACAACAAGTTAACAGAATGTAAGGCCCACAACTTTTTTTTAAATAGCCTGGCCCTTGTTAAAGGCTACTTGTCTTTAAAATCCTGAGGTTGACTTTGGGCATTAATGATGTATGCAAATGCTAGAAGCATGGGGATCATGCTTGCTGTGCTGATGTATAGCATTAACATCCAAACATACTGTAAGCTTCTTTTCAAAAATATAGTCTCCTTTCTACTGCTTGCCATTTTATATAGTAATCCTTGTACACAGTGAAACTTCCAAGACAGCATGCATAGAACGCTAAAGGTAAAAAGTCAGCATGCATAGGATAAGAGTCGTAGTGGCGTTGGCCAATTGTAAGCTGACCTAAAAAGTTAGGTGTCCTTCTGTACAGTGGTGTGGGTTTTCTGGAGAAATTTTGAACCAGAAAAATTTGCAGTGCAAATTAGGCTAATTTGCATAGTATTCTTTGCATGGAACATGTACAGTTCACATTAGAAAAGTTACTGATGCCCTAGAGAGTGCTCTAGTTTAGCATGTTTATTTTACTTTTATTTAGTAAGCAAAGCTAAAAACTTTGAAACTGTTCAAGCTTGCCTAGCATTCAATTTTCAGTTGGCATCTATTTATCATTAGTAATGAACATGGAAAATTAAAGCACTTACATTTTTTCCAGCTCATATCACTGCTCTTTTGTTCTTTGAGGTACTGCTTCCCAAATTATTTTTCATGCAAGAGATCCCAGACTGTCTTTTAGACATCAAGACTGTAGCCTATTTTCTTTCCAAAAGAGTTTCCTTCTAAGCTTCTAGTTTATTTCCATCTTTCCGTCTAGTTGTAGTTGTGGTTTATTCTGGTGCAGCCTTTTGTAATTTCACCTCCATACAAAGTAGTAATCAGTGTGATCCCACAGCTTCCTAACTTGTGCATATCTGGATAGTGAAAATGGTATGTGGTCATGTTGATCTTCCGATATAACAATATTGGTCTAATGAACCATAGTTTATTAGTGTGACCCCACACACCATAGACTGAGAATGAGATTTGTGCTCAGGCACTCTATCTTCACTCCCTCTCTTCTCATCCTTTTATGTGCCCAGCTTCAGTGCCACTGTGGAGGAGGGAGCGCATAGCTCACCACTCCTTCTGTCTAATAGGCCATGGATTAAACTGCAATTGTTAGGTCTGAATGGGGCCAATGTGTCTTACTTGACCAGGTAGTTCAAAAGTCTTCGGGCAGTGTGTTGAGAGAGGGAAACTAATTTCGGTTATATGTTGATGGTGATAGGTCCCTGGCTGAGTTTCTTCTGTTTTATTTAAAAAGGGAGTGCAGACTAACTAAATTGCATAATCAATATTTTAAGCCCTACAGAGAATCTAGCAAATGGGTAACTAGCAGTAAGTGAAAGTATGAGGTGGATGAGGAGAGCACTTTATTTCCTATTTTACTTCCCTTGGTTCATGTGATGTGCTTCGGGCCTCTAAGCATTGATTCCTCCCTCTCTCCCTTGAATAGCCATGCCTTCCTATAAATCATCTAGTGTTGGCATCTGCTGTGAATCACTGAATGGCCAAGGACCTTTTTCAGGGGGCAGGGGAGATGTTGTAGGGCCACGATAAGTAATCATTAAGCACTGAAGCCATTCTTCAATCGATCTGATCACAAGAGCATGGGAAGCTGCCTTCTACTGCCTCAAACCACTGGTCCATCTAGCTCAGTGTTGTTTACATGGACTGACAGAGCCTCTCCAGGGCTTCAGGCAAGGTACATTCCCAGCCTTACCTAGAGATGCCAGAGGTTGAGCCCAGGGATCTTCTGCATGCCCGGCAGATGCTGTACCTTGGAAGGTCATGACAGCATTTCTCCAGATAAATTTAGGCATCTGTTCATGTTGATTTGCGTTTTGCACTCAGGAATTGATATGTGTGAATTGCTGGAGGAGGCAAGGAACTAAAAATAACATTTTCACTTTGCAAATACAACATTGCATCAAAACTGTGCCCACGTGGCTATTTCCCAAGCCAGGTGGCAGTTGTGTAGAAAGAAGGCACGTCACCGGCATTGCACAAGTGGTGAGCTTTCTTTGAGCTGCTCCACAAGATCTACTCTGCTTGCAAGTGTGAACTGGTACACAGTTATGACTTAGTAACTGAAATAGGCCAGCTTTGTGACCTGGGGCTTCCCCTCCCACCTTCTTCTTTTCATCCCAAACAGAGCATACTCATTTCACGTTACTGCAGATGGTCAGATGCAGCCAGTTCCTTTCCCCCCAGATGCTCTCATTGGACCAGGAATACCGCGTCATGCTCGCCAGATCAACACCTTGAATCACGGGGAAGTGGTGTGTGCTGTCACCATCAGCAACCCAACAAGGCACGTGTACACTGGTGGGAAGGGATGTGTCAAAGTCTGGGATATCAGTCAGCCTGGCAACAAGAGTCCTGTTTCTCAGCTGGACTGTCTGGTAAGTTTATCCTATAGAAACTGGAGTCCAGTATTGAAATATAGGAACCTGGTGAATTTAACTAGGTCATTGGCTAACATCTGAACCCCCTAAAACAGCCTTTCTCAACCTGTGGGTCCTCAGATGTTGTTGAACTACAACTCCCATCACTCCTAGCTAGCAAGGCCAGAGCTCAGGGATGGTGGGAGTTGTAGTCCAACAACATCTGGGGACCCACAGGTTGAGAACCACTGCCCTAAAGGGACCCCTAAGTAAAAAATGAAAGTTAAATGTGTTAAACAGTAAGTAATAAAAGCTAAACAATGGAGCTGCAGAGAAACCAAGCCAAGGATCAAATACCTGTTGGGCCCTGAACCTTGCTCTCTTAGATGGAACTCAGAGAGGTAGGGGTGGGTATATAAACAAGCCTACTGAACAAACATAAAATTTACATTTATTGTTTCACCCACTCTGGCCTTTGGCCCTGCCCAGGTAGCCCCCTGACGTTTGCCCCGAAGAGCAAGCAGTTTCAGGCAAAGAAGGTTCCCCATCTCAGCTTTGCTTCTACATGGCAATGGCAGATAGAACTGGTTTCTTGCTCTCAAGCCTTGCAAGAACCAGTGCCCATCTTCTACAGCTGCTTCATTTTCCCTTGTTGATTTTGGCACCCATTTTGCAGCCTTTACAATTTTGTACCCCCAGAAAGCGGGCAGTGAAGAAGTGAAACTCTTCTGGGGCAGCAAATCCAGAGTTTAACTTTGATTGTGTTAAGGATTGCTCAGGCTGATCTTAGGTGAACTGTTTGCCAGATGTAAAATGGTGATGGAGTGGCTTAACAAATGTGGCATTTGTACCAAATATTTAACTTTTATCGTTAATATTTTAGGAACCTTTCATAAGGTTGATAAATATATTATAAAAAGGCCTTACTCTCAAGGTGTATTTTGGAACACTATTGTGTTGGAGGCTCCATGGTTGAAGACTGTTCTTCCTCTTTGCATGCTGTTCTGGAGCTTCTCCTGATTTTTTGGGGGGGTTGCACAGGGGAAGGGGGAAAACAGCCCTAGTGGGAGTCTTTGCATGGGCTTCTGCTAACAGAACCAGAGAGTTGAACCTGACTCCATGAAGCTCTATGAAAACAGTAATGTTGATGGTAGTTTTAAATGGGTGTGTTCAAGCCAAGTCCTATACTTACTGTCCCCTTAATGTGTCTTTTTCTACTGCCACAATGTTACCTGACACCAAATATCTATGTCAGAAAAGAACAGTCTCTTGCCATGACAGAATTTGGCTCTGTTGAATTAAGAGAAGTGTAGCACAAAGAAACACAAAAATAATTGCTTTCTCCTTACTAGCACTGCATGATTTGTTACTAGTTTTATCCTCTTGGCTGCTTCAGAGTTTTTACCACTCTTAATGGGACTACTGAAAATGAGCATAATGACAACTGCTGCATTTATGGACTAAAACCTGAAATAGCTGGAGCCTGGGGTTTTCCATTCCTTGAGTCCCCCACCCCAAGCTTTTCAGCAACAGGTGTTCTTAGGAACTTGGGATATTAATTATCAAAGAGAGCTTCTGTAACCACTGAGGGCACACTGATTTTGTCCAAAGTGATTTCTTTAGCACTGCACCACACTGTTAGAAAACAAACAAACACTTATCTTGGATCGGGTTCTTTTTGAGATACTTAATGTGCAATAAGATGCTAGAATTGCCATTGCTCATATTGAAAACAATATAAAGAGCTATGCTTTCAAGAGAGAAATTCACTGAATTTTCTTAACTGCTGTCTCTGCTTAGATGTGAACAGTAGAAGGCAGGACTGGCAGTGACATGTGTGGGTTGGAAATTATATGTCCTGTTCAGATGATTGTGCAGAGTTACATAAACCATGGTTTATGAAGTGGGTGCTGAGTGCTCCTCCTTCACCATTCCCTCTACCCATTGTATGTCAACTTTAGCATGAAAATCCTGCTTTGTATTACGCTGGAGTTCTTCTGAGCTGAAGGATGACATGATCCTGGCTTATTACCCTGGTTTGTGTTAGCTCAACATTAACTCAGAGTTCCTTGGCTAGGACATAACAGGGAGCTCTGACTTAATACAAAACAAGACCTTCATGCCAAAGCCAGTGCAGGGTGAAAGGAAGAGTGCTCAGCCCTGAAGCTAATGCAACTTTGAATGATTGTCCATGCCAGACCAGTGAGGTTCAGCTTCAGAACTTACAGTGCTTAAAGTCTGGCTATCGGATGAAAACAGTATCATTGGCCTTATTGCAGAGAATGTATATTAATGTCATTGAGATTTGTACCTCCACAGAACAGAGATAACTACATTCGATCATGTAAATTGCTCCCCGACGGATGCACCCTGATTGTTGGCGGGGAAGCCAGCACGTTATCCATTTGGGACCTGGCAGCTCCAACTCCACGTATAAAAGCAGAGTTGACGTCCTCAGCTCCTGCCTGCTATGCTCTGGCAATCAGCCCTGATTCCAAGGTCTGCTTCTCCTGCTGTAGCGATGGGAACATTGCAGTCTGGGATCTGCACAATCAGACATTGGTCAGGTTAGTTGCTGCTTTTCAGCCAATTTCCTTCCATTCCCCCCCCCCCCTTTTGTATGTGCAGTTACCATGCAGCAGTATTACACTGTCATGACTGAAAGTGCTAAATTGCCTAAATTAGCAGTTCAGAGTGGGCTGGCCATTGGGGCAAATCAGCAAGATTTTCCTAAGAGATCTATGAAATTGTCTGGGTTTAGAGACAAATCGGGTTTTGTTCTTCTTGTTCCTGTTGCCCTGCCCATTCCTTCTGTTGGATCCCACTGTCACTGCCACCGTCATCAACCACTTGTATTCTGTTCCATTTCAGTTGAACTGAGCTCATAAGATAGGGCAGTTGTAGCTTTTCAGGGAGGAACTAGTGCATTAGAGATGTCCTGAGGCCATCAAATGCCAAGAACTCTACCAAATACACCCATTGTGGCTACAGAAGCCTATCATAGCCAGAGAAGTGGTTTGGGGGAAAGGGCAGCCAACAGAGATGGAAGAAATGCCGCTGCCCCCTCAATGACTCCAGAGGTCAGCAGACATAACATTCTAATTACTTCCAGCAATCAGAAGGCTGTGCTTCCGAATCTCCCTTTGTACGGCAACTAGCAAGCCAGGAAGGGTCCTGTCACGATGCCCTCCTTTCTTGTTTCCTTTGCACCTAGCTCAGAAGTTCGTACACGTGCTTAGCCGTTTTCCTTGCTGAATCAGTTCACCACTTTCCCCTCATCTGCTGTCTCATCTGTAAACGTGTCTGAAGCAAAATACATGTATTTTCAAGCTGTCCTTTGCAGGGTTGTGTGTATTCTACAATTCAATGAGAGCTCTGGAAAGCTGCACGATTTGGATATGGATGGAGAATTCAGCCTCCAGGGAACCTTGGTTTTCTTTTGTTTGTTTACATAACCAGATTCTAGCGCTTGTGGATGTGAGTGTATACTCAAAAGTGTGTGAATAATGCACACTGAAACCCAGAAGCCTGAAAAATGCCTGAACAAGATTCTCAACAGCAGAGGAATGGGCTCAATGCTCCCCATGCCTATCAAAATAATTATGCAAACTAGAAAAAATGGTATGCAGCATTTCTTCATTTGCATAATTTGTTGAGAATTGAGATTTTCTTGGTGCAAAATTTAGATTACCTTTGGCCTCAAATCCTTCTGTGTTTTAGTGCCAAGTGTGCAGTGCAGTACCTTTTCCCCTCCACTATACCTACATTCCACAAACCGCTCTTCCAGAGCATGGAAAAAGCCTAGTTATGTGTGCGGTGGCAGCATGACCAGTCACATTCAGGATACAAACTCATGGGAGATTTGGAAACATCTACCATGTTTCCAGCAGTCACTCACTTAGCTCAGATTTAGATAATGTTGTTTATTTACATGTAGTCACAAATCAACATCTCTAGCTTTCAAAAAAACAGACAAAAACCCCAAAACTGGCTGCTTGCCATCTTTGCTTCCTCAAAGCACAGCAGGTGTGCTCTGCAGACCCCTCTGAAAATGCTGAATGGCCAGAATATTAATAGCTCATTTTCAGGTTATCTGGTTGCCCTCAATTGCTTTTGGCATAGCGTGCATCAGGGGAAATGAAGAACAAAAAAAGTCCTTTGGTATGTCTGCAAATAATGAGAGAGTGAATAATTTCCAATTGAATTTGCTTCCATCAGGGACAGTTGACAGTGTTATAGTGAAATTATGGCACTCCCTGTCCCTCTATTTCTCCCCTATTTCTATTATATGCATATTATGGGCTGCTCCTTTATCACTTTTGTTGTCTTCTAATGGGCTCTTTCAGATTGGGTTCCTCCCATCTGACCTTTTT
This sequence comes from Podarcis pityusensis, assembly GCF_964106645.2. Lineage (NCBI taxonomy): Eukaryota > Metazoa > Chordata > Lepidosauria > Squamata > Lacertidae > Podarcis > Podarcis pityusensis. The sequence continues at coordinate 58,117,825 of NC_138036.1, forward strand.
TAAGTTACCTGCCTGGTGCACCTAAATACCTTTGCCTATTTCTACTTACTGCTCTACTGCCCATATCCTTTCTTGGTTCCCCTCCTGGACACTATGCCACTTCCTGTTCCATATTCCTCAGGGCGACCCACAACACTCATCTGCTTCAGCCCTGCCAGCTAGCTACATTTCTGCTCTGCATCACTGAGACATTCCTGGTGTTCTGTTTTGCTATTTAAAAAATAATAATCATGGAATATGGTGAGAATTTAAAACGACTCCTTTTAAAATCCAGTTAAGTAAGGTAGGAAACATATACTAAAGTACTGACTTTGGCTATAGGAAATAAACCCTTTTTTAGTCAATAAAATGATGCGTTTTGAGAGCTCTGATCCCTTAAGAATGCACGTAGCTCCAGTTAGCTGTGTGCTGCTGGCATCTGCTAATAGCTGAGCTCAAGCCATCTTTCAACATGGTCATTTCTACTTCAGAACTCTTTCAGAAACTATTCCAGTTCCTCCGGTGTGAATTCAAGGATATAAGTCTTACACTGTCCAGCTGGATATCTTTGAAAAGGGCCTCAGCATTTCTGCTGTAGGTAGAAGCCAGCTAACCAAAACTTGGTGGTTTGCAGCTTCTGTCTCTTGGCATTAAGTACCTTTTGCCGCCAGTAACCAGTATTTTTTAAAACAACAACAACACCCGTTTAATGCTTATACGAATGTTGAGCTATCCCAAAGCTATTGACAGTATAGGTACAAGGCAGCTCTTAAATCTTCTATTTAACTAAAAGATAAATAAAAATTAGAAATTAGCTCACAAATCCTGTGTGTTCTTTTCCTAGTATATTTTTGGCAGCTAATCAGCCTTCTCTCACCAGCCCCCCGAGGCTAAGTGACTTTTCTTTTCGAAGTCTCTAACACTTCCAGGTTTGGAAGGGAGGGAGTGTGATTAACATAATGTCCACATAAGTAATTTCCTTTCAGGCCTTCAGGATTAAAGAATGAATGTGTACGCACACCTCAATGTGAATGTCTTGGCAAGGCAGTGACTTTTAACTGCTCAAAATAGCTTTATAATATGACAGTGTTTGGTGGACCACAAGACCAACTTTTCATACATCTCAACTCAATTGGCAGCAGCCCACAATAAATCTCAGCAAGCACAGCCGACATTTGCACCTGTCTTGATACTAATGAGTGGCTATTTAAAGCATCAGAGTTTGGCTACTTGGCATTTCTGGACACTTACAGGCTGAATGAGTCATCTTAATTATGAACTGGGCTGTGTGAACATGGCACTTAAAGAAAATGTCAAAATTCTACAGCAAGGTAGTTCAAAATTCAAGTAAATCCAAAACTTGCCACCTCTGTCGCCTTTATACAAATCAAGCAGCTTTCCATGCCTCCACTTATTTCCTCCCTCTCCCCCCCCCCCCCCCCGCTTTTTGCTAGTAATGGAAAAGGGCAAAGAGCTTTTCAGGGTACTGAAATCCTAAATCCTGACTCCTGGAAACTGTGATCAGCTGAATATCTTGCTTCTAAAACTACAACGAAGCACTCCCTTGCTAAGACATATACTCAGTGTTAGTTCATGTTCTTTATTTTAAAAATGCTTATATTATCTGGATGGTGATTATATGCCTAATTGCAGTTTCTGCTTGTGTGTGATCCATGAGGTGCAGTGGAGTGGCCCATAAGAGGAATTCTGCCTTGTGTCTAAAGAGCAGCACACTTCCCTTGATATCTGTGCTTGTCTTAGCTTTTCTTTCCGCAATCCATAATTGTGCACCAACTGGTTTTTAGTCTTTCTTTACTGTGCTAATTGCATAGTGGACCAGACCTTTTCAGTAAGTGAACGTTGTTGTCAGACAGTGAGGCTTGTTCGCTGGAAGGATAAATCACAGCATTACACAAGCACTTTATAAATGTTACTTTTGAGAACAGAGAAAAGAGGTGCGAAAAGCACACTGTTCAAGACTCCCATATAGTTAACTTTTGAATGGTCAGACACACGAGCCTTGCAAAATTGACTTTTAAGATGCATGGAGATAAAAGCAATGTCTGAAATGACTTCCAGGACTGGCTTTGTAGTTCTTTCTGCTCACATCCCCTGTTGTTTGAACAGTCTTACACGTACTTGCACTTTCTAGGAAGAGGTGTGCAAGTGCTGTGCCAAGTTAGTGGCACACATAGATCATGACTAACTTCCTTCATACTGACCTCTAATGCCACTGTAGGACCACAATCATATTGTGTTAGTTGGCTGAGTTCATGCAAGAGAAGATAGATAGATGGAGCTTTCTTGGACAATAATCCAAGGTAATTGTTGGATGGTGAGCTCTAGATAGAGAATAACTGGGCATTTTTATGTATGTATCAATGTATGTTTTTTGAAAATCTACCCTGCCTTTCATTGGACCACATGTGTAAGTTATGTATCATAAAAACTAAACCTAAACCATCAGATTAATTCATAAATCAATGGGAGCAGCTAAAACACCACAGTTAAAATGTCCATCTTATAGCTGCAGAGCAGATCTGATACTTCCAGCCTGAACCTACAGCCTAGCAACCAACAAAAGCATGAGCACATAAAGGGACATTTATATCTTTAAAACACTTTTGCCTACTCTTCATTGTAAATACAGTTCTAGAGAGAGGGTTGCAGTTTAAAATACAAGTTCATGAACACAGCACAACAAAGATGGTGAACCTGTTGCCCTCCATAGCTTGTTGGACTCCAGTGCCCATCAGCCCCATCCAGCATAGCCATTGTGGTTGAGAAAAAAGGGAGTTATAGTTCACCAATCCCTGTAAGGCCACACATTCCACATCCCTGTAATAAAATTATGATTTAAGAAATCCAGGTCCATCCTGGCACTAAACCCCAACAAAGGTCTGGGCAAATAGCTTCAATTGTCATCAGAATCTCAGTAAGGACAGTGCCAGTGGTATCTCAAGAGGGTAGAGAGCTCCAAAGCTAAGGCATCACCATAAAAAATGCTATCTCTTGCGTTGCCACACAGCAAGTCTCAGCTAGAAGTGGCACTGCCAAGAAAGGGAACCGATCCCTTTCTTGAGAGGGTGCCCAACTACACCTCTGAAGGGAGGGCATTTCACAGAAGACACCACAGTGTTCAAGCACTCTGCATATTTAGGTCCTAGCTCACACAGGGCTTTCTAAGTAACCACATGTCTATACTAGACATGGAGAAAGCTTGGGGTAGACTGGCTCACCTGTCATTTACCTGAGCAAAGGAGGCAGCATAATTTCCTAATGTGGGCTTCTGGAATAAAGAGCTTTTGCTTACTCTCTTGTTGCAGACCTTGTGACTGGAGCAGCTTAGTTCTTGCCAGGCTTCCTGAGCAATAAGTATTGGTTGCCAATTTGTTGTGGTTCACTTCTTGCCCTTGCTTGTGTTGGTAAAAAACAGAGAAAATAAAAGGAGAGCACGAGCTGATAACTCCTTGAATTTTCAGACCAACGACTCCAGACATGCCATGTTGATTCATAGGGTGTCCCATGGTAGTCGTTCTGCGCCTTCCTCTTTTGCTTTTAAAGCATGAAGCTGAAGCTAATTGCTGATGGTAAAAGGCAGGCAGGCGCCTTAGAACATTCCAGTTTAGGGATTAAGGAAGGCTCGAGCTGACTCTTTGTTACCAAGAGTAGGGATTTCCAAATGCCGAGATTTAAAATGTAAAACATTGTTGAATAATGATGGCTGCTCATGACCTGTTTGCTACCAAGGGCATCATTTTGCAGGCTCAGCCAACACAAGTAAAAAGATTAGGTTTATTGGATCCCTTCCTGCATGTGTTTATGTAGCTGAAGTAATTTTTTTTTATGCTCTTGATTCACAGCTTAAACAAAGCCTATAAATAACTGCCTGCCTCTGTTGAGGCAATTTGTCCTCTGTACTTTGAGTTTAGCCTAGGAGCCTGCTAAGTTTTTTTTATATTTCCAGGTGTCGTCATCGTGAATTACATTTCAGTTTTTCAAACTGTCAACTTACCTTTTCCAAAATCTCTGCTAATGTTCACTTAGTTCCTGTTTAGACGATTAGTGGCACATTCCATGTGCTTTGGCACCTGCAAAATAGTTTTTTGTATAGTGTGGTATTTTATGTCAGGTTGGGGTGGGCGAGCAGTGTTGCTGCTTGCCACACATCAGGTGATGTGGAGGAGATGACACACAGAGAGAGTCCAAAACTAACAACACAACAGTGTTTACCTTGAGTTCTGGCAGGAAATCATTATTCAATCTGGTTTGTTTTATCAGGCAATTCCAGGGCCACACAGATGGAGCCAGCTGTATTGACATTTCTAATGATGGTACCAAGCTCTGGACGGGAGGCCTGGACAACACTGTGAGATCCTGGGACTTGAGAGAAGGGCGGCAGCTACAGCAGCATGACTTCACATCCCAGGTGCCTAGTATTCCTTACTGCAAATTTCAGGCACTGACTGGTGTACTGAACAACTTCCATCTTATCTTGGTTATTAACTTCAGAGTGAAGTCAGAGTATTAATGCTAGCAACATTATTAGCACCACATCTGCTTTTATTATTCACATAGGCTTCTGGTATAGTCTCAGGCTGCTTTCAGCCAAAGCATTTACTGTGGAGCAAAGCTGTTATTGTTAATGAAGCATCCATTGGGGTAATCCGACAGCTTTGGAATAAAACGGTATCTTAAAACACTGGACTCTGCTCAGAATGCAGTTTGGCATTTTTGACGGGGATGGGATGGTGAAAGCAAAGGAGGTGGAAATGTCCCAGAACACTGACAAAGCATGTGTGCCATTGCTTCCCATAATGCAAAATTAGCATGCACCCTTCTTATTTAATAAACAAACAGTGCTGCCATTTGGACTCAAATAATGATTTCTTGTTCTAAAAGAGATGCAAAATGACTTGTGATGGCACAGTCAGAAATAAGTCCTATTGAATTTAATGGGTCTTACTCCCAGATAGGTGGTTTATGATTGCAGCCCTAGTTTATTGTCTCTTGTTTCCTTCCTTTCTTGCTAATATTTGCAAGAAAAATAAAGGGTTCTTTCTCTCTCTCTTAAAGATTTTTTCCCTTGGCTACTGCCCCACTGGTGAATGGCTGGCTGTGGGAATGGAGAGCAGTAATGTGGAAGTGCTGCATGTAAATAAGCCAGACAAATACCAGCTTCATCTGCATGAGAGCTGTGTGCTGTCACTCAAGTTTGCTTATTGTGGTAAGTTGGAAGAAGAGCGGCTCAAAGTCACCAGTATTTCTACAAGCCAATCACACCTGAGCTGAAAGTCTTAGGGCAAGGCACCTGAATGCTTTCATTTATTTTGGTTTAACAGCTGGAAAATAAAGGTAACACCCTATTACCAGCTCCCCCAGGAGGTTAGTGAGAGGTAGCTCATGCCTATAAAGTCGCAATACCATCAAAGCAGCTTTCATACGCAGCTGGTGGCCCATAGTTTGCTTAGGTTGTGAGGCTATAGAATGTTGGAAATCAAGAGTTTTGAATGAAGCCCATTGCTTTACTGAGCTAGTTATGCCTTTTTAGTTAAATCATTTATAAAAATCCACAAAGGTGGATTTGTCCTGGATGAGGAGAGCTTGGGGATGCCCTGTGGCTGATTTCAGGCACTCTGTGTTGGTTAACCATGCATCAAATGCTTGTCAGAATGACAGGCCGCTGAATTTAGTAGGCTACTATACTGGTTTTCTGTAAAGTGACTTTGTGGAATCTTTCACAGCCTGCCCCCCGCCCCCACCTGCAAAGCTGTTAACATGGGGAACATTTTAGGCATATGCTAAAAGTGCTTTTAGATACAAGAGAATATGAAAAAAAAAATACGCAAGTCTGTCTGTTAGTGTCAATTATTTGACTGTGTTTTCATTGATGGTCACATTACAGGCAAATGGTTTGTTAGTACTGGAAAAGACAACCTCCTAAATGCCTGGCGAACCCCATATGGTGCAAGCATATTCCAGGTAAGAAGAACAGCATATCAGTGAAAGGGATTTGAACCTCGTGGTGGTGGGTGAGGTGTAAGAACAAAGGTATTATTACCAGTGTCTCACACTTTCACCAGAGAGGTCAGGGAAGTGGACAAGGGTTTATCCTGTTCTGTGCATGTATCTTAACACAAGTGACTTTTTAAACCAGAACTTGGTATGTTCTAGAAAAGAATAAACAAGACACTCATACTGCATACATTTATACTATAACTCTGTTCTTTTTCTTCTAGTCCAAAGAGTCATCTTCTGTACTTAGTTGTGATATCTCCGTGGATGATAAATACATAGTTACCGGCTCTGGAGACAAGAAAGCTACTGTCTATGAAGTTATCTACTGAGAAATTGGTTGGAGACATAACGAGTTGAACTGGGCCAAAACATTCTTAATGTGTAGACATAGAAAGATTTTACCTTTCTTAATTAAAAAAAAGAAACAAGAGGAAGAACTTGATTTCCACAATGTCACACAAAGCTATTCAACATGTATTAAACAGAAGGCAGCCTTTTGGTATCCAGCTCCTGGATCGATGTGAAGCAAGAAGGCAAAATGGATTAATGTAGCATAGTTTTGATGGATTTTAAAAGCAGAGTCTGCTGAAGATTGTTGAAGCCTTTGGGTTGGTTTCCCCCCTCCCCTCTTTATGACCTCATAAAAATCATGCTCATTGCTTGAATATGCGGGATTATGTTTCAGCACTTGCAATTCCACCTGCATTCTTGTCTTGTGTAGAGCAGTGATATCTTGGATAAACTTGTTTCCTGGTTTTGCCTCTTGGGATATGGGTTTTTGTATTTTTTGTTGAAGATCAAACGTTTGTATAAATTGTAAATATATTTGGTTTAATACAGTAAAGGCTTTAGTATCAATAAATGGTCTCTTTTTTTCCTCTCTACCCCAATGCCCCTTAAGTCATTTTTTTAAAAAATCATTTTATGGTTTAAATTTTGTAACAAGCTAGAGTAGAGTTTTTGCAATATTTGATAAGGTCTTTCTAGGGTACATCAAATACTAGTCCTAACAAGAGAAGATCCATTGAAATTCAGAGGCATGACAAATTTGAGTCCATTAATTTCAGCACATCTCCTTTGAGTAAAACTTAGTTGGATACAACACTCTGTGCTGAGCTCTGAGGCTTATTTTACTAAAAGCAGTTTTCTTCAAACAGATTGGATTCAGAATTCACATTTGTACTGCAGAAAACAGAAAAGCAGTAACTTTTACATTCAGAAAATAATCTCATTTTAAATTTTGAGGAATTGTTTATTCAAAATGTTTGTAAGTGAATGTTTAAGGATTGAAATGCTATGGTAAGCAAGCTTGTGGTTCATATCCCATGGCAGTTTGCTACTTTGCAGCAAACCCCCCCCCCCAAAAAAAAGAACCCCGAGGCAACCCCTTCTGGGCCATTCCATTGCTTTCAAGGAAAGAAACAGAGTCAAGGACTTAGGGAAGAATTACATTATTTTCCAAGTGCAGGTTGTCTGCTTTTATGAAAGTGGTACAGGTTTGCAGTCTTAGGAAGTGAAGGAATTCTTTATGCTTTTGAAGGTTAGCTTCATTGGGCATTTGCCTATTGGTTTGCTTGCTGGTGCGTTGGCCAGCTTCTCGACATTGATGCAAAACCTGGAAGCCAAATCAACACAGCATTGGCTTAACTACAGACACAGCTTCCCATTTGGAAACAGATTTCCTTTCTTGCATCTAGTGCCTGAAGAGACATTAGTTTTCTTTTCAATTTATATGCTCATTCTACCAAATCTATTTTATAGCAGTATGGAATGGTAGTAGCCCTAATATATATAACTCTGATTTCAGAATGTAAAATGTTAACTATTCTCAATAGCCTCATTTGATGGCCTTTAAAATTAGTATTGTTTTCTACCTATCGACACATATCAGATATGAACATGCGTGGATGAGCAGGTATGTAGCATTTGGTTCAGGGGTATAAGGCTCCAACATTATGCTTTTTAACCATTCAAAGCCCTGTCGTGTATCATATCAAGAGTACGGTATTTCTAATGGCTTAATCCATTTGGATCATCTTTCTCCCATCACCCTAATGTTCTTGGACTTCATGGTTTCTTCGCTTTTCAGAAAGTTTTGCAAACCAAGGTGCTTAAAGGCTTAGAAAAGAGTCATTGGTGTGTGTTTTGTAAGTGTGATGTCTCTGGCTCTCAGGATAAATAAAGCAGGAATGTGCATATATACGGAACCCTATTTTTTCCAGAAATTGGGAAAGGATATGGTTGCTGGTGAGTGCTTAGGCAGATTAAGTGAATATATAGAGTGTCCAATTTGCATAATTCATAATTGTTGCAGAATTTGGGTTTCTTGTGGCTTTACAAATTGTCACAGAATTCCAGGTGTTCTTACTCTTATCTTTCAGCAGCACTTTATTTTGATGGCTTGGTCCAGAAAGATACCGTTATGAGGCTTAGCATAATATGCAATGAATTGGCTATCCTTTTTAAAAAAAAAATCTTCCGTCTATCACATTCTCAGATGAGTTTGTGTACATGCTGTCTGACCCTCCTGAAGTAGATTCACAGCAACCACTAATAGTTGACACCAGGAGGCTGATTCTCCTCTGTAATTTTCAGTTTAAGGCTAAAACTTTCCCCATTTTCCTTGTAGTGTATAGACTGCTGGTAGTGTTATGCTTTTTTTGCATCACGTAGATAAACACTAGTTACCTAGCTGTTTCCAGGTACAATTTACAGTACTGGTCTTGACCTATAAAACCCTCGGTGGCTTGAGACCAGAGTATACCAAGAATTTCCTTTACCTCTACAAAGTTGCCCAGACACCATGATCCACTTTACACAGTTCTCCACTGTCTGATATTTGGCAGGTGACACAAGAGATTGGAATTTAGAGCAGTCTCCTTTGAGAGGTCTGCCTGGATTCTCACCTTTCAGAGGACAGGGAAGGCTGTTAGATTTCAGTGAGCTTTTAAAAAGGTGCTGTTTTTAATCGGTGGCTGTTTCTGACTTGAGTAGCTTTTGGTTTTTATTGCTGAGGTGTTTATTGCTTTATTTGTATCTTTTTATTGATTGTTAGCTGCCTTGATGAGGTGTCATAAAAACCTAGGGTAGAAATACTGTAAATAAATAAAATAATGGCCATGAAACAGAGATGCACACATAGCACAGTGACCTGTTACTTTAATCATGTTTTGTTAAATGTTGGTGTACCTGGGTGGCACCAGAATCTCCATTAGCACCAGCCACCTGTTAGGTGGGAATGGGGAAGCTCCAGTTGTGGGGCTGAAAGCATCCATACCCTGCCTGGGCCTGCTTTTCACCATCCTCTTGCCATTTTACCAGGCAGGAATGCATCTTTCAACTGTGATATCATACCTCCTACTAGCCTGGATGGAGAGGTGTATATTTCTGACCATCCCCATCATTGCTAAGTGGCCCCTGAAAGGTTACCATGAGTGAATGCAGCCTTTAGGCTGATAAATCAGGTCCTCCCTTAAAGAGGGCACGTATTGCAGTGAGACCTGGAGAACCGACACCCTGTGTTGCGGGTGGGTACAACTGGTCAGCCACAAGACCTGATTGGTAGGTCCCTCGTAGCTGGGTGCAATCTGGCCAGTGGGACGCAGTCCAAACAGATCAAAGGACCTATATAAGCCCACACACATGACACCAGAGCTTCATCATTCGGAACACCCGCCCACCTCTCCCTACTTTTAGGACTTTGCACTTGACCTTGCTATGCTGTTGTGTGTCGTCTGTCGTTGAGACAGGGGCATGGCAGGAATTTTCCCACTTTGCTGATTGGCTGTTGCCATTTGGGTTTTGCCTGCCGCATAGCAAATCGTCACAACTTGTAAGGTTGTAGATAGGCTCTGGTTCAGGTGATAGGGATGGGAGAACGGTCTCGCCATCCCTATGCGAAGGGTATTCCATTAAAGGAATCCAGGGACTTGATGGTTTGGTCAACCCCTGCAAGGGGATTGTGCCCGTGCCGGAGTCCAGGGGGACATTTGGATGGCGGAGGTAGCCCGTTCCCAGCTTTCTGCTTATCCAGGTGTTCACCCTTGGCTGACCTATGCTGGTGCCCTGGGTCAGCGCTACCTGCATGGCAGGAAGCTAGTCGAACCAGAGCCTATGCAACCAGTCACTTTCTGTAATCAATAAAGTTGTGGCCTAAATTCTGCCAAAAACCAAAACCAAAATTCGAGTCAAATGTGAATTTATTTATGGGGGTGGTTTCTGGGTCTGAACACACAAATGTTCCCTACCCCTGTATTAGGGCAACTGTTTTTAATATGTGTCCTCTCTTCCTATGACTGATGTGGATTATCAAATGACAGTTATGCACACATGAAGTGGGTGCAGCTCTGGGTTATGCTTATGGTATTCCAACATGGAGAGGTATCCCATCCCAATTCCAAAGAAATTGGGGGGGATAGAAATAGTAAGCTGTTATCAACCTTCCTAAGTAAGGGGTGTGATCAACTTTATCTCATTTAAAAAACAACTGAGAATGTACTATGGCTGAAGATAATAGATTGTTTCACAACTTAATTACTGAATTGATTGTGTCTGAGCTTTCAATGTGCTCCCAAGGCCAGTTTACACGAGATGGATTGCCTACTTTGAACTCTGTCTTGTACAGAAAACTCTGTGATCACAGGCATGTTCATTTTGCTGTATGTGAGCTTGATCTTATAGGAAGCAGGCCTTCTAGACATAGAGGCTGAAGATGGTAGCTTTGCAACGGGAAGTAGTAAGCCCTTGTACTCCTTCAAGGATTGTGCTTAATGACAAGAAAAAAAATTAGCAAGCAGTCTGAGAAGGTCACAGTGGGAAGTTAACCCATAACATGGAAAACTACAAAATCACTTGTTACATCCCAGGGAGTGGGCTTAATTTGTTTAAAATCAAATCCATCTGTTCATTTCACACGCTTTGTTCCACTTCCTTGCAGCAATCCACAGCGGAGTACTCTGTTACTTTAAAAATTGGCTGCAATTATGATAAGCTAATAACTCTTATTTTTTGGTTAACTGCATCAAGATATTTTGGATAACTTCCAAGCTTCCCCTTAATTTTTCTGAATTATCCAATTTATCTATTGGCCCAAGTATTCACTGCAAAGCTAGGTTTAAAATTAATGTACTATTTTAATATTTATAAATTCTATATTAGTGCTGTCATTCAATTACTTGCTCCTAATGAATCAGCCATGTATTTCTGCTTAATATGACAGTAACCTTAATGTCAAATTAGTATTTGCAAATGTACTGCATGTATTATTGAAGAAATTGCACATTAAGATTTTACTTGTCCATTTCAAATGCATATTTCTCTCTGTCACTTGCTTCAATTGAAGAAAAGTTAGGCACTGCCAATGCACTGTCTGTGTAATCAGAAGAGATGTTAATCAGTTGCCCTGATTCCAAACTTCCCCTGCTTCCCGAACTGAAAAGGCTTCCACTTGCAGACAGCTTCATGCATATATAGCAAGGAATAGATAATGACTGTTCCTCTCCCACTGAGATAAATGGAGAAGCCTGCTACACAGGGGGTCCATGTATACCAGGGGTGGCTAACCTGTGGCCCCACAAATGTAACTCCTGCACCACTGGCCATGCCATCATGAACTGATAGGACAACATCTGGAGGGCCATTGATTGCCCATCTCTGATCGACACAGTGAAGAGCACTCAAGGCTCTGGGTCATAATGGTGTCTTGAGTCTACTCATGCATTGAAATAATGTATTGGAGGATTGTACTGTTTAGTCCTGGACGACTGCTACCATGCTGGTCACCCACCCACCCAACTGCAGATTCTGTTGCCATGTAAAAGGATGCAATGCACATACAGAAACAGGCACATAGAACTCCATGCAAGGGGGGAGCTTGATGGATCAGTTACTCATGATCTACATAGAAAGCTTACAATCTTTGGGGACTTCCAGTTTATTAAAAAGAAGATTAGTGTTGGCAGGACATCATAATGGTATATAAAAAATATGTATGGCAGGCACAGGCAAACTCGGCCCTCCAGATATTTTGAGACTACAACTCCCATCATCCCTAGCTAACAGGACCAGTGGTCAGGGATGATGGGAGCTGTAGTCCCAAAATGTCTTGAGAGCAGAGTTTGCCTATACCTGATGTGTGGTATGGAGAAAGTGGATAGAAATATTTTTCTCCCTCTCGAATAATATTAGAACCCAAAGTTCTCCAACGAAGCTATACACTGGAAGGTTCAGGACAAACAAAAGGAATCATATAGTTAGACTATAGGATTCACTGCACAAGATGTAGTAATAGTGACAAACTAGGGTGACTTTAAAGGGGGTCTAGACAAATTCATAAAAGATAAGACTATCAATGGCTGCTACCAATTATAACCCTGTACTTTGCCCAGTTTCAGTCTGTTGGTCCTCATCCAGCCCACTACTGCATCTAGGCACTGGTTCAGCTTGGTTCACCTTTCCTGACTCAAATTTGATGGAGGAACAGAGCTGGGTATCCAGCGTACTACTAACACTGCGCCCCCAAGCCTCCTGATGGCTGCTCCTAGTGGCTTCATATAGATGTGAAACAGCACTGGGTGTAAAATAGGGCCATGGTGTAGAGACACAGTACCCAGATGACAGCAGTGATGCAAGAAGAAGCTGAACTACCACAGAACAGCACCTCCAGCCCCCAATTCACAGACTGGCCAGGATTAAAAGCTGCTGAGAGATCTAGTAGGAGAAACAAGGTTGTAGTCCACATCTCTCTTCCCATAGAAGATCATTCCTCAGGAAAAAGAGGGCCACAATTTTGTGTCAATACCAGTCCTGAATCTAGATTGAAGATAGTAAACTTCCTCCAAAAGCACCTCTGAGCAGCACCTTACCCCTCCCCCCAGTGGACTATTGGTGACACTGAAGTAGTTGTCAAGTGCCTCAGGGTCCTGGGAGAGGGGTTAGTTTTTTGCAGGAGTGGACACACTAGGACCACTTTCAAGACCATGGGAACTGTCTCCTCTCACAAGGATGCATTAATCACCCCTTGGATCCATGTGGCCAGCTCCTCCCAACCTGCACAAACAGACCAGAATGCACAAAGGACAAATTGACTTCTCGCTTGTGGAATGGAGTAGTTGACATGGCTCTGTAGCACCCTGAAATGTTGGGTGAACATGGGAGGGTGGTCATGTGTCCTGCTCTGTAGTCTTTCCTTCAAAGGATTCTTCTTAGAAACCACAACAATGAAGATTACATTGATGCAGTATATATATATCTATCTATCTAGTTATTGGATGGCAAGTGCCAGAACCTGCTGATTCAAAGATTTTAAACTGCAGGTGAATCTAACTGAAAATGGGCCCAGGTGTGCATTTCCATTCTCCATGATCATTTCAATTCAAATCATTTTCCAAGTCAGGATTTTTAGAAGCTGTATTCCTGCTGCAGCTGTGTGCGCTCTCTCTCCTCATGTTGTGTGTGAACAGTTACATTGAGAATGGTAATTATATATTTCGTCTTATTGGTGTTTGAGTGCAAGTAACTAACTTTCTTCCATCCTTTGAAAGAGCAGCACTTCATTAAAAATACTAAATATGAAACTGTATATTAAGTGCCGTGTGGTTTTAAATCCAAGAATTGGAATGAAAGGCTGTTTTGACACTTTCATGGTAACTTTACATTTTTCATTAGTGAAGTAATTAAGCTCTTTAAGATTGAATTTATGGCATGTTTTTATATTTTCTCCCCCACTGGGAAACATTTTACTTCATTGGAAATTCTCATTTTACCTTGTTTGCCCTTGTTTGAAGATGATGGAGAGGGATCTTCATAGTTCTATTAACTTTTACCATACTTGTTTCGTTTTTGTGGGGTGGGGAGGGAAGCTAACTTTAAAGTTAAAGGTTTTCTCATATTTAAAAGGTGCATAGAGTTGCTATTTTAAATTCATGTCATGAATTGCCCAGTAATTCACCCCATAAGAACAGTTTGGTGATGCAGTCTCTTTATTTTGGCATTGCCAAGGTGGGCCCCCCTAGGGAGAGAAGGAAGTCAAGGACAACTTCCCATTGTTTTCTTGGCATACGTGGACATGAAGGACCTCATAACTGACTTCGGTTTCTTACCTTGAATTTAGGGTCTTTATTCCTTAGTCATAGTTTAGTCCAGAGCTTTCCAAACTTTTCACGTTGGTGACACACCTGCATCATTTCACGACACAGTAAATTAGTTTTACTAGTAAACCAGAGATTAAACTACCCCCTTTCCAACCCTGGGAGGAGTGTTCGTGCGACACACTACACTGCAACCGACACACTAATGTGTCACGACACACAGTTTGGAAAGCTTTGGTTTAGTCCTATGGTATATAGGTGGAGTTGCCAATGTGCCCCCATAGGGCTGCCATGGTTCCTGCCAAGTGATTTGCTCACACTTGTAGCAGTATTTAAATGACCTCCCTGTATTTCTCCTCTGGCTGGCTGCAGTTCCTTGTTAGGCCCTTGGCACAGCCAGCCACTTCCTTTCCAGTTGGATGGCAGCGGTGGCTGAGCTCTGTTTGGGTGTGTTTGGCTTGAAGGGGGGGAAATAGGGAATGTGAAATGAGGAAAGGCAGAAAACGGGGTGGATGGGCGGGCAGGCAGGGAGAACACAAGAGGTGCAAAGCAAGAAAAGAGGAAGGCAGGACCATGGGGAGAGAGCAGATAGAACAATGAGAGGGAGAAGGTTGTGGGAGAGAAAGGGGCAGAATGGTGCTTGCTGGTGAAGACACAGTTGCAGTGTATGCAAGAGAGTCATGAAAGAGAGAGGGAGATGGGGGCAGCAAGCTCATTTAAAGTTGATTTAGGGAAATTAATTCACTTGCCTTCTGGGTGTTCTGTTCGTCAGAAATGTGACTGTATATGAATGTTCTTGTCTTCCAGGGTTCATTTGTACATTATCTGGGGCACATTTTACCTTCTTTGAAATGGGTACACAGAACTCTGAAGCAGGAAGCTTTGGAATCATAGGTGTTCCTTTTTTGTATTCTGCTCTGTTCTTGTTGCTTGTGACTAACTTGCCCCCAACAGCCATTTTGTGACCAGCTACAGCCCTATGGCAACCATGTTGTGTTGCTTTCCGAAATAGTTTTTTTGAATTTCCCACTAAAAAATGAAATAAAATGAGGTACTCGGAAAGTTAACTGCATACTGTGCTCTCCCACAATCATGCATACCCAGACTTATTTAATGGGTATGTGTTTGTGCAGTGAGTCTTTTGGAATTATGGCATTTCCCATTAAACTTCAGGAAAATTAATTTCTCCTAGGGTTGCAAATCCTCTGGGATGACATGGGCTGCCTCCTCTGAAAACAGATTTGAAAGGAAAACATGACTGTGATATCCAGATGCAAGTCTATGCATTTTCCTGTTTTGAATCTGAACGATGTCTAGAAAGCTATTTGAAAGGCAGTTAAACCACTAATCGTATACAATCTATTTTGTAACGGGGGGTGATATGTGGCGATAGCAAATTCAGATGGAAGAAGAATATGAAATTCAGATAGCAGCTTGAATGATTTGGTGTTAGCATGGGGCCCAATAACACTACAAAGCTATAAACTCTGTCGATCTAGATTGCCCAGTTAGGTGGCAGAGATGCAATTTGTCTTTTCTGAAGCCTCCTGCTGCTTGCTAGCTCCATCTCCTGTCACAGCCTATTAGCTCCCCGAGAAAATTGGTGGGAAATTGCCTGCAGATTGTAGGAAATTGCATCTCCAGGCCCTGGAAAAAATGTAGGATAGCACAACACTGACCCTCCCAGAGCAGCTATTAATACAGCAAAAGCTGACCTTTGGCTTGGTGTGAAACGGCTTTGCTATTTACTGAATAAAGGCTGTATTATGTGCGGTTGCAGGAAGGTACAAATTATTAGCTAGGCTGGTAGCCACCCTCCTTTGGAAAGCTTTTAAGTGTTAGAGATAGAGACTGCCTCACATCTTGGAAATGGCAGAGAACAGTTGTTTGGGGACTTGAGCATAAAACTTCTTGAAAGGATAGTCGGAAGTATCCTTGTGCTTTTATTACATTTTTTTAAAAAAAGTTTGTAAACAGCTTGGCATCATCATAGCCAAGAGACTGCTGTCCCTTCTCTGTTCTTCTTTTTCTGTCGTGATCTGTACTGCATGAAGTGAAAGCATCTGTTTCTGAATGATCAGGATGGTGTTGGCTGATCAATAGAATGAGAAGAACCAAAACTGAATTCAAAGAGCCAATTTTGGGTCGGTTTCTTTTCTATTTTTTACATAGAAAGTAAAGATGGGGAGAATGAATGCTTATCTCAGCAGTTCCCCACTAGACACAAAAGTAGTGTGGTTAAACTGTATATTGGTCTCTGGCATTTAGTCTATAACCATCTTAACTTAGGTGAGTTGTGAAGTATACTGCATCATCTCTGAATAAGAGGTCAGCATTTTCAGGGGGACATAGTGAACACAAGACCATCTTAACAAAGAAGTGAAAATAAACTAGTAAATGTAACCCACATTTTTTTGCCAAGAACCATGCATAAACCAGTGTTCTGATAAGTAGACTGCCTTAGCACAGCCTCAAATGCCTAAATGGGAGGGTTACAAGAGTCATTTAAAATGGTGTGCGCCATGGAACTGAGCGATTCCAAAATCACCTGTCTATTTGAAATCTTACTTTTCAGAGACAGAACTGTTATCAGTCTGCTGTCACAATTTCACATGAGACATAACTAATCACTAGCTTATTTGTCCTATTAACAATGGTACATCACGCAGATTAATGGCGCATGTGACTGTGGGAAGGGAAGAGAATAGTTGAAATGGGTATATCCTCAATAATATTTGTAGAGCTACTGAGCAGAGAAGGACATCCGCATAGAAGCATCAACTGCTTTATTATATTTTTTTTTATATAATCTTTATTAATTTTCCAAAAAAGATTACATTAAGAATCAAAGCTCAGGAACATAGAAACATACATCCAAAAAAAAAAAAGAAAAAAAGGAAAAAGAAAAAGAGGTTCACCTCTTTACACTTATTTTCAGTAACTTCTTTTCAGGACTTCCCCACGTCTCCTCCTATTGTTTCCCAACTCCAGTTTATTTATTCTAGCAAGTTTTTCCCCTAAACATCCTGTACCTTATTTTATTAAAATTACTTAACCCTAGTTTGATTAAATTCATTTTAATTATAAAATTATACTTTAATTCATTTGTTGTGCTAGCATTTTATTAACGTATACCCCTTAATCCTCTGTATAAGAGTAAAAGAACAGAAAAAAGATATAAGCATGTTTCTAAAAAAGAAAAGAAAATACCTTTCCTAAAATTGCCACCCTTTCCCCCCCACGGATTCCCCATTCTTATAAAATATTCTTTATTCTATAAAAATTAAAAGGTAGAAAACAAAAAAAAAACTTCAACCCCCTTCGGACTGTTAAGTCCCACCCTTCTCCCCCGGCTTCAATCCTTAATCAAAGTACATTTAGTCCATCTTTCTAGCCTGGTGATCTCACGTCCGAGGCGCGCAAGTCTCTCACAGTTCCTTTCAGCCGATTCCTTCGAAAGTCTCTCATGCTTAACTCCCAGGATCGAAGACTTATTTTCTCAATGTTGGCGATGATTCTTTCAGTTAAACCTGTTTGCTTGTGTCCCATATTCCAACACTGTTTCATAAATCTATATGTCCCAAATAGTCCTGTTTTCACCTTAGTCAGTTTAGATTTCTTCTTAGCAGATCTTGGTCTCTCCTCTCCTTTATGTGGTGTCTCAGCCTTCCCTTCCTTCAGCTCCTTTTGCTTGGCAGGTGTCTTTTCCTCCTCAATCTTGGGTTCTTTCCCTTGTCCAGCTGCCTGTGTTTCAAACGATGAGTCCCTTTCCAAATCAGTTAGTGTATTTTCAGATAGCTTCGGGTCTGGTGGGCTCGTAGACAAAACAAGGCCTTTCTCATTCCTCTGTATCAAATTTCCCACAAGAGAGATCAGCTCTTTCAAACCAGCACGTATTTCCTGTATTCCTTGTTTTAGTTCCATTCTTGCAATGTCCAAGAGTCCCCTCTAGAGGGATTCTGGTTTTAATGATCTTTCCCTCTCCGATCCAAAAGTCAGACTTGTTTGTGTCGATCTTTCCTTATTTGTAATAATTTGTAGCAATTTAATCGGTTAAAGTTTCAATTTTCAGTTCTTTCAACTTTGACAGCTAATTTGACAGCTGTCAAAAGTATCTATGTCTCAGCAGGCTCTTAGCTCGGATTGCTCCCGGGCTTGAGTAGGGTGATACTTAATTTCAAACAAAATAATCTCTTGTCCTCCAGCACCTTAGCTTAGGTCTTTTAAATCCGTGAGGTCTGTATTTTTTATCCAATCTCACAAGTTTTCCCGCAACTTTAGTTGTCAAATCCTTGCTTGCACTGTTAACAATATGGAGGAGGCGGACTTCCCTTTTTTTTCATCTCCTCCGTTCGTACCAAATCCAATCCGAAAAATTTATAATCCAATTTTCAAATTACTCACGGGTTGTTGCTCTTAGTTTTGAGTCCAAATTTAGCAGGAAGAAGTTAGCGCTGGCTGAAGAATGGCATGCGGCTTCGCTCGGCAGGGGTAGCAGAAGACTCACAGCACCACGCCGCTCCCAGGCACCCGATCCTTAGCCTTTAAAAAGGCTCTCTCACAGGTCGGGGGGGCGCTTACGATGCCCGCCGAGTCACCATGTCCACGTACCCCGTGTACGTGGTTTGTGAGGGTCCCCGTGTCGCCGGCACGGTAAGACCCGATCCCCTGCTGAGCCGATTCCCTCCGGAGCTCGGAGGGAATCCGCCATTAGACAGACGCGCCAACCCGGAAGTGCATCAACTGCTTTAAAACAGAAATTCCAAAGCAAAGATTAACAGAAGCCCTCTCTGGTCAGTAGTTTGGTACCCAAGGGTATTGGACACATGACTTGGCTTTCAAAAATGCCCCACACCTACCTCCTAGATGCTGACATATGATTGGTGCGAGTCTGAAGGGTTGGGTTTGTGTGTACAGGCTCCCTTCAGACAACTGATGATCATACATGGCCTGGGAGGGCTTGGCCAGCATGTGTGTCTGTGTCTAGGAGGCCAGCAGGACACCTTCTTGGAAGCCCAATTGTTCCTACATTCAATACCTATGAGTTTCAAACAATTGAACCAGGGGTAGTCTCACAGGGGAATTTTATACATTTCTACTTGGCAGTAAGTCCCATTTAGTTTCAGTGGGTTTTATTTCCTGAAAGTGGGTGCACGATTGCAGGGTAAAAAACAGGTTTGTTGTCTGTTTACCATTGTTTCTTAACCCAAAGCTGTGTAGATAAGTGTGAAGGAATGAAACTGCTCCAGCTATTTTGTGTTTTGCTTTGAAGATGTAAAATTGTAGCTTTCTGTCTTAAAGGCTCTTCTGAGGAGGGTTAAATGTTCAACCTAGGAAACTGACACCTAATGGGGGGAAATGAACTTTAAAACACAAAATGGGTTAAGGGAGAGAAAGAAATTATGGGAAAGAGTGAACCCAGACATAGCTGTATTGTCCTTCTGGGTGGCCAAGAGTTGGGGAACAGAAATAGAAATAATTACCTAAGTAAAGCTGGGCAATAAGGGACGTGGGTGGCGCTGTGGGTAAAACCTCAGTGCCTAGGACTTGCCGATCGTATGGTCGGCGGTTCGAATCCCCGCAGCGGGGTGAGCTCCCGTCGTTCGGTCCCAGCTCCTGCCCACCTAGCAGTTCGAAAGCACCCTTAAGTGCAAGTAGATAAATAGGTACCGCTTTATAGCAGGAAGGTAAATGGCGTTTCTGTGTGCTGCGCTGGTGCTGGCTCGCCAGAGCAGCTTCGTCATGCTGGCCACATGACCCGGAAGTGTCTCCAGACAGCGCTGGCCCCTGGCCTCTTAAGCGAGATGGGCGCGCAACCCCAGAGTCGGTCACGACTGGCCGTACGGGCAGGGGTACCTTTACCTTTACCTAAAGCTGGGCAATAGAGTTGGTTAGAATTGAAATTTTTGCTCTTAAGGAACGAAGAATGAGCTGAAATCAGAAGAGAAGCCATGATGGAGAGAGCTGCAGTGGTCCCAGAATACAGAAGCTAAACCAAAAGGTCTGGAAACTGCTTTATTGGTAAATATTTGCTTGGGTGGGGAAACTGTGTAGACTAGCTTTAGATAGAAGTGCTTCCCTGTGTTATTTTCATTTGCACTTAAGGTCAACTGTTACAACTGTTTTACAATGAGATCACCCCTTTATTAGAAATATATTCACAATAATTTAGGGCCTTTCAAAAAACTGGATAGGTTTTTGCTTTGCTTTACATGAAGCCCCTTAGTCTAACTGCTCTTCTACAGGACTCCAGTACAAAGAGTAAGCTGGATCAGAAAGCAAAACCCATAAAGGGCTGCTTTGAGTAGAAGCAGCCAGAAAATAAAGATAGCCACATGGTGGCTGCAGGAAAGACCAGAGAAAGGTGGAGAAGGCTTTGTTAGTTTGTTTACTCACCTTTCCCCACTTTCATGGTGCAGGTTACAGCCCTGGCTGCCTCTAATGGGCTGAGAATCTGTGGGGCAAGAGCTTGTGGAAGGAGTCTACTTAACCCTTTTCCTCTGGTCTTTTTCCAGCTGAAAATAATCCCCTCCCCAAATAGCTTTTTCACATTTGCTATGGAAATAAAACAGCTGTGCTGTTCTTCCACACAAGACTTCCACCCCACCCAGGCTCTCTCTCTCTGTGTGTTTTAAACAAATCATGGAAAAATCTAGCATGTGTTTGAGCCTTAGAAGTTCTGCTCGGAATAGACCCACTGAAATTAATGGACTCGAGTTAGTCATTTCTGTTTATTTCAATGGGTCCACTCAGACTATGCATCATGCTGCATATAATACTTTGTCTGTAAATCATAATCTTTTGAATTGATGCAGAGTAGATACCACTTGATCTGGAAATGACTGAGTCACTACTGTATATTACAGGAATACTACTAGGCTAGTTTTAAATTTTTTTCAGCACAGAATATTCTATTAAACTATATACCTGCAGTATGGAAATGATCAATGGGACAACGAAAATGGATTTTACGTGCCCTAATGGTGGCCAAGAGACTAATATTGATGAACTGGAAAAATAAAGATATGATACCCTTTAATCAATGGCTTGGCGATATGACGTCACTCGCAACCTATGAACGGACTGCTTACAGGTGCAGACTCTGTACGGATAAATACGATAATATTGGGAAGGACTTAATACAAAATGTAGAAGACTATTAACATTTACATAAGTATTAGGATAATAACACTATACCAATTTATATATGATTGTATGGGAATATCATATATTGCATTTTTGCATATTCTTTTTTATATTTATCTTTGTTGTTCTTTTTTCTTCCTTACTTTTCCTTCTTTTTTCTGTATTGCTTTATTTCTTTTAGTTGACATCACTTCAATAAAATATAAATAACATAAAAGGAATACTTCTAGGCTGCTATGATAGTTACCATGTGGGCCAATTAACAACCATGAGTCAAAATTCAAATATGTGATATTAGCCACCCTAGTAGGATTAATCATATTTCCCTCCCTAGAAATGTGTCAGATTCCTCATTTCCATTTCGGAATGGAAATGTGAACATTCCCTTGGTTTTCCTCCCAAGAAATTCTCCCCAGCCCCAAATGGCTAATTATGAGGAGATGGTTGTTATGGCTATGACTGCCGAGCATGGTCAGTGTTCACTGTCAATAGGCCCTTCTCTGTTTGACTTTACAAAACACGTGGTCAGGATGTTTTTGTGTTCTGTACACCGTTTTTGAATGCTTGCTCTATCTCAGTGGGTTTCCAGATGAGGAAACCAGATGTCTCTGTTTCTCCTAGCTTTTCAGATTATTCCACTGGTGGTGGTGAGCAATCTATAGAACAGAATATCATTTCTTCCCCTCACATGAAACCATACACTGTAATGAGAGAACAACATTGCTGCTTCAAGAAAACAAATGCATTATCTAGGCCTTCCTCAAATCCACTATTACTGTAACACACTGACAAATATTTGAAGTTGTCTCTCCTCTAGAATAGTACCATTTGCTCCTTAGTGCTGTTTTTATAAATAGCCAAGGAACTGAAGGCAGCTTACTGTGAGCTGCTACCAGCTATAGCCATGATGTTTGGCTGAGTAGGGACACTTCGGCATAGTGATTTTGAGAGATGCTGGCAAAATTCTCCTGAACCAGACTCAGAAACTGACTTTGGAAGCTCTGTGTCAAGGCTGGGGTACCTTTTTCAGCTTGAGGGCTACATTCCACCCCAGACCACCTTTTGTGGGGCTGCATCCCAGTGGTGGGTGAGGCCAGACACCTCTCCCTTCCTCAAGGCAAGCAAGAGTATTATCACAGTTGGAGGCATTGCAGTCAGATGGGCAGAGTCCTGTGGACCAGATAGTGATGCTCACAGGGCTGCATTCTTGGACTTGAGGTTCCTTATCTCTGCTCTGAGACAAAAAGTCTAAAAGCCTGCCCTGAACACGAGCCAAGCTTTTATGTCCCCCAAGTTCTCCACTTGGGATGAAAATCTTCACTGGGGAATTTCCTATTTTCCCTTGCTGGTTACTGCATCTTTGCCTTCTCCCCTCAGATAGCAGCTCATAGAAAACATGCCCACCAAAAAGAGTGAGAGAAATGCTGTAAGCGTAAAAAGGTAAAGGTAAAGGGGCCCGTGACAATTAAGTCCAGTCACGAATGACTCTGGGGTTGGGGCGCTCATCTTGCTTTAAAGGCCAAGGGAACCGGCGTTTGTCTGCTTCCGCAAACAGTTTGTTCCAGGTCATGTGGCCAGCATGACTAAGCCGCTTCTGGTGAAACCAGAGCAGTGCACAGAAACGCTGTTTACCTTCCCGCCGGAGCGGTACCTATTTATCTACTTGCTCTGTGTGCTTTCGAACTGCTAGGTTGGCAGGAGCAGGGACCGAGCAACGGGAGCTCACCCTGTTGCGGGGATTTGAACCGCCTACCTTCCAATCGGCAAGTCCTAGGCTTTGTGGTTTAGACCACAGTTGCACCTGTGTCCCACTGTAAGTGTACAGAACCCAAAAAAGGAAAAAAAGGAAACATGCCCACCTTTCCTTTCTCTTTGAATTACTCCCAGGCCTCCATCTTTTAATGCATTTCCCCCCTTTCAATGCTTTGTGCAGTTCCGTGGCTGTATCCCAAAATACTTGAAGCAATATGCTGAGGAGAAGAAATGGAAATGGATTAATACTAAAATCCACATTCTAGGATTGTGAAAAAACACAAGTTTTAACTTCTGCAAACTGCATGTGTGTACATGTGTACACACCCATACAGACACCTGTGGATGAGGAAAGGGGAAGAGGTTATAGGGGAAGGTTTAAGTGAGTTCCCAGCTAAAAAGCAAAGTAAGACTTTGCAAAGAGGGTGTGAATCCATTTGGCCTTTGTGGCCATGGCTTGCATTGGCTGTCACAGATGCATTATTGCGATGGGGATTTGGGGCCCTATCTTTGCATTGTGAATATTTGAATGTTAGAAAAGTGTCCACCTCCCTCTCCTGTGAAGAAAATAGTGACCCGCTATTTTATTTCTGCAGTGTGCTACAGTCTGTGTTTATAACAAGTGTTTCACACTGTGCTACTACTTTAAAGTCCTGAGCTTGATCCATAGCAATTTCCCACATTTTTGGTGCAAAGCCTTGACAAGATGCCTCAAGCAAGACATTCAATCAAAAATAAAACATGCCAGTTATTGACTGTGTCTCCAGCTCCTTGGGGTGGGGGGTGGGGGGTGGGGGGTGGGGGGTGGGGGGTGGGGAGCTTACTGCTACACTAGTCTGAAGAAACCCATGTTATCAAAACCAAAATGAAAGAAAGCAGAAATTAAAGATAGGAGCTTTGTCTGGGTGTCCCACAGCAAGAGAGAGAAAGAGATAGAACCTTTCACTCTTCCTACAGAGATTCTTTTTCTTATGCCATAAACACTCAGGCAATGATCTAGAGACTCTTCCGACTGTGGAAACAGGGTGCTATGTATGACGCAGTGCTTTGCCTCCTATGACCACATCCAAACAATCTAGTCCACCTGTAGAAGGCATGGGCATGGATCTCCATGGAGTGCTTTTCTTCTACTTTGCAGCCTGGGACCCTTCAACAATGGAAATATAATCTTATAGCCATTCTCTTACCTCTGAGTGTATTGGGTGAAAATGTCATGTCCCCGCCTATACAAAATGTTCTGGGCTGTGTTTATTTGTGTCACACCTTGGCCAGTGACCTTGGAACTATTGTAGATCCAAAAAAAAAGTTTTTTTCCTCATGGCCAGACAAGATGTGATAGGACACCTACATGTACTTTGTGCACTTTATCTGTTCCATTTGCAAACAAATCAGAGAAGGACATATATTCTTTACCCACCCCAGAAAAGGAGCATGCAGGGAGGAGAGTTAAAACCCTTCCTCTTGCCCTTTGAGCTTACCTTGCTCTCCTCCATTGCTTTGGGAGTTCCACACTCTCACCTGGTTCTGAGACTGGAAAAGCTGGGTAGAGGTAAATTTGCTAAAAGCAATGAGTGCTGTAAGGTCAGTAGGAGTACAACTGATTATTCTTGTCAAGCTCTTGATGAAGTAGACAAGGGTAACCATTGTGGTGCCTTCCAGATCTTGCTGGATTACAGCCCATGTCAGCCCTGGCCATGTTGACTGGGGCAAATGGTGTTCAACAACACCTGGAGGGCACCATGTTGGCTACTCCTGGAGCAGATACAAGAATAAAATGCACCAGCCTGGCATGTCGTATCTGTGCCTGCATAATGCTAAGCCATGGTTTATTAAACTGTGGCTTAGTGTTTATTAACTATGGTTAAAGGTTGCTCATTAACCAAGGTTCCCAGCCATTTTTAAAAACTTTATTTAATGTTAACCACAGTTCAGCATTACAGGTGGACCTGGGCCTTCTCTTTAACTATGGTTAAGGAGCTGCCACCATCCAAAAGCTCTAGACCTGTGAAAGAAGAGTGGCTGAAAAGTCAAGCCACGATCAAGACTCAGTCACTTACTAGTTGTTTTAACTATTCTGTAATATCACAAACCAAGGTTTATGTGATCATCTGCCAAACACATCTTCTTTAACTATGATTAACTGTAGTTAATGTTAACCCTGGTTTAGCATTATGAGTGAACCAGACCCTGGTTTGGACCTATGAGCTGTGAATGTCATATGCTAGAGCAAATGTTCCTGCTATTCTTTTCCTAATCACTGAGGAACATTTTGCACACCTTAAATGTTTTAAGTGTTACAACTGTGTCATATTCATCAAACAGCGAAAAAGAGAAACAAATCCTAGCTGAAGTTCAGTAACCCTAAAATATATGTCAGGGTTCACTTTCTTTCCTGAAAGGCTGCTTTCACATATTATGACTGATTCACCCTGCTTTCATTTGTAGTTAGATTTATACTTTGCTCCTTTTCGTGGGGCTCAGTGAAGTGTCTTTAATCTCTGTTGGCTATATTTGTATTCAGCTCTTCTGTCAAGTAGCTCAAAGAAGCATTTTAGCCTCACAACTCCTTTTTTGAAGTCAGTTCAGGCATTATATTTGATTGCATATATTGGGTGGCAGTCAACTAAATTTTACTCAGAGTAGACCTATTAAAATTAATGGACCCAGTTTAGTCATGATCATTAATTTCTATGAGTCTGCTCTGAATAAAACTTAGCTGAATACCACCATGTTGTACACCACCATGCTATGTTGTATGAATTGGCATACATAAATACAACTAAAATGCATAGTGATGTCTGGCTATTGAACCTTGTAGTAACTATTGCCTTTAAGAATGTCTGGCTTTGGTAAAGCTGAAGAGTAACCACTGAGAGGGCCTCTCTGTTCATTCAGTGTGCCTCTTATATGCAAGGAAGAATCTCTTCAGTCTTAGCTGGTTGTAGATTCTGGGATGGGACATCAAAGCTAAGGTGTTTAGGGCCCAATTTAAGAACATAAGAAGAGCCTTGCTGGATCACACGCATCTCGTCTAGCATCTTGTTTCTGTCCGTGGCCAACCGGATGCCTATGTGAAACCCACACAGAGGGCACAAGAGCAACGATCCTCTTCCACTGGTGTTCCTGGACTCAGAGGTATTCTGTCTTTGATCCTGTAGGAAGTATACAGCTATCAGGAGTAGCAGACATTGATAGCTTTATCTTCCATTAATGCGTCTAATTCCAGTTTAAAGCCATCTAAGTTGAGGGCCACCACAACATTTTGTGGTGGAGAATTCCATAGCTTCACTTTGTACTGTGTGAATAAATTCTTCCTTTTGTCTGTCCTGTAGCTCCCACCCTTTCATTTCATTGGGCCATGGGTTCTAGTACTGTATTAGGAGAGATTTAATACTTTATAAATTGTGAATTCCTATATGAATGCTGAGCCCTATGTCCTGACTTTGCTACTTAGATGACTTAAAGAT
Organism: Podarcis pityusensis; assembly: GCF_964106645.2. Lineage (NCBI taxonomy): Eukaryota > Metazoa > Chordata > Lepidosauria > Squamata > Lacertidae > Podarcis > Podarcis pityusensis. The sequence goes on from NC_138036.1 coordinate 58,144,274, forward strand.
ACAGTGTTTTACCTAAGGGGGTTGAACCACAGGAAAAATCAGCCACCCACCCATGGATTACCTAGAATGTATAGAAAAGTGTGACTGGGCCCAGAAAGTTTAAAATATGGTTTAAGAGGAAATACGGCGCATCATTTTGTGTTGTAGACACAGCTGAATAAACTGCTCTAGGAGTGTTAAGGGCCACTACAATGTAAACAGAAAACAGCAGTGACCTGCACTGTATGCTTGAGACACAATAAATACATTCTTTCATCCTGTTGTTTGCCTTTCTGCTGAATCAGGTCACCATAAAGCACCGTGGGTATTCTTGGCATACCAAAAAGTCAACCTAATTTTCCATATTTACACTTTCCAGAATAGTGTTTGAAATGTTTCAACTGGAGTTGTCAAAAGTGTATCTGTTGTAAGTTATGCTGTTGGCAGAACATCCATGAAATATAGCAGTTTGAGCAAGTGCAGCCGAGCTCTAAGTAGATGGTAATTGCCCAAACTGGCATAGATCACTGTTGAGTCTCATTGAATTCTTATGAAAGACTTAGCAAAGATTCATTACATATTTTATGATGTTGCACTTTGCTCTTTCTTCTAACAATGCCACATATACATAAGATATTTCTGTACCTACAGTGCTATTCTTCTAACTGTTGTCAGTTTGCAGTCTTGGTATATGCCATAAACCAATTTGGAATCTCCACTGGTGGTATTGAGGTCCACCTAGAGATCATGCTCTGGAACATCAATGTGATGTGATGGTGACATTATTTGGGACCTGGTTGGATAGTTCTGGAACAAACCACCTTTATCTTCCATGAAGTGACCTTCAGCCAACTACTCTGGGCTGCCACAAGCATTCATGCAAAGGTGATTATATAACCAAGCAGTTCTCCATGCATGTTTACAAAAAAGATTGTGAACACATTCCTGGCCTTGAAGCTTTTGGCAAGTAGGGCTACAGCCTCCTTGATTGTGTAAATTGCTGTTTTCCCCTGGGGCAGGAGAAGGTGGAAACAGCAGTGAGCACTCCCAGGCCCTGGCAGAGTATCTGTTCTTGCCAGAGGTTGGAATGAACAGTTCCAGAATTTCTGGGCAGGAAGCTGATGTTATGCATACCATTTTCCCTAAAGAGAAGGACTTCAGCCAGGGATTCTGGGACTTGTAATTCTAGTATCAATTTATTCTATTCTGCTGGGACTTGAGGCTCTCAGTGGAGGTGGTAACAAGCTTGTTTAATTAATGTCATACCAGATAAAAACTTTTCTGGTATGATCGTGTCAAGTAAAGTCTCAGTGAGCAGATTTGAATCATGTAGAGTCAGATTCAGGGGCACGTGGCTTGATTGGACAAGATAGCAATATCTTGCCGCAGAATCTGGCTCTGCTAAAGGACTCTTGTTTAGTTCTATAACTGATGGTTTCTGTAAGGCTGGGGATATAAACACACTACTGGGGACTGATCCCTGAAGTAAGAGGACAGGGGAAGGGTCACATCCTCAGGTTGGGAGAGTAAAGAAGGAGGTGCTGGATGTCCCCCTGGAGTGCAGCAGCCTGTATCTCTTCCTCACCCAAGTCGAAGGCAGTGCAAGGGCTTTGTTTTGGAGGTCATAACACAGTCCAGGCTGATAACTGACAACCACTCTCTTGTTCCCCAGAGTAAGTTTTTGGGCCACACTCCAAACCCTGTAAGCCCAAAGGCAGCCAACATGGTGACCTGACTTCCTTATGTTATTGGATCCCAACTCCCATCAGCCTCAGCCCCAGCATGGCCTATGATGAGAGCTAGGGTCCAACACCGGGGTGTGTGTGTGTGTGTGTGTGTGTGTGCGACATTGGCTAACCCTGCTCTAAGCAGTGAAGACTGTAAACATAGCCTGACTGTCTGTTAGGTCTAACATCTATAGTTTGCCTTGTCCAAGCTAAGCATTAGTAAGTGTTCAAAAGGAGTCCATCCTAGATTGCTGCTGTGTTAAATGCAACAGTACTAAGATATATATGGAAGTTCTGGATGACTGACAGCAGCAAAATACCTAGCAGTTTGCCAAAACCTAACACACATGGTCGCATTTTATGTGTGCTTCAAAATGCAAATGGTCTCTAGTGAATTCATTGGAGCCCCATTACTGCTTTCCCCCCTAGCATAACGTTAGTGTGTAGGTTAAATTTTTGAGTGTCAAGCCATATCCTTTATAACAAAAATCAGATGTTTTAGATTAAGCAGTTCAAAGTCAGCAACTCCTTTACCAAAATTTAGTTTATCTTTTCTAAATTAAGCCCAGGCCTGGGCACTTAAATTATGGGATACACTGTGCCAGGTCTTCGTGCACTTTTTTTGTGCACATAATAATGTGTAATGAGTGCAATAAGGCTATTGACAGGGATAATTATGGCCATGACTGGTATGAGAATAGCATGGCCATTTCCAGACTGAGTCGTACCTTCCATAGGAATAAAATAAGATACATATGGATTTATTAACTGTGGAAAGAAATAGGGCTGGAATTAAAGTATTCATCTGATGGCAGCAAGTAAGAAATGATAATTCTGGGTGTTTGGTTATAACTATTGCCATAGCAGAAATCCCTCGGGGCAGATCCAGTATTGCACTGGTTTTTATTATAGCTACACTGATTATCTGGTATATATAAGTATTAGAGCTGAGTTAAAGCTGGGCAGGGGATCTCACAACATTTTTCGGTAGGGTGTGTATATCTTAATTCCAATAACCTCCTCCCACCCCCGGCTGCTACAATGATTCAGTGGGCAGGTTCCATTTGGTGCTTTTAAGCAAGGTAATTGGTTATATATATCCTGGGATGCAAAAGTGATGGGAAAGTGCAGAACCAAACCCTGATTAGGTGGTATCACCCATGCAATCAGAATAAAGAGGGTTACCGTTATTCTAAATGGAGTTTATTTAGTGAGTTTAACAGATAGTTTTAAATCAATGTACTGTAAATCATCACATTCAGTGTGTATTCCCTGTGACCACTTGTGAAGGAATGAACCAGAGCGATTAAGAAAATAGTGGGGGGGGGGGGGAAGGATAAGTGTTGACAATTATGAATAACAGTGGGGAAAGGCCTTCTCCCTCCCAAAGTCACTACTTTCAAGGGGGAAAGTGAATCATCTCAGCCATACTTTGTATATATGATCATATTAGACCACAGACTGATCTAATATGGTCCCAAGTAGCACACAGAAGTTTTCAGCCTTAGGTTTACATCATTGTAACTAAACTGCAGTGCCCAGTTCTCTTTTCTCCTTCTAAGTCTAGCCCCAGAAATGCCACAAGGGCGGACACTTTCTCCCTTCCCCAGGTACAATTTATTCCCTCTGCAAAAGCTGCAGCGCTATTGAGTGTGGGAACACCTCAAGGGAATTAAAGGCAATTTGGTATCAATGGGACTACTATATATTTGATGCTACTATAGATTTGCTGTGGGAAAATTGATAAAATGATGCAGGTGATAAGTGCAGAAAAGCACATTTTATTTAACACTTTGCAACTTTTACAGCCATTCATCTTAAAATGGATGCTGTTCTAGGTATAAATTCTTTCCTGGTGTTCTTCAGCACTCGAGGAACACTGTAGTTCCTGTTATTATTACAGGCTGATAGCCAATGGAGTCCATCCACCAGTGGAATGGAGACTGTTTGTGAAATATGTTTTTCTTCCCCTCTCAGGACACTGAATTTGGTTGCCACAATTTTTATTAAGGCCGTCACTTTTTCATATCAACTATTGTGTGCCTATCTTTAGCTTTCAGAACCAACATCTTTTCAGAGTTGGTTATTATCTCTCATAGGTTTGCAACATAACTACTGGAAACTCCTCCTAACTTTGTTGTTGTTGTTTAGTCGTTTAGTCGTGTCCGACTCTTCATGACCCCCTGGACCAGAGCACGCCAGGCACTCCTGTCTTCCATTGCCTCCCGTAGTTTGGTCAAACTCATGCTGGTAGCTTCGAGAACACTATCCAACCATCTCGTCCTCTGTCGTCCCCTTCTCCTTTCCCAACATCAGGGTCTTTTCCAGGGAGTCTTCTCTTCTCATGAGGTGGCCAAAGTATTGGAGCCTCAGCTTCACGATCTGTCCTTCCAGTGAGCACTCAGGGCTGATTTCATTAAGAATGGATCGGTTTGATCTTCTTGCAGTCCATGGGACTCTCAAGAGTCGCCTCCAGCACCATAATTCAAAAGCATCAATTCTTGGGTGACCAGCCTTCTTTATGGTCCAGCTCTCACTTCCATGCATCACTATTGACCTCCTAACTTACCTTCTATCAAATTACACTTCTGTAGGACCAAACTAAGTTTAATCACAGATTTGCCCTTTAGTGCACAATTTCCCTTTTAAAAATAGCCAGCCTGGAAGATGGGGCTGATTGAGAACAGGATCTTGATATGGAGGGGGGGGGGGTCTGCCATGTGCTCCCTGAGCTAGCTATTTCATCCACTCAAAGTCTAACAACATGATTAACATCACATTTAGGGTTTCTCTCTCTCCATATGATGAGGGAAAGCCCATGGACCCCCAAGTTTCCCTCAACAAATCCTGCCACCTGTGACTAGTTGCTCTTATCTCTGACTTCATCACTGATCTTTGCCTCCACTCATTGTTCCATCTTTTGCTGGGATGCTGACAACATGTATTTCTGTGGAGCTGAAATTTGTTTCTAGTTTCTGTCTGTTTGCTGTCAAAACAACAGTTAAGGAGTCAGGGGCCAGGCCACAAAGATGTGTTTGTTGAAATGTACCTTCGCCACCCTGTCCCATTTGGGTCTGTCTACTGGTATTCTCAGTTCAGATAATGAAACAACGGCTCACAAGGTCAACAAGTAGGAGCCTTGCTTGGCCTTAGGATTCCTCATAATAGACAAACAGTACACCCAAAAAGTTGTTCTTAGTGAATCTTGACAATGGTAAAGAAGCAGAGACAGAAGCAGTTGGACATCTATCTTATAAGGCTACACCTGAAATTTCCCACTGGAGCAGATAGGTTTTAGCTGCCAAGTACAGTGGTACCTCAGGTTAGAAATGCTTCGGGTTACGTGTTTTCAGGTTGCAGACCGTGGGAAACCCGAAAGTACCGGAAAGGGTTACTTCTGGGTTTTGCCGCTTACGCATGCACGGAAGTGCTAAATTGCACTTTGCACATGCACAGAAGCGCCAAATCGCATTGTGCACGTGTGCAGACTCAGCACTGCAGGTTACGAACGCTGTGGGTTACGGATGTACTTCTATCATGGATTATGTCCGCAACCCGAGGTTCCACTGTACAAGGAGTGACTGGACAAGATAAGTTTTCTTAAGAAGGTTGTCCACTATCTCAGAGCTACCATATAAATTGGCCCACATGCCACACATTGAGCTGCCACAGTGTGTTGGGCATGCATCAGCAGATCATTTCTTTGGTGGAGGCCATTCTTGGTCATACATTTATACCACTTTAAGAGTCATGGTTTCCCCAAAGAATTTTGGGAACTGTGGTTTGTTAGGAGTGCTAAGAGCTGTTAGGAGACATTCACAGAGCTATAATCCCCAGGACCCTTTAAATCCAGTCCCAGGATTTGAAGGGGAGGCCATGACTGTCAAAGTGGCATAAGAGTACTTTAAATGGATGGTGTGGGTGTGACCAAGGTCAAATAGGGCTTTCTAGGACAAAATCATTTATTTGAATTAATGTAGAAAACAAATCAGTGGCTAATGAAGGCGGTAATATTCAGAGAGAGATATTTTTAAAAATTACTCCCCTTACTAACTGAGATTTCTGAAATGCTTTCAAAGGAAGCCCCAACCAAATTCAGCACACAACATAGTAATCGCAGTTGGAATTAACTAAGAATGGACAATGGACTTACGGTAATGGTTGCATTGCCTCATGGACAAAATTCTGTGGGGTTGAATGACAGTGAGGGAATGGAACAAGGCTAGTAAATGATGCAGTCTCAGGAAGAGGGGTGTGGCCTGCAGAAAGGCTTTGTTTGGGGAGCACCTTGAGGGCTAGATAGAGAGGCATGGATGGCCACATTTGTTCTCCACTTCTGATCTACTGCATGAATGACAAAGGCCTGGTTTGGCTTCTTAAGCACAAGAAGGTGCACCAACCTTAGCTGGTAAAAGGTATTCTTAACTGTTGCTGCAGTTGAAGCACAGGTGGTCAGAGCTGGTCCTACCATTAGGCAGAGCGAGGCAGTCACCTCAGGTGGCAAATGATGGAATTCAGCAGCAGCAAGCCCCCTCTGCAGCTGTGACTCACTCGCAAGTGAGTCACTCCCTAAGTCAGAAATTCTCTAACTGAGCTTTTCTTTCCAGAATGAAGGAAGCCCACAAACAGAACCTGAGTACAACAGCACACACTGTTATGATTCCCAGCTGATGATATTCAGAGGCATGGTGCTTCCAACAGTTTAGGCAGGACATACCCATCATGGCTGATAGCCATTATTGTAGCCTTATCCTACATGAATTTATCTAATCCTCTTTTAAAGTCATCCAAGTTGGTGTCCATCACATGTTATGGGAGCAAATTCTATTAGTTATGCCCCGTGTGAAGAAGGGCTTCGTCATTCCATTTATTTCAATATTCCCAAGTTCTAATATTATGACAGAGGGAGAAAAACTTCTCCCGATCAATTTTCTCCTGGTTACCATCTCTTTCTCACTCATTTCCCCGGAGGCTGGAGAAGAGAGGGAGCATGGAGACAGGCCAGCCTAATACAGCTAAGCTGTTATTTTTCTCAGTTCGGATCAAAGCTGGTTTGGCAGAAACACATGAACATGCAGTATTTCGTAAGATATGGCAGGATAGGTATGAATTGGGGCTAACTTTTTGTATATACCACTTCCAAAACCGATTGTGGGAGCACACAGGATGCAGTGTAAATGGGAGTGTGTACATAGCCAGAAAACCTTATTAGATAGGCTCTGTAGTTAGGCTTGCCTTTCAATCAGGACCTGCCTCTCTTGGTCCGCTGAGGGAGTCTGAGATGCTGACTAAAAGGCAGACACACATCGGTTCAGACTGTGGTTCCTCACCCCTACTGTATAGTCAAAAACTCTATTTCTAGCTTTCTGTTATTTCTCTTGTCACTTAAGGCCCTATTATCACAAACAAGTGGGTGAGGTGGAAAATCTGAGTGGTGCCATTTCAGATCCTTTGAACATTCCCTGCATACAAAAAAATGTATGGAAAAGTAGCAGTCAGAAATAAATGTCCAAGCCTAGTTCCCCGACATCCTAGGTTTTCTATACATAGGAATATATTTTCATGTATTCAGTCATGTGAATCACCTGCAGTTCAAAGTGGCATAGTCCAGACACAGTTTTACTGATGCTATTTGTGAAAACCAGTCTTTGGAGTCTGAATAGTCTCTGCAAGTGCTCCTTGATTGCCAGTTTTCTTTCTTTGTCAATTTTCTATGGGGAAAAAAAATAGACCGTTTACTCTATGTAAGGGGGCTGATCAGACCCTCTGTGTGAGGTCCTTGGCAAAATAATCCCACTCCAAAGATCTAGGTGGCTGGAATTCCCCACCCCCTGCTTTTACCTCCTTTAATACAAATCCTTAAGCATTAAGTGAGGCAGAAAATGAGTCTACTCTACATTTATCTTGCTGAATGGCAGCCAACTCCAGCCTAATCTTTCAACATATATTTGTTGAATGAATAAACAGATCCCATAAGCTGTTCGGTAGGCGGGTTTCAAAAGGTGTCTGCCTGTGTTTGATTTTTACTGTTTTTTGACCATTTTGTTTGTGATTCTAGAATAATTGATATCCCTGGAATTAGTGTGAAGGCATCCATTGCAGGGAGTCTCCCTTAAGCACTGAGTGTTGTACAACAACAACAACAACAACAACAGTATTAGTAGTAGTGGTAATATATATATATATATATATATATATATATATATATTGTTTTGTTTCCTCCCTCAGTAGAATTGCTATAATCCACTCTCTTCTGGAATAGAAGAGATTTTGTTAGTAAATATTGAACTGGCTTCAGAACTGAAAACTGCTTTCACATGTAGCTAAATCACTGGATCTATCTCTAAATTATTTTTGTGCTGCTACTGTAGTTCTAGGGAATCTAAAGTGTTTATGCATTCTCACTTTGGTAACAAGGAACAAACATCTTCATCCAGCCTTGAAGTTGAGGGAGCATTAAGAATTGTTGTCATTGGGTACCCGTTGACAACCAAAGAGCTCACCACCTACCCAAGACAACTTAATGAGTTAGTCCTCTCTGTTACTATAGCCATTCCCAGGATCACTTCACCCATGGCTCCCCTCCCATGGGCAAGGAGCAGCAGCAGCAGCAGCAGAAGCTGACCTGCTCTTGATTCTGGTCATAAGCATTTTAGCAGGGGTCCTTGCTCAGATGCTCACCTTATTCATAGTTGGAACCCTTTCCCTTGACTTCCACATGCAATTCAGATCAAGAACCTAGCATAGGAGTAAGACAACTCCCATGCCCCCCATGTGATCATGGATGACAGGAGTAGGATTGTAGAGTTGGAAGGGATCACAAGCGTCATATAGTTCAACCCTCTGCAATGCAGGGATCTTTTGGTCCAACATAGTGCTCAGACCCATGACCCCAAGATTGAGTCCAATGCTCTACCAACTAAGCTTGTATAACTCAGTTTCTTATGTTCCTAATTGTTTCTACCAAGTCCAGAAGCTTGGCGACATAAATAACAAGAGAGGAGAAGAAACCAACTCACTCAGAGACTGGATAAAAAAATAAGATATTTCCACACGTTATATAATAAATGCAGTTGTCGTGAGTTCACTGGTGTTTAGGGTACGCAATAGTGTGCACATAGCTCTTGTGTTTGCTTTGTGAAGCATGGAGCCATCATTTCCCCATGTTATATTCATTTATGTACTCCATCAACATCTGCGTGTACATGTGATAGCTTCTTAAACACAGTAAAGAAACACATATCTATCACACAGCCATCTCCAGGTACTTCATTATCTCCCATAAAAAAAGCTGGCAATGAAACTGGAAACAATAAGGTCTTGTCCAGATAGTGTCTTCTCTTCTGTCTATTCCTGCAATACTACAATTCTCAGCAGCCCTTGCAAGAATACAGGAAGTAAAGGTAGCCAGGAGAAAGAGCTATAAATGGAATAACTTTTACAAGATTAAAGAGGTGAAAGCAGCCTTCACCATTATGGTGCCCTCCAGATGTTTTGGATTATTTTTATTTATTTCATTTATGAATCACTTCCCATTAAGCATCCTGAAGTGTATGGCATATATATAACAATTACACATATAAAAAGTACTAAAACTATTGCATATTTAAAATCCATTATTAAGAAGGTTTAATATGACAGTAACACACCAAAAAAGAAATTCCAATCTAAAAAAGATACCAATTGAGATAAAGATTTTAGACTACAACTCAACATCGTTTGTAACTGTTGGCCGTGCCTGGTCTTCAGCATTGTAGTAAACTGCGGAGGAAGAAAATGTATCACAAGATAGAGACACCAGAATTCTGGTGGCCATCTCTTAATTCTAGTCCAGCATGGTGACAGAAAAGTCCCAATTTTTCTTTGGCTTCCCCTCTTTCCCTGTATCTAAACTGAAGCTTTACAACAGTTCAGGGCTTGATTCTTGCATGTACAGGTGGTTGAATCTGGAAGGAGAAGGTAAGTGGCTACAGCTGGCAGGGTCTTTCTGTCCCAGTTGTTATTTAGATTTTCTGGTCCCCACATCATTGTCATTGAACCTTCACAATGGTATAGTTACTCTTTGTGGAGTCACTCAGTTGCAATCAGAAATGCATCCTTATTTTCTGCAAACTCCCTAGCGATTTATTTTATTTTATTAGATTACGCAGCATGCAAATGTAGCTAAATAAATGAACAGCATTTTTTTGTTAGCCGTTTCAAAACTTTTGTGGCAATGTATCGTTAGAAAATCAGCCCTGAGTGCTCACTGGAAGGACAGATTGTGAAGCTGAGGCTCCAATACTTTGGCCACCTCATGAAAAGAGAAGATTCCCTGGAAAAGACCCTGATGTTGGGAAAGATGGAGGACACAAGGAGAAGGGGACAATAGAGGGCGAGATGGTTGGATAGTGTTCTCGAAGCAACCAACATGAGTCTGACGAAACTGCGGGAGGCAGTGGAAGACAGAAGTGCCTGGCGCGCTCTGGTCCATGGGGTCAGGAAGAGTCGGACACGACTAAATGACTAAACAACAACAATTGTTAGAAAACATTTTTGAAAATGCAGTTTGTGTTCACATTTGCTTATAAGGCCTTCCTGAAGAGAGAGCTGATAGAAAAAGGTGAGGCAAGTGGTCTCTAGCTTTATAATAATAATAATAATTTATTATTTGTACCCCACCCATCTGGCTGGGTTTCCCCAGCCACTCTGGGCGGCTTCCAACAAAGATTAAAAATACATCAAAATGTCACACATTAAAAACTTCCCCGAACAGGGCTGCCTTCAGATGTCTTCTAAATGTCAGGTAGTTGTTTATCTCTTTGTCATCTGATGGGAGGGCATTCCACAGGGCGGGCGCCACTACCTAGAAGGCCCTCTGCCTGGTTCCCTGTAACTTGGCTTCTCGTAGTGAGGGAACTGCCAGAAGGCCTTCGGCACTGGACCTCAGCATCCAGGCAGAATGATGGGGGTGGAAACGCTCCTTGTGACCACTAGCCAGCCAGACCCCATGCTTGAGGGACCAGCTCTAAACACTGGGAACCACGTAAGGACAAGCTACCTGGCCACAAGGCCATTATCCTTAAGTGGAAATGAAGCTGGACTGAAGGCGCTGCTTAAAAGGTAATAATATTCTTTCAACAGTGACCCATTTTTTTTGCACCAAAAAAGCAAGTCCATGGCATGCTTCTTCACCATTCTTCCCAAAGGTGCTTGGTAATGCTTCGGCCCTTTAGATGTTTGAGACATCCACAATCACTGGAGGGCATGAAAAGGCTTCCTGGCATGGAGACATTTAACTTCTGCGGTTGCCACTTCAATCATCATCTTGATTTGTAGCGATTTCTTAAAGTTTGGCATCACACAAAGCTTGAAGGAACCCCATGCTTGAAGACAAGGCTTTCCTAAAATAGCCCAGTGTTACAGATCCTGAAGAACAGAGCAAGGCATTCTTGCCTGTACTGGCTTGTCAGTAGGGGACGATCTTGGTAGATGAAGGGTGAATGAGGAAATGTCAGATGTCAAAACTGCAATCATATAAAAAAGTCAGTCCTGCACTGAAGACAACCATGACTTAGAGTCTTATTGTCAGACAAATAACTTGCATCTATGGGGATGGTGAACCCCCAAAGCATGCATTATTTGTGGAAGGAAACATAACATAATTTGTTTCACAAAGAAAGTGCACTATTGTACTTTACTGATTCCTCCTTTCTTTTCCCTGTTGTACAACATCTTTGAAAACTGAATAAAATATATTTTTTAAAATCATAATTTGGCTGGATTTTACACTAAATGTGTAAAATAAGTATGGTTAACATATACTATGACAGCTTTTTATATAGTCATTGGACTAGCCACAGTATTTAACAAGAACAACATACTCCACAAAAATGCAAATAATAATAATAAAATCATCCTGAGAAATACTATTGTGGCTATTCTATAGCAGAGCTGCTAGAGATTCATTGATGCATCTAGCTTTCTTTCACTATACTGTAATCACCAATAATCCATTTGTTTATTTACCATGTTTTTCACTCTATAAGATGCACCAGACCACAAGACGCACCTAGTTTTTGGAGGAGGAAAACAAGAAAAAAAATTTCTGAATCTCAGAAGCCAGAACAGCAAGAGGGATCGCTGTGCAGTGAAAGCAGCAATCCCTCTTGCTGTTCTGGCTTCTGGGATACCTGCGCAGCCTGCATTCGCTCCATAAGATGCACACACATTTCCCCTTACTTTTTAGGAGGGAAAAAGTGAGTCTTATAGAGCAAAAAATACGGTATTTGAATGCTGTCATATGGGGCCACAGATTCATATACAGTGGTTACATACGCTTCAGGTTACATACGCTTCAGGTTACAGACTCCGCTGACCCAGAAATAGTACCTCGGGTTAAGAACTTTGCTTCAGGATGAGAACAGAAATCACATGCTGGTGGCGGTGCAGCAGCAGCGGGAGGAACTACTTGACTGACTCTGGTCCAATGAGTTTATTACTCAGTTCCTCCTGGCTGAATGTACAAACTGCCTCCCTTGAAGACTTAATGAAAAAACTAAATGAAGGGATGAAAATGTTTTCTCTGTTATTTGCAATCATCTATGATGGCTTTCATGATAAATAAAACGTTGTCCAGTAGCACCTTAGAGAGCAACTAAGTTTGTTCTGGGTATAAACTTTTGTGTGCATGGTATCTGAAGAAGTGTGCATGCACACGAAAGCTTATACTCAGAACAAACTTAGCTGGTCTCTAAGGTGCTACTGGACAACTTTTTATTTATTTCGACCGTGTCAGACCAACACGGCTACCACCCGGCTTTCATGATGATCACTTGATAATTCAGTACATTGAGTGATGGAATGTGTCTGTGTAAACTTGTCTAAACTCGCACTGATTTCACTTGATAATGTTTCCAAGGGTATATCACCTTTTCTCCCAGGAGATTGAAGTGGCATACATGACTCTCCTCATCCCCATTTTATCCTCACAACAACTCTGTGGGGTATGTAAGGCTGGAAGATTAAGACTAACCCAACTGAGCCTCATGGCTGAGTGGAGATTTTGACTCTGCCCCCCCCAGCTCCTAATCCAACACTCTAACCACCAAACTACACTGCCTGTCAGTGTACAGTTACATGCAAGCTACGCTAAACCACAGAGCCTAGGACTTGCCGATCAGAAGGTCAGCGGTTCGAATCCCCGCGACGGGGTGAGCTTCCGTTGCTCAGTCCCTGCTCCTGCCAACCTAGCACTTTGAAGCACATCAAAGTGCAAGTAGATAAATAGGTACCGCTCCGGCGGGAAGGTAAACGGCGTTTCCGTGTGCTGCTCTGGTTCGCCAGAAGCGGCTTAGTCCTGCTGGCCACATGACCCAGAAGCTGTACGCCGGCTCCCTCGGCCAATAAAGCGAGATGAGTGCCGCAACCCCAGAGTCGGCCACGACTGGACCTAATGGTCAGGGGTCCCTTTACCTTTAAGATTCAGGAAAGCCAGCCATCCTTCCTGAACACATGTCACCACCCATGCCATTTCAAGCTCCTCCTGTATCTTGTTTAGTAACTCTTCAATTGGCTGATTTCTAACACCTTGCCGCCCAGTTTGTGTCCTTACTGAAAGTATTAACCCCAGCAGTTGGCATTTTTGGCACACATTTCTTTATATAATTTGAACATACAAATGAATGCCTTTTATAGACCATTCCCCCCCAGTATATATTAGCTTTAGGAAAGTGCAGCTGTAGAATGTTGTTTTCTACATCATTATGGGAAATGTACTCCTTTGCGCCATCTTCTCAGCACTAACAGTACAAGATGAAGTGAAGAAAAAGAACAAACGCAGACACACAAACAGGTAAGTGGGAAAAATTTTAAGAACAAAGAGAAAGAAGGGAAGCAACGTCTGTATGGCAAAAGAGTGCCATACGTTTTTCAGCCATCTCTAGTTTGTTTAGTGCTCTTTTTTTAAAGACAAAGAAAAACGTTCAACAAATCTTTGGTCCCATCTGATTGAAAAGTTGGTTGGGAAGCTCAGTCTGGAAGGTTTAGTGTAGTTTCTTTCACATATTCTGAAGACTAGCAAGAATGATAAGAGTAAATATGACAGAAATCATATTTCCCGAGGATAATTTAAGCCTCCATAAGAAAGTATACATATGGCTCATTATAAAAATGTCTTTCTATGTGACCTACTCTAGCAATGAGTTCTGGCTAAAGCTGCTAGAGTTTTCTTTCTCCCTCCTTTTTCATTTTATACCAGGCAAATGTTTTGTTCTTTGGTGTACGTGAAATCTCCTGGGGAATTTCAGCATGCAATTAGCCGTAAGTGTCATGCTAGATGGAAGAAGCAACTTGATCAAGAAATCCTTCCTCGTTTTGTCTGTTCCATAGATTTATGAAACAGTAATTAATGTTAGAGTAGAATGAGTCCATGCTTAATAATGCTTTTGTTTAACTTCATAACTCCTGTGCAGAAAGCTTAAAACAATAGAGGGTGGGTAACCATGTGGAGCTGTTGTTTGGGCTAAAGATAGCTGTGTTTCATTCATATATCCACTTTTCCGGTGCGCGGTGGAGTTAACCAGAGTTGCAGGTCAGCCAATTCAAATAGCAGCAAAAAGAGGGGATGGGTACCAACTGGAGCCAATTTGTGTGTGAATTTTAAGGAACATTACAACTCAAGGCAATTCTGTCTATCATGTTAATTTTTCTATCACTAGCAAGACCCAAAATGCAAATGCTGAAGAGTATTACACTCAATCTACAAAACCATTAAGCACTAATAACACATCCTCAGAGAATGTTAACATACGAGAAAATTAGCCCTCCTCTGAGATTTGTGTGCTTTTGCAGGTTGATTGATGCATATAGAAAATAATGCAGAAGACAGAAGTCCAAATGAAGTGTGCCATCGACGGAAAGCAATAGTTAGTTTAACATCTGCATACCATGCAGAATATGCACAACTCAACCTCTTATATAGTGCATTCATTATATTGGCCTGGTTTTTATGTGAATTGCATGTGAAATACAAGTTGATATTAAAGTTCTTAAAGTGAAAGCATTTATGCAGTGAAATGCATTTATCTAGGGGGGGGGAATGCTTCTGGGTATTTTTACTTTGATGGTGTTGCCTTCCAAAAGAGAAAAAAGTAAAAGTGAAAACTGTACATTCTTCATTATACACAAAATTTACTCAGTTACCTGGACATACTGTATACTGATTCATGCATATAACACACTCAAAAAGTTGAATGGGGGAATTCAACACGATCCCCCTTTCCTCCTTCTGTGTACTGTTCTGTGGGTTTACCTGACCCCCACAAGTGTCACTTTGACCGGGCATGGGGACTTGCAGGGTGGGAAAAGCGGGGAAAGCCTTGTTAGGTGAATCCCACCCATTGTGCTTCATGCCATGTTCTGAAAAATCTCAAAGAACTTGGCATGTTCCAGTCATAGGTACGTAAGTGTTTTGATTAGGAGAGTTCAGTCTGTGTTTAACTCTCTCTCTCTTTGGCATCAGTGTAACCCTAAATCACTAAATCAGCATTTGGGCTCAGCTTGGCATGTTCAGACAAGCACATGATACATTGAACCAAGGCTGACCAAAAAAAAAAAAAAAAAAAAAAGTTTCAAGAAAATAATTGTGTAAAGTGTGCATTGGCTTTCAAGCTTGGAGATGTCAAGATGCAAACTAGCATGATGTAATAATTTGATTTGGAAGCAGTTTGAACATGTGATCTTGGTCTTTACGATATATTTTCAATAGCATGAGTGTCGAGGGCTCCTAAAACTGAAATAATTTTCACTCAGACTTTCTTTGTCTACAGTTTACCATTCAGATCCTTGCTATTACTTTTACTTTTGCCTCATGAAAGCATCATTGGAATAAACTTATTTAGTAAATGGGTCAGGTATCTTAAGCAGGGGCTGGGGGTGGGGGTGGGGAGCCTTGTTCCAGAAAGTGGTAGAAAGGATGTGATGCTCTATAGGGCAAATTTGTGCATGTGTAGGGAACACAGTCAAATATCTAAGCCTAAAGGTAAAAGTAAAGGTAAAAGTAAAGGTACCCCTGCCCGTAAGGGCCAGTTGTGTCCGACTCTAGGGTTGCATGCTCATCTCGCTCTAGAGGCCGTGAGCCGGCGCCGTCCGAAGACAATTCCGGGTCACGTGGCCAGCGTGACGAAGCTGCAGCTGGTGAGCCAGCACCAGCGCAGCACACGGAAACGCCGTTTACCTTCCTGCCGGAGTGGTACCTATTTATCTACTTGCACTTAAGAGTGCTTTCGAACTGCTAGGTGGGCAGGAGCTGGGACCGAACGACGGGAGCTCACCCCGCCGCGAGGATTCGAACCGCCGACCATACGATCAGCAAGTCCTAGGCACTGAGGTTTTACCCACAGCGCCACCCGCGTCCCGCTAAGCCTACCTTTTGACAAATGATATCAGTGACATAGATACCATTTCTGCACTCCTCTATGTAGAAAGCTGAATAAAGAATGGGACAACAAAAAGGTACACAATTAGCAAATTCCAAATTGCAAGCATTCTATGTTAAATCCTATAAAGGACATCAGCTGCCATTTTGCTGGGCTTTGTGTGAATATTCCAATGTCGAGCATCTGCTTTCTGTATTTATTTAGCTGTTTATCAGTGCCTGACATGAAACCAATGCTTTTGCACTCAAGGTCACCATTTTGAATAAGCAAGCAGCATGGACATTGCTTTTCTCTGTCTTCACAAAGATTCAGACATTAAAATATAAATAATTCAATTTGCTCAGATTTTTGATGAATGAGAAATTGGAGCCCAGAGCCCAGCTTGCCCGGCTGGCATCAGGGAGAAAAGCACAGAACTTCAAAAGACACAAGGACTGCTGAGGACATCATCTCAGGTGTGAATAGTGGTTGCAACAGCTAGGTCAGACCAAAGTTCCTTCTATTCTAGCATCCTGCTTCTTGCACTGGCCACAGATGCCTCTGGGAAGCCCATAAACTGTGACTCCCCATGAACAGGCATTCAGTGACATGTTGTCTCTAAACCAGTGGTTCCTAAAGGGGGTACTCTCCCCTGAGGTGCGATGGGATTATCTCAGGGGGTGCTAAGAGGGGTAGCAGGGGGGCACTGGAGGTATAAATTAGTGCCAGCCATTGAAAAGCCTGGAAAGACACCATTCTTCTTCATTCTTCTTTGGTGATCACTCGTAGCCAAGTAAGATTGTCTTCCATAAACACAGTTTTGACAATGAGTCCGTAAGTGACTGTGGAGGCCAATTCTGGACCCACACGTCCTTCCACAGTGGGGACATTGGTTCCCGGGCGGGGGTCCATGTATCAAAAGCCACTGTAAGATCCTGGATGATCAGTAGGTCACCCTGCCCTTCTCCTTCCACCATCCATGACCAACAGCCAAACTACATATGACTGAAGGTATTTGTAGTTCAACATTTAGAGAGCATCAAGTTACTAAGCATGGATTCGTCCTACAGTGTACAGTGGTACCTCTGGTTAAGAAATTAATTCATTCTGGAGGTCCGTTCTTAACCTGAAACTGTACTTAACCTGAGGTACCACTTTAGCTAATGGGGCCTCCCACTGCCACCGCGCCACCGCCACACAATTTATGTTCTCATTCTGAAGCAAAGTTCTTAACCCGAGAACTTTTAACTATTTCTGGGTTAGCGGAGTCTGTAACCTGAAGCGTCTGTAACCCATGGTACCACTGTACTACTAGTTTCTGAATTAATTTTTCGCTTGTGATAGGCTAACAAGGGAAATAACCACTTCTTCCATTGAGGGCACTGACACTGTTGCATCTCAAGTAACAGGCCTAGAATTTACTGATTGAAGCACCAATTGAGATGTTACCATTGTGGGAAGAAGCTATGAGGAAGTAGCAACCATAACTGTTCTGGTTACATATAAACCAGCTGGCAGAATCTACATGTGGCTTCAGGAGGCCTCCGACTCAGACACTTATCAAGTCAACGTCACGTTAGCTTCAGCAGTGCTACAGTTGTATAAAGTGCTTCAGTGTATACTCTGGAAGTTGTATACATTGATGGTTTTCCCTGGTGGTGTTCCTCTAATAATAATTCATAAAGGGTTTAGATGTATGAGGACTGAGCATGTGTGTGTTGCTTCTAACTTCTTTGACAGCTCTTGAGACAATCATCCATGCTCCACAGCTGTTCCAAGATGCCATTCATACAGTTGTACAACATCCAAAATACTGAGGGCCTAATAAGATTTAGCTTTCCCTCAATATAAATAATTTAATCAGATTAATGACATTGTTCAACCTGAGGGATTCTATAATTAGTAGATTACTGGAGCAGCAAGCCAAGCTATCTGCTATTAGCACCTGCAGGAATTCCTGTTGTCTTGGTTGGTGGAATTGAATATGAATATTCCTGTCATGCAAACTGTAAAGATAATAAGCCACCGGCATTTTGTAAGCTATATAAATCCATGATTTCACATTAAATATTTAAAGCACAGGAGGTGTTATTTGTTAGGGTACTGATAAAAGGAATTCAACCATTACTGCTTTCTTTTTCTTTTGGCAAATCCCTCTTTGTGTGAAGACGTTTTCCTGCCGCTCTGTATTTGTTTCCCCCCCCCCCCCCTCGGGCTGTATATTGTTTCAGTTCCTCTGGAGGTGGGTTTCAGACTTTGCAGGCGAAACACTCCAAATATTTTTACAGAAGGTTTATCCTTTTGATATAAAAGGGAAATTCAAACTATGAGCATAAACAGATGTGAGGCCGTCTGAGACTGTCTCAACTGCAACCAGATCCCTGAAATATTTGCAGAAAGCGCTGCCTTTTTCCTTGCAAAGGAAAGGACTGCTTGCAAAACCAGTCTGAATGTACATAGTTTATTTATCCAAAAATTATACGGAAGGGGGGAGGAGTTTGGCAAAGTGAGTGTGTATTAAAATAACATAAAAAGAATATTGTAAAATAAAGGCTGCAGGAGGTAGCTAATACCATAATAAACTGTGAATAACTCGAACAGAAGCTTTTTATGCTTCTTAAAATATGAAAAGTCTTTGCCTGAAAAAGAGTGGTTATAAATTACCAGGTGAACGAAACTGTGAATTGAAAAACTTTGTTGGCTGAAGTGTCTCTGTTTTTAATAATTACCACATCAGGCTGGAGTGAAACCGAGATAACTAATGACCTTTTGAAGTCCTTAGGATAAATTATGGTTTGTGTGCAAGAGATGATAACACCGTTTAAAAGATTTATGTAATAGTTCTTCACAGAGTCTGAGATATTAGCACACAGTCATAAATTAGCAGGAGTTTCAAGGAATTACTTTAAATGGAAGACTCCTAGAATTTTATCCATCGATATGGTTGGACTCCAGGTCCCATCATCCCTGACCATTGGCCACACTGGCTGGTGGTGATGGAAGTTGGAGTCCAACAACATCTGGAGGATCATAGGTTCCCCATCTCTGCCAATCTTTCCCAGCACCACCCCCTTTCTGATCCAAGCATTTATTGAAGATTTTAAGTGTGAAATTGCTTGATGAATTTTCTAGGCATGTATAGTTGAGGTGGTCTGGGATGTGATAAGAACTTATGACAGCTCAGTACTGACTAAAGAGCTTTCCTTAGCAGGGAACTTAGGTCCCACTTGCAGGGCACATGTCCAAAACAAGTTGATCTTCAATCTTTCAGACCTCCTTGGTGGTCTAGATGAATCACTGCAACATGAATACATGGGATAAAAACTTTTTGCTATATCAGAAAGATCTGTCATGTCTAAATAAATCCTTATCTTACTGCAGTGATGGTACTATTTTGTCAATTTTAAAAAACAGTGTTACAGATTTTACCCAGGAGATAGCACAGCATAGCATGTAACAGTTTTCCTGATTTAGGGGCAATGATTATTTATATATAACAACTAATTAGTTAAAGTATTTCTAGTGACATGCTAGAGTTTGTGATCATGAAGGGGGAAGAAGTAAAAGGTCTTCTTGCACTCATTTCATTTTTGTAACCCAAAAGCATTCTCTCTCTTTCTCTCTCGAAATGGAAAGTAAATGTAAAGAAAGAGGAACGAGGGCATTTACATATATTTTGAGTAGTAGTAACAGTGTTTATATCTTCTTTTGTTTTCAAAAAATTGGGCTAGGGGATTGTGTAGGGAAAAATTGTGTAGGGAAATGGGGAAAATATTTTTGAGATGCTAGGATTTATTTGCGAATATGTGTTGGTGAAAATAAAATTCAGAATTATTAAAATGAAGAGAAATGTGCCTTTGTGTGGGTAAGTGCATATTACTGTGGGGGAAAAGGACTGGGAAAGCCCCCAGACTGTATTGTTGTCAGAATTCTATTATATCAGTATCTCATACTAATTGAATGTCTTCAGGATGTAAATGCAATATACTCTAATTATCTGTTTAGACTCATTCTCCCACCTTGTGGGCTTTTTATTATCTTAGCCATGAGATAAGAACCTTGGTTACATTACATCTCTACACATCAATGCAATTAATAACTGGTGGTTCTCCTTTTTCCCCACTCAGCCAGAGATTGAGATTAGATATTTTGGTACAATATGAGCTATTCCCTAGCCACTGTCTGCTAACCTTGCTAGTTTCTGAAGCTTCTTTTGTTTTGATTATGGACTTTACAAGGAGAAGCAAAGCTTTAATTATGACATTCCTGCGGCTGTTTATAAAGCTGTATTTGCAAATTGATGTTCCTCCTTGGTTTCGTGTTAGCGGGGTTGCAAATAGACCTAGAAAACCAGCTGCATTTTGATCATCGCTTCCTGCCCATAGTCTTAGTGGTGGAAACTGCATCTGGTCCGTCACCTGCCTTCTTATCTTCAGTTTTACTTTCAGGTTGGGTAATACAACAAACCTCAAACCACTTCAATCAGACGGCTTTAAGTTAAGTTGCCTGAGGAGTGTATCTTCCTCCTCCCCTTTCTTTGGATTTTCTTGATCTGCATGGCTCTCTCATGCATAACAGTAATCCCACAATTTAAGGAGGGAGACTACAAATCAAAAACAAGCTGGCTCTACAACAAGAGATATCCTGGAGCCTTGATACCGCATTGGTTCAAATAAACAAAAGCAAGGCCATGTCAGCCTCCTTATCTCATGCCACAGTGGTGAGAGTTAACATTCCCACCCTAACTAAATACTCTGTGTATCTGTGAGGTAAATAGTATTTTGATCACAGTGCTCTTTGAAGAGGGGAGGTTTCCCTGAGTCATGCTGCTGGGGAAATGAACTATTTTCACATTGTCTGGAGACTGCCTGCCAGCGTGTATGGGGAGGGCAGGGAAGACAAAAGGAGACATGTCAGTCTTCTGTCCCCCCTTGTCCTGTGGGAAAGTGAGGAGGAAGCTGAGTCAAGTTCCCATGTTTAAAGAGTAGTATTTGAGTTAAGATTCAAACAAGGGCTTTATATGTGCATACTACAATGTGCTTGCACCACTGGGTACCAACTTGCTAGCAGGAATTATAAACGTGGGAGCAGCATTCACCAACATGCTATAACTTGGAGCACCAAGAGATTACAAAATTAAGCCTCCACAAAAATGTGAATGTTTCTATGATTTCTTGCATCTTACACCTGGGGATACCGAGAAACAATCTTCAAACTGTCATGGGCCATTTCATCCAACCTCATTTACCTCACTTTTTCTTCCCTTGTGAAACTTTGTGCAAGTTCTGGAAGGATGCCAGAAACTAGCCGAGCCCTACAATGCAGGGGACACAGCAGACAAATGACACGTCAGACAATATGAAATGAAAACAGAAAGGGTCGTAATTTGGTTTTAATTGACCTTGACTTTAATAATTGCAACCAAACTTACGGTAATAAGGGTTTTCAACTTTCCACAGCATTATAAACTCCCCTCCTCATTTAAAACTATATATCACTTTGCCAGGCAAAGCCCATCCAAAGTACTTTACAACAATAAAAAGTGTGTGTGTGTGTGTATTATTATTATTATTATTATTAAAAATGAAACTTTGGTCTTGCTTATCTATGTTGCTGTACTAAGAGTATCATAGGAACATAAAGTGTACAGTTTGGTTCTGACCCTCAAAATATGCCATGCTATCTTAACAAGCCCAGGGAAAGTAAACTAGAAAAAGTTCAAAACACTCATTTAAGACCTTGCTTTGAGCCTCTCTACATGTTGATTTATATTGGCCCCATTTCCCTTGTCTGTTTACTTACATAAGAGCACCAGCTGTCCCTCAAATCTTAACTGTCTGGATTACTCAAGCAGCCACCTGATTAGCAATGAAGCTGCAAATTAGCAAATGAATGCTGAATTGTTTTTAAGAAGTCACAGAATTTGGGGGCTTTGTATAAGCACTATAGCTGCTCTTTGGCAGTTACATTAACCAGCAGCTTTTCTTCTTTTGTTAAAATTAAGGCTTTAAAAATCACCAAAGGGTTGGGGGGGGGGGAGAGAATCACCATTGAACTTTCCTCTTAAAGATTCCACTCATTTGCCTAATGTCATTCTTTTTTAATTAGGAGGATACACATATGACTTAATCGAGCCTGTCTTAGGGAATTATGCATTTATTAATGATTTCAGCACTCAAACACATTATTAAGGGATTTCTGCTAAGTACCTGACACAAAACAGCATAATTTTGCTTGCTTTGCTTAACTTGCTGAGAAACAGCTCATTGATCACTTCTAAGCAATGTTATATTTAGAACAGTTGATAACACTGCAGCCCAGTATTCTGCATCAGAGAGATGGAGTGGTCAGAGGGTTGAGCTAGGACCTTGGAGGCTAGAGTTCAAATTCTGACATAGCCAATGAAGCTCAGAGAGTGACCTTGAGCCAGTCACTGTCTCTCAAATAGGAAGGGGGAGAACTATATCGGCCATATAGGGAAAAGTAGGATATCCATGTACTATGCTTATAAATGTAATATGTTTCTGCATGCACACAATCCCAAAGGGGTATTGTTTATATCTATGTGTTTTAGCCTGACCCTCACACAGGGATATAACAATTGTTATGCTACTTACCGTATTTTTCACTCTATAACACGCACCAGACCATAACACACATGTAGTTTTTAGAGGAGGAAAACAAGAAAAAAAAAATTCTAAATGAAATAGTGGATATATGATTTTTGTGGTTCATGCTGTGGCCGCAGACATGTGATCTGACAGTGAGTTTGGAGTAGCCCAATGCAAAAATCCTGAGGATCCATGTGGATCCATGCTTTGTAACCACGGAGGAGGGAAGGAAGGGGAACCATGGATCCTCTGCTCGCGACTGCAGCAGATCCCCCCCGCCACCCGCAGGCATTCGCTCCATAACACGCACAGACATTTCCCCTTACTTTCTAGGAGGAAAAAAGTGAGTGTTATGGTGCAAAAAATACGGTACTTCTGCACTACTAGAAAGAGCTATGGAAGGATTACTCTAGTGCAGGGGTCAGCAAACTTTTCCGGCAGGGGGCCGCTCCACTGTCTCTCAGACCTTGTAGGGGGCCGGACTATATTTTGAAAGAAATAATAATGAATGAATTCCTATGCCCCACAAATAACCCAGAGATGCATTTTAAATAAAAGGACACATTCTACTCATGTAAAAACACGCTGCTTCCTGGACCATCCGTGGGCCGGATTGAGAAGGCAGTTGGGCCTGATCCGGCCCCTGGGCCTTAGTTTGCCTACCCATGCGTGATTATGATTCGCTCCTACCAAGTCTGCCTGCTCAGACAATCACTGTTGCATGATCCAAGAGTTTGAGAGCAGTTCGCCACTAGTGTGATGTATAAACTGGGCCTTATTTGCTGGCTGACTTTTGGGTAGAGTAACAAGTTATCCTTGCCACATTCTTCTGTTCCACGCACCTATTAAAGGTACAGAAGCCCTGTCTACTTTGGCATCTGGCAATGGCTTTTTAAATTAATTGGTAGGATAGTTCTAGAACAGACAGAAATGTGTCTTATTTTATACAGAAGAGTGCAACATACTGATTGCGAGCAAAAGCTGAGATTAGAACATACTTATTTCTATCAGGTGAAACCTAGGACAGGAAGTTGCAAATGAGAGTATGACTCTCGTTTGATTGCCTGGCTGTAGGAACATTACCTTCACCCAGTGATTGTCTGAGGGAAGTGGATTTATAGTTACAGACAGGAAGGTGTCTCTGCTTGCAAAGTAGAAGCTGAATTTCATAGTACAGTATGGTTTATTTACAAAGAACTGTAAAACGCAAAGGTACAAAAGGTGACTCTGAATATAACTGAAATTGATTTAGATTTACCAGATGAATATGATATTTTTGGTGTGTGGATGCAGTGCACTTTAATTATATTGCTTTAGATATGGCAAGAGAAGCAGTTTAGGCCATCTGAGGAGATGGGATGGAAGACAGTTAAAGACTCTCCCCCTTTCTGGCTGCCCCGATTCATCAAACCAACGCTCCCATCTGGTGAATGCCAAGTCATTCCATAATGAAAAGCTACTCATATACAGTATGATCATGGATTAGAGGACTAACCTTGTATGCATCACCGAGACCCTTATCTTCCATTCAAAGGTATGGGAAGCATGCCAGTCAACCTGATAAATTCCATCTTTTTAAAAAATAATAATTTTTAATTAGGTTTTTAATAATTTTATACACATTATACCTTTTCAAACATTCAAATACAAGGTTGTTTTGAGCCTTCAGACCTCCTTCCCTCCCTCCATGGATTCCATATTTAAATTTAAGTTTGCCACATCTTTTACCATTATCTATCGATTAATTAACCACAGTTATCAGAAATAATTCCACATCACAAGTGTCCTTACATCCCTGCCAAAGATTTTAACTGTTTATAGTGGTCTTTTAAGTAAATTACAAATTTACTCCAGTCTTTATACTTGATCTTCCTGGTTTCGGAATTTCCCGTCAGTTTTGCCATCTCCGCATACTCCATCAGTTTCATCTGCCATTCTTCTTTGGTTGGTACTTCTTCCTTCCTTCCATCTCTGGGCTAGTAGCATTCTCGCTGCCATTGTTGCATACAAAAAAAGTCTTTTATCTTCTCTTGGTAACTCTTCACCTGTTAGATAAATTCCATCTGATTGCTGCTGATGTATTGTACTTCTGAGTAAACATGTGTTAGGATCAGACTACTTGACTTTAATTAGGAGGAAGTCCCATTTACCTTTATGGGACTTATGTCTGGGCTAAATCAGGGATACATAGCTGGAATCTTACATGTGCTTTCTTGGGAATATTCGTTACGTGTATTCATTCCTATTTTATCAAGACTCCTTATTTAATTTCAGAGGTAGTGTGTCACTCTCTTAGTTCTACCAGTAGATATTTGCATAACTATCCTAGCAATTCTTTAAAAATGGCAGTCGTGTTATATATTTAGGGTATGTCTACAGGGAAGTCCCACAATTCCTTCAGGCTGTTGCATGTGCTGTCATTAAGCATCAAGCTGCAGTGTGGCATGTGGGATTTGATATGCTGACTCTGTGTATTTAGGGTCCAAAAGCATCCCAGTGTGTATATTTCTGTTTATTTCCATGGGGAGTGCTTCAGTTTATGGGCACTGCGAGAGGCATTCCTGTGACCACTCCATTTGAAATCTAACAAGCTGCTCTAGTTATTATGGGAAGATCAACACTTATCATCAGGAGTGAGTGCACATTATGAATAGTCCTGTGCATAGTTCCAGATATAGTTTAACCATCGAAATGTTAGCCTTAGGACATATGTGACATTTGAGCAAGCCTGAGTGACACTACATAGAAAAATCAGGTGCAGTTGCCCATTTATAGATGACTGCGTGCCAGAACATTCATTGTGTGCTGTTGTTGACTCACCACTTCCCTGTGCGGTGGAAGTTTGAGAGACAGTACCACAGCACTTCGTTTCCCCAGAGGTGGGGAAGCTCAGATCCAGAGCTTCAATGCACTCCTCTCTCTCTCTCTCTCTCTCTCTCTCTCTCTCTCTCTCTCTTAAAGTTTTCTTGGTTTACAAAGGTATGCACAATGTCTCTTTTTTTCAAGTTACATTTTCCATAGGTCAGTTTCATTTGTTGAGACATTAGATTTACATTAGGAAGAAAAAGGGGAGAAGAGGTGGAGGGGGGTCATGGTGCGTGGGGATGGGGTCGGGAGGTGATATTTCTATTTTGCTTCATGCATGTGTGGGTTTTTGTGTCAGTGTCGTTTGTGCAGGTTCTCTTTGCTAGTCGCTTGTGTTCCTTTGGCGGTGAGAGAAATTGTGGTTGGCCTAGGGTGTGCTTGTTTGTTTGTGATTGGCTGTGTTGAACTTTGTTTTCATGTGTGAGTGGGATGGGTGGGTGTTTTGGATCAGGTCAGCCATATTGATTAGTATGCTGGTGGTGGATTTTTGTCGTTGTCTTGTTGGGCTGCGTAATAAAGGGGAGTCATACCGGGGTGAAGGCGTCTTCTTCTATTTGTCCCTGTGTCAGTTTCAGTTTATTGGTTAATTTTTCTAGTAGGGCTGTCTCCCATACTATTTGATACCATTGGTCCATGCTTATTCTTGGTCTCTCCAGTGTCTGGCTATGATGTTTCTGGTTGCTGAAAGTAGGTGGGTTATGAGTTCTTTGTGATATGAGTGGGCATTATTGTCTTGGAATATGTTTAGTAGGGCCAGTTCTGGGGTGATTTCTAAAACTTGCTTAGTTATTTTTCATATTTCTTGTATGGCTGTTGTCCAGAATAGTTGGATTTGGGGGCACTCCCACCACATGTGGAGGTATGTGCCTGTGGAGATGCACCCTCTCCAGCATTTTGGTGAGGTTCTTGGGCATATTAGAGCTAGTTTCCTTGGTGTTAGGTACCACCTGTCCTCTAGGTCTCTTTATGCAGCCATCAAGACTTTTCTCGGGCCACAGCCCATGTCTCCAGCCACTTAGCTCACTGGCCCTGCTTTTTGTCCTCCTTGAGCTTTTTTACCTGGAACTGATCCTTGAACTGTGACAGCACCTCTTGCTCTCCTGCATGAAGGATGAAAGGATGTATGTGTGTGTAGAAACCGGACTTTAGCAAGGCTAAAATGTAGCATACCATACATACAGAGGTAGGAGTCACAGCCTTTGTCCCCGAACAACACTGGCAGGCAGCCCTTCAGATTTTTCCTTTGAGGGAATGTGGCCCTTGGGTGTGATAACAATAAAACAATTCTCTGCTTTGGATGAAAGTGTTCCAGAGACCTATGGTATTTGTAACATTGTATTTATTTGTAAACAGACCACAAGCAGAGGCTTACTTATACAAAACAAAAGATAATACTAACAAAAGATCCCTCAAAAAGCAGTCTGGGGACCCTCCCTTCACTCTGAGGTGGAATCTACACACATATAAAAACCGCTTTGAAAATGCTTTTTTAAAAAAAGCGTTCTTAAAAATACATTTTAAAGAGTGGCTGGGGAGACTCAGCCAGATGGGCAGCTTATAAATAATAAATTATTATTAATTATTGAATTTTCCATATGGCTCACCATCGCCATCTAGCGTCACATTGTATATTGCACTTTACAACACACTTTAAACGTTTTTTTTGCAGCTGCATATCTGAGTCCTTAGTTTCTGCTCTCTCTAGCTACTGTCGTTCTGCCCATTCCAATGGCTTCCTACCCGCTATGCAGGCCATTTATCTCCAAGGATGGATCACAGTTCAATGGTGGAGCATAAAAAGGTAAAGGGTAAAGGGACCCCTGACCATTAGGTCCAGTCGTGACCGACTCTGGGATTGCAGCACTCATCTCACTTTACTGGCCGAGGGAGCCGGCGTACAGCTTCCGGGTCATGTGGCCAGCATGACAAAGCCACTTCTGGTGAACCAGAGCAGCGCACGGAAACGCCGTTTACCTTCCCGCCGGAGCGGTACCTATTTATCTACTTGCACTTTGATGTGCTTTCAAACTGCTAGGTTGGCAGGAGCAGGGACCGAGCAACGGGAGCTCACCCCGTCGCAGGGATTCGAACCGCTGACCTTCTGATCGGCAAGCCCTAGGCTCTGTGGTTTAACCCACAGCGCCACCTGTGTCCCTTATGTATGGTGGAGCATACTTTTGCTTTATTTCCTGTCCATGCAGTACAATTCTATGCACTATTTTGAAGTAAATCCCACTGGGTGGGATTTCAGGATTTACTTCTGGAAAAACCTTTCTCCAGAAGACTCATGTGGTAACTTCTTTGTATTTTTCCAGGCCTTTTAACCCAGATTTATTAACCTGGATTTATCATGGGATTGGATATGAGTTTTAAAATATGGGTCCATAATTTTTAATGCTTTTTGCTTCTTACCTCTGCATTTGATTGTCAGTCACCTTGAATGCTTTGTTTGGAGATGGAATATAATTATAAATATCTAACAACAACAACAACGTGGACAGAATTCTAGTCTTACACTGCAACTCTTAGCATGTTTTCTCAGAAATAAGTCCCATTATATTTAGTGGGCCTTACCTCCAGGAAAATATGCAAAGCATTGCAGTCTTAGGGTCAAGCTACACGTTTGGGATGCAAGTATGTCTCTCATGCTTTTTAATTAATTGCAGCTGTGAGGGTCCTTTTGCTATTGGGACTCCAGCATGTGGGGGGGGGGGGTTCTCTTTTTCTCCCCCAGCCATGTCCCCTCAAATACAGTGTGTGGCGTTTGCCTCCTAGGATGGGTCATAAGGAAAGAGTTAAAATAGGTGTGATGTGATTGGTCAGTGAGAATGCAAGGGGGGAATAAAAGTTAGAGTGGGAGGTTTTGAAAGTTAGTTGAGTTGAGTTGAGGTTTGGGAGTAGAGAGTTGAGGTTGGGGAGTTGACGAAGGAAGAGGGAGGAATAGGCAGTGGGTTGGTAGAGTTGTATTGTAAGAGTGAGAGGAATTGTTAGGTGGAGTCAGATAGTTGGAATAATCAGTTTGGAGTTGTTAGGAACTAAGAATAAGAAACTGGCAAGAGAAAAATTAACTGAAACCATAAGCTTGTTCCTGCATTTAAAAATAAACTTAAATGATCATGTTAACAACTGACTGGACTCCGTGTGTCCCTGTGAGATACGGGGTGGTGGCAGTGGAAAAAGCGATCGCAGTGGTGGCGCAGGGTCAATAGACCGTCAAACGTCCGGGGACCCTGTGTGTGATCGCCACACAGTGCCTCTACATAGCTATAAGGATTAGTAAAGAAAAGGTTTCCATTTACCATCCATGATGTGGGGGCAGGGCAGGCAGAGGAGAATACCATGTAAATAAAGATAAGAAATAGATATGTTCAACAGCTGTGAATATTAAAGAAGCATAAACAGGTTTTTTTTAAAAAAATCTATTTTATCTATGCCCATATATAACATCATTTGGTGCTGATGTATTTATTATCCTTCAGCCAACTCTCAACAGTGTTTATTTCTCTTACTGACACTGAAAACTGCTGAGAAAGAGGCATAAGCACATCTAATGATGCCTTTCAGATTGTATCATGCCACATCATCTTTATGACTTTTCTCATTTATGACACTTGCTACTATATGTAAAATGACTTGGCAGAAATTTTCTCCTATCAAAATCCTTTTTCTGGTGAGAAGACGTACAAAGACCAAAATTGGTTTCCCCCTAAAAAAAATCAGATTCAAAAAAATGATTATTTTTATTTAGCAAGATTTATATACTACTCAACTTAAAAATACTCTAAAATATTAAAATAGCACAAAAGGACTTTAAAATAGTAGACATGGTGCAATTATCAAAATTAGATAAAACCAGCAGTTTTAAAAACAAGCATAATAAAATTGCAGGAATGTTCTTGCATCGTTGGGAACTGAGGAGAAGCTGGAAAGTGTATCTTCAATATATAAATAAGAGAAGTTTGAAATGTGATCACTAGTTTTTCCATTGGAAACGCACATGCGACCTGGTCAGCTGACCACCCTTGCAGTTCCCTCTGTGCCACTCTTCACAATCAGGGTTCCTGACCACTGGGAGACTAACTGCATTGAGCCCAATGCTCTTTACAAACCCAATTCAAGCCTTCCCACCCAATACCACAAAATTGGAAGTTGAGCAGTGAGGGAGGCAGGCATTGTCAAGGCTGGTTCAGCACAGAAACTCAGAGATGAGCAGTAGGGTAGATTCTTTACGATGATTTGTATATGCTGTAAGCTGCCCAGAGTGGCTGGGGAAACCCAGCCAGATGGACAGGATATTATAAACAATCAAAACAAGTAATTCAGAGAGACTAAACACCAACAGAGAACTCCATGGGCAGGACTAGCCCCGAGGCAGTTGCCAGGACTGAGGATCTGAGATTTCCACTTCCTCCTAAGGTTGGAGGCTGAGCAAGCAACTGGGTTAAGTGAGACTAAGACAGTGGAAGAGGAGGAAGAGGTGCAAAAGACCCCCAAGCCAGCTGCCATCCCAACAGTTGCAAACTCCTTCAAGGAGGGGCTCTCTGTGCCTTTTGCTCTGCTACATGTAACACCCTCCTCGATCTTGGGGACAAAGGAGGAGGAGGGGAGAAGGAGCCACTGGAACTGGCAAGTGGCCGGGGGTCTGTCGCAGCCTCAGCCACCTCTTCTTCCTCCTCCTCCTCCTCCTCAGCTGTCCCACTTAACCCAGTTGCTTGCTCAGCCTCCAACCCGTCTGCACCCCCTTTTTCCTCTGACTTGTCTCCTGCATCCGAAGATCATTTTTGTGGCTGGGAGCCTTCCCATTCTGATGCTTCCCTGGGGAGTTCCCCAGCTGTAGCCTCCCACCATTCCCCCTCATCTAGCCAAACCTGGGTTTTTCCTTGGAAGCAGCTGTGTCAGAATGTAACAGACATGTTTTTATAACTTCACTCACACGTTAAAACAGGCATAGGCAACCTCGGCCCTCCAGATGTTTTGGGACTGCAACTCCCATGATCCCTAGCTAACAGGACCAGTGGTCTGGGATGATGGGAATTGTAGCTCCAAAACATCTGAAGGGCTGAGGTTGCCTATGCCTGCTTTAGAATGTCAGTCTGCCCACTGACTCAAGATGTTCTGAAAGAATTTTTAAGATGTGTCTCTTAAAATAATGGGCATCTGGCAATACTACTGACAGTGCTCAGAGTCATCTTGTGGTGAAAAAGTGATCAAATGAATTGGATATAAGGAAATCTGGAGGACCTGAGAAGAACAATATTTTTCTCCCCTGCTTCCTTCTAAATCAGCAGTAGACAACATGCAGCCCTCCAGATGTCATCGGACTACAACAGCCGCCAGCAGAGCCAGTGGTCAGGGATGATGGGATTTGTAATCACCACACTGGCCGTGCCTATTCTGAATAATTGCCAAGCTACAAATGCATACTTGGGAATAAGCTCATTTGAGAACAAAGGGACTTACTTCCAAACAAATATGCATTGGATGGCAAGCTGGATATCTGAAAGCTGCAAGAGATACAGCAATTTGGCGGGCTTAGATTTAAGTCTTCATTGAACACCAGAGCCAGTGGCAACACACCTTCCCTTATAAATTGTACATCTTTAAACAAATTGCAGTTCTGAGCTCATGTACTGTAGCTATGCTGAAGGCCATTTCCATTTTAACAGTCAAATCAATTGCCATGGTAGATTAATTCACTTCTCTGGTCAGAGGTTAGTCAACTCCTTCTGATGTTTTGAAGTGCAGTATGGTCAAATAGGAAGGCACCATGTCATAACTGTCTACAATTTGTCCGTCCTCCCCTGCCCTGAAACATCAAACACTAGCTGACTTTTCCCACAGATGCTTTCCTTTGCTTGCTTGGTATTGAAAATGTGATTCCTTTGGTTAAAATAGGTTCTTTTTTAATCTATGAAACGGTCTGTTTTCTTGTCCTTTTAAATAATGGCATGACCAAGAAGAAGAGGAAGAGTGTGTGTGTGTGTGTGTGTGTGTGTGTGTGTGTGTAAGTAATGGTTTTTCTTTTTTAAAAAAAGTAAAGTAGTACAATATAGTCAGCCAGGCAGCCAAGGCTAATTATACACAGAAAGTGAAGAGGTTTTTTTATAGATAAAAATTAACTTCCTTCTATTATTTTGTGATTACAAAATACATATGGGCCAACTACCAGTTTCATGCAAATACACTGACTGCTGATCTGGCCTTTGTCATTGAAACTTGGGTGGAAGAGCTGGGCAGAGTGGATCTTATCCCTCTCTGCCCATCCAGTTACTCAGTGCAGCATCGGCACAGGCTTGAAGGTCAAGGTGGAGGTGTTGCCATGCTCCTTAAATCTTCTATCTTGCTCACCAGGAACCCTCTTCGCTTTGAGACTGGCCTTGAGTGCCTGTAGCTGGTGTCAAGGCAGACAGACTGGGGATTCTGGCTACCTGAATCTGCCTTCGTCACCCTGATCAGTGAACTCTGCCAGGAGAGGAAGAAGGGGAGTGTGATGCTTATTCCACACACGTTAATTGAGAAGCAATACCCCATGAGTTCAATGGGACACTTGAAGATTTACCCATATCAGAACATTTAAACGAGGTGGAAATTTATTGGCTATGATTTACAGATTAGCATGGATATGCAGCCTAATAAAAAAATTGAAAGGAAAATTATCATTTATAGGTTGGCACTAAAACAGCAATAAAAATCAGGAAGTGCATCTTACATCAGTTGAAGAGGACCCATGGCACATAAAGAGGAATGACTACTCATCAATAACATTAAAAAAATAGTCCTGAGGATAGTCTCAGGGGTGCTAGTATAAGTGAAACTTTTCAGGAAGCAAGCCCATTGATCCAAGGCAGGGATGATGAACCTGCAGTCCTCTAGATGTTGTTGGGTTTCAACTCCCAGCATCCCCAACAGCATGGCCAATGGTAAAGGACGATGGAAGTAGCTGTTCAACAACACCTGTAGCTCCGTATCTCTCATCTAAGGGATGCAGACACATGGAAGAATTATCTGGTAGAACCAAGCAGTTTGCTCATCAAAGAACAGAAATCCTATGGAGCAGAGCACCCTTTTTGTGAAAGATTTGCCACAGAATATGAAGAAAGGCGTGCTAAGATCTACTCTAGCAAATTTGGGTTTGTCTCATGGGATGATGTGATTAGAAGTGGTTTTTTAATTAATTTAGAATGATAGAATTGTAGTTGGAAGGGAGTCATCTAGTCCAATCCCCCGAAATGCAGGAATCTTTTGCCCAACATGAGGCTTCAGCCTATGACACTGAGATTAAGAGGCTCATGCTCTGTCAGGAAATGGCAGATAAGAAGAGGAGAAAGATGCATAGCATTATTGTCTATGCAAGTCTATAAAACCACAAACATAAAGACAGGTTGCAATCGCTCTACTCCACACTTAAATAGTATCTTGAATACTTTGGTGTTGATGGTACCAAACACCTAGTAGATTGGCTAAAATGTATAAATCCAAATTGAATATGTGCTGGAAATGTAAAGAGAAAGAAGGTACATACCTTTTTCATATGTGGTGGTCTTGTAATAAGGTTAAAGCTTACTGGGAAATGATATATAATGAGCTGAAAAAGATGTTTAAGATAACATTTATTTAAAAACAAATCCAGAATATTTTCTTTTGGGAATTATGGGATCAGAACTACCTAAACAGTATAGAAATTTATTTATGTATGCAGCCATAGCTGCAAGAATCTTATTTTCCAAAAAAGGGAAAGAAGAAGAGGTCCCGATGAGAGAAGAACGGATACAGAAGTTAAAGGACTACACAGAAATGGCGAAACTTACTGGGAGAATAAGAAATCAAGATAACAATTTTAAAGAAAGGAGTGGAAATGGTTTATTGTGTATTTACAAACAAACTGTAAACAGATTAAGACATTGGCAGGATTAATGTAAAAACCTGCAGTTTCAAAATATATATGGGAATAGATATATAAAAGAATATGTTGAGATAATCTAGAGTATGCAGGAAGATGAAATGTAAAGAACCACAGAAAGAGAGGGAAGGGAGTTGGAGTTTGAAATGTTAAAATTATGATTGAATAATTGTTGTGATATATATATAAATGAAAATTATATTTAAAAAAATTTGGATGTCACTCCATTCAGACTGTTCACTCAGATGGTATGGATGGCTTGCAGTCAACAATCCTAAACTCAAAGTATTAAGAATATTTGGTTTATAGGCACATATCCTTCAGCATTTGAAAATTAAATATAGATCTAATTATGTTCAGCAAGTATGTATCTCCTAAGGGCTAGAGGTCTTAAAAATGTTGCTGCTTAAATGGAATTCCTTAACCTTCTTCGTACTGGCATATATCTGCATTCATTGCTCATGTAAGTCAGCCTGGGGACATAGCATGAGACAGGCTTCCTAAAAAGTTCCTGGAGTATGAAATACCTGGGGATGCTTGAAGGTGTGCTTTTCAACCCCGTGCCTTGAATCTTCTGAATATCGGTGCAGATCGGTTCTGGATTGATAACGAGTTCACAATAATTTTGAATGCTTTGGAATGGAATTTATATTTGAATTTACAAAAAACGAAACAAAAAAACCAGGATCAGGGAGCCAGTTGCTGGACTTCAACCATCCTCCTTCTTGAGCAGTTACTATGTTGGCTGATGCTGATAGCAGATGTCCCCAGATGTGGGCGACTAAAGTCCTAGAAGCAAATCTGTTGATGGAGCCTAATATCCAAGGCGTCTTTTCCCAGGAACATTACTGCCGCTGAGTCACAAGTGCTGTTGGCACTCTTGATACGTTACTCTCATATGGGATTTGGCACTGCGTACACATGGAAGGAAATAAAGAGAATTGATAGGTGAGTAGCAAGTTCAAAACTTACTCAGAGGCTCCACAGCAACTCATAAAAACTGTATTGCTACCCATTTCTTGGATTGCTGCCAAGGAAGGACTGTCTAGAGAATAAAACAAGGACATGGTGGAATCCTTCCTTGTCCCCCAGTAGACACCCATATTTCATGTTTAACACTTATCTTTGCTTCACTTTTAGCTACCCCTCCTTTCAGTAACCTTCTGCTGGCCTGTTGTAAGAAAAAGGTGTTGTTTTTTTAGAAAGAAAATCCCATAGATGGCAAGCAAAATCCCTGTGGGGGATTTTCAGGCTCATTTTCGCGAGAAATATGAAATGGCTATAGCGGGAGGATACTCTGAAAGCATAACCTTGGAGCTGCGAAATCCAGGCACACCCTTAGACAGCAGTTGCCTTGTTATTTAAGTACTGGAACACAGCTAACATAATCTGGGGAGGGGGGATATATAGCAATGTTCATGCACAACGTGCATTACAAACTTTAATTTTATCTCTAGCTCCCTCCATGTTGCTTCAGAGGAAACTAGGGCAGGGAGTTTACCTGGCTTCCCCTGAAGGTATGAGGTTTCCCTACACAGAATAAAATGGGAATGGATTTGCCTCACTTCTAGGCTTACTTGCAGGCAATATTGCTTTCTTATCAGCCTTTCTCATGCATTCATTCCTGCAGAGTGAATGTGTGCAGGGCCAGCCACAAGGGATAGTGTGGCCAGGCCCACACCCCAGAAGGCTCCTCCTCCTTCCCAACTGCTACCTGCTTGCTTGCTCAGCTGCCTTTGGCTCTGGTCCCGACAACAGTTGTGATGAGGAGGAGGAGCAGTAGATGCCACTGCCTGCTTGCCGCCTGGCACTCTGCCTGGCAAGCAAGCAAGCGGGTGGTTGCAGTAATGAAAAAGAACAGGAGCTGGTGATAAGTGGGAGTGAGGAGCTACACTCACTGTAGGAAGGAGGCTCCCTGAGGTGTGTCTTTCCAAAAGTCCTCCAGACACTGAAGCTGACAATGAAAACCCACATGTTGGCAATGAAGCAGGAGGATCTGACAAGACCTGCTCGTAGAAACATGAGCAAAAATCCTTACAAGTACAGCTGTTTGGGGTAAATTGTGCCGCCACTGAGAGGTTAACTCTCCTTCCATACGTCAGCTTTACCAGAATAAACTTCTGAAGTGTGGTAAAGGCAGAACGGAGCCTTGGCCCAACATTCTATGGCATCTTGTGAAAAATAACTTTACTTTTAACGTTTAAAAATTAGCTCCGTTATTAAGAATAGCTGCCAGTTTTGACAGCAAGCCTATACTCCCAGGGCAAGTGAATAGCAGGATTCAGAAAAGCTCTTTTGAAGGTTTCGCTTATGCCCTGCCCTGCAGCCTTCATGCTTGGAATACCACCACCATGGAGGTGCCAACTTAAATAAAATATTGGAGGGGGAGGTAAGCCCCGTCCCAAATAATCAATCACATAATGGGGCACACTCTCACCATTTCAAGGGCAATGCTCATCAACTGGGGGGGGGGGAATCTGTTGTGCTCAAATATTTTATGGGGGGGGGGACAACATAGGAGTCGACATACTGACTGCAACATGGCAGGCCATTCATTTTATGGGAATGTTCAGGGAGGCAGGAGAGACTATATTGTTAATATCCTTCCTAACTTGCGCTAGCAAGTTCTACAACTTAGCAGAGTTTTACATTCCCCTTTTAAAAGCACAGCAGATAGCTGGTTGCAGGCTTGTTTAAGCCGCTCACTATTATACAATTCAATCTGTCTAAGAGCTAACAGCTGTACATACAGGACACTTCATAACTGGTCAGGAAAGGAAGCTGTCTTTGCAGAGGGGTGGACATTGGCTCAGTGCGTAGCATGGTAGAGCCAGCCACACTGCCCTAAATCCTCCTCTGCTTTGTAGTTTTCTAGGCAGCTTAGTGGCACTGCCTTACAACTTTTCTATTCTTGAACACTTTTATCTGATTTTTTTTTCTCCCTTGCCACTGCAATCTTTATGGCCTTTTAAAGTGCCTTTTATGTCACTTTTGTTTTTTTCATTCCTTACTTTGCCATGCATGTGGGGTATAGAGTCTGTAAATATCCCCCATGGTTTAAGTTACAAGCAACACTGCAAATGCATATTAACAATATTCAGTGTCCCAATATAACCTTATGCTGGTTTTTCTTTTTAAGGAATCATAAAAATGCCTTTGATGGATAAGATCAAAGATCTTTCTTGTTCAGGACCCTGTCTCCAACAATGGCCCGCCCAGATGGCCATGGGAAGCTCAAAAGCGGGAAATCATAATGGTGGCCTCTACCTTTGCCTCCTGCCCCTTGCCATCAAGGAAACTTGCCCTGCTCATTTTTAACTGTTGTGGCAAAAAGCCACTGATACAGCTATGGATACAGTGGTACCTTGGGTTACATATGCTTTAGGTTGAAGACTTCACTAACCCAGAAATAGTGCTTCAGGTTAAGAACTTTGCTTCAGGATGAGAACAGAAATTGTGCTCTGGCGGCGCAGCGGCAGCAGGAGGCCCCATTAGCTAAAGTGGTGCTTCAGGTTAAGAACAGTTTCAGGTTAAGAACGGACCTCCGGAAGGATTTAAGTACTTAACCCGAGGTACTACTGTATATTTGGCCAATCCATATTAGAAGCCTTTTACCACACAGTTAATGATGTGTGGCTGAATTAGTAGCTCCATTTATTTCTCCTGAACCATTTTTTGATGTCCCAGAGTTTTGTGGAAGACAAAACAATTTCTCTCTATTCACTCTCTTCCCTCCCCTGTAAGCCTCTATAACACACTTCCTTAAGTTTGTTTTCATTCTTTCTTAATACTAAAAAGAATATCTTTTTCCCCAAGGAAGAAGTGCTGTCCTTCAGATGAGCTCAGTTACATGTGTTTGTGTACTCCCTCTAGCTGTAGAGTATCTTTTGTGAAATAGGTTAGCCTTCAAACACAGCCAGGTGAAGTAAATTCTATTAAAGTAGGGAATTGATGTTTCTGTCCATTTCCTTTTCTTTCAGTTTCTCCTTTTCCCAGTCTTGTTCTGCATCAGTTTCTTAAAGGTCCTTCTGAAAATTCATTAGTATTTTAGTGCAAATTTATCATAATATATACTTAACTATGAATGCAATTTTGCTTATACACATTTTTGAAGTTGACAGATGGAGACATATTTACACTGCGAGTCCTTCATCCTCAGAGTTGAGGAGGGAAAGGCAAATATAATATTCTAACACATGCATTTTATAGGCTAGTTTCACTAATATATGCATTTTGATACACACGTGCCCCAAATATACACATTATTTGTGTATTATTTGCATCACATAATTCAGAAGTGCAAATTTTGAAGAATAGCTGTGGTTTGCATATTGTTTTGGATTGGATAGGTTTGCATTAAAATCCGAACTGAACTGCAGTTAGTGGGTTTAAGCTTGTGCCATAATTATGGAAATGGGAATAAAACAAATAAAATAACTTGGACCCAATGCTCTCCAAAAGACCTGCATGGTCTGTCTCCCATCTCCACTCTCATGTGTCATATTGGCAACAAAATAAATGGCCATTATTCTATAGCCCACTCTACTTGTGAAACTCATTTGAAAAGGTGGTGGTAGTTGTTTTAATCTCTTACCCAGTGCTATAGAAAGACTGAAAAAAAATGCCAGCCTCAGGCACTCCTGATTTTCCAACTCTTCACAAGCACTGTGTTCATCTCTTAAATGTAATATATTTATAATCAGGGCCAAGGCAACATGACCTGGTTTTGATTTTAAATAAATCTCAGCCAGCCAGCTTGTGATTGGGGGTAGGGAGTCTAGTTTAAATCAGAAGCAAAGCTTCAATTTTTCAAGGCCTTTGCAATTTAGTTAATCTCTTTAGGGTATTTTTTGATATTTATGACTTCAAAAATTAAACACCCTAGAAAACAAAATTCCAGGGGAATTTGAAAATTGCATCTATACACAGGGGAGACAGATTACCCTCTAAATTCAATTGCATCAGCATCCCCCCTTCCTTTCCTTTATACAAAGTTACAGCCTTGTCCCTGCCTCAATATGAAAAATCAGGGAAAATGTGTATTACACTTTTTAGCTCAGTTTATGAATACCAGGGATCTTTTGACGTTGCTGTCAGTTGTATGGCTGTTTCTCTCTGATCTGAACCATCTCAATAATTAAAAGCTCAAACTGCATTTCTCTGCTCAGGTGTTCAAAGGTGTCTTTTATAGTCTGTCTATGAAGAATATATTTGCTTTTCCCTCATCTCTGAGGATGCAGGACTCACAGTGTAAATATGTCTCCATCTGTCAACTCCAATCACATTCATGCTAGTCTATAAACCTCCAGTATTCTGCTTCTATCTCTTAACTGTTTCCACTGGATAGAGATGTAATCCCTTTCAGTAAATCGAATAATTCTTAAAAGCCAGAGTGGTTCAAGTCAGACATGTGCTGGTTATTTTATTGATTGTATCAAATAAAAACCAAATTTCCAGAACATATTAAAAGAAAAGAAAAGGGGGAAAAATAAAACCCAACCTACATTTATTTCAAAAGATGATCATTTATTTTCTCTCTCGCCTTCTCCACACCCTCCTTGCTTGCCACAAGGTGTTCTGTCTTGGAGATGAAACAAGCGAGGGCTAAACTAATTAACTAACCAGCAGTGATCTATGGCCCCAGCACCTTGCATTCCTGAAGATTTATTCCATTTTGAATTCATTGCCATTTCCCTCCAGGGAAATAAAGATTGCTGCCTATTAAAGATGGGGACAGAAAAAGGCACCTTCACTGTAGACAGCCGGTACAGGAAAATAATACTGTAATCATTCCCTCCAATCAGCTGAAAAGGATTAAATCTTCTGCTTCTAAAGTAATGTTCCAATTGAGCCTTGGGGAAGAATAATTCATGATTAGGGAGAAGGCTGGTCTAGCAAATGTGAACATTATGTCCATTACTTAAACACACTTCCTGGGCTGACTGCTAATGTACCCAAGGGACCTTGCAGCAGCAGCAACTGATAGGAGCAATGAAATAGGCCGACAAGGACAAGAAGTATTATCATCTGCATTCAACAGCACTACATAGACTTTGCCACTGCTAAATCACTGCCTTTGGTAAATAGCCCAGATAACTCATTTTAATAGAAGAATTCTTCTCTTCTTTATGTGTATTAAACAACAGACTCTTATGAGCTGTGGCAGTGTATTGATTCCAAGGAAAGTCGGTGTGCATACCAATTCTGTAATTTATGCTGTTTTGTGGCTGTGGCTGTATTTGTTATGCATAGTGTATTAAACATTCAATAGCTCAATTTAATCTTTGCAGCCAAATTGCGCAGCACATCATGCCAGATAGTGGTTGTTTCATATACACAGCCCATCTGCTTCCTGTTCTATAATTCATTCAACAGGCAAAGTTTCTGAATGCCTCAGGCGCATATATATATATATATATATATGCATATATATTCTCCTAAAGGGTCCAGAAGTGGCTGGAATTCATTCAGCTCTTGATCAGTGTGTTGGGGGCAAGGAAGGAGAGAATGCTATCTCTTCATTAGATGTGATTCAGAGATGGGAGAGGCTCTATCTTCTTAACTCTCTTCTCCCAAGTATGTTAATGCTTGGGAGCAAAACCAAAAGGCAGGCTTGTTACATGGATGAGTGTTTTACACATGCACGGGTAAATGTCTCAATGGCTGATGGCATGTAGCAGAATGTGTGAAGAGACTCCATTTTACAACAACAAAACTTTACCTTTTTTGAGATGTGGTAAAAAACCACCTCTCTGCATCAGTTAACTCTGTGGATAACCAAGTGACAAATAGGGAATGTATGAACCAATCACATGTATTTCTAGGGAAAGGGTGCCTGATGTTAAAATTGGTCTTACAGATTTGTGGCTTAGGAGCCTAGGGGGATCTTTTGAGACCCCCAACATGTGTACATCAATTCCTCCTACCCTGTTCCTCTCCAAAGGGCACCTTTTGTTATGCACAACCCCTTCTGCTATGATACGTAAAGGTAAAGGGACCCCTGACCATTAGGTCTAGTCATGGACGACTCTGGGGTTGCGGCGCTCATCTCGCTGTATTGGCCGATGGAGCCGGCGTACAGCTCCCAGTTTAACCCACAGCGCTATGATACATTTGTCCTAATCTACTCCCATACGGGGACTTGAGTGGCGCTGTGGGTTAAACCACAGAGCCTTGGACTTGCTGATCGGAAGGTCGGTGGTTCGAATCCCTGCGACAGAGTGAGCTCCCGTTGCTCGGTCCCAGCTCCTGCCCACCTAGCAGTTCGAAAGCACGTCAAAGTGCAAGTAGATAAATAGGTACTGCTTTGGCAGGAAGGTAAATGGTGTTTCCGTGCGCTGCTCTGGTTCGCCAGAAGCGGCTTAATCATGCTGGCCACATGACCCGGAAGCTGTACACCGGCTCCCTTGGCCAGTAAAGCGAGATGAGTGCTGCAAGCCCAGAGCTGGCCACTACTGGACCTAATGGTCAGGGGTCCCTTTACCTTTACTCCCATACAACAAAGAATAGTTACATTAATGCCCATTCATAATTTTCAGTAGAATTTTCCATATTTTTCATATAGCGGTAGCTTTTACTGCATCACTTGTTATATGAACCAACCAATTCTTACCATGCAACCACAAACCTTTTGTTATGGTTGTTGCACTAACATCATGCAAATGACCCAAACTATGTATTTAGCTGCTGTTCGGTGGGGCGAATATTTCAACTTCAGTTTCCCTCCATTTCTCATTTCTCCAATCTTTAATTTAGTTCTTCACATTTCCACATCTGTTAGCAATTTTTAAAATAAAATTTCTTCATGAAAACTCAGCTTTTTAGTACAAAATTATCCTAATATCCCCCTTTTTATATGCATTTTTCCTAATATGCACATATAATGCATTCTTTGCATTCTTTTCACTAATGAAGGCATGTAAATGAACACCTTACATTAGTATATGCACTTTTATACACCTTACTTGGCTGGAGATCTGCACTGCAACATTTGTAGAGTTCTGAAGGCTTGCTATGTTTAGGTTCACATCTTGTTTCATAAAGTGCAAATTTGGTATGTTTGCCTTTAAATGTGAACTTAATGCAGTTTCTCACAATCTCTAGATGTTGTACATAGATAGCAATAGGAGTCACCTTGCTTTGCATGTGAAAAGTGGCCTTCTTGAGTTTGCATGTCCTCCTGCACAAACACTCCACTCTTCTTCCTTCCTTCCTTCCTTCCTTCCTTCCTCCTTTCCACATACTCTGAAAGAGTTGAGCCAGGAGACCGTCTGTTAATTCCAGAAGGGTTAATTGTAGCCCAACTGTTTTACAATGTCCTATTTATTTCCCAAAGGAATGGAATATTGTTCTTGCCCAGTTTATGGGGAGCCTTGAAAATGAAAAACATGTGAGTGTGGATGCTTAATGGGCCAAAACACAGCACTTCAATGCAGCCGCTCTCCGCATAAAGCCAAATAACTGCCAGGCATTTCCCCAGAACTCTGTTTCCAGTCTTTTATGAAGTTCAGATTCTAATTAGTCAAGATGGACAATGGGAAAACAGACACACAGCTAAGGTGATAGCCTCATGGCCAGGGGCTCAGTCATGATCCCCAGATCAATATTTAATGTCTTAAGGCTAAGCTGAGTCCACAAGCAACCACTGCGCATCTCACTTACTGGAGAGACCTCTGGGCTATTTCCTCTCTCACAGACTGATGAATGCTTTCTTAGTTTAATCTCACCACATTTCTTTGAACTTTTTTGTGGGAGATTTGGGAAGAGAAAATGCTCACTATTTCATTTAGTGAGCAATAAGTTTCAAATGCTGACACTTTACATCAATGGGAAATTAGGTGGAATCTCCTGCCATTGAAAGCTCAACATCAGCGGCCCACAAAAATGTTTGTGCTGTGGACGTAGAGTTGATAGCTTTTAAAAATAAAATAAAAAATTGCTCCCCTGACTTTAACGGCAACATGACACACAGAAAATAATCAGGTAAAACCTTTCATGCCATGGGAGATAAGATGATGGGAAGAGTTTTACCTCATTATCTGCATGGTAGGCTGCTGCTAAAGGAACATGAGCAAGGCCATGAAAAAGAAATGGCAAGATGAAGCATACAAACAGTCTGTAGAAACTTTCTGGACTCCCATGGGTCCTCAGTCAGCATGGCCAAAAGTCAGGAAATATGAGAGCTGTGGTACAGCAATATATAGAGGCGGCCACAGGGTTTCTCATATTTGCTTCGTATGGAATCCAGGGTGGAATCTACACACATGAAAACCGTTCTGAAAATGTTTTTTGAAAGCGTTTTAAAAAATACATTGAATTTTCCATAAGGCTCACCATCGCCATCTAGTGCCACATTGTATATTGC
This sequence comes from Podarcis pityusensis, assembly GCF_964106645.2. Taxonomy (NCBI): domain Eukaryota; kingdom Metazoa; phylum Chordata; class Lepidosauria; order Squamata; family Lacertidae; genus Podarcis; species Podarcis pityusensis. Next base: position 58,187,116 of record NC_138036.1, read on the forward strand.
ATGTAAACCACACTTAAAACTTTTTATTTGCAGCTGTGTAGCTGAGCCCCTGATAGGTTTCTGATTCTTAGAATTGCCACATTCCTTGCAGAACAGGCTGTAGTACCATTTAAAAAACAAAACAAAACAAAACTTAAAGCACTGAGAAGTTCACACAAAGACAGGGGTGGGTGTCCTGGCTACAGTCTCAAATGCAATGACAGGGTCCCCTATATTTGTGTAAGGAAGAAAGCTTTGTTCCAGGTTTACAAGGATTCGGGTCAAACTGTCAGTACAGATTGCCAGAGGCACAACTAAGAGTTCAAGAATGACATCAGAGGTGCAAGACTGGACGGCAGCTGTCACTCACCTCCCACCAGCCTTTAAAGGTGAGACACAGTGTTCTCAATTATGAAACTCCTTCTATATGAGACGGGAGGTACACACGTCTCTGATGGGCTCATGCCTGCTGCCAACAACAGACAGCACTGAGTTCTTAGTGAAGGGATGGAAGTTGGTCCCTCTGCCCTCTCCTACTTCAGCTGTCTTCCCTCCCCTCCTGGCTATTTGACACCCTTCCCCGTTGCTAGGGAAGTGCTTCACTCTGAGTCAGTTGGGAGAAGGAATCAGCAGGACAATTTCCTATACCTCTGGAGGCAAAGGACCATGGATACTATCCTCCTCTTGGGGTTCTCAGAGCCAGTGTGGTGTAGTGGTTAAGAGCGGTGGACTCGTAATCTGGTGAACCGGGTTCGCTTCCCCGCTCCTCCACACAAAGCTGCTGGGTGACCTTGGGCTAGTCACACTTCTCTGAAGTCTCTCAGCCTCACTCACCTCACAGAGTGTTTGTTGTGGAGGAGGAAGGGAAAGGAGAATGTTAGCCGCTTTGAGACTCCTTCGGGTATTGATAAAGCGGGATATCAAATCCAAACTCTTCTTCTGCAAGCATCCTCTACACTCTCCTCCTCTTCCTCATAGGACAGAAACTCCCGCCCCAAACCAGGGCTTATCCACACTTCCTCTTGTCCCACTGCTCCCCACACCCGCGGGGGGAAATGCTCTTTTGTGCTCACTTGGAGCAGACAGCAATTCAGGTTTTCTGCAGATAAATAGCATGTTTTCGCTGAGAAAGCAGTGGGTCAAGGGGAAAGCCACTCAGAAAACTACTTGGACCTGTTCGTCCTAGGCACAGGACAAGCAGAAGGGTGGGCCAGCTGCTAGTAAGGATTGTGGGGCTCGTGACATTATAAGACTTCAAGGACACATTCTAGCTAGGCAAAAACACTCAAGGCATGGTGAGTGGTGTGGCTGAGAAGGAGGGTTACTTTGGGGAGTGTCTTGGGCCAGATAGGAGGTATGCAGGGATGCATTTGGCCCCCAGAACTGTTCCACCTCCCCCACCCCCCGGCACTAGGAGAAAGCAGTGAGAACAACAACATGTGCTGTGCTGTTTATACCATAAAAGCATTGTCTGGTTTCCCTCCTTATATTGCTTGTCATGAGGTCTTTCCAGTGCCATCCACCAAACCTGCTCTTTCTGGTCCCTTTTCTGTTTATCTTAGACTGATTGATGACTGAAGGCCCAACCTTCCTTTAGAAAGGGAGAATGCAGAGCCAGCAATATTAGATGGGAATGAATGGAAGTCAGAGCCTTTTTAATTTCTGGCTTTGCAGATGCTCAGTGTGGTATAAACCATACAGTTTTCTTCTCATTCCCCCACCCACAGACCTCATAGCCATCGCAAGCACACCACAGCACAAGGCTTATTTCAGAAACTCTGCCCCTCTGTCTACCCTCTCTGTTTTAAATAATGACAATGCCCAACCTTACATAGAACCTTATTTACACATTTTCAAAAGTGAATTTTAATCTACAGAGCCAAATGACAAATCATTAAAAAAAAAATCAAGCCAAGAGAATTGGAGAGAGAAATTTCTAAGATGCCCCATTTTATTGGTCTACATCATGCTGGTTCATGTAGGCTGTGGGGTTACAGAGAATTGTTCATCCTTCAGAATAAAATTATCATTCTTAGCAAAAAATAGAAGCATAAATAGTGACTAAAATACGTTATTTTGAAACCTCCCCTTTCCAAAAGTAACTTACTGTTTCATTCTGTGGTTAGCTATGAAGGTTGCATAATATAGAAATCAGTCCAATGCAAGTTCTTATCCAGTTGATTTTCTATATTATCTGAAAGGCCTCCAAATTAGGTAATACAGGCTAGAGGAGGAAAGCTGGGAGAAACTTGCCCCCTAGACAAATAGCTTACCCCACTTAGCTGGACTCCAATGGTTACTTGAAAGAAATAATTTTTTGACATGCAAATTATAACTGAATCATTAATTGGACTTTAAAGGAAGGCTGCAGTTCTAAGCATGTTTATTTGAAAGTTAGCCTCAGCAAAATCAATAGGATTTACTTCAGAGGAATATGTTTCATATGGGAACTTTGAAGAGAAATAAGCCTGTTGTTTCTCATTCAGAAACAGAACATGTGGGACAAAATTGCCCTTCTGTGAAGCTCAGTGGCAAAGCATCTGTGCTATATCCAGGTTCAATTCAGACAGGAGAAGATTCCTGTCCGAACAAACAATCACGAGATAGATGCACTAAGGGTCTAATCTGGTATAAGACAGCTTCCTATGTTCCCCTACATTGCTTTTGACCACTCAATGCTCAACACCCTATTTCTTTCTCTATATGTAATTCTTAATCTGTAAACATTATGTACTCTTTGCACTGCTCTGTTTTACATAAAGACTGCAGTCCTGCATGCAAGAAAACTGCTTCTTACATTCTATTCAATACCAGGTGATTTACCCAGTCCAACAGAATGTAGGATTGCAGTCCAAATTCTGCAGCGTAATTCACTTTTACTGTCAAGAATTTGGGAATGAGTCACACCAGACCACATGAGCAAAGCCATTTAGTACTTCTAAAAAAGAGAAAGAAAGAAATCAGTAAATGGATTTAGTGATGAATGATAATTGATTATTTCTTGCTGGCTTATTTGTCACAGTTGAGCTGTGCTGATGTTGGCCCAGCTGTGCTTAATTAGCACCTGTGACTTAGAAAACAATATTATAAAGACATTTGTGATGGAGCTAAAACTTTGTAGTTAAGCACTCTTTGGGGAATGTGGAAGTTGTGGGATTTAGTGAGGGCTTGCATCAATTTTGGCGATATCTATTACACATTTTCAAAGGAGCAAAACTTCCAGATGAATCATGCTTTGTAAACAGTAAGTGGAGCCTGTAATTGCTGCCTTGTATTAGGGATGTTTGGATCAGTATATCTCTGGTCCACATCACTTTTGCATGTGTTAAAGTCCATTGCATCCTATTTCCACATGAATCTATGGGTTTAAAAAAAATTCCGCAAAAATGTATTGAAATACATATTTTTAAATATATTTTTCTCTCTATGCATTTCAAAACATTTTACATTATTTTTGAACAATGAGCATTCAGGTAAGGAAGAGTCAGGGGGTGACAATGTTCGTCTGGATATGTTGAAGTTTGTAAATATTGAATTGCATTTGACAACTATAGCATTTGACAACTATAGCAAAATAAAAGTTATGGTCAAAAGTGCTACAAGCCTCCTCTGGGAACCATGGCTGAGTCTCTTGACTGTGTTATAGGACACAATGCAGTCTTTATCTAGCTGAACATTTCCCTTTGGAAATTAAAAGCATCCCCAAAGCACACATCAGTAGTTTCTACTTTGTGATCTAGGGACTATAGGGTTTGGATGTGGCAGTTCTGAGTTCAAATGATAAGCCAGCCAAGGACTTGTTAGGTATTCTGTCTTTGTTCTCCATTCATGAAATTGTAGCAATAATGTCACTCACTCGTTATGAGAACGAGCAGTAATTTTTACAAGGAAGTATCTACTGAAACCAACGGGAGTTCCTACCAAGTGACATGCGTGGAATTGGGTTGTAAAGCACTAGTATCCCCATGTAAATAGGATACTAGATACAAGGGAAGAATGAACTCCTCCGCCTTGCATAGTGTGGGTTTAGAAGACATCTGAAAGCAGCCCTGTTTAGGGAAGTTTTTAATGTCTGATGTTTTGTTGTGTTTTTAATATTTTGTTGGAAGCCGCCCAGAGTGGCTGGGGAAACTCAGCCCGATGGGCGGGGTATAAATAATAAATTTATTTATTATTTATTATTATTGGTGAATTTCATCAGCGACTGCTTTTCTTACCCTTGCATATCTAGCTGCACCTGTTGAAATTCAAATCCTCTGTCCTACCCTCAGTTACAGAAGACCTGCTCCTTTTGATTAGGTTTCCCTTCATGCACATTGTTACTCACTGGCAAAAATGTATGTAGCTTTTTGAAGAAGAATAAAAGCACAGTAGCTCCTTTCAGATGTTACCATTAAGTTTTCGGAAAACATGAGCTGGGGGAGGGAGCAATGTGGCCAAGTGTGGCAGCTTCACACCCCTGCCATCATTCCCAGTGCCTGCCAACATGTCTGAGATGGGGAACGTCCTGTATGCATGGAGACTCTCCATGCATTTTAGAACCCAAGGAAAGAGGATTCTAAAAGCCCAGTGAACTGCAACACTAGGGGCTGAAAAGATAGTTGCCATGGGCAGCTTTAAAAAGACTGTTTGGAACAAAACTAAAAATGTTTCTGTCCACTGTATTTCTGTCAGCCACTAGCTGACTTCTCACTTGTGAAGGCAGAGCTTTCCCGCAGTTCACCCCACAATAAGTTTAGTTTCCCCCAGGGAATTCTCTGAATATTGGACCTTCCAGAACATTTGCTGAGTAAGGTTGGAAAAAACTAAGCCCAGGGCAGTTCATCCTCAGCCCTTCCTCCCAGTCTCCCATCCCAAGAAAATTATGTTTGCAAAGAACAGATTCACTGGAATCAGAAGAAGCCCGTAGGCTTGGAAACTAGGTGCTCAGAAATAACCTCAGAAACAGTTTTTCCTGCCAAGGTGCTTTTGGAGTTTTAGTTCTCTCTGACTCTTAAATCAATGAATTGGGTTGAAAGGAACTGGAAACAATTTCTCATGCACCTGAACAGAAAGTAATACACCTCAGCATGCTTAGAAATATCTAAGCTTCCCAAATGGTGTTCCTCTCTCCAGCTTTGGAAAGTTAGATTTGCTTGAGGGGGGGGGGGAACCATGTTAGGAAAGGCTGGCTGCTATGGGTGAACCCTAAACTTCAGAAGATTTGGACTGAGCTCCAGACTGTGAGAATTTATATGTGTGCACCCTCCCAGTTTCTGAAGTTTGGTGACATTACTTCTTCTCAGCCTGCAGTAGGGTGACTTAAGTGCAAAGGAACCTAGGGATTACAGTGCTACCTCAGGGTAAGAACTTACCGTAATTCATTCTGGAGGTCCGTTCTTAACCTGAAACTGTTCTTAACCTGAGGTACCACTTTAGCTAATGGGGCCTCCCACTGCCGCCATGCGATTTCTGTTCTCATCCTGAGGTAAAGTTCTTAACCCGAGGTACTATTTCTGGGTTAGCGGAGTCTGTAACCTGAAGATCTGTAACTCGAGGTACCACTGTATATGTATTTAATAGTTCTGTAGATTACTTGTGAGAGGTGGTGGTATAGTGGCTAGAATATTTGATCTGGATGTAAGAGACCTGGGTTTAGCCATCTATCAACTTTACTGCGTGAACTTGGTTTTATAAATATAGCCTAACCTAACTCATCAAGTTGTGAGGATAAACTAGGACAACCCCCAAGCTCATCGGAGGAAGGAATACAAATGTGATTATAATGGGTGGAATAATTCTATGCAACTATGAAATATACAACAGCCTAGTTCTCCTTAGCATCTGGTTATCCCAGCCTGGGGACACAGCTCAGAGGAACCACAATAATGTCACCATGAAATGAAACACTTCACTTCTGAAGTTAATGTAGGAGTATGCTACTGATTCTGAAGGGCATATTAGAAATAATTAAAAACACAGCATAGGTCATGCATTCCCCACCACCAATCAGATGCTGAATTCAATAGCAAAGTAGCTATTGATTTTAACAGAGCTGATAGCATCACTGTGAATGATATTACCCTTAACTGGCAGTGGGGGAGTGGACTGTTATTATTTTACTATTAGGCTACCTGTCATTATGTTTTTTATTATATTTTTATCATAGATGTTCTGTGATGTATTTTACTGTTGTACACTGCCTGGGATCTTCTGATAAAGAGCAATATATAAATTGTAATTATTATTATTAAGGGTTCTTGCTTGATGGCCCCATATCTAAGCCTTGGTTTGTGGCTAGCTTTATGAAGTTTATGATTCTCTGCCATATGTTCTTTTAAAAGCTGCTTTTATTGCTTTGTTTTGTTTTAAGCTTGCTTTTAACTCTGCTGCAAGATAGTCTGAGAACCCTGGGAAATAAATACAATGAAATAATGGATTGGATAAAATGCAGACTGCAGCTAACCATGAATGCTCACAGGGCAATTTTGCCTCTATAATTTATTATTTTGCACTTCTCTCTCTTGTAAGTTCCCATATGTTGCAGTTTCAACTGAAAATCTTTTATCAAAAGTTAAGAATGGAACACCAATTATTTTATTTGTTTGTGTGTTTTCAAACTTGACAGTTCCATCTTTGCTAAAAAGTTTTAAAACAGGGAAAATATCCTGGATGGGCAGGTTCTGGAGATATGCTTTGTTGTTGATGATGATGATGAGATCCATCAATCTGATCCAGGTGTAAAATGACAGCTGGGATAGTGGTGGATATGCACTTATAATGAAAAAACAGGGTGTCCCTGAGCACAGAGCCAAACCAGGAATTCATTTTTTCCAGTTGCAGAAATCATGTCCTCCCTAAAAGAGGGTATGTGTTGCGGTGAGACCTGGAGACTGACCTCCTGTGTTGTGGGTGGGTTGGATTGGTTTGCCACAACACCCGATTGGTAGGTCCCTCGATGTTGGGTTCAATCTGACTAATGGGGCACAGTCCAAACGGATCGAGGGACCTATTTATACCCATGCACATGACCCAGAGCTTCCTTTTTCAGCTCGTGCATTCGGAACACGCGCCCACCTCTCCCTACTTTTAGGGCTTTGCGCTTGACCTTGCTATGCCGTCATGTGTCGTCTGTCGTTGGAACAGGGGCACAGTAGGAATTTCCCCACTTGGCTGATTGGCTGTTGCCATTTGGGTTTTGCCTGCCACATAGCAAATCATCACAACTTGTAAGGTTGCAGATAGGCACTGGTTCAGGTGATAGGGATGGGGGAACAGTCTTGCCATCCCTATGTGAAGGGTATTCAGTTAAAGGAATCCAAGGACTCAACTGGTTTGGTCAACCCCTGAGAGGGGGTTGTGCCCATACCTGAGTACAGGCGGGCATCTGGTTGGTGAACAGAGTCTGTTCCCAGCTTTTCACCTTCCCAGGTGTTCACCCTTGGCTGACCTATGATAGAGCTCTGGGTCAGCGCTACCTGCAAGAGTTCAGGGAGCTAGTCGAACCAGAGCCTATGCAACCACTCACTTTCTGTAATCAATAAAGTTGTGGCCTAAATTCTGCCAAAAACCAAAACTAAAATTTGAATCATGTGTTAATTTATTTAGGGGCTGAACACGCAATTGAGCTCATAGCTCATTTACATAAAATTCCACTCCTGGTTTTCCTCCAAGGTTTCTTTTGTTTCAACAGCCTAATTGTTCTGGAGGGAGGGAAATTATTTTTATCGTTGAGATTGTTAAAATATTAGGAGTTGATAAATCCTTGCTGCCCTTTTACAAATCACCCAGAGATCTACCGACAGATCCCAATCTACCTTCCTACAATAGATCTTCCAGTAATACTCATTCTCCCTTCCTGGCTTCAAATAAAAGCAGAAATGTGTGCCCTCGTGAATTACCTCCAGGGTCAAATGCATAATGTAGCAGCTTACCTCCTGTTTGATTTCCAACCCGAGGTCCACTGGGGGTATATCTTTATTGTTGCAGTGTTGCCTTCTGGCACTACAGGCTAACAGATCAATTCAGCCTTCAAAGCATCCTATTGCCTGTCGATATGAAATTCTAGCAATTGCCGGAGAGGGCTGGCTGCAAAGCAGGTGAAAAACAGTCCCTATTGATTAGCCCATGGCTCTAGAGTATGATGAACTTGTTTAAGAAAAATTGATCTGACAAATTGATTTTATTATCAAAGTATCTTGTGCATGCAATTAAAATTGCACTCCCCCCACCCCATCTCTTGCAGAATTTATTCTTATTTTTCTGGATAATCTTTTTAAGGACTCCAAGTAAGAAAGCACACAAAAGCATACATGGAATGATTTAAAAGCACTTCAGTTGTCCTCAAGGTTTAAGAGATCAATTTGAAAGACTTTAGCTGTTGTTTTTTTCTTTAAAAAGGGTTTGAAAACCAGATGAACCCAAAGTAGTAGAATATCTCAAAAGACTGAAGCCCTTGGTTATGTGCAATCCTAGCTAACCATCTCCACTGGGAGCCCATCTCTCCTTTGCCATTTCTATCTCCCACATCCATTTTGAATGTAAAATGTGCAGTGACTAGATTTTACTAAACCTTTGGCAGCCCACAAACACAGTTCTCGCTACCTTTGTGTCACAGATGCCTTGTCAATTAGTCAAATTTGTAGTCATTTCTAGTGCTAGGCTGTTTTGAACTTGTTGACCTTGTGGTTTACTCTAGCATTTGCATGAGCCAAGAACCAAATAGACAAGACTCAAGCAATATCGCTTGCTCTTTTTTTTTTTTTTTTTTTTAAAGCAATTTATTAAGTTTTACAATAAAAATAAACATAATAAACAATGTAACATTGATCTTAACATATTTTCACATTTTCTTTAGACTTCCTCACATCTCCCGCTCCCACTTTCATCGTTATAACGTTTTGTCAGCAATTTATCATCTTATTTAAAATTCTTATATCCCTTATATTTCATAATCTTATAATTCTCAAAAGGAGCTAAATTTCACAATCTTACTTATTTTCTTAAAAACTTCTAAATTTAGTGGTGCTCAGTTATTTTGATCTAGCGTCTTGTTTAGCATTCACTCAAATTACAGTACTTTTGTAAATAGTTCTTAAATTTCTTCCAGTCCTCCTCAATCCTCTCTTCTCCCAGGTCACGGATTCTGCCGGTCATTTCAGCCAGTTCCATGTAGTCTATCAGTTGTATCTGCCATTCTTCCAGTGTGGGTAGATCTTGAGTTTTCCAATGTTTTGCGAGAAGTATCCTTGCTGCTGTTGTTGCATACATAAAAAATGTCTGGTCCTTCTTTGCCACCCCTTGGCCGACAATACCCAAAAGGAAGGCCTCTGGTTTCTTAGTGAAGGTATATTTAAATACCTTTTTCAGTTCATTATAAATCATTTCCCAGAACGCCTTCACTTTAGGGCAAGTCCACCAGAGGTGGAAGAACGTTCCCTCACACTCTTTGCATTTCCAACACTTATTATCAGACAGGTGGTAAATTTTGGCAAGTTTGACTGGGGTCATATACCATCTATAAATCATTTTCATTACATTTTCTTTCAGAGCGTTACATGCAGTAAATTTCAATCCATAGCTCCACAACCTCTCCCAGTCCTCAAAAATGATATTATGCCCAATGTCCTGTGCCCACCTTATCATAGCCGATTTAACCGTTTCATCTTGTGTATTCCATTTCAACAGCAAGTTATACATCCTTGAAAGTACCTTAATCTTTGGTTCTAACAATTCTGTTTCTAATTTCGATTTCTCCACCTGGAACCCTAGTTTTTTATCATTTTTAAAAACTTCTTTAATCTGAGCGTAATGTAACCAATCTCGCACTTTGTCTTTCATTTTCTCCAAACTCTGCAATTTCCAATTGTCTCCATCCTTTTCTAGTATTTCCCAATATTTTGGCCATTTAGCCTCCATATTGGGTCTTTTTCGGGCCTTGGCTTCCAAAGGTGAAAGCCACCTTGGTGTTTTATTTTCCAGCAAGTCTTTATATTTTGTCCAGACATTAAACAATGATTTTCTGACAATATGGTTCTTAAAGGCCTTATTTGCTTTAACCTTGTCATACCATAAATATGCATGCCATCCAAAAGCATTGTTAAACCCTTCCAAATCTAGCACATCAGTGTCCTCAAGAAGTAGCCAGTCTTTTAGCCAGCAGAACGCTGCGGCTTCATAATACAACTTTAAGTCTGGCAGGGCAAAGCCCCCTCTTTGTTTTGCATCAGTTAATATCTTAAACTTAATTCTGAGCTTTTTGCCCTGCCAGACAAACTTAGAAATGTCTCTCTGCCACTTCTGAAAGCACCCCGTTTTGTCCAAGACCTGAAGTGTTTGAAATAAAAACAACATCCTTGGCAATACATTCATCTTGATAGCAGCAATTCGGCCTAACAAAGAAAGTTTCAATTTTGACCAACTATCTAAGTCTCTCTTAATTTCTGTCCAGCATTTTTCATAATTGTCCTTAAATAGACTTAGATTTTTTGCTGTTATATTTACCCCTAGGTATTTTACTTTTTTAACCACATTAAGTTCCGTCTCATTCTGAAACCGTTCTGACTCTGTATCAGTCAAATTTTTCCCCAAAACCTTAGTTTTCTGTTTATTTAGTTTGAATCCAGCCACCCGACCAAAGTCATTAATCAGTTGTAATACTCTTTTCGTACTGGGCTCTGGCTTCTGCAAGGTCAAAACCAGGTCATCTGCAAAAGCTTTTAATTTATATTGTTTCTGACCGACCTGAATTCCTTCCACCAACCGATCCTCTCTAATCATGTTCAATAGCACTTCCAGAACCGAAATAAATAACAAGGGGGAAATAGGGCAACCTTGTCGTGTCCCTTTTTCAATTTTAAACTCTTCTGTAACCACATTATTAACTATCAGTTTAGCTTTCTGTTCTGAGTATATCGCCCCAATCCCATTCTCAAAACCCCGTCCCACTCCCATCTCTTTTAAATTTCCCATCATAAATTTCCAGGAGATATTGTCAAAGGCCTTCTCCGCGTCTATAAAAATTAAAACTGCTTTTGTATTTATGTCTGTTTGCAAAAGTTCCAAAATGTCAATAATGTTCCTTGTATTAGCAAACAGATGTCTTCCTGGGAGAAAGCCGGCCTGGTCCTTATGAATTACTTCATTTAAAACTTTTTTAAATCTATTTGCCAAAATGTCTGCAAATATTTTGTAATCCACATTTAAAAGAGAGATGGGACGGTAGTTCTTAAGTTGTGTCTTTTCAGCTTCCGACTTTGGTATTAATGTGATAAACGCTTCCTTCCACGACTCCGGTGCCCTCTTCCCCTCCATAATTTCATTGCTGACCTCCATCAAAGGTTGTATCAAATAGTCTTTTAATGTCTTATAGTACTTGGAGGTCAGCCCATCTGGTCCTGGAGATTTGCCAAGTTGCATGTTCTGGATGGCTTGTTCGATCTCCTGTCGTGTTATTTTAGAATTCAGGATTGTCCTATTTTCTTGTGACAATTTAGATAGTCCGTTTTTTACCAAAAATTGTTTAATCTCAGCATCATCTTGCGGCCCTTGGGTGTATAATTTTTTGAAGTATCTCTGGAAACACTTTCTGATGTCCACTGGATTCTGAATGTTTTTTCCATCAACCTCTAAGTTTGTAACAGTATTTAATCTTTGTCTTCTCTTCAGCTGCCAAGCTAGCAGTTTTCCACATTTATTCGCCGACTCAAACGTTTTTTGTTTCATTAATTTAACCTTCCATTCAATTTCCTGATTTATCAATTTAGAATATTGTGTTTGATAAAGTTTAATTTCTCTCAGAGTTGGCTGTGACTTCGGATTCACTCTTAATTTCTTCTCTAATTCTTTTATTTTATCCAAGATCTTATCTTTTTTCTCATTTTGTGTTCTTTTCTTTACTGCATTCTGTTGTATCAAGAATCCCCTCATTACAGCTTTGCTTGCGTCCCAGATTATTCTTTTTTCCACCATATTATTCATATTTATCTCAAAATAGTCCTTCAAAACTTTTTGGGCCTTCTTGGTAATTTCCTGATCTCTAAACAAATTGTCATTCATCTTCCATCTAAAGGATCCAGTTGGTAATAGTGTCATATCCATCTTTACTGCATTATGGTCGGAGCAGGTCTTTGGGCAGATTTCCACTTTTCTGACCTTAGGTGCCAGGCCTCTAGAAATCCATATTTGGTCGATTCTTGTCCAGGTCAGTTGGGCTTCTGAAAAGAATGTTCCCTCTCTTCCTAGTGGGTTCTTTGTCCTCCAAATGTCAATCAAATCCATATTGTCAGTCATTTCAAAAAAGGTTTTAGGTAGTCTGCCGTCTTTTGTAACATTTAGACTTTGTGACTTGTCCATGTTAGTTGATACGACCCCATTCATATCTCCCATCATTATGATGTTGTTGTAGTCTAGATAGTCCAGCATTGTCTCCTGCAACTTCTTGTAAAATTCCGATTTCCCTTCATTAGGTGCATAGATTCCTAATATCAGCAGTTTCTCCTTGATATTGTATCTCAATAGCCAAAATTCTTCCATGTTCATCTTTAAATAGGAATTTAGGTGACAGGCTCTCTTTTGCATATATCACCACACCTCTCTTCTTAACTTTGTCGGACGATACAAATTCCTGGCCCAATCTTTTATTTATTAACACTTTTCTGTGGAGCCTCGTCACATGTGTTTCTTGTAAACAAATAATGTCCAATTGTTCTTTTTTTAATATATGAAATATTTTCTTCCTTTTTTCCGGAATGTTACAACCATTAATATTCCAGCTCAACAGTTGCAGAGACATCCTGAACTATCTGGTTATTTTTCAAGGGGTGGTATCTTCTCAGGATCTTCAGGTTCCACAGATGCTGATGTTGGTACTGGCGTTGCCTCAGGCCCAGAAGGTAGTTCAATTCCTTTTTGAAGGTCCTCTCCGTATGTAGACAGGAATTTGTCTCTCTCTTCCAGTGTTCTTACTTTAACCTTTCTCCCTCTAAAGGTAAAAGATATTCCTTGGGGAAATTCCCACCTGAATGGAATTGCGTTGCTCCTTAGTAGTTTAACAAGTTCAGAATAGGCGGCTCTAAGATCAAGCAGTAGTCTTGGGATATCTTTATAAATTTCAATTCTTCTATCCAACACCTCCAGTGATTTTACAAAATGTAGTCCCAAAATCTTATCCCTTTCCTCCTTTGATCTCAATGTTATCAAACAGTCTCTGGGCCTCTCCTTCTTTATGAATCTTCCAAGTCTGAAAGCTGACACGATTTTAAAGTCCTTTTCTTCCAAGTTCCAGAACTTGGAGAATTCTTTGGTCAAAAACTCAGTTAGATGTCCTTCTTCTGCCTCTTGTAGTGATCTAATCCTTAAGTTGTTCTCACGGTTTCGCAGTTCTATCATAGAGAGATAGATCTGATGTTCCCCAACTTGTTTAGTGAGTGGTCTTACCTCTTGCTCTAAATTTTCTAATTTTTGTCTGGTGTCCTCAGTCAATTTCCGATTTTCTGCTGAGGCCTCCGTTAACTGTCCAATTGCTTGTGCATTCTGTACCACTTGTGTGGTTAATTTATTTAGACATTCTGTGTTTTTGTCAATCTTTGCTGATTGCGCATCTACTTTCTTGTCCAAAGCTTCCAATTTTTCAAAAATTTTGTCTAGAACAGAAACAGATGCTCCTGAGGCCATATCTTCCAATTGTAACTGCTCTGCTTCGCCCTCTCCCTCCACTTCTGAGGGCAAAGTAGGCACAGATGATCTACGTGTCTGTGAGGCTGAGGTTAGAGTTGTTAAAGTTGTTTGTTTAGCTCTCCCTCTTTTTCTTGTGCCACTCATTCCAACGTTATCTGTCAGTCAAGGTCACACTGAGTTATTCCCATGGGAATGGAAAGGTCCAGAGCAAGCAAACAGCAAGGGAATCGAAAGTAAAAAGTGCATGTAAAGTCACTGTTTTAATCCAATCCTCTAGAGGGAGCTTAATCTGTCTTTCAGAGTCTAATTTAATGTCCAAGAACCTTCAAATACAAATGTTTAGCAGAGTTTATAAATGGTCACTTTGTTGCAGACAGTGCTTATTTATCTCCAAAAAGAATGTTTCAAATTTAAAAGGTCTCAATACCCTCAGATTGTTTCAAGTTCCAATATACAGTATCCAAATCTGCAGTGCTGACAGCTCCCTTAGTGCTCAGGCAGCTCCTGACTCTGGGTTTCACCTTCTAATTTGTAATCCAATAAAAGGAGGAAAGTCAAGTGCAAGTAAAAATCCCAAATCTTTAGCTTAAAGTCTTTACTTTAAGATGCAAGTTCAATAGATGCTTAGATCTGTAAAACTTAGGATCTCTTTCTTTCAGCCTCCACTCCTCCAGCTGATTGCTTTTTTCAAGTTCAATGGCTGCGGAAGACGGACTTCCTGCTTCCACGTCTCTCCGCTTTCAGCCAAGTTCAAGCCAATTTAAATTTTCCCTTTAAAGTCTCAAATTCAAGTGACTCAGTCTTTTACTCACAAGTTAGTTGCTTTTTCGTCCGAATCCGTAATTTAGCAGGAAAAGGGATCAGCGCTCACCGACAGTAGCAGCGCGGCTTCGCTCCTCAGGCTGTGAAACAGCTCTCAGCGCCGCAACCCCCCTCCGCGCTCCGGAGCCCCTTACGGGGTTCCTTCTGCGCTTGGAGGGTCGCTCAAGGCGCCCACCGAGCCTCAAGACCCCAGGCTCTTGCCGCCTGGGGTTTTCCAGAGTGGGTCTCCGCTTCGCCGTAGCGGACGACCCGTTGCCTGCGGAGCCTCCTCTCCCGTTCAGAAGAGGACCGCCATTGCCGTTCGCGCCGCCCCCGGAAGTCCAATATCGCTTGCTCTTTAGGATGTGCTGCTGGCTTATTTATATTTAATCCCATTTAACAACCATCAAGCGCAGGTGGCTAATCTCTACTGCGACAAGAGGTGGTAAGATAATGCCATCCTCCTCATCTGCATGTCTGGTGAAACCAAACAGAGCAGCTACTTCTTCTGCAAGAGTCACCTGCTGGCCCAAACATCCAAGATGCGTTGAAGGAGACATATCAGTCACACATACTGCAATTAGCCCTGAGTAGACTAAGAAAGCAGGACAAAGAAGAGTCCAATTTCAGCTCCCCTTAAACTGATTAGCCTTGAGAAATTGGTCTAGGAGGCAGTGGCGTCGCAAGGTGGGGGCGGGGGGGGGGGTTTCCATGTCTGGGAGGGTAACAAGAAGGCATCCTGCGGGGTGCTTGCCCTGCTGCCCTGGCCCAGGTGTGGCGATGTGATCAGCCATCGCACCGCCACAGCTACATGTGGAGGATCCTCTGTTCGCAGCTGCAGCCGCAAGCAGAGGATCCTGCCACAGTCTGTACAGATCTCGGGCGGCAATGGCGGCAAACCGCTATGTAATAGTAATAGTATTATTTGTACCCCACCTATCTGGCTGGGTTTCCCCAGCCACTCTGGGCAGCTTCCAACAAAGATTAAAAATACATTAAAATGTCATACATTAAAAACTTCCCTGAACAGGGCTGCCTTCAGATGTCTTCTAAATGTCAGGTAGTTGTTTATTTCTTTGACATCGATGGGAGGGCGTTCCACAGGGAGTGCACCACTACTGAGAAGGCCCTCTGCCTGGTTCCCTGTAGCTTAGCTCTTTGCAGTGAGGGAACTGCCAGAAGGCCCTCAGAGCTGGACCTCAGTGTCCCGGCAGAACAATGGGGCTGGAGATGCTCCTTCAGGTATACTGGGCCGAGGCTGTTTAGGGCATTAAAGGTCAACACCAACACTTTGAATTGTGCTTGGAAACGCACTGGGAGCCAATGTAGGTCTTTCAGTGACGCTGCACATGCGCTGTACATAGCGGTTTGCCACTGGCGCCGCTGGAGTGCCATACGGGCGGTGGGATCCCTCATCCTCGGCTCGCCGTAAGCGGCTCCCTCTTTGCCGTTTTACAGTGAGCTGGGGAGGGAGGGAGGACGGACAGACGGGAGCCATGGCTCCTGAGAGGACAAGCTGCGCAGCTTCACCAGCACCCTGGCAAAGCAGCGTAGCTCCCCCCTTCCCCCAATGGCTCAGGGTACTTGGGAGTCACAGGGGTGGGGGTGTAGAGACGTAGGAAGGGGGGGGTGGACATTCAGCACCCACCCGTGACTCCCAAGCCTACCCTGAGCTGTCAGTGTGTGGGGAGGGGGTGACAAAAAAAAAATTCTGCACCGGGTACCACCTGGGCTTGCTATGCCTCTGCTAGGCAGAAGCACATTCACTCTCCAAATCATGCCCTAGGATGCTCACCAAAGTCTCCAACTTAATTTCTTACCCCTTTACTCTCACTGACCTTACCAGCTGACAATTGGGATAAACACAAAAAAACCAACAGAAAATCAATAAGCCCAAATTCTGTGCACACTGTTAAGTTGACCAAAAATAAACAGAGAGAAACCCCAATCCTTCTAGCCAATTTGGATTGGGGGGGGGGGATAGTCTATGCTGTCCTAATAGGCAAGTGACTAGCCCCACACACCAGGAAAAAGGAAAGCTAGGTGGGTGAAGCAACCCAGCAAAGAAAAAGAAAAAAGACTGAATGCACAGACTTCCAATGTCTTAATTCCTAGTTGAGTGAGAGAGAAAGCCATAGCGGTACAGTGACCAGGGTAACTGGATGTGAAAAATTCTGGTTCAAGTCCCCAATCAAATGTCACAGCACATTGGGTCACCCTGAGCAAGTAATTATTGCTTGACCTGACCTGCCTCACGGGGTTGTAGTGAGTTTGGCATGCTCCAAGGAAAGGCAGAATGCAGATATAGCATCAATAAAGCATAATCTTGACCTAGGGTTGCTCTATTTTGAAGAGCAAAAAAGAGGACACATTTGCCAACTTCTACTTTTAACTATGGATCGCTATGATGTCTGTACCCAGGAAAAAGTGGACGTGTCCTGGAAAAAGAGGACATATAGCAGCCCCATTATTTTTTTCATTTAGTAATGAATGCAAATAATGAATTGTTTCCTTGCAGTTAAAAGAACATAACAAGAGGTGTGTGTGTGTGTGTGTGTGTGTGTGTGTGTGTGAGAGAGAGAGAGAGAGAGAGAGAGAGAGAGAGAGAGGGAGATAGCAAGAGCTTTCTACAACAATGTATAAAAGTCCTATTTTCATAACCATCTCAGTCTGTGGTAGCCATAAGGGGAAAGCTATTCAATCAATACATTTATTTTACCTAACACCATGGAAGCGGGTGTTGTTACACCTAAATGCTCGAGGTTTGCCTTCTAGAGGTACATACCTCCACATGTGGTGGGATTGTCCCCAAATTCAACCCTTTTGGGCATCAGTCCTACAATAAATATGCAAAATAACAAAACAGGTATTAGAAGCCACTGGCCCTATTGAAAAATTTCCAAGACAATAATGCACACTGGCATTACAAAGAACTCATCAGCCACCTACTCTCAGTAGCCAGAAGCTTCATGTCTAGACACTGGAGGGACCTGCCAGGAGTGAACATGGACCACTAGTACCAAACTGTATGGGAAATAGCCCTTCTAGAAATACTAACCAACAAACAAACTAGCACAGGGACAATCAAAAGAGGATGCCTTCACCCCTTTGTGGCTCCCCTTTATTAGATACACAGCCCAACAAGACAACAGCAACCTCCCCCCAACAGCATATGAATCAATATAGCTAACTTGACCTAACAACCCTCTCCCAGTCACACATGCAAACAAAACTCACTGCAGTCAACTGAATGTGACCAACCATGTCCTGGGCCCTCCAATTTCTCCCACTGCCAACAAAAACTAATCAATGAATATAGAAAGAGATGTGATGCTGACACAAAAACCTCACACACATACTTGGTAAAAGAACGAAAGTTTAACATCTCCCCTTCTCCCCCCTGCTTTATCTCCCCACCTCTTTTCTCCCCCAACCTTGCACTTTCCATAGCATTAGTGTCTTGCAGCACATGTAACTGAGCTGTAGAAATGACTATGAAATGGAAGCAGACACACTGTATGTACTTTTGTTACCCAAGAAAACCTTATTTTTTTAAAAAAAAAACCCCACACATTTATTTTGGTAAGTGTTGTGAGAATTTTCTGGCATGCACAGTATTCAATATTTTGGCCTTTGGTACTCCGGTGCAATCATATATGCTACTGGCCAAAGGGGACTCTTGCAATTTGCCTGCTCATGGCACAGAATTACTTTGCTGGTCCTCAGCAAAAGCCAGTATTTTCCTTGGCTGCAGATACCCGACATGGTGAATCACAAGGCTCTAAATTACTGCCTTCCTTAAAGATATGCAACGACTTGCCCCACCACATTTAAAAAGCTGTAGAAGCATCTGTTATAAGAGTTTTAAGGTCATTATGTGTGTGTGTGTGTGTGTGTGTGTGTGTGTGTGTGTATTCATAACTATATATAAACCACATGTCTGAAACCCCATAAAAAAGGTCCTGAACAAATTAACCTCAAATATTTCTCTGCAAGGTCAAAGTGGGAAACCTCCCCATTGTCTCTTTCCTCACAAATCCTGTCTTAAGGGCACATTCAAGATATGAAGAGGGTGTGAGCCTGTGACCTAGATTCAGGAATTAAGTAGTTATAATAACAAAAGAGTGACCAAAACCCAGATAATGCAATCAGGTAATTTTCCAGACAGGGTAAAAACAATGCACTCAGATTTCTGTTGTAGACCGCCTTTTCTGTGATGTAGGTATGATGTATCTGGAGGGTTGTCTTGGGCTACACTTCTTCTGTGATGTATGTATGATGTTTCTGGGGGTGGTCTTGGACTCAAGGGCGGGCAATTTAAAATGTCTATATAAGGGCGGGCACACCTTTGTTCTGGGTCCTCCTCTTCCTCTCGCCTGTGTGGGGGGGAGCACCCTGCTGCAACAGCTTTAATAAAGATCAGGCTTACTAGCTGCTTTGCTTCTCAATATTCTCTGGTTGGCCTCTGTTATTTTCTCCTACCGATAGAGAACCTACAAAAGGACTCTATACAGGCTCTTGGGTACCCCATAAGAGAAAAGGAGTAGTTTTTTCTTATAACACATCTCTCCCCATATATGCCCTATAAAGCTGGTATAGATTGTTGTCCTGACTGGAAAAGCTTTTATTTTAAAAATGTTGCTTCTCTCCTCTCCAACACCATAGGGAAATCAGAGTTAGGATGTAAGGAAGTGAACAATTTAGGTGGTCAAAACTAATGACATAGTGGGCAAACAATGGATAATGGGTAACAAGATCCCAGGCAAAGCTAGTGGAATGAAAGGATACCAAGGCAACAGAAACATAACCCTTTGGCATTGCCCTCAGGTGTGACTGCCTGCATATTTGCCTGGAGGGCCCTATGCAAACCTGCTTTGTTAAGCTCAGGCATCGACAAACATGACATGCAAATACATGCAAATGAAGAAGGGGTTTTAGCCAAATGTCCTCTTCACAAAGTTGTGAACCTTTCCACCATAGTAAAGATCTGATATTTCCATTTTATTTCTGACTCTCTACTGACTGCGGTCGCTTGACCAAAGCTCCATTCAAATGCATGAACTCTGTTTGGCAGTGTGGAGTATAAATAGAAGCCTGGGCCATCCACTATGAGTGACCACAGAATGAGCCTCCTGGAAGTGCCTTGGGTGGTCACCAGTGGTGTTGCATCCTTTGCTGGCACTTGGGGCCATGTGCCAGGTGGGACCAGGTGCTGGGCGCGGAAGGTAAACAAAACCCACTGTGCCAGCCTAAACCAGGCATAGGCAAACTTGGCCCTCCAGATGTTTTGAGACTACAATTCCCATCACCCTTGACCACTGGTCAAGGATGATAGGAGTTGTAGTCCCAAAACATCTGGAGGGCCGAGTTTGCCTATGCCTGGCCTAAACCAGGTGGCCGCTGCCACCAGGTGGGCTTGGGGCATGGAGGGTTCACAGGGCCACACTGTGCCACTCACCCATGGAGGGGGGAGCCCGGTCGACTAATGCAGCCATTGGCGGGTGCATCCCCCCAATACTGGCCAGGTGTCGTAGTCCTGTGCTGCCAGCCACGGCAGAACTCAGGGGAGGGAGAAGTCAGCCAACCAGCTGAGTTTCAGGGGGGTACTTGCCTGGAGGAGTAAGGTCAGGAGTATCTCAGTTCGTGTAGCCAGATGATCCAGGGGTGAAGAAAGCCGAGGGTCCAAGATCAGAAGAAGCAGCAAGGTCCAGTCAGGAATGACAAATGTTGTTTCCAGCAACTGACTGAGACTAGAAAGCCTGCCTAAGAAAGCTGGAGCCAGCTGGTTCTCATCAGGTGCAAGAAGGCTGATCAGCAGCAGGTGGAGTCACTTTGCCTTCTGTTCCTTCAGGCTGCTGCTCAGCAGGTGAAGCTGACTCCTGGCTCATGACACCAGGTAGCCATTTAGAGAGGGGGCCTGGGGCCAGGGGCATGGTGGCAGGGGGCAGGGGGGCCCTCCCCTTGCTATGCCCCTGGTAGTTATCCAACAAGAAAAAAATATGATAGCTCTTCCCATCCCAATGAATATATCATTTCCTCCCTCTTCACTGAAGTTTCACAGAGTTATCCCTAAACCTGTTGAATATCTGTGTGGGAAGGCAAAACAAGGATACGTTCACTACTACCTTGTCAATGTCAGCTTTGTTATTAAACCAGAGGCCTTCTGTTTCAAGTGCTTCCCAGATAACATGTGGTCTCTCTTCAATGCAAAGCTCGGCTTTCAGCAAAATTGTTAATTATAGATCATAATAAGCTGTTAGGAGTGAAACGCACACATAATTTGAAAGTGAAATGAGGCACAGTACATAGATAAAGCAATTGTTTGTTTAAGAGGTGATTAGCAGTAGCAAAACAAGCAAACTGATACTTGAACCTGAAAGAAATTACACCCATTTGAAATCATTAAACTGTTTGCTTATTTGTGTACTGAAACCTAATGCAAAGGTAAAGACATTGGCTGCCTTTCCCCTCCTGCGCGGTGAGTTGTTCAGCAGACATATGTCATATCCAAATCAACATGATATTAAACGCATAGTCTGTCAAAGAGGGGAGAGGGAGGGAGGGAGGGACGGGTATGGGGTGGTGGAGGAGAAATGCTTCAGTTCCACAGCTGAACACAACTGGGATTTAAATTGTTCTATACCATGATAAATTATAAGCCTTTAAAGCCACTGTAATCACTGAATGAACAAAACAGTTTGCCTTGGGTAATTATGCCTTTTGGTCTCTTTTCACTTTCAAGTTTATTCCCTTAAATGTTACATGGTGTGCTTGTTTGCTATGTCAAAGAGTGTTAATCTCAGTGAAAAACACTGTGATTTGGGGCGATGGGTAAGTGAGCCTAGAAACACTTAAGCCTGGATCAAGCTGGATGCCGTCAAGTTAATCTAAGCCACTTTCACTGCAAATCACCACTTAACTGAGTATTTAATTTGACTCTCCAAGGACACTGATTGCAGTGGAAAGGCAAAAATGGTGCTTGGTTAGCACCAGGCTAGCTGGCTGTCCTCCAATGACACAACAGACTGAAAGCAGTTAGGAGCTCGGTTGTGGGAGCACAGCCATGCCGTAGAACCAGTCTCTGTGAAGAAGGGATATGTTTCACTTTCAGGGCAGAGAAAGGTGCCAGTCTGGTGCCTACCCCACTCACTTTCCTTTGCCTCCTAAATCCAGATGCATGAATGCATGAGCTGGCAGCAAATCAGTGTGAATTGCCCATCATTAAAGTTGAATGAATGGTGACTACTTCAACTGTGTAATCATTGTTGTGCATCAGAGCAATGAGCAGTTACTGGGGGAGGAAGGAAAGGAGTGCTGGAGAGGGGACAACCTGCCTCTCCTATCTTGTATGAGTGCATTCAAATATATAATGGAGCATGCAAAATGTCTCCATTTCTAACCTCAGCTTTATCTTTTCAAAAATTACAGCTGTATTTTCAAAAACTGATAAGCACATATTAAACAAATAAAAAGTTACTATTATTATTTTGTTGTTGTTGAACATTGCATGACAGTGTACAGCCATTTTAGTGTGAAATTCAGTTCCTGTACGACTTTCACAATAGCCAGTGGCCGGGTTGTCCCACTGACACCTGAATGGCTACCAGTGACACACCATGAATCATTTGCCTTTTCTAGAACCTTGGCATTCATAGTCCAATGTGATATATGCTGCCAAGACTGGTCTGGTCTAATAGGTGGCATAGACAGCTGTCTCTGGAGGTAGCATTCCGGGGAATACAAAGCCTTCTAGAGGGAATACAGTTCTCCCAAGGTGACTATAATCCCCCTTTCTCAGCCTCTTTCCTCTTGTTTCAAACAAGGGATTGGAACAAAGGTGGCCTCACTTAACTGCATTCAGGCAGGGAACTGCAACTGGAAAAATCCTTGAGAAAGAATACTTTTTCCTCTCTGGGATTGGAATAGAACAAGATGCCATCAAAGTGCAATCAAAATTCAATTTTGTGAAGCACCATAAAATAGCTTGAGCTGGGTGTGCATGCCACTAATGATGGAAGGGAAGCCAACACTTTCCTTCCTAACCAGATGATTAAGTCTAGATTTTTCAGATAACTAGTTGCGGTCTTAGAATTCCACACTCTGCTTCTTTGGGAGGCTTCTGGCACCCGGAAAGGAAGGCCAATCTGCCACACTTCTTCCTTCCTTCTTGATGCCACTGCCCCTATCTTACCTCTAAGCAAGTTCAGCCTGTTTCCCCTTTACGTGCCTTTTGCTAAAGGGTGTAGCATGAATGAATGGTCTGGCATACAGGATGAGGGGAAAATCAAGTATTTAAATAACACCAGCCTTAAAGAGAGACTATAAAGCTTGCTTGCAAATCAGAAGGCTCACTCATGTTGTTCAGTGAAGGATGACAAAATGATGGCACATTTCACACAGGATAAGCCTCACTGTTATCCTTGAAGATGAGGGATAGCCTGTGTTGTTGCTAGGCCATTGGCCATGTTGTCTGGAGCTGATGGGAGCTGTAGCCCAATACCTGGAGGGTGACCTGTTGTCTATTCCTGCTGTCAAATAAGGAGAGGGGGTTGGCAGGAGGAAGAGAATCCACTGATCTGGTGTGACCATAGGAGGTTTGCTGTACTTAAACCATACTTAAACCATGAACTGGCAAACTAAGGCCCATGGGCTAGATCAGGCCCAATTGCCTTCTGGATCCAGCCTGCGGATGTTCCGGGAATCGCCATGTGGATTGCCAGTGCATGCGTTCTTTCCCTCTCCCTCCCTCCCTCTCCCTCACATGGTGCCGCTGCCTCCTCCTCCCTCCCTCCTCCTGGCTTCTCCCTGCCCTGCCTATAGGAGGAAGGAGGCTGGGCTTTGTTGGTGCCAGCAGCAGCAGCGCTCAAGCGGCCGCCATTTTAAGCAGCCCCTCTCCAGAGCGCTTTCACACGCCACTCATGGTCCCGCCTCTGCTCCCAGCCCCTTTCGCTCGCAAGACACAGGTAAGTAGCCCCTGGGGCTTGTGATGCTTTTGCACCATCCCCCCCCCCCAGAATATAGTCCGCCCCCCCAAGGTCTGAGGGATAGTGAACCAGCCCCCTGCTGACACCTGCCTTAAACCTTCCAGGCATAGGCACCAGTTCTTAGGCGCCAAGTTGTCTTTGGCAGCCCCAAAAAACCTGTTTGAGGTGGATGGGCCCCCAAAAGTTGATGGGCATTGCCATTGCCCCGTGAGAAAGTGCCAGGAACATGGCTGCCACATGGCACTCACTCATGCTCTTCAGCTCCCCTCCCTCTTCCACCCATCACTGCTCTGTTGGGATTTGGGGGCAGGGATTGAGCTGAGGAGGGACAGGGGCTGTGCATGCCGGCTGGCTCTCAATCTTGCACTCTTTTAAATGTGCTCACATGGTCTCCAGCAGCTCCCCTTCCTCTTCCACCCATCACAGCTCTGTTGCCGGGTCGGTGTGTGTAAATGCTCTGCATGTGCCACTTCTCATGATTAGAGAGATTGCATGGCAAGAGCTTGAGGCACATCAAGGACTTAAGGGAGGGGCAGGAGGCGGTGCCGGTCCTCTCAGTTCTGGGTAGGTCTGCCTGATGTTCTCATCTCTGGGTTCTCTGTATCCTTCTGTCTGTGGAACACAAGATTAAACTTTCCTTCCCCAAGCACTTTAGTTCTTCTGTAAAATTGCTTCCCTCCCATATCAACTTTTTTAAACAAACAAACAAACAAACAAACAAACAAACAAACAAACCACTACACAAAATAATGTGGAATATTTGAAGCAGCAGTCCTTTTATTCTTATGTCTTTATCTGCAGCCTTGTGAAGGCAGTTGGTTTGTACTTCTGCTCTCTGTGATAAGTTCCAAGGTAGCTTTACAAGGCCAGTTTTCTTCGAAAGAATCAAAACTGTAGGCTTTGTAAAAACATGCTTTCTAACAAATATTGAGGAGGCAGCAAAACAGGCTGTACTAACCCCAAAAGAAGGACTATCCACATAACCTCCATCTGCTTCTATCAGTCAGGAACCTCCTATCATTTTTGCCCAGCTAGCTGTAAAACTCAGAAGGCTTAATTGTTCTCAGTCTCTATTTGGGATGCACAAATAGTCCCCCTGCACAATCAGATAGATATGACCCACTTCAGGAGCTCATATATTCCATCCGCCAGTCACCGCATCAAGACTGTGCAGTTCACCATTAAGTGCCAGACTGAGGTTTGCAACCCTGTTGTCAACAGACCTCCAGTATTGTCAAGATGAGATGGAATGGTTGCACCAAGTCAGACATTACTTCCTCTGTCCACAGTCTTTGCTTTCATGTGTCACCACTGGGAAGCATCCCTGGGCATGCCAGAAACCCTGAGCAACTTTCAGCTGAAATCTTGTGAGTCTAAATGAGGTTGGAAAATCTCAAGGAGAATTAAAACTCCTTTTCTGACTCAAAACATCCAGACTACATCAGGTTCATCCATTGTTAAGATAAGCCTGCAGACATACTGCCAATTACCTTACAGTAACTTGAAATAGAGCATGTACCGGTAGACTTTGCAAAGCAATTAGAGGCTTTTAAAACACTCTGTTCATTTAGTCTACTCAGAATACATCGTTTTAGCTATTCCTGTCTGCTTGCTTTTCTCCTCTTCATTTCACTCCTCCATTTGTTAACAAGGCTTCCCAGGGTTAAAGTTTCAGGGACATCCAAGATCCATTTGAGGCCACAGAATCATTATAAAGTTGCCCACAGAAACATCTGATGGGTTTGACCATTTATCTAGTGACCCTGAGTGCCTGATAAACAATGCAAGGCTGACTAAATCCCCTCCCTCTGTGGGTTTTGCCTCTCTCCCAAGACAGTTGCGCTGAGACACAATAACCTGTCTTCATTAGAGCTCTGACTCATAACCCAATTAATGGTGTCAAGAAATGAAACACTGTCTTTGAGTGCAGCTGGCTTTTGAAAGCAAGCCCCAACATGTGCTGAGCACTATAATAAATGAGATACTGGAGGAGATGCGCTGAATGCACTCCACATGCAAATGAAGATGTGCTTTGGTTGCGGAGGAGGAGGGGACCTGCATTGTTCTCCTTCTAGGCTGAATCTGGATGTTTGGCAAAGTAAAGAGAAGCAACATGTGAATTATGTAAATTTGCCTGGTAAGCCTTTTGCCTCCTTGGCCCCAGCGCTTGACAGCCACTTCTGTGTGATAGAGTTAGAACCATTCAGAGCTGCTTCATCATCCTGTCTGGTACTGTGTGCTGTATTTTAAATGAGAAGCTCAGCTCAGCCACTGTGGCTAATATGCACTGAAACTGAAGATGATATAAACAATCCTAAGCTGTCTGTGACCTTGCAGAGGATAGGGGCACATGTTTCTCATGAAGTCCAGAAACCCAGATCATTCAGGATGGGGTCACAGTCCAGTTCCTATTACTTGTAAGGATGTATTTAATAGCTATACCTAATGCATTAGTTGATGTTCAGAACAGCTAATACATCCAGAGGCTAATACATCCTGGCTAAGATTGACATATGAGGGGGGGTTAGCTACTGTGGTCCAGCTTTCAGATTCATGAGGGGCAGTGGAGAATGCAGCAAATCAACATCAGCTGCGCAACAGAATTGCATAATTATGATGAAACAGAGATGGGTACTTCTGGTAAATAGTCTGTGAGCATAGGCTACATTTTTGTCCTACAATTGTGGGTTAAACCACAGAGCCTAGGACTTGCCGATCAGAAGGTCGGCGGTTCGAATTCCCATGATGGGGTGAGCTCCCATTGCTCGGTCCCTGCTCCTGCCAACCTAGCAGTTCGAAAGCACGTCAAAGTGCAAGTAGATAAATAGGTACCGCTCCGGCAGGAAGGTAAACGGTGTTTCCGTGCACTGCTCTGGTTCGCCAGAAGCGGCTTAGTCATGCTGGCCACATGACCCGGAAGCTGTACGCTGGCTCCCTCAGCCAATAAAGCAAGATGAGCGCCGCAACCCCAGAGTCGGTCACGACTGGACCTAATGGTCAGGGGTCCCTTTACCTTTACCTTACCCTGGGAATCTTCCTTTGCTCGGAATAGATCTCTCAAACCAGTCCCTTGTTCTTAAGCTGCTCTACCCCCTAATTCAGTATCCTGTAATCCCGGAGTGCTATCATTCCCTGAATCCGAGAGAGAGAGAGATCTTATGGCACCAGGGACAGTCCATCCCGCTTCACCACCTGAGGTGAAATGGGAATGTGCTTCCCTCTGACCCTCCCACATTTCCACTGCATGCTGGAACGATGTTCTGCAAGATCTCGACACTTGTCTTCTCCACCGCAGGGGCAGGGAATACAAGCGGCACACAGGAATGTCCCCTCCTCTCAGTGGGTTGGCTCTGTATGACAGGAATAGAGAGCTGATGGTCTTCCAGGTGCTGCGGGACTGTAACTTCCATCATCTGTGACCAGAGGAAAAGTTAGCTGGGGCTGATTGGAGTTGGGGTCCCACATCATCTGAAGGGCCCCCATTTCTTCATCCCACACTTACAATGACGCTTGACTATGAGTCTTGCTGTATTTCTACTGCCCTTTCAAAAGCCTTTCTGGAACTAACAGCTAGGAAATGAGATCTTATTGGTGATGCAAGGTTTTGTCCCAGCTTCTGATCTCATGCTGTCGTAGGCCATTCCCAGAGCTTGCCTGAAGCAGAGCTGAATTCATTTCTTCAGTTTTCTCTCCACTGTCTTTGATCTGAACCTTTTGCTTGTCCAACTACCCCAGTGCTGTGACTTTCCATAAGACAGCAGCATCCCTGCATTCACCATTTGCATGTGCTATTTAAACAGTAAGACTAACAAGGTATGAAATGACTTTCCATTAAGAATGGAACTTGTAATATGGTTTAACTGGACCTCTGCCGGCAAGATGCTATCACAAACACATACAACACCTT
Organism: Podarcis pityusensis; assembly: GCF_964106645.2. Taxonomy (NCBI): domain Eukaryota; kingdom Metazoa; phylum Chordata; class Lepidosauria; order Squamata; family Lacertidae; genus Podarcis; species Podarcis pityusensis. Next base: position 58,214,443 of record NC_138036.1, read on the forward strand.
TTACTATTTTATTTCTTTTTTCATACACATTTCAGTTTGTCTCCTCTCCTCAAGCAACCATCCATTTTTAATTGTTAAAGTGATTTTTGTACTATCTTAAATAATCAGTACTGACTTGCCCTCTTTATGCTCTTTCAAGGGTAGAACAAAAGCAACTGTTTTATGTCTATTCAGACCATATGCTACCATATCATAAGGACTACACAACATGTATGATACTTGGCTGTGCACATGATTGCTTTCCTTATTCTCTCTTGATTTCTCCAGGATGATTTGAAGCACCCTGTGTTTTCCACAGACAAGGAGCCAAAGACCACCAAGATCATGTGACACAACATCTCATAAGTCAGCATTTCAGCTTCGACACACACCATCCATTTTGTACAATGAACATCCTATCTAAGTGAAGCTGGAAAAATCCAAGCCTGCCAGATGGGTAATTGTCTAGAGTATTCAGGGAAATGGTAGTTATTATGGTTCACTGACTCTCCAAGGTGGTTTGGCTCATTTATCATTTTAAGCCATCCAGAATTATAGTAACCCAAACACAGTGGCTTGATCTTGTCAGTTTCATTTTGTTCAGTGCACTCCGATTTTCAGAGTCTGAGCATTTTATATGGCATCTCTTCCATGAATGACATTTTTTTCTGCTACAATGTTCTACATGGAGTCAGTAAGCAGGGGTAAATGTGAACTTGAGAATTTTCATAATGTAAAGCTAGAGAAGTGTCCTCAAAAGTGATTTTTGAGAATAAAGAACACGGCTTCTGCTTTATTTGTTAAGCCCTTATAATTTCAGCCCATAGATTTGCATGATAGAAATCAGAAACCTACAAAACACAAGATCTGATAGTGCTTCACTCTGTATTTGATCTTTCTGCCACCGCACCTGCACTGTCCTGCCCTTACTGCTGCCATGCCCAACACCTCATCCCTGCACAGCCCAGATAAGAGGTAGTGATGTTGGTGTCAGGGGAGCACCTCCATAGCTCCGCTCTCCCACCCCAGCCACTACTGGTGATAAGAATATTGAAATTGAAATACTTTATTGTGTTAGGATATTTCCGTTCCACCTTAAAAGGGAGCAGGCTTTGTGAGTCAGAGTCTGTGTATTTCCTGTTTTCACAGGATGTTTATGTTTTCTGTTGCTTTCATTTTCTCTCTGTGTTGTAGACACTAAAGCAGGCAGTCATGTTTTTCTGTGTTCTGATCAACGCTGAATAAACTTGTAAATAATGCTCTCCTGAGTGCGACTTTGGCTGTGCATTATCTGCTGATAGAGTGTGCATGAGCTCTGGAATGTGGCAAGCTATTTCTAGAAACTCATGTCACTAATTGTTGATACTGCGTGACTACGGGAGATCGATGGATTGTCCGGCAGCCGGCTTGGGGGCCATGATGGACTTTGTCTCCCTGGCAGTATCCCAACACTTGTACAACTTGTATACAGTGAGATTACAGGAGCACCCCCCACTCAGCTCTCTTAGTCTTAATTCCCCTCCTTTAGTGACGCACACCCACCAAACCTGAAAGCTGCGTCCAGCAAAGAGAAAGAGAGAAAGAGAGGGGAGGGGAGTAGAACTAGGTATTATGGAGTATTGTTTTTAAATAAATTTTAAGAAACATGGGCCAAACAATAACAGCCACTGGGTTATTGAACTGTTCAGGACACCAAAGGTCCTTAGCTTCATATTGCTGTTGGTTTTAGTTTTTCAGCACCTGACATTTTGCAAGCATGCAATTTAAACAATCACAACAAATTATCCTGCTCCGTGGAGGCTGGTCCATTAGGGAAGGAGGGGCACTGCCCACGCTAAAGCCTCAAAGCCTCTCTGTTCTGTACATTCATATTTGATATAGTACCTCACATTATGAAATATGAAATACGAAATACAAAATACTTTATTGTCACTTGTACAACTTGTACAAAGTGAGATTACACGAGCACTCCCTACTCATCTCTCTTAGTCTTGATACCCCTCGTTTACTGACACACACACACACCAAACCCAAAAGTCAGTTGCCCTGTTATCTTTTCATTCAGCAGCTTAACAGCCCATGGATAGAAGCTTTACCCTGTTGGTGCGACTAATCATGCTTCTATATCTTCTGCCTGAGGGCAGGAGATCAAGAAAGTGCCGGCCAGGGTGTGAATCATCCCTGGGAATTTTCCTCACTCTCCTGAGGCAACGTTCTTCCGTTATTTCTTCCAGCGGATTCACAGGACAGCCCATAATATCTTGTGCTGTATTCACCACCCTCTGTAGGCACTTCCTACCAGATGATGTCAAACCAGTGTACCACACTGTGATGCAATATTGACGGTTCCCAGAACAGGCAACTCTCACTTAATTTTTTTTAAGCTCTGATTGTAGTAGAATTTTCCAGGATAACTCCTGTAACAAAAGTGTAATGCATGAATGGCCCTGGTGCTTACACAACTTACTCACTTGGGACAGCAATTCATTTGGATACCAATCAAGAGCCCAGTCTGTGATCCAATGGGTAGATTCCTTGCAATACCACAGACAATGCTGGGGCACTGCCAGAAGATCACGTCCAGTTATACTCAGAGAGTTGAACCCAACTTCATCTTCTGTGCAGTGCTGTAGTGCATGATTTTGAAGTGCACAAACTCAGCATGTCAGCTCCTGTTGCCATGTCCTCAAGGAGAGTCAAAAAATGTAGGCAGCTGTAGTGATCCTTTATCATATAAATTAAGATATCACCCACCTGTAAAAGGTTCAGCATACCTGAAATCCTATGTATTGATGCCTGAGAGTTATTGAATTCAGGGATACTTCTGCCTGTATAGGTTCAACTTGTAAAACACACTGGGCTTTAACAAAAGACATTCATTCAGCTCACTGCAATTTAGACTTTAGCATTTAATTAAAGTAAGAAGTAGGAACCCCATCAAAGAAAAGGAAAAAAGTTACTAGGTTTCCCTTAAAGTTCTTGGCCCACTTCAGACAATAGGTTTTCCAGAACTTACGTTACCCAAACATAGTAGCTGTGTACTTAATTCCCCCTTCCCCCTTCATAATGCTTGGTATGTCTTGGGACATTATAATTGCATTTCTTCATCCCTATCTGTGGGGAGCAAGGATGGGGAAGTAAAAGGCCTGGTGAACTTGATTTTGTGTGTGTGTGTAGTTGTCACACATTTACCACAATGTCTAGTTTGGTCCATAATAGAATTAAGAAAAAATAAAATAATGTTGTACAGAATAGGGCGCACACTCTGCTCTCTCTGTAAAGCTATTCAGAGATCACCATCCATGTTTTAAAACCATCTTGAATTGAAAAATATGTATTATTTTATCACAAAATATTGCTGCCTATATTATTGAGATAGATTCATTTAGAACCTGGCTTTGATCCATTCAAATTTCTCTTGACTATAAAGACATTTAGCAGAACTTCATTCCTTTACCAGGAGGATGGGGGTGGGGGAGCCTTTCAACTCTGTTACAGTGACAAGGTTGAAAAATAAAAGATGCTAGAATTATATTTTCTTACCGGTGGTGACCTCTAGTGTGAAATAATGGCATTTTAGCAATCTTTGGGATTTAAAATGATAGTGTTTTGCCAATTATATCAGCTTTCACAAACAAAGCTACTGTATCTAGACTCTGAGAATGAAAGGTAATTTCTCTTTTTTGAAAAAGTGTGTCTCCTTGTAATTTTATCATCTCAGACTTAATTCTTATTCCATGTTTCCATTTCTTTTCCTTTAAATTTTTTTTTGCATTTCTTATTTTGAAAAAGAAAAGAAAATTGACCTGGCTTAATAAATCTGGATTATTTGACCTGACCTCATATTAATGACTTTGTTGCATAGCAATCAGTGTTATAAAATGTCATTTGACTTTTGCATTCAGTTCCTTCACTTCTGAGTGTCTTCATTTTGATTGCAGGCAATATCAGGAATGAAATATTTTCACAAGCGCAGTTTAAAAGAACCATTTATAAAGATAAATGCGCCAAAATGCTGGCACTTTAAATTATGATGATGAAAATGGTTTTAAAGATGGCACGCTTATTGTATAATAAGCATATTCAGTATATTGATACCATGTCTTGCCACTCATGGGTGTCCAGGACAGAGCGAAATGCAAGAATGGCAAAAATAAATAGCAGGTTAAAACCAACAGTATCAGCATTATATGCAGCATATAATATACTGTATTTTTCCATGTATAAGACTAGGTTTTTTTCCTAAAAAATAATGTCAAAAATTAGGGGGCATCTTATACATGGATACATCTCTCCCCCATTTTCTTATATCTTAGTCCCACAAAATAGGGGGTGTCTTATACATGGGGGCATCGTATAGACGCAAAAATATGGTAATTTATGCAGTAAAACCCATGAACCAGGCTACCTAACTTATGAAGGTGTGGCTCGCAGTAAGCAGTGGTAGCTTTGTGCATGGGTATAGCCAGGATTTATTTGAGAGGGGGTCAGGCTTTTTGTTGGGGAAGGCAGAACCGAGTTATCTGTGACACAGTTGGTCAGTTAGTTAAGTACTTTTATTTATTTACTTGATTGGGAGGGCAGCTGCCCCCTCTGCCCCCCTGGCTATGCCCATGGATTTGTGCTACCCACTCAGTCCTGCATAGTCATGAGAATGGCACAAACTGTTTAGTAATGTCTTCCCCAAACTGATGCCCTCCAGATGTTTTTGGAGCAAAACACAGCTGTGCTGTCCAGTGTAAGTTGTAGTATGTCATATCTGGATGGCACCAGGCTGAGGAAGCCTGCTATACTACAATGTAGCCACATATATTAGGCCACAGTCAAGTCCACCTGGCTGTTACCATGATTGCCCATCACTGTGGTTCTGTATATTTACCTGTAAACTCTAGTTCCATGTTCAGGGAATAAGCCCTTCTGAAAAAAAAATTACTGGAGCAAAAGCAAGCTGTTTGGGGTGAAACATCCACAACCTAAGAGGGGGAAGGCTGGAGGTGTTTTGATGGACAGATCTAGCTTTTAATCACAGTGAATTACATCACCAGTGCACTCCAATTACAGGGATTTGCAGGGTAGGGGATTCGAACATTTAAACTGGCATATTTTACCTGAGATTTCTCTGCTATTCCAGTTTATGCAACAAATACTCTCTAGGAGACTTGACCGTGATTTATTGCACCGGTAGTGCTAATTTTTTCAAAAAAATGTTTTTTTATGGTTATTACTGTTTTTCCTTTTGTCCCCCCTGTGAACGATGCCAGGGCCTTTGACTAGCACAATAAAGTTTATGAATGAATGATTTGTAGGGGGGTGGGGGGACATTAAAGTTGTGAAAGCAGCCCATAAGCAGCAGAGTTAGGCCATGGAGGTGTCCTGCTTCTTTCCCAATCACTTTTTCTGTAAGAAAAATAAAAATAATAGCTATGACACTTTCTGTCTTTGTGGTGGGAACTTCAAGGAGGTGGGAAGGAGTAGATATTTCAAGGTTTTTTGTATAGTGAAAGTAAAATTACCTAGCATGATAGTTTTTGGACTTATTTGTTTTTTTAAAAAATTATTTTTATTAGCAATTTCAACATATCAAATTATCAAACCATATAATCACATACATTATTCCCTCCCCTCCCCCACCAAAGACTTCCCTCAGCTCCTCTCTCTGATTTCTCAGCACATATTATTCTCTGCATGTTATAAAATTTTACATATCCTTACATTATCTATCTAACATGTTATCAGCCAATAAATTTGTGTATGTTTATTCAAAACCTGCCAAGGAGTTCAGTTCATCGACTTATTTGTCTTAACTCTGCCAGTTCACCCCCCCCCCCGGCTCATCTTCATGGTTTTTGAACTGTTTGCTCTGAAACAAATAGGGACAGGAATATGATTTCTATTCCCCCAAACCCAGTAAAGTTTTCCTTTGCAGAAGAACTGCTGCACCCATCTTTCTGAAATTTTACAGCTTTATCAACTCAGAAGGGGTGACAGTGAATGTAATTTCCATCAAATTCTGTCAGAAAATTAAAAAATACAAACTTTTAAAAAAAAGAAATTTCATGGATGAATATGCCTAAAATTTGGCAGCCTTTATCCATCCTGGAGGGATTCCTTTACCACAGATGTCATCCACATGTGAAAAGGGGGAAATTATAGCCATTTTAAAATTCTCAGTTAGAATCAATGAGGGTGAAACATACCTTTGGATTTAACAGATCAGATTTCGACCCAAGTGACAATTCGAATTGGAATGACACAGAACAGATCTGAGGCAGATCAGTCTGCTTCCAAACGCTACAGATACAGATTCAGGCAAATATTGTGGACACTGCATTTCCTCACTGTTTGACAGCAGAGCAGAGCAATAATTTATGTGAACCATTTTCGTTCATTAACAATGGGGATTTTAGCATGAAGACTGTCAAGTAGTAGTAACATAAAAATTTACTTCATGTTTTATTCACTAATAAGAAGATTAACTTGTTGACTTGTTAGGAAAGCAGCATCATTAAAGGAAGGAATAATAAAGATGTAGTGAACATAGAAAGAGGAAAGGGAAAATGATAGTTTGAACACTATATTATAGATTTCCTATTTTAAAAACAAAAAGAATAGCAGTGGAATTATTGCATACCATTCATTTTATTCATTTATTCACATTGTGCTGTGCCGGTCACAATGCAAGGCAAGGCATCCACCCAACTCAGACCCGCTGGCATACCGGTTTCTCACACAAAGAGCTTGAATACCCTGAATATCCACGGAAGATGCCTGTGTGTGAAGCTGATCCCTGTGCCATGGAAGAATTCCCCATTCCATTTCACCTGACACAGCGGCAGTGTGTGTTTGCAAATTGCGGGAAAAGTTAGCGGGGGGAGGATGCCTCTGTTGGGATACTGCCAGGGAGATAAAGTCCATCATGGCCCCAAGCCGTGTCCGGACGATCCATCGATCTCCCATAGGCACGCAGTATCAGCAATTAGCGACATGAGCTCCAGAAATAGCCTACCACATTCTACAGCCGATGCACATTCTGTTAGCAGATAATGCACAGCCAAAGTCGCACTCAGGAGAGCATTATTTACAAGTTTTATTCAGCGTTGATCAGAACAAAGAAAAACATGACTGCCTGCTTCAGTGTCTACGACACAGAGAGAGAAACGAAAGCAAAAGAAAACATAAACTTCCTGGGAACAGGAAATACGCAGACTCTGACTCACAAAGCCTGCTCCCTTTTAAGGTGGAACGGAAATATCCTAACAGCCTCTGTGAGGGCAGGATCCCCTTTTGCTGACACGTACCACTCCATCTTAAAAAGCACAGCATCTTAAAAAGGAGACATCACCTTGCCGACAAAGATCCGTATAGTTAAAGCTATGGTTTTCCCAGTAGTGATGTATGGAAGTGAGAGCTGGACCATAAAGAAGCTGATCGCCGAAGAATTGATGCTTTTGAATTATGGTGCTGGAGGAGACAAAATCTTGAGAGTCCCATGGACTGCAAGAAGATCAAACCTCTCCATTCTGAAGGAAATCAGCCCTGAGTGCTCACTGGAAGGACAGATCCTGAAGCTGAGGCTCCAATACTTTGGCCACCTCATGAAAAGAGAAGACTCCATGGAAAAGACCCTGATGCTGGGAAAGATTGAGGGCACAGGGAGAAGGGGACGACAAAGGACGAGATGGTTGGACAGTGTTCTCAAAGCTACCAGCATGAGTTTGACCAAACTGCGGGAGGCAGTGGAAGACAGGAGTGCCTGGCGTGCTCTGGTCCATGGGGTCACGAAGAGTCGGACACGATTAAATGACTAAACAACAACAGCCGCTTCATATGTGTGAGTAGGGCTAGATCATTCGCTGGTCCCCCCCAAAATTTATTGGCAGTCTAGTCTGGTAGTTATAAACAAATGAATTATACTAATCACTGCTTTGAAGTCAAAAGTGAGAGGGTTGTTTGTGTCCTACAGTATTGAATGTTGGCTGTTTCTTACAACACAAATCAGGGCCGGATTTAGGTTTGATGAGGCCCTAAGCTACTGAAGGTAATGGGGCCCTTTATATGGCTAGCAGGTGGGGCCCGATACTTACCTCATAGGATCCTACACAACACAAAACACTGTTGCTGTGTTTAGGTTTTATTTTATTTGTTTTTTATCTTATATTTTGGAAATGTACATCCAGTTTTTTCCCCCTTTAAATTTTTTGGGGGGCCCCCAAGAGAGTGGGGCTCTAAGCTATAGCTTGTTTAGCTTATATGTAAATCCGGCACTGATACAAATACATGTGACTACAACAAGTACATTCAGGCACATCTGCTAAGCAGGAACCTATGTAACCAGTGGTAACATTTCAGTGGCAGAGAGTCCATATGTCTTCCTCTGTTCCTTCTAAGGAGATCATAGCTTCCAGGATTACTGCCTCCCTTTGCATCCACACCATATATTTAAAGCACATGGGTTTTCCCAAAGAATTCTGGAAACCATAGTCTGCTAAAGGTGTTGGGAACTGTAGCTCTGTGTCAGCTGGAAAAGGTGTGGCCTTGTCTGCTTTGGGCCTTGAACTATCACCCAGCTCTAGCCAGGAAACGGAGCTGCCAGGACACTGGCAGAGGAAGCCTTCTTGTCCCTATAGGCCCAATAGTATTGGTCAGACAATGACCATTGACTTCTATAAAAGCTCTTAGGTCAGGTTTCCTCTCTGGTTTGAGACACAAGAAGACTCAATCTTCCTGATAGCACCATCCTTCTTTCTCTCTCTCCCCTTTTCTTTAAGGTAATATAGTCTTGAGTGTCTTAGCAGGTTGATGCCATCTCACTTCAGATTACCATATTTCCCACGATGTCTCAACTTGTGGCACAAGAAGAAGACAGAATACAAGCATGCAGGATCAAGCAACTAAGTCCCTGTAGCTCATCACCACTTCTGGATTTTTCCTATGGTATGGAAACATTAAAGAGCGATAGCTTGTACTCATGCATACAGAAAACACTAGATCTGCAGTTGTGAGGTTCATGATCGGGGGGCTACTGGGAAGCCTATAGGAGCTATTTTCTAGTATTGATTTGCACACAAATTTACAAGCAGAACAATTGCCCACAATTACTCTCCTCGTGTTAGCAGATGATATTATGGAAAGATCATCTCTTCAATGTCAGTTTAGAAGTTGACCAAAACATTGGAGAAATTTTGAGGGAAGGCTTGTGACACAATTTCTCAAGGTTTGTGACCTATATCTATAGTTTGCCCCAAAATCATTTCTGCACAGTTTCCTCTGCCTAAGATGCAATTATGTCGTGGATCAGACCAATCCAGTTAAAAATGTTTGTATGGCATTGATGAGAGCTTCATTGCTTTCATATGCTGTGTATAAAAAGCAGCCTTTTAAGCCCTAGTGCCCTCGTTCCTGCACATGTTGTGAACAATACAATTCATTAGTTTAATTTTTATGAAAAGTACATGCTGTTTAAAGCAAGCACTTTGGCTTGTAATGGGCTCTATTGCATTTTAAGATCTTTTCTAGAGATGTTTTATAGACCGGGCAGCCCAATTAGGTCTGTAAAATAATGTCAGGATGATCTGGCTTTATAGGTGCTCAGTGTTAATAGCTCTCAGGACTCCATTAAAGTTGTTTGGATTCAATAGCTGCTAGTCCAAGCAGTAGGCAGGAAATTAGTATATCAAACATATGTAGTAAACATCACTTTCAGAAATGGCATTTTCCACAACACTTCAGCGTTTAAAATCTGTCACTGAAGTACTTCTCCAGAGCTCTTCTCCCTTGGTTTCCCCCTTTCCCCTTTGTTCTTCTTTCTTTCTTCTTTTTCTTTCAAAAAATGCTATTTGGAAAGGATCCTCTTTGCTGCCTTGGATACCTGCCGGCTTCTTCCGTGCTGAAAGGCTTGGACTGCAAATATGTTTCAGCCATTACTTCAATGCAAATGTGAGCTCGTGAAACATGAAGAGTCTCCAAATTTAAATTGCACATCTACAAGGAGCACTGGCTAGGAAAGTGGACTTACTTGAATAATGGATAAGGTGTTAAAAGAATTACTGTGATAATGAATGCAATACATTAAAGTACAGTCATTATCATTGTTCGGCTGTCTGATTTTTGTACTCTTCATTTCACCTGCCCCACCTTCCTCAGCTTATTCCTGAACACTTTGATCTCTCTCCATACCCGCCCCCTCCCAGCCCAGCTCTCATCTGAGAGGCCTTCTTCCGAAACCGCCGTGGAAGTGCCACCACAATTAGATTGCCATTCTAAGGTGACATTTCAGCATCTTCCATTTCACTGTTCCATTCTATCATCATCAGGCAGTCCGTTCACATAGACACAGCCAGGGTTTTTTTGGGGGGGGGGTTGGGTTTTTTTTGTGCTCTTCTAACTACTTTCACAGCACTACGGCCTCATCACCAGCACTATTGGGGTAAGCAATTGTCAACAATTATTGCTCTGTGCTTTCCCAGCCAGTTAATGGATGTGCAAGGTGCATTTACATCCCTCCCAATATTAGGAGTAGGTTCCTTTCTGTCCTTTTTAAATCCCCAAATGTAGTTTCAACTGTTGTTCATCTTTGGCTTTCAGTTGCATGTTTGAAAATGATGAAACCCAATGCTCTTAAGTAGAGTTTTATTTATATCACACATTTCAAGGGTGTGAAGGGGTTCCTACCTTTGGCATCCTTACAGCTTCACTGGGACATCAAAGAAAGCTATCTTACACAGAGTCAGACATTGGCCCATTTAGCTCAGTAATGTCTACACGGACTGGCAGCAGTTTTTCAGGGTTTCAGGAAGGGGACATTCCCAGCCCCTACCCATGTCCATTATGTATCAATATTATGAAGATTGCTTATGTGGATAATAGCAGTTTCCCCCTTTAAAACAACATGCAAGCGACAACAAGTAAAGGTCTGGTCACTGTACTGTGGTGCTCTAGCATTTACTAGCCATTTCCTTCTCTATTATCTGTTTCTCTAGGAATCAACTCTGTAGATCCTTCCCTTTTCAAATAGCACTGCCTACACATCTATCGTTCCTCCCTCCTAATTAAAGCTGGAAGGACGAATCATGAATGAGAAGCAAAATATTTAACCCTTTCTACTGCACAATGCTTCCAATAAAAATTGTCCACCTTTAACTTATGGGGCTGGGGAAAGTAGGGGGCTACCTGATTGATTGCAAAGTGTTTGATTGACCACACACACACACACACACACACACACACACGATTATATGAATATTTCATTCTTGCTTAGTTTTCAAATTCAGCCACAAATACCTCATAGTTTTCTTTGTGGAGCTTGATGCTTCACTTTCGCAAGGCCTGGCTATTCAACTCCCTTGTTTTGTCTGCACGTTTTGGGACCAAGGATTAAGTTGTCTTATTAGTTATGCAGTCCATGATATGCTGTATCAGATGCAGCTCGTGAATCTGTTTTAAAAAATTATTCATTATTCAACTGGTATGAATAAAGGCATTGTACTTTCTTGTTTGGATCCACCGCCCCCATCACAATCAAACATTTCTGCCTTCAATTTTTGGACAATGTTTTTGGGTTATACTAAGGTTTGAATAATTTTTATTCCTCACTTAAGACAGCTTTCTGAGGAAAAGAAATTTGAGAACCCACACACCACCAAACCTCACACTGGTGCCAGAGCTATCGCCAGAACTCCTGTGGTGCAGAATTAGACTTAAATATCTTTGGGTTCAGAAGTGAATAAAAGTAAAACATTCAAGGGTGATAATAGGCAGAGCAGAAGGAGAACATAAAATTCAAGAGAGAGGAGAAGTAGAAGTAATAAAAGTATGTAATTCCATGCTGGATAATTAAAGGAAGATTGAAATTCTGCTGGAAGTGCAATGAAAAGGAGGGGGGAATCAGTGCATTCTTTAAATGTGAAGTGTTTTAAAGCCTCTCAAAGGTGTAGCTTTTTTTAAAAAAAAACCCCAACCTGACAGCAAAACTGTCAAGATGCTTTAGGTCTCTGCTTCTTGGAAGGAAAGGTCACCCCGCTGCCTCTCCAAAATGCGAACAGTAATCTTTCGTAAGCAGCAGAGTACTTCTATTATCAGCTGAGCAAGGTCCCATTGTCAGTGATTGACAAGGTTTCCACCTCCAGATTTCTTCCATAACCGTGCTTAACAACTTGGGGCTTTCAGGCTACTGCTTGTGATGAAAATTCAGCAGGGTAGAGAGAGGTGGAAAATTCAGCAGTGGGCTTCATGCCGCGCACATTAGTTATCATTGTGCTTGGCGACAGAATGTTCTGCTTAGCAATGCAGAACATTTGAAGGCAGAATGCAAGGCTCTCCACTTTGGTCACATGTCTGCTAAAAGCCTATTAACTCACCTGGCACACAACGTTAGTTTAAAAGAGATCAAGGTGCATTTTCTTAAAACACAACACACACACACAGAGAGAGAGACCCAGTATCAGTTAGTTATAATGAAGCCATTGCACTAGGTTTTACCAAACTAATAAAAATACCATTGTACAAATACAAGACCATTATAATTGATCTGTACTACCTGAAGATGTATAGAACATTGGGGCAAATGGGAGCACTATTTCCATCAAGGAATGGCAGTCTGGGATACATGAAATGGAGCAAGCTTCTTTTGTTATTTTAGGGCTAACTCCATGTTTTAATCTGTTCCTGTTATGATGCTTTATTGCTACTTAGGGCTAGGGGAGAAATTTACTTCTGTTTGCATTTTAATGAGAAACTACTTAATTCACACTTCTAGAAGCAATATGTGAAGCAAAACCCACTTAGCCTTTGAAATTCACACGGCTCTGAATTTTGCAATGCAGTTCTCCAACTAATTAATGTGTAAAAAAGAAGAAGTATATATTATGCGAAATACATGCAATTCTGTTTGTTCACATTCTTGCCTTTCGGTTTCCTCCTTTTGTTGTCTTCCCAACAGTTGAGATTTGGATTGTAAATTTATCGTGGCAGCTTTCCCCCCTATGTGTGGGTCTGCTGGTATTTATTTAACAGGATTTATATGCTGCTTAATCATCAAAACTCTAAGTGGCTCATAAAAATATATATACGAAAGTTACTTGTGTATATTACTCTGCAAAGCAAGCACGTGTGGGGTGATGTACAGAGATAATGAAAGACAGCCTGTGACAGCTAAATCTATTTTCAGCAGTTTAGAAGAAAGTTGTCTCAAACAAGAACAGTGGGGGGGGGGATTCCCCTTGTGGGGTGGGGGTGGGGGTTTCAAGCATGGAGGCTTACACCAAATTCCCATTGGTCAGACTTTATTCAGTAATGCATTACCAGACAGAGCCCAAAGAGTCTGTGAGTTCATTTTCATGAGGACTACCACTATATAGGCAAATGTATGCCATATTAGCTGCCACCCCAACAGTTCACCATATCTCATTCAACCACAGTCCATGATGCATTTTTGCTGTACATGTCAGAACCCTTCTTGTACTTTATATGGAGTTGTTTTTGTCTTAACACTAAGTTGTTGCTATTTAAGTGGCTTTTACCAGTCTTGTGATCAGTTCATGTTCTTGTGTACATGGCACTCGGCCTCATTAATAATGGTTCTAACAGTAATTCCACCTCACGAGCAAGCTGTTGCAAATGTGGCTGTACTTCCAAGGATTATATTGCATTGCTGATGGTTATTACCACTGCTCTTATATAATGGACTTCCTCTGCAGCCATTTTTACATCTCAAAATAAAGTGCTAATACAGTGGTACCTCGGGTTAAGAACTTAATTCATTCTGGAGGTCCGTTCTTAACCTGAAACTGTTCTTAACATGAAGCACCACTTTAGCTAATGGGGCCTCCTGCCGCTGCCGCCACGCAATTTCTGTTCTCATCCTGAAGCAAAGTTCTTAACCCGAGGGACTATTTCTGGGTTAGTGGAGTCTGTAACCTGAAGTGTATGTAACCCGAGGTACCACTGTACACTTTTATGATTTTATGGACCCTACAGACTTACATTTTTGCACACATGGCTCGGCATTCCTCCGCCCCCTTCATGTGAGTGTCTGCACTTGGAAAAAGTTACATGGACACGTAACATTTCCCCTGAAAGATCTATGAATAGGTATCTAGATCTCTATATGTATTATATCCAGAAACATTGTATGAACAATACATTCCCACAGAATAGTTCTATGTGAAGCCACTCACAGGATCTGTTTTAAAAGCCTGCCTGGATGTACAAAACATTTCACTCAAAGTGGCTCTTTATCTGGTATTAGCCGTGATCAACAAAGAAACGAAAGAAAACTTCAACTCACCACAGTTTATAGCTGTTTATATCTAATTTGGGGAGGGGGAACTCAGCTGGGAACAATTTCTCCATTCTTCCCTGCTGTTTTCTGTAAGGTTACCCAAAACGATATTCCAAAATATGGAAGGAAAGGGAAACTACAAGATCAGTGCTAGGAGTGCAGTGAAATATCCTTAAGGGACACGTGTGAGCAATGGGATTCTGACCTTGGCAAGTAAAAGAACAAAATCTTAGTTGCAGGGCTAAGGCTCAAGAACCAGAAGCATTGCTGAGATGCTGACATGCTGAGATGTTTGATATTTTTGCGCTCCTCCAGTGTCTCGCCAAGAGGAATGGCCAATGGGAGTCAAAGAAAAATGCCCAGCAGCTTTGTGTCGATTATGGGATACATCCTCAAGAAACAAACAAGCAAACAAAACAGAAATCTGTCACTATAGTTTTCCCCATACATAGTCAACACGGTTCTTTTGATTTACCACCCATTTTTTACTTCTCCTGTCCTCGAAATCTTATGCTTCTGGCATATGCTGATTTTGTAAGGGAGTTGTAAGTGACAACATACGGAGAAAGTGATAAGCTAAAATGCTTCCTTTCCCCAACGTATATCAGCTGGGAGAAAACATAGACTCACAAACCTGAAAGCCATTCTATGTATTCTTGTTTTCTCACTAGGTAATATCCTCCCCCTGCTGCATAAAAAAGGGATGAGCAACAAGAGAAAAAAAGACAGTGGTACCTCGGGTTACAGACGCTTCGGGTTACTCGCTTTCAGCTTACGGATGCGCCGAAACCCAGAAGTACTGGAACGGGTTACTTCTGGGTTTCGGTGCTCGCGCATGCACAGAAACACAAAATCGAGCTTTGTGCATGTGCAGAAACGTCAAATCACATCAGGCGTGTGCGCAGACGCGGCGCTGCAGGTTGCGAACACTGTGGGTTGTGAACGTGCCTCCCGCATGGATCACATTTGCAACCCGAGGTTCCACTGTAGCAGATTTGGAGCAGTTGGGGCAGTTTTTCATATAAGAGGAATTAAATGGTTAATTCAGGGCTGTATGGGAAAATGAATTAATAGCTCAAATGAGCTATATAATCCCATTCCTCTGCTGCTCTAGGTGGCTGGGCAAGGTGGCCTTGGTGGAGGAATCAGGTTGCTCTGTGGGGCCCCCTCTCCAGTCAGCTGGCAGCGCTACTAGAAGCCTGAGCGGAGCAGCTAGCAGCACCCCAAGGGTGCAAGCGATGGGAGGGTGCCAATACAGCTCCTTGACAAGGGCACAAGGGAGCCTAAGATTTCCTTTGCTCACCTACTGGTAAATTCAGGTCACACAATTAAAGCTGATTGGGAAGCCTTATGCATCTACACATATAAATTATCATATGAAATTTCAGTGTAAAATTATGTCCAGGAGTGGGGCAGAGGTGATGCAGTTCCTCATTTTGGGCAATATGAAAGTGACCAACTGAATCCTGCACCATTTATAAAGTCTGGAGCTTCCCAGGAAAGACATGAGTGACGAGGGGAAATTGCCTTCCTTGGCCATGCCAAGAGGTGAGAGCCCTCAGAGTCTAATGTGCTTTGAGAGCCTCAATACATCTTACCTGAGCATTCCTTTAAGTCTTTATTCTGTATACTTTATTCTGTATTCTGAGTACCTTGAAGAACAGTTGTAAATGGGCTAAACTCTTGCCCTTTGAGGAAATAAAAGCACTAAGGGCTGATTCCTCAGAGGCTCATCTCAAATAAAAATATCCTTTTTTCAACCAGCTCTTAGGATTCCCCTGGGTTGCTGAAAGCTCAGCCAGACCCCCATAGGGCAAACTATGAGGGGAAGTGCGACTCAGGTCTGTGCCCTGTCCTAGGCTGTGACAGATTTCTCTTAGTCACAGGTCACTGAACTTCTCCAGTGAACTGTAAATTTTACCCATCAGAAATAACCTATTGCTGTTTATGGTTTACCTATTACTGTTGACTGATCCAGGTGTTTGAAGAGTTGCTGAATTTATTTATTTTTAGAATGTTGACTATCTTTCAGCTCCAACTTTGAGAATTAATCTCTTGAACATGTAATCATATGGGGGATAAAGCAAATTGAGGTGGCAACTTATTACTGATTATGAAAACAGGCACCTAGCAGTAGCCTGAAATCTTGCAAAATCTGATTTATTTTTTTTCTCCTCAAATGTCTGGAACCTCAAGTAAAACTTGCCATACCTTCCAAGCTTTGAAAATTCTCCTAGATGTGGAAATTGGTTTTGGACCGAAGGATTTCTGTTTGCTTTACCCATACAAACAGACCCAAAGAACACTTTAGCAAAGTTCATGCTTTTCAACCAGGAATCTCCTCTGTTCTTCCTGTAGTTATAGAAAGCGTATTTCTCTGCATTATACATTGTGCGTACAATGCATTACCTTAGGGTATATGAAAAATAATCATTTAATAGGACTGAGAAGAATTCAAAATCTTTATAGGTAATAAATCTGCTAGACTTAACAACACATTGGGAAATGCTATGAAACATCATATTGCAATTTTGGAAGAGATACAAACTATCCCAGCATGTGGACTGACCTCTGACTATCACAGAGGAACGGAGAGGCAATCCTTTCTCCCCTGAGTAGGTTATTCCATAACTGCTGTCTGAAGGATTTTTAGAAAATGTTCCATTCTTTGCAGCATCTGCCACAGGTCATTATCAAACACAAGGCACAACATTGCCTGAGTTTGGAGAAACCAATATTTAGGGGAAACTGTGTCCTAGAACTTTTATAAAAATCTTCCACTGATTTCTCGTTCACTGAAACTAGGAAATCAAGGCTTCCAGGGCCAGAGGGATTAGATGAGACATTTCTCAGCCAGGTGAAATTAACTGTTTTATCACCTGCTGTGCCCTGAAGGCTGTGGACAAATTAGTTAGCCACCATTTTCTTTCAGGGTTTTTTAAGGGCAGCACTGCTCTGTATTATTGTTAAGGGATTTCCCAGACGAGTCCAAGGGCACTTACAGATGTGTGCATGTGTCCCTATATTTCCCTTACACACAGTATGCATTTGCTCTGGGAAATACCAGAGCAGCAAGCGCAACGTGTCATGCGACCTTTCATTCCTGCTAAAAGAAAGGATGTGTTGCCATCCTTATTCAGGCAAAACAAACAAACAAACAAACAAACAAACAAACAAACAAACCATCAAGCTAATTCTTTGATTTGTGCTGTTGGGAAATCTATTTGATCAGATTTGTGGGGAGGAGCTCTCATTGTTGACTTCCAGAATCCTATTTGTTGTTGTTGTTTAGTCATTTAGTCGTGTCCGACTCTTTGTGACCCCATGGACCAGAGCACGCCAGGCACTCCTGTCCTCCACTGCCTCCTGCAGTTTGGTCAGACTCATGTTTGTAGCTTTGAGAACACTGTCCAGCCATCTTGTCCTCTGTCGTCCCCTTCTCCTTGTGCCCTCAATCTTACCCAACATCAAGGTCTTTTCCAGGGAGTCTTCTCTTCTCATGAGGTGGCCAAAGTATTGGAGCCTCAGCTTCAGGATCTGTCCTTCCAGTGAGCACTCAGGGCTGATTTCCTTCAGAATGGATAGGTTTGAATTTGCAGTCCATGGGACTCTCAAGAGTCTCCTCCAGCACCATAATTCAAAAGCATCAATTCTTCGATGATCAGCCTTCTTTATGGTCCAGCTCTCACTTCCATACATCACTACTGGGAAAACCATAGCTTTAACTATACGAACCTTTGTCAGCAAGGTGACGTCTCTGCTTTTTAAAATGCTGTTACATGTATCATTTTATTTATCTACTCTTAGACATTCAGTTTACACTCCGACTTATAGTCTGATCCAGACCCAACCTCATTTAATATAGCCATGCTTATACACAGATGAGTAAAGCATCTGTATAATGGATGGAGACTTAGTAGTTATTAGCTATGTGGAAGCCCCATGTCCTTGAATGCCCCCACCCCCCTGAGCTAAGGTAATGTACATAGGTGAGGGGGGTGACAATTCTTCGGGGGGCGGGACTGGGGATGACTCCATGTTAGAGGAACCTGGGTATATTGGCCTTAATGTCCCTTGCCTCACACAAGTGGACTCTGCCCAAATTTCAACATCAGAGTTGCAGAATTGAGTGGCAGCTACACTGAATGAACCATCTTTTTACTTCCTCCCTATGCTTCCCAGTATACAGTTATCAGGTTAGGGCACATATCTCCATATCCCACATTTCCAAACTCTTAATGAGATGGCCAAGGAGAGCTAAAATCCAAAACATTTAAAAGAAGGAAATCCAATAAAAGAAGAAACAAATGAACAACTAAGCAGGGAATCAAGACTGTAGATGTCTAACAGACAATTTTTGTGTCTGTTCGCCCCATAAGTCAGGCTTCCTCAAACTCGGCCCTCCAGATGTTTTGAGACTACAATTCCCATCATCCCTGACCACTGGTCCTGCTAGGTAGGGAACATGGGAGTTGTAGGCCAAAAACATCTGGAGAGCCGAGTTTGAGGAAGCCTGCCATAAATGCATCAGAATAAAAATAAAAATCTTGTGGCACCTTGAAAGTTAAGTATGTTACTATGGCATACACTTTAGGGCCTCACTACTGACTTTCAGGAATAATTTAAAGACATTCCTGTTTACTCAGGCATTCAGTGGCCCTGGCAACCTTGAAATTAGTAACTGTGGGGGTATGGGGTTGTCTTTAGATGGTTTTGTTTTTAAATGGTTTCAGATGGTTTCTAATTGTGTTTTGTAAAATGTTTTCAGATGGTTCTTAACTGCTTTAAATATGTCTTTGTTTTATTTTAAATTATATTGTAGCATTTTGATGTTTGCTGCTCCGGGCTAATTTGTAAGGAAAGGCAGGATACAAATTTAATAAACAATCATGATAATAAACCTACACCATAATAAACTTGTTAGCTTGTCTGCTGTCACAAGACTCTTTGTTAATTTTGCTGCAACACAGACTAACATTCTGTCTGTCCTTCTGGAAATCTTGCTTGGGACCAGGTTACCTGTCAGACCACCTTCTCCTGTTTGTACCTATCAGAGCCTAAAGCTCTTATTCAGGTGCCCTGATGTAAGTGCCCCCACCAAATGAATTGAAGTAGGTCACCACTGGGGAAAGAGGTCTGCCCTGGTTGCAGAACAGTCTTCCCTGAGAGGTTTCCCCACAGCCATCTTTGTGGTCTTTTCAGTGCCAGGTGAAGATATTTCTGCACATTTAGGCCTTTTAAATCCCTCACATAGTCTGAGCCTTTCAGTTTTTAAATACAGTGGTACCTCTGGTTGCAAACGGGATCCATTCCGGAGGCCTGTTCGCAACATGAGAATGCAACCTGCATCTGCGCGTGTCACGATTCGCCACTTCTGTGCATGCACATGACGTCATTTTGCGTGTCTGTGCATGCACGAGCGGTGAAATCCAGAAGCAACCCTTTCTGGTACTTCCAGGTCGCCGTGGGATGCAACCTAAAAATGCTCAACCTGAAGCAAACGTAACATGAGGTATGACTGTACTTGCTTTCACTTTGGGACTGTAGTATGTTCCTTTTGTTTCATTTTGCTATATTTAGATTCTTTTCAGTTTTAGATCTTAATTTGTATTTACATTGTTTTCATGCTTAATTATTGGAGGCATGGTGATCTGAGCACTAAATGCACAAACCTGTTTGCCCTGAGACAGCCATGCAAGTTCAGTGTGCATCCCCTTACAATTCCTGAAAACAGGCCCACAGTTTAACCCGGTCAAAAGCATTTTAAAGTAGTAACATTTTAAGTTAGCTTAAAGAAAAAAAGCACCCCAAAACTTCTTAATACTGAATATTGTAACTAGATGAAATTTGCCAAATACCTTTATGAGATTTGTGCATTTATATTGTGCTAAGAAGAGAATGCATTTTTATATGTAAAAAGGGTCATGGCTCTGCTATTTTTTCATCTTGTCTTTCAACAAGCCTTCAGAAATCCATTTTGTCCCTGTACCTCGTCGACCAATTGGCCAATAGACTGAGAGGCTTGTGAAAGCTGCAGGTAAATTAATAGCAGAGAATGTGCCTGAGGACCATGCCTGGCTGCTCTTGAAAATCCTTCTGAAGCCTGAATTATTTGTATTAAGATAGGCCAGCACTCAGGCCTCTATGAGTCAATTCTTTGTAACAGTTGCCAATATTTTTATACCTGGGAGAACCGCTTCATTCTTTATTATTGCTCAGGAATCAATACTCCCATTGCCCTCACAAAATGCTATACAAGCATTATTGGCATTTCACTTGGCAGTGAAGGGTATCAACATCAATCTCTCCAACTGCACACTTCGCTAACCCCGTTCCACTCCTTGGCTGTGTATTTGTATTCCATCTGCGCTGCTCTCTTCTGCTTGATTTGAATAGGGACCTCTAATAGAGTCTTGACACCTTCAGAGATTAGACAATGGAAAGACATCATTTAGCCACTGACTACAACATGCACATTTAAAGCTTGCCTAGCCAAATGGTTATTTTATTCCTTCCTCCACATTCCTGGCTATTAACATTTATTGTTGCAATTTATAACTGTATTTATGGAATGCCTCCTTCACCTTCGCCTTTGGATCCAGACCCAGCCTGCAACCGCAGTCATTCGTCATGCAATCTATTTTGAATTTCAGGGACTTCTCTTCTTTAAGGAAACAAATTCCTTATTAATTAATGCATCTGGTAGCACAAACATCCCCACGCGGGGAAGAGAAGCGATATATTGCCGAACAAACGAAATATATTGCAGATCCCGTGTAAAGAGAGGTTCTCTGGAACATCAGCCTCATTTTTCTCTAATTGTGTACAGCTGCACCAGTTTGATATGCTAGCTCAGTCACAAAGATTTGCATTCAGCATGTAAATTCAGCTTTAAACATGCAATTTCTCGACGTAATCTAAAATGGGAATTGTTCGAGGCATCCTCTTTCCTGCAGGGCCATGTAACGCTCCATACTACAGTCGCAGGCATTAATTTGTTTGAATAACATCAGAGCCATGGCAGCTAGAATACTGTTAAATAAAATAATAATCCCTTCAGCATATCTGCATTTAAAAAAGAACCCAGTTTCTGTTTTCTAGCTATATTTCAGTACTGTCTTGTGCTGTCTCTCAAACTGTATATTATTCCCCACCCCACCCCACCCACTTCCCATTGTGTTGTTATGCTTCTGTTTCCCCCTGGCTAAGACTGAATAAAGAAATAATAAAGTGAGTTGAGTTTTTGTCTAAAAATTCAGGGACATGAAGCTGTGGGGCAACGCAGCTTTGTATGTGGGTCCACTGAAATAAGGTGGCTGTTTTATGAGGTGTGTTCAGTCTTAGGGGGGAAATGTGAAAATGCTTTGATCAGAGCTAGCTGGATGAAATCCTACAATATGTTTTAGCCTTATGTGCACAAGCCTTGGGCGTGTGCACTTGTCTCTACTGGCCCGGCTGCAAGGAGAAGAAGCATCCACATTCATTTTAATATAACCATACTTCGTTTTTTTGTTTTTTGTCCAGCCTGGGACAAACTGAGGTTAGTTTAAACTATGGTTTGTCAAAACAAACTAAGATCAGACCACGTTGAGATAAACCAGAGTAAGCACTTTGGACAAAATGACAAATTGCACTTCTAGCCTAACAATGACAGTATGCAAGGCATACTTCTAGAACATGGGTAGGCAAACTAAGGCCCGGGGGCTGGATCCGGCCCAATTGCCTTCTTAATCCGGCCCGTGGATGGTCCGGGAATCAGCATGTTTTTACATGAGTAGAATGTGTGCTTTTATTTAAAATGCATCTCTGGGTTATTTGTGGGGCATAGGAATTTCTTCATTGTTTTTTTCCAAAATATAGTCCTTGCCCCCACAAGGTCTGAGGAACAGTGGACTGGCCCCCTGCTGAAAAGGTTTGCTGACCCCTGAAGCTTAGCACCTAATCGAAGTCTAGCCTGTACCCTTTGTTTGCTTCATCCTGTTGAATCTGACCCCTCTCTTAATCCTCTACATTTCACACCACTGAACTTGAGATCTGTGGTTGTTCTCTTGCATCATTGCACAGTCCTTGTTCTAGCCTCAAGTTCTTGCCTCAAGCACCCAGAAAGAGAAACAAACTTGTGAAGCCAATAAACCTAAAATAGAAGGATAATGGAGGGAGGAAATATCTAAAGTCTTTCCATCTTTGATGCACAAATAGTAAATCAGTATGTATACAAAAAAGAGAGTGCTCATGTTCTGTGAAGAAGGTGGAGATGATGAAAGCCTTGAACGTAGATCTACATTTTTGCTGTGGGTTAATATTGGTAGTTCAATCCCTAGCATTCCACTTAAAAGGATCTTGGTTATCAGGACTGTGGAGAAATTTGAGGTCAGAAAAGACAATGTGGGCTAGATAAAACAATGATCTAATATTGTAAAAAGTACATTTGCCTTAACCAAAACCACATTAAAGGGCATGGAAGTTCCATTCTAAGTCACGTTTTGAGGAACCACATGAGCCATCTCATCTTATTTTGTAAAGGGTCGCATTCTGTTGTCCACTGCTAGCCTTATTAAGAAAGGTTATTTCAGCTGTAATTGCAGCCATGCACTCTCTGGCCCCCCACCTGAGTCTCTGCTGCCATTTTATTATTTTCAATGGAAAAATGCAGGAGTCTGGGCTATGTTAAGTGCAATTTCTTGATCTTGAGTATCTAGCATCTCTGTTGGAATGGAGATTGTTGTGCTGGGGAGTGGGGGGTGGGTGGAACTGGTTACAGATGTAGAAAATAAATGAAAATATGATCAAGGGCTGCAGAACAGTTTTGAGTAAGAGCTCCTATTTGCTCTCATCCTCAGCAGCTGATTAAAATCAGACAGCATCCACATATAAAATAAGCTGAAAAAATTGCTCTTTACTCAGTGCATATATAACCTTTGTAAAATATAATCGAGGGCAAAAGATTAGTGGGATTCTCAACTGGATTAGACATTTGTATGGGTAAAAAGAAGATGAAGAAGAAGCCTCACACTTTCCCATTACAAATCATGTGATTAGATGGTGTTTAGTATACCATATATGGAATATTATGGAGGTCACTCCTGCTATATATAGGGGGATATCTGTTAAAATGTTCGGGTAAGCAGTCAGCAACCCAGGGTCCAAATTTGTATCTGGACCGCATGCTTAAGAAAAGTGTGCTTGCATGCATAGGAAGTTAGCTATTTTACAGGTCCAGTAAACACTATTGCCCCTCTTCCATCCTTGATGAAATGTAATTGCCCTCCATTGTTACAAACTGCATGTTACAAGTACAACTTAAACTGTGAGGTAGTTTAAGACTTTCCCCCTTTTAAGATTAAATCTTCAGTGCTTATCATTCTGCTGAGCTTTTTGTCATCTGCACTGAAATGTTGCATGGCTCAAGTATGCTTCAGGTTTTCCTTTCAGGGTTCCCTTCAGGGTTTTCTTTCTTGGCAAACCCTCAGCCATTGGCGAGGTGAATGTTATGGAGTGGGAAAACTGCTTTGTACAAAGTTAAAAGATTTTGCGGAAGCTGTGCCAATTGTTGGCATATCTAAATCAGGCATGAGGGAACTTGGCTCTTCATATGTTGAACTCCAGCACCCATTAGCCCCAGCCAGCATGACCAATGGTCAGATATTATTATTATTTATTATTTATACCCCGCCCATCTGGCTGGGCTTCCCCAGCCACTCTGGGCAGCTTCCAACAAAATATTAAAATACAGTGATGCATCAAACATTAAAAGCTTCCCTAAACAGGGCTGCCTTCAGATGTCTTCTAATTGAGAGCTGTAGTACAGCACATCTGAAGGGACCTAGGCTCCACATCTCTGGCCTACATACGTAGTTATACCCATGCCAAGTGAGGAAATACTCTTGCCTTATGTATTTTTAATACCTATAATAGCTTCCACCAACCTGGTGCCTTCCAGATGTTTTGCACTACAACTTTCATCAGCTCTAGCTTGTGGTCTGCTGGCTGAGCCCAAAGCAACTAGAGGGCTCCAGGTTGACAAAGGACGAGTTATCAATACATATACTTCTTTACTGTGTGTTGCTGAATGAAGGTTCCTGCTTAATGAGCCTTAGTGGTGTTGGGCGCTCCTAGCTACTGGATACACCACACCTGTGTTGGGATACTGCCAGGGAGACAAAGTCCATCATGGCCCCCAAGCCGTCTCCGGACGTCCATCGATCTCCCGTAGACACGCAGTATCAGCAATTAGCGACACAAGCTCCAGAAATAGCCTGCCACATTCCAGAGCCGATGCACGCTCTATCAGCAGATAATGCACAGCGAAAGATGCACGCAGGAGAGCATTATTTACAAGTTTATTCAGCGTTGATCAGAACAAAGAAAACATGACTGCCTGCTTCAGTGTCTCTGACACAGAGAGAACGAAAGCATAGACACAACAGAAACATCCTGTGAACAGGAAGTACGCAGACTCTGTGACTCACAAAGCCTGCTCCCTTTTAAGGTGGAATGGAAATATCCTAACATCCTGCTTAGATGCGGGCTTGAGAGCAAGCTGTTTCCAGAAGAACCTGCTAGATCATGACACTGGCCCGTCTAGTACAGCATCCTGTTCTCACAGTGGCCAACCAGCCTTGGGAAACTCAAAAGCTGAGCTCAAAAGCACACTACCCAGTTGAGATTCCAGGCAACATGCAAACTTTCCCAACATTCCCAGTTGGAAGGAAGCATGGAATAGAATGCAGCAAGAAAAGGAGGCAGGAATTTTGGGTTTTTAACCTTGTGGGTAGGCTGGGATTTTCAAGGGCATTCCACTTTGTTTTTTGGAAACTGATGCTGCTTCCAAGATTGGCTCTGTCCTGCTGAGGCGTCTTCTCACACATCCACATCCACCAAACTTAATGAGCAACTATTATAGAATCAATTTTCTTATAAGGCGAGAGTACTGGCAACTCTCTTTATTTATTATGCATCCATTTATTAAGACATTTGCTTCCTGAATCTTCAGCCACAAGGGGCTGCAGAGTGGCTTGTAAGAATACATAAAATAATCAATATACCCCCCCCCCAAAAAAAAACCTTTCGATGACATGTCCCAAAGAACAACAAAAACCAGAAGCAGCAAAGGGACCAAAGCTCTTCAAGAAACAAAACAAAACAGCCTGCAGTTAAGTTTCAAACAGAAAATAACCTCACTTGCTTCCTAAATGTGCCCACATCCCAGCCTTCTGAGTATCGCAAGGGTGAACACAAGAAAGGGCCTCTCCCAATGATATCAGCATTCATATCTCACCCCTCAGAATTCCAGGTTCAAAGTCATTCAGGGATTCAAAAATAAGAACCAGTACAGCATCTTGAATTGGAGCGCTAGAAACGTAGGAGCCGCCGGTGAAGCTCTGGTACAATATGATCACACAATTGGCCTCATAGACAACCTCGTAGCTGCCTATTGCAGCAAATGCAGTTTCCAGGCACTCTTCAAGGGCAGCACCAGGGAAAGCACAGTGTGATAGCCCAGCTGATCTAGAGAAGACCTGCTTTTTCCAGAAAACACTACAGCAGGCATACCAGCCAAAGCACCCTTGACCTGTTTGACCAGGAGCAGGGCAAAGCCTAAAAATACTTCCAAACCACCCATCTGCTCTTCCAAAACAGATGTAGAACAGGTTGAATAGCCATTTCCAGATCAATCCTACCATTAGTACCTCCATCTTGACTGGACTAAGCTTCAGTTCATCCCCCCACATCCAGTCCTGATTTTGGGTCCTGATTCAAGACTTCCACAGCTTTCCTGGAAGTAAGAGAGCTGGGTATCATCAGTATGCTAACACTGAGTAGGGAACGCTTTTTATATATATTATCTGTAGGCTTAATTGCAGGTAAACAGTAACACTTTCAGAATCTCCTCACAAGGAATTAGCTCTGCAATAGTTGCCCCAAAACTATCTCTCTCTCTTTCTCTCTCTCTATATATACATATACATATATGGGTTTACTTATATATTTAATGTATATAGGTATGTTTAAATGGATGAGGGCATTAATTTGTGTTATATGCTCTAGTAACTGATTTCATTTCACCTACTCCACAAATTCCAGGAATTACCATCCCTGCTGATGGAAATGATCCCAAATCATATGGGAAGTTGAAGGAAATTTGAAGCTATTTTCAGAAGTACTGCTTGAACCCCGCCCCCCAATTTCCTGCCTCTGTAAATCAAATGAGCAGACTACATGGAATGTACACTCAGTTTAAACATGGCTGGCTCTCTTCTGAATTATGTATCACAGCAGCATCTGCACATGTCAAATTATGTCTCTTTTGAGGATCACTTGTGAAAATGCCCTGAGAATGGCAAATTGATACCAATCAGTGTCAGTGGCGTAGCGTGAGTTGCCAGTGCCCGGGGCTGTGTGGAGGGTGGTGGTGGTAGGGAGGTAAATGCATGGAGTACGCATGCACATTCAACTGCCAAATGGCGTTTGCGTCACCCAGGAGATCACATCTGCAGAGATAAGAAAATAATAGTTGTTCTGTTATCTGGAGAGGACACTTCCGGGTTTGCATGGAGAAGCTGTTTTCAACAGAGACCAACCACAGAAGCACACAGCTGTATTGAGGCAGGCCCTGGGTATTGAAATTTTGTGCTCCCTAACAATTTTGCGCCTGGGGCCACTACCCCTGTGCTGCTGCCCCCCCCCCATGCTATGCCACTGGTACCAATGGTACCTTGTTGGTACTATGCCAGAGCTAAGCTGTTCATGGTTTTTACTCTCAAAACATTTACCATGTATGCCAGGACACGTAACAAATGTTACTTGGTAAGAACAAAATTGTAACTAAGCTAAGGAGGCCTAAGAGACACGCATAAAGAGGTTAATGCATCAACAGGAGGGAATATTTTGCTTTTGCTGCATTCTTTTTGTTGGCAAGGCTGCAGCAACCTCTAATTTTGCATTTGCAGGGAACCGTGATGGAGTCAAAAAGAAGTTATTATTTTAGTCAGTGACATCCATCAGGCCTCAAGAAAGGAAATGGGAAGAAAAAGTATAAGAGGTGATATTATTTCCAGCTAGCTGAGTGCTTGTTTTAGGGTGATTATGTACTCTGGCCATTCGGAGAGTATGATGAGGGCAATAACGAGGCATTGTTTTTCAGATTCCTCTTAGCTTTATTGTGGAATTTAATTAAAATACCTTTCTATTGCCTTTTTACTGTCTCTGTCTGGTCCTACCACTGCTGTAATTTACTGAGAAGGAGATGTATGACATCCTGTGGGCATCCACGGTAGCTTTTCAAACATTGATTTATATTTCCTGAAATTATTTTTCTTTCACGGAGAGGCCGTTTCCCCTTTCTTTTTGGTCACAGAGAGTGAGTGACCTGATTATCTGATGCAGAATCGGGAGGGCGGGAGGAAAACGACACTTTCTTTTCTCTTTTTTTCCTGGGCATGTTGAGCGCATGCTAATGTGCCTGGAGGAAGGCAAAGCAGGAATATCTTACACATACAAATTGTCTAGCTAGGAACGGAAAGATGGTGCTGCAGCTGTGGAAGTGAACTGCGAATTAGGTGCTAGTTTGCAGCTCTGACACTGTCTTCATGTATGCAATCCAGGGGTACTGGAGCTGATAATGGCTTTTCAAAATCAGAACTGGCATACAGATTCAGCTGAAGCAGCAGCTTCCATTACTGGATCCACCAGCTCAAGAATGACAGGAAGAAACAAAATATAGGAGTAGCCCTAAGCTGCATGTTTTGCATGCAGAAGGCCCTGGCATCTCCAGGCCGAGCCGAAATCCTCTGTAACTCTTGAGAGCTGCTACCAGTTAGTGTAGAGAATTCTGAACTGAATAGGTCAATATAAGCTTAAGGCAGCTTCCTATGTTCTTCCAATTAAAAACAAAGTTTTTAACTTTTTTAAAAATGGGTGCAAATGCCTGGATTCAAATACAAGCACTAGTCCCTCTGTCCCTTTAAAGATGCTATCAATGGGCTTCACTAATTATTTCCCTCAAATTCCCAGTAATTCATTCCCTCAAAGAATTCTGAGCGCTGTACAATACACCTCACAAAGTTACAATTCCTAGCAACCCTTAACAAACGATAGTGCCCATAATTCTTTGAGGCAAAGAATGTGCTCTAAAGGCTTCATGTGTATGCAGCCTGAGACTCAGGCCAAACACCTTCTTACAGTAGCAAACAGCTCTTTCTTTAACACATACCTGCTGGTTACTGCAAATAAAGTGGCACGGAGAGGCATTTGAAGGTTAGGAATGCTGTCCAGGTGGAGGGAGTGTTTGACCCTTCTACACCTGCCATTCCTCCTTTCCAAATCCCACCCCATAGCTTATTTTCCTCAACAGCTGTGTGTGGTGGATAGGAGCTCTCCCCCTGATCCTAATAGCAGCTTGAGGGAAAATTTTGTCAAGGCTGAAAGGGAGAGTTAACCTCTCACTCTGCCTATCTGGCTGAAAACTTTGTCACACGAAATGCAACAGTGCATTTAATCAACGTAACATGCAGTTTGGCGTTGAAGACGGCCTATTTATAGTAGCTATAAAATGTAATATGGCCCTTATTTTGTGTTTTTGAATGTTGACTGGATCTGGAATAATAATACAACAAAACAACAACACCATAAACTGGCTTATAAGTATAAAACCAAATTTACTAGAATAATAGCTAGAATAGAGATAGACTTGTAACGATTCAAACAACAAACATACTAAGATGCCATGTGCAAGACAAAGCCTGGAGATACTCTAAACATGGAGTGGATAAATGTACAACTCTATCTTAACAAGTTACATGTGCAGTAAACGTTATACAGACTGGATAAATGAACCGTTCAACAAGTAGTGTAAGTCCAATCACAGAACGGCAACCCCATGCCGCCACAATGGCAAGGGTAGCATACTGGAGAATATGAAAAAGTTTTTCAAAGCTGTCTTTCAAAGATTGAACTGGATGAGATGTTCTTCAATGGGTCTTGAGTTGGAAACACAAAGCCTTATGCATGGATCAATCATGGGAAGGCAAATCAAAGCCACCACCCTGGTGAGAATAATGCAAGTGGGAAAAAGGAGACCTGTTCTCCGGATATATTACAGGTTTTGCTACATGCTTCATCAGTCTGAAAAGCCAGTCATACAAAACGTTTTGCTCAGGATAAAGAAAGTATTCACAGGCACATAGCTTTTTCTTTTGGGAACATTAATATATGACTTGGTAGGACTCCTAATGAGGGACGCGGGTGGCGCTGTGGGTAAAACCTCAGGACTTGCCGATTGCATGGTCGGTGGTTCGAATCCCCGCGGCGGGGTGCGGTCCCGTCGTTCGGTCCCAGCGCCTGCCAACTTAGCAGTTCGAAAGCACCTCCGGGTGCAAGTAGATAAATAGGGACTGCTTACCAGCGGGAAGGTAAACGGCGTTCCGTGTGCTGCGCTGGCTTGCCAGATGCAGCTTGTCATGCTGGCCACGTGACCCGGAAGTGTCTGCGGACAGCGCTGGCTCCCGGCCTATAGAGTGAGATGAGCGCACAACCCTAGAGTCTGTCAAGACTGGCCCGTACGGGCAGGGGTACCTTTACCTTTACCTTTACTAGGACTCCTAATGTGTAATACACATTACATTCAATGAGGGAATTATATGTGTACCAGCACATTCTCAGTGTGTGGTTGCTGTTAACCAGGCTCATGTGCCACATTGGCAGGTAGGTGCAGGAAGCTAAACGGTTAAAGGTTGGTGAGCACCCTAAGGCATCTTTAAGGGTGAAGGCCTATGGGGCCTGCTAGCAGGGTAAGGGGACAGCTTCTGGGGTGGCTGTCCAAGTTAGGGGTAGCTGGCCCCACTTGTGGGCGGCACTGTTTGGATGGTTTTTCCCATGGTTTTACTTGGGGAGTGTTTTTCAGCCATGTGGAGCCTTCAATATGGGGTTCTGTAGGGCTCGATCCCCTATGCTGTTCAAAATCTACAGGAAACCGCTAAGTTGGTCTATCCAGAGTTTGGAGTACATTGTCAGCAATATGCTGGTGACACACAGTTCTACTTATCCTTTACATCTGCAGGTGAGGCAGTGGAGGTGCTGGACTGTTGCTATGTCTCAATAATGAACTGGATGAGAGCCAACAAAGTGAAGCTCAATCCAGATAAGACTCAGGCACTGTTAGTGGTGGTTCCTCAGGCCAGATGGCTGGGAGTTTGCCTGCTCTTGACGGGGTTACACTCTTTCAGAAGGAGCAGGTTCATAGCTTGGGGCTACTCCTGGAGACTTTGCTGTCGCTTAAGGCTTAGGTGGCCTCAGTGGTGCAGAGGGCCTTCCCTCAGCCTTGGCTGTTGGCTTAGCTGTGCCCTTATCTGGACAGGGATAGCCTAAGTACTGTTGTCTATGTTCTGGTAACCTCTAGGTTAGATTACCATGATGCATTATACATGAGGGTGCCTCTGATGACGGTTCGGAAACTTCAGCTAGTGCAGAATTCAATGGCTAGGTTGCTCACCGGGGCAAGGTGGCTTGAGCATATTACACCAGTCTAGGTCCGGCTGCACTGTCTACCAATTGGTTTCCAGGCCCAATTCAAAGTGCTGGTTTTGACCTATAAATCCTTAAACGGTTCAGGACCACAATGCCTCAAGGACCGTCTCTCTCCATATGAACCTACCTGGACCCCAAGATCATCTTCTGAGGTCCTTCTTTGTGTACCTCCTTCACGAGAGGTTTAGAGGGTGTCAACACGGGAATGGGCCTTTTCCGCAGTGGCTCCCTGTTTGTGAAATGCTCTCTGCAGGGAGGTTTGGCTGGTGCCTTCATTATACACTTTTAGGTGCCAAGTGAAAGCCTTCTTCTTTAACCAGGCCTTTGGCTGATTGACATCCAATGTCCTTTTAAAATGTGTTGTGGAAAGGGGGTGTTATGTACTAAGCTTGGATAGGCAAGTAGGATCCTAGAATGGGATAGAACAATAGGCAAGTAGGATCCTAGAATGCAACAACTGATTGGCTTGCAGAAAAAAGACCAATCAGGCCCCAGGATGAAGTTAATCAGCCTATTAGGCTGGTAGGATCGTAGAATGCAACAACTGATTGGCCTGCAGGAAAAGACCAATCAGGCTCCAGAAGAGAATCAGAATCAGCCAATCAGACGGGACTCATTGTGTAAATAATGTCTATAAAAGCCTGAGGTTTGGGGGGCAATTCAATCACTGTTTTACAAGCTGCAATAAAGAGCATGAAATCACTACAGGACTCCGAGTATATTTCAGGGGGATTATTGGGTTGTTTGTGTTTTGTTTTTATTATGTATTTTATGGCTTTTATATTGTGATTTTATGTTGTGAACTGCCCTGGGATCTACGGGTTATATACAAATTTTAAAAATAAAAATTTAAAAATAAATAATACTTGCCTGGAGTTGTGGGGATCAGGATGGGACTGAGGCAGTTAGGCTCCCCTACTCAACTGAAAGGCTGGAGCTTAATGGATGCTACCTGTTGCTTTTATTAGGGTAGACTCACTCAGTTTGTTATGTCCAGTTAGTATCCTGCACCTTGCTCTCTATTTGCAGGTCTCTTGTGCTAAATTAATAAAGTTGACCCAGTTCACCAAACCTGTGTGTTCTGCCTCCTTAATTCCCTTTGTGGTAGCAACAGATGTGCTGTAGAAATCAGGAAGTGTACACTTTTTCACTCAGACACGTGTACATGCCCAGAGATAGTTTGTACCTGTGCTCAGTGTAACATGTGAACAAGCTTCAAGTGGTGGAGGAAATGTTGCTTAGGGCAAAGATGATTTTCTTTCCCCAATGGTGAAGCCAGAGGTTCCATATTACAACAAATGATTTTTAAAAAACACATTTTACTTAAAAAACCAAAGCAGCCATGGATAGTGCCTGCAAACTGAAATGGGCAAGATTGTGTTTTCTGTTTCTGCAAAACTGGTAGAAAAACCAATATCTGCCAGCTTCACTTTACATGGAAAGCTTCCTCCTCAGCTTGCATCTGATGCTAAACTGTTAAATTCATTGTAGCAGATTGAGTGTCACAGACAGTAATGTTCACGCAGCAGCAGCTCCTGCTGAGATGCCAAGTAAAAGCAGCTGAAAAGTGTGTCTATCTCTCACCAGACAGATTCCAGGTGTATAATGAGAAACAGAATAAGCCAGTCCCTGTGGGGATGGGGTGTCTGCATTTGGGGGCGGGGGGAGGCAGCAGTGTGTGTGTGTGTGTGTGTGTGTGTGTGTGTGTGTGTTCTTAAGCTCAATTTCACTGAATAGCCATCACACTCAACAGTGGAATGGAAAGATTTGCATCGTTCAGTTATCAGCATGTTTTCCAGTGGCACAATATGATGAAAGAAGGAAGACGGGCACATGTGGTCTGTAACAGGCTAATTTAGACATACAGAAAGCCATTGCACAATCACATTTCCCACCCGTAAACTGGGATTTTTTAAAAAATGCATATCAGGCTGTCAGAAAGCATAGGTGGAGGCCTCAGTACCAGTGATAGTAGAACAAGTGGGCTTTGTTTGCCTTTTTCAGAGGATTTGGTTCTTGCTGATTTCTTTAAAAGGCTTTTGAAAAAGCACCATGCCACGCTCAGCACTCAGAGGTGCTTCATTCCAAGCCTTTTACAGACAGGAAATTAAAATGGATTGGGACATCAAATGCATGCAAAACTAATTTGGAGGTATTCTGAGATGGCTTTTTCTTTTTAGAAAGTGACTTTGATAAATCAGCTAGAGCTATTCTGAGACCTTAGTGTTACATATTTCCGTAATCTTATTATGTATAATATTTTGGTATGATAAAAAATAATTTGATATGCAGAAATTCAAGTTAACCCCATCCATGTATTATTGTGCTTTATGTGACTTGGACTGCAATCCCCTTAGTTAAGTATTAAGGGTGGAAGAAGTAATCACTGAACTGCAGCCCTTAATTTCTTAATTCATTCAGATCAAAGATCTACTTAGTCAAGCATTCAGTTTTCAACACACTGGGCAGCTAGGCACCATGGGAAGTCCATAAGCAAATATTCAGACACAAACCTCATATCTGACCCCTAGCAAGTGTGATTCATAGGGTGTGTTGCCTTTTAAGATACCAAGCCAAATATCCACAAGCAAAGCTTTCTTTTGTAACAACACGATCGAAACAGGTTCTAATTGGATTTTGTTGCAAGGAATGTATGAGCAGCACTGCTTCAATTAGAAAATGCCTTTTAAATGTTCTATATGCTCCGAACATGAGAAAGAGCATGAACTGGCTTTTCTTTTCTTTGGTGGTTTTCATTCATATCATACTTTGCAGTAATTTCATAAGGTTTTAAGGTGTGCTACCTTCCTCTAATAGTATGACACTATTAGCATTTCTTTGAATCACTTTATCACGGTTCAGAATGGAACTCACTGGGGACTAGAGGGCAGGGTTAGGGAATACTGGGCAAATCCCTGGGCTCAGAGCTCTTCTAACAAACACTGGGGGAGTCAGGGAAGTACAAATGAGCCACTATTCCTATTATTGTGTAGTGTTTGAAAAAGAGAATGCGTGTGCCTTCTTCTGGGAGCCATAAATGTGTTGGGATTTCATTCCTCCCATTGCAGGGTGTGTGATTGTTTTCATCACATGTCTGTGTTGACATTCCATACTGTTGGAATCACGAGAATGGAAGTTCGGTTACACTGATCCATTATGTAGCACTATTCCTTTTGTTCTCTCTTGGAGATGAAGAAGGAGGAAGGAGCCATGATTTCCTTTGTTTTGTACATAATAAAGTAGCTTAGAAATCCACACCTCCAATGCCTAGCTTCTGCTTGGACTCTGCTATTGTATTGTGTGCACATATCTTTGGATATATGTTGTGGAAGCACATCAGGAAAGAAGAGTGATGAATCATCTCGAGGGTCACTTGTGGGGGAGAACGTAGCTGCCTGGTATTCTCCAGTTGGTGCAAGAAGCTCAGCGAGGTCTATCTCCGTGTACCCAGGCACCAACAAAATGTACATTCAGATTTACATACTGCATTGTTTTCAATGGATCATCCCCTGGAGTATGTATCAGCATCCTCATTTGAGCATAGCTAGTCACATGTAAAGATTTTGACACACAGGACTAGAACTGGGTCAAAGTGGTACCATTAAAGGTAAAGGTAAAGGTACCCCTGCCCGTACGGGCCAGTTGTGTCCAACTCTAGGGTTGCGCACTCATCTCGCTCAAGAGGCTGGGAGCCGTCGCCGTCCGAAGACACTTCCGGGTCACGTAGCCAGCGTGAAGAAGCTGAAGCTGGTGAGCCAGCACCAGCGCAGCACACGGAAACACCGTTTAACTTCCCGCTATAAAGCGGTACCTATTTATCTACTTGCACTTAAGAGTGCTTTCGAACTGCTAGGTGGGCAGGAGCTGGGACCGAACGACGGGAGCTCACCCCGCCGCGGGGATTCAAACCGCCGACCATACGATCAGCAAGTCCTAGGCACTGAGGTTTTACCCACAGCGCCATCCGCGTCCCGCATTAGTGGTACTATTAGGAGGCTGTTAAAAGTGCAACGGGACAAAAATGCCCCTTTCATTGCATGTGTATTTATTTTACAGCTTACCTTTCATATTTGTGCAGGACTTATGAAAAGCAGGGCCTTAACATCTACTAGGGCAATACCCTGCAACAACGGTCTCCAAAGGGACCACTTGGAAGTTTGTGGTTTGGAGGTTGTAACCACGATTAGGTTCTCTGTGCAGTGTATTTGTATAATTAGCATTGCTGTGACTTTATAACAACAGTATGACTGCTGATTATGTTGTATATTTTTTTAAAAAGCACTGTAAGGCCATATGTTAGGAAAGCCACAGGATTAAAAAAAAAAAAAAAGCTGTATCATTTGTGCTAGCCTTGCTTTTTCTGTTGTGCTTTAGGTATGATTTCTGAATTCGCCTTCATTTATTATGTGAAGGCTCTAGCCTGCCAGCTATATTGGCCCTATTCAGGGTACAGAGGATGTTTGCAAACCTGAAGGTCATTTCAACCTCCTCCCCTTAAGCTATAGGTCATAATTCCAGTGAACTAATGTTTATCAAAGTGATGACTAATAAGGGATGCTTATCAAAGCGATGACTAGCAGAGGATGAGAATGGATAAACATTGACCTTTCGACATATAGGAATAAAACATCCCCTGTGTATTGGGAATCTAGGTTAATAATTACTTGAGATCACTGACTGAGATAGAATTCGCTCCCCCCGCCCCCCTTGGGCGCTCCCTCGTTGTTGCCATGGAAGGAAAATGAGCCCTGCTTTACTGCTCCTGTAGTAGCTGATATATCCTGATCTTCATAACACTGCCACTATAATTAAATGGCTTCTATCCAGAGACAGATTTCTTTGCCACTAATCTAAAGTGTCAAGTAGATGCTTCTGAGGAACAGTTAGAAGAATGATGTGTGTGTTACAGTTTCTAATGAAGTTTCAATTCAGTCATAAAGGCAGAGTGGGGAGCAGGGCGGGTGAAAGATATAACACACACACCCCACCCCCAGTGTGGCATTTTTCATCCAGATTTCTAAGTCTGAATATTTGATAGATGCATTAAAAAGGAACATAATATTCTGGTTTTAATTTTTTGCTAAACTTACAAAAAAAGTAGAAAATATGAAAGGCTTCATTCTGACAGGGTAGCCAGTTCTGAGTAATGAATTTGGCTGATACAGTGGGATGGAATGACTTGGGCCAACAGAGCTACACACTGACGCTCTTTGATGTGCAATTGCAGAAAGTTTGCCATTTAATGTGCTGTGCATTATAATCCCTTGATAACAGCTTTCCACCAGATTTCAGGAGTGTATGGTTTCATCAGATTGTATAAAGCTGGACCAATACATTTGAAGAGTTTCATGGCAGCTGCCAAAATGGAGCAGTACCACATCTCCTTCAACCGGTAATGTTTAGTAACTCAAAGCACATGATCTGGTTGTGTTACCACATAGGTGAGTCATGCACAGAATTGTTCTGGCCAGGCTTTGACCGTGATGATATTCCTATCCTTAGATCTATGCCATGCAACAATTTCATATGATGCTGCATGCATAATTGCAAACTTCTTGTGGATACCATTCATTGAATCATCGAATCTTAGAGTTGGAAGGGACCCAGGGTCATCTAGTCCAACCCCCTGCAGTGCAGGAATCTCAGCTAAAGCTGCTTAAAAATCTCAAAGGAAGGAGAGTCCACCACCTCTCATGGGAGTCTCTTCCACTGCTGAACGACTCTTACTGTCAGAAAGTTTTTTCAAATGTTTAGTCGGAATCTCCTTTCTTGCTACTTGAAGCCATTGGTTTGAGTCCTACCCTCCAGAGCCAGAGAAAACAAGCATGATCCCTCCTCCATGACAGCCCTTTAGATATTTGAAGATGGCTTTCATATCTCCTCTCAGTCTCCTCTTTTCCAGGCTAAACATGCCCAGCTCCTTCAAGCGCTCCTCATAAGGCTTCGTTTCCAGACGCTTGATCATCTTGGTTGCCCTCTTCTGCACACGTTCCACCTGGTCAACATCCTTCTTAAACTGTGGAGCCCAGAATTGGACACAATATCCCAGGTGTGGTCTGACCAAGGCAGAATAGAGTGGGACTATTACTTCGCTTGATCTGAACTCTAGACCTCTGTTGATGCAGCCTAGAATAGCATTAACTTTTTTTGCAGCTGCATCACACTGTTGACTCATGTTAACCAAGACCCCTATATCCTTTTCACATGTACTGCTAGTAAGCCAGGTGTTCCCCAACCTATATTTGTGAATCTGGTTCTTCCTGCCTAAGTGCAGAACTGTACATTTGTCCCTATTGAAATTCATTTTGTTAACAGATTGGGGAACTGGGCATAAGCTAAGGTCATTTTGAATTCTGATTCTGTCTTCCACAGCATTAATAAGCCCTCCTAGTTTGGTGTCACCTGCAAATTTGATGAGCATCCCCTCTATTCCTTCATCCAAGTCATCTATAAAGATGTTGAACAACAATGCGCCCAGGACATGACCCCAGTCAAACTTGCAAAAATTTACCACCTGTCTGATAATAAGTGTTGGAAATGTAAAGAGAGTGAAGGAACATTTTTCCACCTCTGGTGGACCTGCCCTAAAGTGAAGGCGTTCTGGGAAATGATTTATAATGAACTGAAAAAGGTATTTAAGTATACCTTCACAAAGAAACCAGAGGCCTTTCTTTTGGGTATTGTCGGCCAAGGGGTGGTAAAGAAGGACCGGACATTTTTTATGTATGCAACAACAGCAGCAAGGATACTACTTGCAAAGCACTGGAAAGCTCAAGATCTACCCACACTGGAAGAATGGCAGATGCAACTGATAGACTACATGGAACTAGCTGAGATGACTGGCAGAATTCGCGACCTGGGAGAAGAGAAGATGGAGGAGGATTGGAAGAAATTTAAGAACTATTTACAAAAACATTGCAACTTGAGTGAATGCTAAGCAGGATGCTAGATCATAAATAATTGAGCACCACTAACTTAGATGATTTAAGAAAATAAGCGAGATTGAGAAAATATAACTCTTTTTGAGAAATATAAGATTATGAATATACAGAAGGGATATAAGAATACAAATAAGATAACAAATTGCTGGTAAAAAGTTATAACGATGAAAGTGGGAGCGGGAGATGTGAGGAAGTCCAAAAAAAAAAATGTGAAAGTATGTTAAGATATCTGTTATATTGCCTGTTACATTTATTTTTATTGTAAATTCCAATAAATATTATTAAAAAAACAAAAAAAAAAAAAAACAATGCGCCCAGGACAGAACCCTGCCGCACCCCACCTTGACACTTTTTCCAGGATGATGAGGAACCATTAATGAGTACTCTTTGGGTTCTGTCAGTCAACCAGCCACATATCCACCTAACAGTTACCTCATTCAACCCACATTTTACCAGCTTCCTCACAAGAATGTCATGGGGGACTTTGTCAAAAGCCTTACTGAAATTAAGATTCACTATGTCCACAGCATTTCCCTGATCCACAAAGTTTGTAATTCCATCAAAAAAAAAGAAAAGAAAAGAAAAGAAAAGAAAAGAAAAGAAAAGAAAAGAAAAGAAAAGAAAAGAAATCAGATTGTCTGGCATGACTTATTTTTGAGAAACCCATGCTGGGTCTTAGTAATTCAAAACACTTCATCGTCACATACTAATATACCACTAGAACTCTTGGGTAGTAAAGCCAGAGGCGGATTTAGGGAAGCATGACTGATTCGTTCACACTGGGTGCCAAGCCTTGGGGGCGCCGTAACTATGATTTAGAACAGAGCATGAGAAGTCAGGGGAGCACCAAATTTTGGTATTGCACAGGACACCATTGAAATTGGAGACCATGAGATCTGCAGCTGGAAAAGTAGACTGTTATATACTAAGCCCAACCTCAAAGAACTAGCAAGAATCTTTTATGGGACAAAACATATATATATGCTTCAGAAAATCAACTTCTGAAGGAGACCACAACTACCAGTCCGTCCCCTTCCTTCCTCAAGTCATACAAACTGCTCCTTTATAGCAGGATGAGACTAATCTGCAACAAACCTGTTGCATTATAAAAGCAGTATCTATTAAATAATGATTGTGAAGTTTCTATTTGAGGGTTTGTTTTTTATTTAACAGTCTGATAAGTATTCAAGAGGACTTACACTCAAGTAAGTATGCATAGGATTGCAACCTTAGACTGACTTGGTGTAATATTAGTTTTGGTGAAAGAATATGGATCCTTCAGGAGTTTGAGCCTGAAAATGCTTAAATAATATATATATAGAGAGAGTGTGTGTGTGTTAGAAACCAAAGGTTTATTGTTTTAATTATCATTTATTTCATGGGAGAGGAATATAAAGCCAGGGGCAATGGTTCTGGGCTAGGCTGCCATGTCCAAGCAGGAGCTGTGAAAAGGAGATTGACTTTTCCAAAAGAGATATTAAAACTTGAGCTTGCACAGCTGCTGGCATGCTTGGAGATCTCCCAAGTGATCAAACAATGAGAGGAACAGATACGCTTATATAGATCAAATTTGAACACTGTTCAAACACCAATATGTATGTAACACCCCTTTTATTTTGAGGGATCTAAACATGTGTGAGTGTGTGTGTGTACTTGAGGAATGAAGAAAGTGCCTGAGAGCAGTGCTTCAGTGATCAGCATTTCGGAAATAAAATTGTAGTGAATGTTAGGCTTTGCACACACACACACACACACACACACACACACACACAGACACAGTGATGGCAAAACGGCATTCACACTGCCTGCAAACACATCACAAGAGGAAGACATTCTAGTATATGAAGGAAACAGACTTAAACCCGAGGCATTAACATTTGCAGGCAGAGGAGATGGCTACAACCCACTTCAAATTGTTTTGCCTGGAGCCTGAAGAAATAACTTTATGGACATTCATTTCTTTATGGCACAGATGTAACGAAATGCAAAGCTGAAGCTTCGCCCTCTTCTGACCATTAATGTAAATGTGGGCAACTTATCTAGCAGTGTCGGCTCTGTTGGAAAACTACCACGAATTGAAGGAACAGGACTGACACACATATATTTAACAGACTTTGCATAGCTTTTTTACAAGTTGGGCAGATGTCAAACTGCAAGTTGGTGGATATGTTACATTTACAAGATTCTTACTATGAAATTCTTGCCATTAACTGTGAAAAGCTAAAAATACTGCTAAACTGACTTACAAATTGATCTCAACTCAGCTCAGCCCAAGGTCTCATAAGGATGTTTCACTTGGTACATTGGCATGCTTCTTTCTTTCTTTCTTTCTTTGGCCGATTCAAATGAGCATCATTATATACGAACCAGCAACTACGACTGCAGCCATTTGTGAGCTAGTGTAAATATGGTGGGTAAGAGTCTGAGTTAATAAGTCTCAGGTCAAATTCCACTTTTCTTTTCTTTTGAAATCATTTTTATTGATGTTACAAAATAAATTTCACATTTACCACATTTAAATTTTAAAATCAAACAAGAGTCTTCCGAATCTTACGACTTCCCTCCTCCCTTCCGTGGGTCCTTTATATCTCTAAATCAACTGCATATTATAGTTCTTCCACATTATGGTCCTCCAAAATGACCGAAGTCTTTGTAACATTGCAAGAGTTACTAAAAGCCTGCCAAAGAACTCAAATGATTACAGTGTTCCTTTAAATACAGTCTATATTTGTCCCATTCCCTATTGAAGCTTTGATCCTCCTGATTTCTGATTTTCCCTGTCAATCTTGCCATCTCTGCATACTCTCATAATTTCATCTGCCAGTCCACTTTTGTTGGTCAAATTCCACTTTAGTCATAAACTTACTGAGCCTCTGATATTACACAGGATTGGGAGCACCTGCATAGTTAATGCTGGATGGGAAATTATAAAATCTGAAGAGTCTACAAGAATATTATTTATTCAAACTGCCTGTAATTTAGCATGGAGTATTTGGTTCAGGGTGGGGAACCCCAAGCCCTGGCCCCCAGGACTCTGCCGAAGCCACACCCATTCTCCCAGACCACTCAACAGCTTCAACCTGCACAGGGACCACGAGGAGGGTCTAATCTCCAGATCTGAAGGCACAGGCAAAATGCACTGCTGTATATGGGAGCAGCCATTCTGGAGGAAGGGAGGCATTCTGTCACAGGCAGAAGTGGAGAGGCTGGTGGAGTGCTGCCTACTGCGCTTCCGCCACCTGAGGCAAGTGCTTCATTCTGCCTCACTGGTGGGCCAGCTCTGGCCACTCGTATCAGTAACAAAGGGACACTAGACACAAACATGTCTTCACTCCAGTATTGGAATATTTCACTTCAATGCACACATCCTATTAAAAAATCCAACCTCACAAGCAAATAATTTCTGTACAAAGTCAACACAGGATCAGTCCCATGAGTTGATGGATCATGCCAATTAGTAGGCAAGAAACTTTCTGAGCCAGGAGATGTGTCAGATGTGGGATGGACCCTTTTTCAACATGTGTATGTATCCTAAAAGTTAACACTGGACCTTTTAAAAATTTTGTCTGAAAGTTCTTTGCCTAGGTGCATCCTTCCATTATTTATACATATGTCATGCTATAGAGGCTTGTGATCACCTCATCTTTTTCCCATATGTAGTATCTTCTTGATACAATATGGTTGAAGCTAAATCTATGACTAGATTTGTTTTTATTCTCTGTTTTCTAACACTCTTCTTCATATCACTTCACTACCATCTTTTAACATGTTTACTGTTTCTGCTATCAGCTGTTCACAAATGACCATGCTTCAGCTGACTTCCATCAGCTATTCCATCATCTATATAATTCAGCAACCTCTGTTTGCCCCAACAATATTTTCATGAAAGTCTTTCCCAGAACTGGTATTTTATTCAAAGTCATTTCTTTAGAGAAATTAAAGGGCATATTTCTGGGGTCCTTCTTTCAAGGTCCTCCCCAGTAGCACAGATATGAAGCATCACAAGCTACCAGTACTGGCTACCAGTTAGTTTCCAGGCTCAGTTCAAAGTGCTGTAAAGACTTATGCAGCTCTGGACCCCAATATCTCAAGAACCGCTTCTCCCCACATAGAAAAAAAGAATTGTAGAGTTGGAAGGGGCCCCAAGGATCATCTAGTCCAACACTCTGCAATGCAGGGATCTCAGCTAAAGCATCATTGACAGATGACTATCCAACCTCTGCTTAAAAGCCTCCAAGGAAGGAGAGTCCACAACCTCCAGAAGGAGTCTGTTCCACTATTGAACAGTTCTTACTGTCAGAAAGTTCCTTCCTGATGCCATCATAGTCTCCTCTCAGTCTTCTCTTTTCCAGGCTAAACATGCCCAGCTCCTTCAACCTTTCCTCATAAGGAACTGACTGTGTTCTTCATTTGATGTCCTTCTCCATATGCCCACTGCACAGGAGGTCTGGAGGATCACAATACATGAACAGGCATTTTCAGAGGTGGCTCCCTACTTGTAGAATGCTCTCCCCAGCGAGGTATGCCTGGCACCATCTTTAGCTGTTTATAGTCACCAGGCAAATGCTTTCATATTCGTATAGATATGATTTTAGGCTTTTATTGGTTGTGTTTGTTCTAATTGGATTGTTTGTATTTTCTTTGGAAGCAACTTCACATCACTTTTGTCAGGGAAACCACTAATAAAATCACCACCATCATTTATCCAACTTTTAGACAGCTCTGTGGGAAAATGTCTGAGATATAGGGTTTAAACAACAAAAACAACTAGTGGTTAAGAGCAGTAGACCTGTAATCTGGAGAACCGGGTTCGCGTCTCCGCTCCTCCACATGCAGCTGCTGGGTGACCTTGGGCCAGTCACACTTCTTTGAAGTCTCTCAGCCCCACTCACCTCACAGAGTGTTTGTTGTGGGGGAGGAAGGGAAAGGAGAATGTTAGTCGCTTTGAGACTCCTTAAAGAGAGTGAAAGGCGGGATATCAAATCCAAACTCCTCTTCTTCTGGAAACGATGCCTTATGAGGAACGGCTGAGGGAGCTGGGCATGTTTAGCCTGGAGAAGAGGAGGTTAAGGGGTGATATGATAGCCATGTTCAAATATATAAAAGGATGTCACATAGAGGAGGGAGAAAGGTTGTTTTCTGCTGCTCCAGAGAAGCGGACACGGAGCAATGGATCCAAAGTACAAGAAAGAAGATTCCACCTAAACATTAGGAAGAACTTCCTGACAGTAAGAGCTGTTCGACAGTGGAATTTGCTGCCAAGGAGTGTGGTGGAGTTTCCTTCTTTAGAGGTCTTTAAGCAGAGGCTTGACAACCATATGTCAGGAGTGCTCTGATGGTGTTTCCTGCTTGGCAGGGGGTTGGAGTCGATGGCCCTTGTGGTCTCTTCCAACTCTATGATTCTATGATTCTATGATTCTATGATTCTTCATTTCGTTATTAAACTGGCAGTCCTTGAGCCATGTTACATACAAACAATTTTGTCTGCAAAGTAAATCAACTCATCACTGTAGGCTGGTGATGATTCAGTTTTAACCTCAAGAGCCTTGATTCACCAGGTCATTCACAACCCATGAATGGAACTTTGCAATGAATGGCACTTTGTAAATGCAATGGCAGTAGAGAAGAAAGTCTTCTTTGCTGTCACAGCATAATCTTTTAACAATGTGGCTGTGGAGTAATTAGTCACCTTCACACCTGTACTTCATGTGAATTGAAAAGCAGCAGCACTGCAGGTGTCTCCCCTTCCACTTCATCCCTTTTAACTTCCATGTAATCCGGGGGGGGGGGTCTCAGGTGTCAAAAGAGGTGAGGAGGACACCTGAGAGCCACTGTGTTAATGCTTCGTATCAGTTTCGTTTTCCAGTGACAAGGCAGGCATCAAGGTCAGTGGGGAAAGACATCTTCAAATCAATTAAGTATTGAGAGCTGTCGAGAGTTGTGAATATGTATCAAACTCTCTTTAAGAAAAAAAATGACAAAACATGTAAATGAGACTAATCTTTTAACTTCTATCACACTGTACAATGCTGTACAAAAATTGCAAACATGTAGGCAACGGGTTATTTATTGTGTTTGGGTCTTAGACAATAGTGGAGGAGCATTATGATTCTGAAGTAGTTTATGATTATTGGTTTAGAAACGACTCTGGTCTTTCTCACAGAAATCTTTAGACTCTGAGTTTCAAGCACTGTCAGGTCTCTGAATACCATTTTCTTTTCCATCTACTTATCCTCACACTAAATGTCTCAACTGATGGACATGACAAATGCGAGTGGGATGATTATTCTTTCTACTCTTGTCAAAGATATCCTTTAATCAGTCAGAAGGTCTCCACTGATCCTACTTGGCAGTCATGCTCAACGTCTGGAGTTAAATTGGACTGAGATTTCCCCAGTGAATGAGCTCTTAGATCTT
Source organism: Podarcis pityusensis (assembly GCF_964106645.2). Taxonomy (NCBI): domain Eukaryota; kingdom Metazoa; phylum Chordata; class Lepidosauria; order Squamata; family Lacertidae; genus Podarcis; species Podarcis pityusensis. The sequence continues at coordinate 58,258,582 of NC_138036.1, forward strand.
TACATCAGCTCTAATTCCCAGTTGCTTTTATCCATATAGGCCCGGACAGATGCATGGAACTGTTTGCAAAAGCTAGTGGTTGTAGTTCTCAGCATGCAAAGGGAACCTCCCTAGGGAGATATGGTCAGTAGTTAGGGTAATATGACTTTTTTCTAGACCATTCTCCATTGTGTTTTTATGCACAGCAGTCATCAGTTTTGCCCCTTCTCCACTCTTGCATTCTCCCAGTCTCTGGCAAGAGCAAACAACAGATCCATGTGGTTGTGCCTTTCTGAACTACGTGCAGATTTGTTTCCACATGTGCTTCTGGCTATCCCACTTTTGGAAGCCTTGCAAGAAGCTGCTGCAGGAGAGGGGCTGTGAGTAACAACATGGGGTGAGCTGCTGCCATCTGAAGGGTGGTACCAAAGGACCAGTCTTCCTCTGGGGAAGCTGAGGCCAAGAGATTTGATCAGGGTAACTAGCTTCTCCATTCATTTGTAGTGGGCATAGCAGCAGCACCTAGAACATCTGGGACCAAGGTGCAAACTCGCTTCTTTCTTTTGCTACTGCCAGGAGGTGGAATGTTGCTTCATTTATAATATTGAAATGTCATTTGTTTGTTTTTTTTAATTTAATATATGCTGCTGTTATTATGAAATTGTTCTTGCAGTTGTTGGATTTGTAATATATATTTTTAAGTGGAAAGGTGGCATACAAGTAACATGATGATGAAGTGCGCCAAATGTGGTTTCTTTAGGAAGGAAGGCAGGGGGCTGACATACCCTACCAAGTATTTCTGACCAGGAATTAGTACCCCAAATCTTTATGCTTCTGCTAAATGGGCAGCTGTGCCCTACTTCCCCTTCACGGTTAACTTTAATATTCTAGGATTTTTTTTCAATGCTGTTGAGCACATGCACATCCTCTTGTGGGCTAGACAAACACTGAAGAATGAAGGCTGCTTAATGGAGTTTCTGCTAGGCCTCTGCTAATTGTTCCCAAGGCTGGAGATAAACCCTTCTTACGAGTTCTTGTCACACACTTCATCCAGGTAAGCCATAGCCACAGGTGCTAAGGAAACTCTCTCAGCTTTCCCTCTAGGGCTCAACTGCACAATTAGTGTGAACTTGGGATTACGTTGTCATGTGAACAGATTGACACCAGGCCTTGCCCAAATCGGCCTAATATAATATTTATAAGCTGCTACACTAATGACTCCTAGACTGAAGACGCCACGAGCACCAAACCTCTTAATAGAGGAGCCAAGCAAATGCATCCAATGTTTGTTTATTGGACCTGTTTCAAATCTCAACTTGCTCCATATAGTCTCCATTACTGGCTTACATGCTAACTGCAATTTTTGTCATTGCTAACGTAATATCGATCATTTTTGTCTGCCAGTCCTCTTTAGTTGGAGTGCACTGTCATCAGAAAGCTTGTTTGTTAGAAAGTTTCATTTGAAAATGCAACTATTAGCGGCAAGATGAACTCTCATTCCATTTTTTTTTAAATGTTCCTGCTTGTACTACATGATGTAGGTTTCTCACTGTCTGTTCCTGGGAAAATGAATATAAAGACAGAAGGAAAGGAAATCAAATTATCTGTGTGAATGTGGACAGAGGTGTGGTCAACATCTGCAGTCTCTTCTTCGTCTGAATAATATTGTTTTATAGTGATTGTTTAAAAACACCTCTGTGGCATCACATTCTTGCCAAGCAGGAATGCAAGAAATACATATTCCATGTTAAGAAAATTCTCTTCAGTTTTGTATATTGGTTTCCTTTTTTGCTTAATTGATGTTAAATAACATGGGCAACAAGACTGAATCCTGTGGGACTCCACAGGAAAGCTCCCACAGGGCAGGGCAAACAGTACACAATGCTATTATCTGAAACCATCCTTGCCGTAGAACCACTGCAAAGCCTACCTCCAACTCACAACCTCATCAGATGTCCCACTAGGCTGTCATGGTCACTGGTATATAAAGCCTGAAGCCACCACTACCTTCTTGAGCACCTAGACCCAAATGGGGACATTGATAACCATTATCAAACACTTCTGGGTCCTGGGAGATCCTCTTGTAGGAAGCCTGTATCGCCACCTCCTTGAAGGCCAGTGGAACCCTCCATCCCATAATGAGACATTAATGACTCCCTGGACCCACGTAGTCAAACTCCTACAGCTTGCTCTTATCAGCCAAGAAGAGCAAACTTTGAGAAGTCATTTTCAAGTATCAGTAATATAAACTGATCCAACAGCACTACTCCAGCTGGAGCTTAGCTCCATAGGACTCAACCTAACAGTGATATCCAGGTCCAAATGAATCTGAGTGACTTTAATTTGTCACAATAGGCCTCTTGGACAACCACCTTCTCCATCCAGGCAAATCCTTCCACATGGAAATGCTCTGCTGAAGATGGAATGGTGGCAGAGAAGAAGGCCCTTTTCAGCTGTCACTGCCAACACATGGTAGACATGAGGATGTGTTTGTATCTGTTTGGTCAGATTCGTTCTAGGATTTTCACCACTTGAATTCTAGCTAACATCATTCTTGCTTCATAGCTCAAAGTCCCTCATTATATCAAGGAGAAATCCAGGCCCCATAATGTTGGAAAAGACCCTTAAGAGCAATCCTGTGGGGAGAATTCCCCATCTCACTGTTCCACAAGAAGAACAATAGCTGCAGCAGAAACATTGACCATTGTGTTACTTTACAAAGTAACTTGTGGACATTCTTACCTGTCAACGGGCAGATAGTAGCAGCTCAGAACCTGCATATCGATTCCCATATGAGTCTACAGGATCTTTGGAGGAAATTCCATCCAATTATTATAATTATCAATACTCTCTTGGACCTGGAAGTGTGCATAGCAGCAGACTCTGAACTCGGGTGACCCCTGTTTTATGTATGGGGTTTCTTCTTGCATTAGGAAAGCTTTTAATGAAAAGTTAACAAAGGTGACAAATCCAAGGTTTGAAATCCAAAGTCTTATGGACTTTAAAAAAATATATATTTTATTTTATATATACTTACATATGTACATATCCTTTCTTAAGGAAAAATGGATTTTATTGTATTTTGTACAGTGAACCAACTTGGCTCAGTTATTGAGAGGAGAAAAATAGTCATGCTTGGTGAATAAAATAAATAACAGTGCAACATCAATATATAAGAACAGCTCCCAATGAGGCAGCTTCCTCTTTAATTAGAAAGTGCCGCTGCATTCATGCCTCCAATCCCCTAATTACTTGTAGGCTCTCCTGGAGACCTCCTTAGGGATAGAGTGTGCATGTTAGGAAGGCTTAGGGAGGCCTGAAATGAAACTAACAAATGAAAAGGCATTGTGCAGTCCAAGCAAATGGGCCTATTTGCAAGGGCTGGTAAACTGATTTCATTATTGGCTGCCTCAGGTTATCAGGGTAGACAAAGACAGATCATTTTGTCAGGCCTGGAGGGAGCCAGATCCATCTGCCTAAGAAAACAAATACATCCAGGCCTGAGATGGAAGTTTAAAAAAGAAGGGGGATTTACAAGGCTCATTGATGCATTCCCTCCCCTCCCCGCCCATCTTAGAGTAGATTCTGGCTGGTGGCCACTGGAAGCTGTCCTGCTCCACGTACCCTGCAGCCTGTGGAGCAAGTGAATCATTTGCTTCTGATTGCAGCAAGTTTTGCTTTCTTGAATAGCATCTGGACAGAAAATGGACAACAGACCACACAGGAAAAGGGGGAGAGAAGAAGAAAGGGTGATGGGGTGGGGGTGGGGAATAACAGCCACAAAGGCTCTTTTATCAAAAGATCTTATAAAACAGAGAATGCATCTTTGAGTTCCCCACCTCTCTGTGAATGGGTTGAATAAAAACTAAAGTCATCAAGACTGTGAAAGAGCAATGAAATGCCCAACTACTTTTTGACTGAGCACACAGAAAAAACAATTCTCGTTATTTAATAATAAACCCCTTGAAACTTGGATTTTTAAAAGAAGGAAATTAAATATGTGATGGGTTTCTTGTTTGTTTGTCTCAGAACATTTAATTTAACCTTTATCTTTCCTGGGCTTTTCTCATAGGAAAGCTTAGCTACTGCCAAGGCTATAATTAGTGGGAAAGGTCAAAAGAGAGGGCTAATAATGGCCATTCACTCGCAATGCATGTAGAAGAGGCTTATTCTGTACAAGTTGAAAAACGGCTTCTGTGAACTTGACCCAGCACATCATATAACTCTGGCAGTTAAGGTCAAAGGCCTGCAAATCTTAGTTAGGGGCAGTGGCATAATTTTTCCATGAACCTCACAACTCATTTGGATATACTGTCTGATTGCTACTGAATATCAGGATTTTGCTAAATTTCTTCTCAGAACTATCAATCTACAAAGGTCCTTGACTTCCTATGTAAAGCCCCTGTGGGTAGTCTAAAAAGTGATAGTTCTCTTACTTAGCGTGTCCTCTCTAAAATAGGGCACATGTTGCGGTGAGACCTGGAGACTGACCTCCTGGTTGTGGGTGGGTATATTGGACAGCCACAACACCAGACTGGTAGGTCCCTCGTTGCTGGGTTTAATCTGGCCAATGGGGAGCTGTTTAAACAGATCAAGGGGCCTATATATGCCTATGCACGTGACCCATAGCTTCCTCTTTTGGCTTGTGCATTGGAACACCCACCCACCTCTCCCTATATTTAGGGCGTTTTGCGATTGACCTTGCTATGCTGTTGTGTGTTGTCTGTCATTGGGACAGGGGCATGGCAGGGATTTTCCCCACTTGGCTAACTGGCTGCTGTCATTTGGGTTTCACCTGCTGCGTAGCAAATCGTCACAACTTGTAAGGTTGCAGATAGGCACTGGTTCAGGTGATAGGGATGGGAGAACGGTCTCACCATCCCTATGTGAAGGGTATTCCGTTAAAGGAATCCAGGAACTAAACTTGGTTTGGTCAACCCCCGAGAGGGTGTTGTGCCCGAGGGAGAGTGGACAGAGTCTGTTCACGGGCTTTTCACCTACCTCAGTTGTTCACCCTTGACTGACCTATGATAGCAAGGGTGCAGAGAGCTAGTTGAACCAGAGCCTATGGAACCACTCACTTTTCTGTAATCAATAAAGTTGTGGCCTAAATTCTGCCAAAAACCAAAACTAAAATTTAGTCAAATATGTGTTTATTTAGGGGGGAGGTCTCAGGGTCTGAACATGCAAACAGAGGCCTTCTATCTTGAGTAATGGGTTCTAATATGAGTTTGAAAGAAGTGTGGGAAGATGAATTTGTTTTGACAGTAGAGGATAAAACTTGTCGAGCATTGTGGTAAAAGCCTCCAATTAGAGTTGTGCCTACTAGGGTTAAATGAAAGTAGTATAATGAAAGTAGTATTATGCTTATATTCAACCCCTGTGAAACTAGAATGAATACTGAATACTGATCTTTCTAATTTAGCAGGTGGAAGACTATTTTTATCAGACACAGAGATCTGAGACTCTCCAGTGTGTTGCAGCAAGAAACCAGGACAACCGTCTTCCAGAGTGTGCTCTCGTGCGAGTCATGTGACCCATGAGAGAGCACAGTGCTCCAAAATACGTGTTTTTGGGCACCGTGCTCTTGCAAAAGATCAACCGCCGACAGAAGCGCATCTTTTGGGGTTGCAATCTGTGTTTTGGGACACCCCCAAAATTGGCTGTCCTGATGTACAGTTGAGCGGTATGAGATTTTACCTGATTGTACATTCCACTTGGATACAATATTTTCATGATATTGAAAAACCTCTGAAAAACCTTTGTTCAGGGACCACAATGACACCTTGTATACTATTACCAGTTGATTTGATTTACTTTGATTTAATATTTGTATCCACTTTTCCAACTATGGTCCACGGACCACCAAACATTGCAGTCACAATACTATCAAACACAATAACGCATAAAGCAGATAACAAATTCATCAAAATGATTAACACAGTTCAACAAAGTCACAGCAACTCAGGTAGTTCAGCTGGGGGCAGGAGAGGCATCTACCACACAAAAAAATATTTATTATTTGGGGGGAATTATGCAAAGCAGTCTTATTTGTCTGGGATGAAGGCTGAGAAATAGAAAAAGACATTTTGAGCTCTAGCTCAGAGGAGGATGGCTAAAACTAAAAAACTTCCTTTAGAACACAGGTGATGGTTGTCCTTTGGCCAAATATGGTCCAGGAGCCTTTATTTGCCTAGCAATGCTTGCAGTTCACTTGCACTAGTCAGTAACATTAGTAACCTCTTTCCCACAGCACACACATACTTTTGCACAGGAAGTCTTCCCATTTCCAGTTTAGCATTGAAGCATCAGATCAGAAGCAAGGAGGTTGCTGTACAGAGGAAGCCAGCCTTAGGAGTAAACTTGGCTTCTTGTAAGTCTAGGACAGATATCAAAGATTTCAAAGGAAACAGCCTTTCGCTCTACGTATTGCTCTTGTATATGAAAACATAATGCGACTGAATAGTATTTCCTTTATCTTGCCAGATATAATGCTGCTCTTTCATGTTGTGAGAGGAAATTGAGATAGATTGGTATGCAGACTGACTGTAGAACATCTGTATGTGGAGCGAATATATATGTGATCTCTAAGAGAACACATCAATTGAGATATCATGCTTCTGGACATGTTCTGAGACGGTTAAGAACTTTTTTTTATTGTATTAGCATGCCATTTCCCCCCTTTTTCTTCAATGCAGAATAAAAAAACTGTTTAAAAAAAATGAATTGGAAAACCCAGGAACACTGCAACATACACCCACAAGACAGCCAGTATACCAGTCCCCTCTTTGTAAGGTATTTTCCCATTATCCTCCAAAGCTAACTTTTGCTCCCTGCCACCAAGTTGCCGGAGGAAATTGCACCTGTCATTCCCTTTCTCCCTTGTGGAAAATAAGAAAGGGGTGGTAGTTCAGGGACAAACCCACGTGCACAGCATGCAGACAGTCCTAGGACAGGTATTCCCAAATTGTGGTCCATGGACCACCAGCACTCCACAAGCTTCACTCAGGTGGTTTATGAACACTTAAAATTTGAATTCAAATTGTAACACAATTAAATACAATTGAAACAATAAAACACCAATGTTTTTCTTGATAAGAAATACATTAGAAAACAAAAATAAACAACTCCTAGCAGTACTCAATTTTTAACATAGAACACAACTACATTATAATAGGATCACGGGGTACCCAGAAAGTGTAAAACAATGTACAGTCATATCTCGGGTTGAATGTGCTTTGGGATGAGCGCGTTCGAGTTGTGCTCCGCGGCAACCCAGAAGTAATGGAACGTGTTACTTCCGGGTTTCACCGCTTGCGCGTGTGCAGACGCTCAAAATGATGTCACACGCATGCGCAGAAGCGGCGAAAAGCGACGCATGCATGCGCAGACGTGCCATCGCTAGTTACGTTTGCTTCTAGATGCAAACGGGGCTCCGGAACAGATCCCGTTCGCATCTAGAGGTACCACTGTAAACAATGCAGCTACATAAGAACATGAATCATTCCCAAAATATAATTATAAACAAGCCTCTTACATGTGCACCTTAAGTATGCATACAAACGCAATGAGAGGCACGAGCTTGTTTTGTCGGGTAGTTTTATCCATATTAGATCTAATTTGGAACAAACCAACCCTCATCTCCTTTCTCTGTTCTGATCTTTCTTATTTGTCAGAGTTGAAAATCCCTGTTCACAGCAATATGTTGTGGAGAATTGTAGAAGAATAGCCAGTGTTATTTTCCAGCACGCTGTTCGAACAGCAATTCTGGATCACAACTAGGATTGTCCTCATTATCACTTGGTATTCTTCTCACTTTGAAAAGATATCGGTTCATATTCTGCAAATAAATAAATAAAATACTATACTATACTACACTGAAATCTTTAAATGTTTCTTTTTTTATTATTCAAAATTATAACAAGATATATTATCCAAAAACATATCATTCTTGTCCCCCCCATTTTTCCTCCCCCCCACAAAACCCCCCCACCCCCTACCCCCCGACTTCCCTCAGTTCCCTTAGTTTCTCTAAGAATGCTGTTTTCTGCATGTTACAAAGTTGTATAGATCCTCAAACTATTTAGCTGATTATTATCAATAAAAAGTTTGTGAATGTTTATTCAAAACCTGCCAAGGAGTCCAGTTCGCTTTGTTGCATCTTCAGATACTTTGTAAAGGGTTCCCATTCATCCTTAAAGTCACAGTTATCCTTGTCCCATAGCTTATATGTCAGTTTTGCCAGTTCTGCATAGTCCATCAATTTTTCTTGCCATGATTCTTTAGTTGGGGTTTCTTCAGTCTTCCATCCTTGTGCTATTAAAACTCTCGCGGCCGTTGTCACATACATGAAGATGTTTTTCAACTTTTTTGGCAGGTCTTTCCCTACAATCCCCAACAAAAATGCCTCGGGTTTTTTTAACAAATGTTAAATGGAACATTTTCTTCAATTCGTTGTATGTCATTTCCCAAAAAATTTTAATGACCTTACAATCCCACCACATATGATAAAATGTCCCCTCCTTTTCCTTACACTTCCAACATATATTTGAACTAGTTTTGTACATTTTCCCTAACTGCACTGGTGTTGTGTACCATCTGTACATCATCTTCATGTAATTCTCCTTCAATAGGGAACAATCTGTAAATTTTAAGTCAGTTTTCCATAATTTAACCCAATCTTCCATCATAATGTTGTGACCTACATCTTGTGCCCATTTAATCATAACTGATTTTACCTCTTCATCTTTCATCTCCCATTCTAATAATATGCTGTATGCGGCCTTCAGTAGTTTCACTTTCCCTTCAATCACTTCCGTTTGAAACCTAGATCTAGTATAACTAAATCCTTTCTTGCTGTCTTCTTTATGTGTTTCATATAGTTGTCAATAATGCAACCAACTCTGAAAGTGGTCTTTGATCTCATCATAATCTCTTAATTTCTATTTTCCATCATGTTCCTTTAATAAATCAGCATATGTGAGCCATTTTCCTTTCTTTCCAAGTGGTTTGAGCAGTAATGCTTCATGTGGTGAAAGCCACCACGGAGTCTTTTGTTCCAATAAGTCTTTGTATCTCTCCCATACTCTCATTAGTGATTTCCTGATTATATGGTTGTAAAAACTTCTATGAACCTTCCCTTTCCCGTACCATAAGTATGAGTGCCAGCCAAATCTGTTGTCATGTCCTTCTGGATCTAATGCCTCTTGCTTATCCAATCTCATCCAGCCCCTGATCCATACCAAACAAGCAGATTCATAATACAATTTAAGGTCTGGGAGGGCAAACCCGCCTCTATCTTTTACATCTGTAAGTATTTTATGTTTTATCCTTGGCCTTTTGCTAAATGTTTCTTTGATTGGCCTTGAATCTTCCTGCCACCGCACTTGTGCCAAACCCTGGTTAAGTGCCAAGAGCACTGGGATCTCACACAGCTCAGCAGATACTGGAGTGGCCCATAATAGTATTTTACTTTGTGGAGTACAATTAAGCTGGGTGATAGGGTGGCTCTGAAATGGGAAAATTAAATGAAGGGTCAGGGTTATTTTACCAAACAGACCTTTATAAATATCCGTGTTGCATGTAAAGGTCTAGCAAAGCTTCTTTCTGAGCACAAATAGTGTGCCACAGTGTGCATATACCATAATCACCTGGTGAGGCCAGTATTGCTGTGTTAGTCTGCAAAGTGGTAGTAATTTTTTTATTAGATGGTAGTAAATGCTCATCTGTATCCACCCAGATATTGTTGTACAAAGTGCAGCTGGGTAATGCATGAGAATCATTTTGAACACCTGAAGGCCCTGTCTAAATGTTAAGTATGATGAAGATGAGAATGATGGGGAAAATCCACTTAGGAAAATCAGGAAGCCTTGTAAGATGAACTAGTGATAAGCAGGAACTTATATTTTTAAAAGGAAAAATGTATATCCTCATATAGTTAGCTGGATATTCATAAATGCAGTAACAGCTGCATTGTTGTTTTTCAAATTGCCCATACTGGCGCAATCCTTTTGGATTCAAGGGCTCTTTACATCTCTGTGTAAGTGGCCCTTGAATTGCCCCATCAGTCTTGCTTGGTACAATACTATAGAAGCCATTAAGAAGTCATGGAAGAAGATGGATAATATATATAAAACCTGTGGTAATTATCCTTCTTTCCTAATTACAGGGAGAACTATGGCAATTTCACATATCACTATGTGGTAAATTACTACTCTTTAATGGCACCTCTACTATGTGACCTCACATAATGACATACATTCTTTCCTCCAACAGTATCAGACTTCCTGCAGTATGTATATGCAGGTAGCTTAATTTTTTTTTTCTAAATCCGAATACATCATTCTCATCATCAGTTAGCTTCTGGAAGTCATTAGGCTTGTGCACACATTTCCTATGCTACCAAATCTACTCTGAGATAAATCTGTTGCCATCTGCTATTGTTACCCCCTACTTGGTTTTTTTCTTTCTCCTCCCTTTCATATTTGCAGGTACCTAGATATAAACAGTTGTCTCTTGATTTGTATTCCAGGAGCATCACAGAAACAAAATGGGGTTGAGCCAACATTCTTTTCACACTTGAAACCAACTTTAGCAGAGAATAGTTTCATGGAGGTACTTAGTCCAAAGTAGGTGTCACAATGAAACTGACATGTTTGTATTCAGGTAGGTCTTGGAAGAAGAAGAAGAAGAAGAAGAAGAAGAAGAGGAGGAGGAGGAGGAGGAGGAGGAGGAGACCAGAGTTGTTATAAGCTCTGCACACCTGTTTCTTCTATAATGCAGGGTTTTCTCAACTATGTCATCTCTCTCCTCAGAAATAGCAAATCAATATAATATAGTACCCTAAGGTAAAAAGGTTTGCAGGCAGGCTAAAGATGATCATATAGTGCAGTACTATTTTCTACATATTGGGATCCTGTGTTTGTGTTGGGTTCGCTGTTAGAGATCAGGATCAGCAAAGAGTCTTGTGACACCTTAAAGACTAATGGTAACAAATGTGTTTTGTGGGCTTCATCCCACTTTTGCATTATGAACATCTGACAAAAGTGAGCTCCAGAGCATGAAAGCTTAGGCCACAATAAAATGGTTTAAGGCTTTAAGTTCCACAAAGCAGTTTGTTTGTTTGCACAAATGTTACTTTGGAAATCTACTGTGTCTCTGTCACCCGCATTGAGCTCAACTCTGGACTCGGCTAAATTGGTAAAGAAAAAGTGTTTTATATGCGATTTAACACTGTGACACCAGGTGGCGCTGTGGAGTCCTGTCTTTCCCTACTGGATTTCCCTGTATATGTTTAACTGAATCACTTATTTGGCATGTCTAGATGCAGCCAATGTTCACTT